>NC_086323.1:195363542-195963542 GCF_036172605.1 Pelobates fuscus
TCAAACATGTCCTTGACAGACACATGACTGTGGGCAGATGAGCGGGAACTGCTCAAGGCGGGAGACGGAGTGGCGGATGGTTGAGAGGGGGCAAGAAGGACAGCAGTGGTTGACGTGGCTGAAGATGCTAGACCAGGAGGAGGATGGCGACTTAGAGTAGGCGTGCTGCTTGTACTCATGTGTTGATCCCATAGGCGTTTGTGATGTGAGATCATGTGCCTACGCAAAGCAGTTGTACCTAGGTGGGTGTTGGACCTCCCACGACTCAGTTTCCTTTGGCACAGGTTGCAAATGGCATCGCTGTTGTCCGAGGCAGACACACAAAAAAATGCCACACTGCTGAGCTCTGCAATGACGGCATTCTGGTGGTGGACACAGCATGCGTTGATTGGCGTGCTGTCGGGCTGACCCCGGGTGCCAATGCATGCTGTCTGACTGTGCCACTAGCTCCTTGCGACGACCCCCCCCCTGCTTCCAACTAGTCTCCTCCTCCTCTCTGTCTCCCCATCTGAACTTTCGCCCTGTTCTTCTTCTTGCCGAGCGGGCACCCACGTGACATCCATGGACGCATCGTCATCATCAACCGCTTCGCTTGTTTCTGACAACTCAGAAAAGGAAGCAGCAGCGGGTACAACATCATCATCATCACACCGTACCTCCATGTGTTTAATGCTGCCTGCCTGAGACATATCCCTGTTATCTACATCCTCTAGCAATAATGGTTGCGCATCACTCATTTCTTCAAACGGGTGTGTGAATACACAGAAAAGGAGACCCTTGGAACAAGGGGATCCTGAGAAGCAGCTCTGGACACAGAAAAGGCACTTGAATGCCAGGTAACAGGAAAGGAAGAGAGAATAATAGGTAGGGGAAAGAGAAAGGATAAAAAATAACCCTGTACAGTCCCCCAACCTCCTTGATACACAGCTTCTTACGGAGTAGAAGTAATCAGTTGCCCATCGTAGGCAATATTAGAAAGGAGGATCCCAACTCTCAAAATGCCGCCTAAGTAATACTGCTCGTGGATAACACCCACCAGGACCATGGCCGGCTGTCCTAAAAATCTGAATACACTGGATAACTCAAGAATCACCACATACTAACTGCCTAAGTGTTACCTAAACAAAGTGAAAAATAAACATAAAAAAGAAAAGTAAACGCTCAACGCGCGTTTCAGCGTGGATACACGCCGTCGTCACGCCTGCCTGAGACATATCCCTGTTATCTACATCCTCTGTCAATAATGGTTGCGCATCACTCATTTCTTCAAACGGATGTGTGAATAACTCCTCTGACATACCAAGTAAAGCGGCTGTGGTGCTAGTTTTGGTGGTGGCGGCAGGCGGGTGAGTGGTATCTTGAGAGGTGCCTGAAGCTAAGCTGGAGGAGGATGGTGCGTCAAGGTTCCAAACGGAGGCTGTACAAGATTGGGTGTCCTGTGTTAGCCAGTCAACTATGTCCTCAGAACTTTTCAAGTTCAGGGTACGTTGGCTTCTGAAAACTGGGCATTATTCTAGGGCAAAAGGGAATCACAGGGAATCACAGCACCACGACCACGACGGCCCCTGCGGGGTGGCCTGCCTCTGCCTGTCATTTTTTGGGGGATTAGTGGTACTATGCGTGCAAGCTACTGTGAGACCAGATATGATTGGCAATGTGAACTGTAACAGTTCTGCAGAGCACACACTGTAGGCCTGACACACCCGCTTGAAGACAAGTAACTGCTATTCAATCTATAACAGTGAAAAACAAATTTTCTTTGTAAAAGCACGCTATAGTTAAATTATTAGTTTAATAATAGTTTAATTATAAATTATTATATATTATATATAGTATAATTATTCAAATGTATAAGGCTGGTATTCTTTTTCAAGAAAGGTGGCAACCCTAACTACTCTTCACACACTCTTGCTTAAAGGAACACTAGAGGTTCAGGAACACAATCATGTATTTCTTTTTTTTTTTTAAATTCTTTATTTTTAGTTGTGCATGACATAACAACGAGCCTACGCAGCCACGACAGTTGACATAGGCGGTAACAGTCAAAACAATGTATACATGGCATAGAAAACATATTGCACAATTTTAAATTTTGGTAAAAGAAAAAGCATAGACAGCGGGTAAGAATGACCTTCTGTAAATAAGTCTGCCTGGTCGACCTGCCCCTTTATTTATTTATGCAGTTAGCGTTTCGTATCGGCAGGCCAAGGGCATCTCCCCTAAAATACACAGGTAACATTAACATAACTAGATCTGTAACCATGAGTAATAATGGTGGTCAATGACAACCCATTCTCGTATCTGAAGCCGTTGTAGTGGTCTCCCGAGAACTGGTTGGTGATGCCAGTAGCCGTTAGTCGGCTCGGTTTCCGCGGTTTTGCAGAGGTAATCAGAGCGCTACTTGAAGTCTGAGGTATGTCATATATCTACAGTGCATATGGGCATAAGAGCAGCAGTAGCGCGTGGCCTCCCCCAGCGAGGAGGTCCCTGTGGTAAGCGGGGCTCTCTATAGGGTCTAGCCCGGGGGCATGACTGTAGTGGCTACACCTCTCGGGAGCTCGCCCCCAACCGCCTCTGGCAAATATATGCTAGCCATAGTTACAAAAATTAAAGAGAGATAGAAGAAAAAGGCCAAGAAAGAGAGAAAAGAGAGAAATCAGAGAGACAGGGGTAGGGTGGGGGGGGGGGGGGGGGGGGGGGGGCGGGGGGCGTGATGGGGAGGGGGTCGTCAGGGACCCTCATCCGTCCGCCTACATAAGTAGGTATCACTGCTAGTCCTAACACAAGGGGCTATTTTCCCAGGGCGCCCAGAGTTTTTGGAATTGTATCTGTGTTCCTCTGACCCGTGCCGTCAGGTCATCCATCACGTATACCTCTCGTATTCTATTAATTACCCCCGCTATGGCCGGCGTGGTCTGTTTAAGCCAGTCAGCTGCCACTGCTCTCCTGGCTGCCAGCGTAAATTTATGAATGAGTTTTTGTTCACGTCTCGTCCACCCTTCTACCGTTCTACCGAGCAGGTAAAGCCACGGGTCCAGGGGAGGGGGTCTGGAAAATACCTGGGCCATCATATCTCTAACCTGTTGCCAAAAGCGAGCCATCAGGGGGCATTCCCACCACATGTGGATATAGGTCCCTTTCATCCCACAACCTCTCCAGCAGAAATCTGTAGGGCACTTTTTCATGTGGCATAGCTTTACAGGGGTCGTATACCAGCGAAACATCGTCTTGACTGCTTGCTCCTGTATCGTTACGCACACAGAAGAGCTATGATTGGCTTCCCAGATCTCCTGCCATTCCACCCCCTCTAGGTGCTCCCCTAAGTCCCTTTCCCACTGATCAATATAGGCCATGTCGCCCTCAACCGTGGACACAGAGCAGAGGTGAGCGTACAACTGGGTTATCAGGCCCGTAGGCATATGGTCTCGAAGGCATATTCGTTCAAAAAAGGTCATGGGTGTTTGGGCCGCAGCTCGGACCCACGGGAGTCTCGCAAAATCCCTTATTTGAAGGTATCTAAAGAAGTCTGCAGGTGTGAGGTGACCCCGTTGTTGTAGGTTTTCAAAAGTTATTACTTCGGAGCCCTGCACTAACTGGTGAATGCGCTGCAGGCCTATGCGTTCCAGATTCCTAAAGTTCCTTGCCGACATACCCGGCGGGAATGCCCTATTTCGCAAATAAGGCATCAGTGGAGACGGGGTTGATGCTAATCCATACTTCTGCTGGGTCCTATCCCAACAATCATGTATTTCTGACCTTATTATGTTAAAACCACAATTTAGCCCCCCTGCCCCCCTCTTGCCTCCCTAAATATAGTAAACTCTTCCTTGTATTCAAGTCTGTGGCTGCTGGCTCTGTCCCTGTCTGCCTCTGAACTGACTCTGTCTGCTGACATCATCAGAAGTGGTGGTCTGCGCAAATTACAATGCTTCCCCATAGGATTGGCTGAGACTGTCAGCTAGGCAGATCAGGGGCAGAGCCAGCACAAGTCAAACATAGCCCTGGCCAATCAGCATCTCCTCATGAAGATAAACTGATTAAATGCATCTCTATGAGGAAAGTTCAGTGTCTGCATGCAGAGGATGGAGACACTGAATGGCGGTGCTGCACACTAGGCAGTACTGCCCCAGGAGGCACCTCTAGCAGCCATCTAAGGAGTGGCCATCAGAGTTATTTTCTCTGAAAAGATAGTGTTTACTGCAAAAAGCCTGGAGGGAATGATTCTACTTACCAGAACAAATACAATAAGCTGTAGTTGCTCTGGTGACTATAGTGTCCCTTTAAGTTTGGAAGCTTAAGAGGGATGCATGAGAACAAAACCTGTGTGGACTGGCTGACAATAAAATAAGTTTAGATAATGCAGACTTTGGTCTCTCTAACACTGTGGCATGTCCTCTTTCTTCTACACTCACTACATACACCTTTTCTCTGTCTCAGACTATATACCAGGAACTTCTGCCTGCTAGTAAGATGATAAGGAGACAAGTGGACATGTGAGTGCTAGGGGATAGTCCTTAGAAAGCGTGGAGTAGGCACATCATTTGATGCATTTATGTCAAGCTCAGGGTACTGCCTGCCCCTTTGTTGGACAGCCTGCATGATTGGCAGGCAGTCTGGCATGCATTCATGCCAGGCTGGCCTTTCAATTCTTTGGACAAACAATACCCCCTTTTTGGGCATTTTCACCCCTTTTGGCAGGTCTGGTCATGTGATTTGCGCCAGTGGCACACTCTTTTACCCTGCACATTGACTTCCTGCTTCACTGGACACTGCTGTTAGGGGATATCATGGGCGTAGGAACCGGGGGGGATGGGGGGGGACGCATCCCCCCAGCAAATCATGCGGGGGGGACAGGTAATGGGGAAATCCCCCCCACCTCCGCCGGTCCCCCTTTTGCTGCAGCCGCCCGAGCGCTCTGCAGAAAGCCTCAGGCGGCTGCAGCTCTGCCCGGGCTAGTGCGTCCATGAGGGCGCACCGCCTGGGCGCAGCCAGAGGAGAGGGGCTGACAGGAGGGAAGCGCTCAGCACTCCCTCCTGTTACTCCCTCAATGTAGCGTGGCCGAGCGCTGTATAGTCCGCCGGTACAGGGAGCATCTGTCTCCTGTACCCGGCCGGACTAAAAGGAAGTGAACACTGAGTGTGCACTTCCTGTTAGTCCGCCGGGTACAGGAAACAAAAGCTCCCTGTACCCGCGGACAGTACAGAGCTCGGCCACGCTACAACACAGGTAGGGGAGGGGGGATAAAGAAACAGGGGGGGGGTAAAGAAACAGGGAGGGGGGATAAAGAAACAGGGAGGGAGGGGGATAAAGAAACAGGGAGGGAGGGGGGATAAAGAAACAGGGAGGGAGGGGGGATAAAGAAACAGGGAGGGAGGGGGGTAAAGAAACAGGGAGGGAGGGGGGGTAAAGAAACAGGGAGGGAGGGGGGTAAAGAAACAGGGAGGGAGGGGGGGTAAAGAAACAGGAGGGGGGTAAAGAAACAGGGAGGGGGATAAAGAAACAGGGAGGGAGGGGGGATAAAGAAACAGGGAGGGAGGGGGGATAAAGAAACAGGGAGGGAGGGGGGATAAAGAAACAGGGAGGGAGGGGGGATAAAGAAACAGGGAGGGAGGGGGGATAAAGAAACAGGGAGGGAGGGGGGGATAAAGAAACAGGGAGGGAGGGGGGATAAAGAAACAGGGAGGGAGGGGGGATAAAGAAACAGGGAGGGAGGGGGGATAAAGAAACAGGGAGGGGGGATAAAGAAACAGGGAGGGAGGGGGGATAAAGAAACAGGGAGGGGGACTAAAGAAACAGGGGTGGAGGGGGGGATAAAGAAACAGGGAGGTAGGGGGGAGAAAGAAACAGGGAGAAAGAAACAGGGGGGGAGAAAGAAACAGGGAGGGGGGAGAAAGAAACGGAGGTGGGGGAAAAAACAGGGAGGGAGAAGAAACAGGGAGGGAGGGGGGGAAGAAACAGGGAGGGGGATGAAAAATACAGGGGGGGAAAGAAACAGGGAGGGGGAGAGAGGGGGAGAAAGAGTGACAAGGGAGGGGGAGAGAGGGGGAGAAAGAGAGTGACGAGGGAGAGAGATTGACATCCATCACACACACACACAATCACACAATCATGCCACCCTTACACACACAGAAACACACAATTCATCCTTACACACACTCAATGCACCCCGTGCACACACACACAATCATGCAATCCTTACACACACAGAAACACACAATGCATTCCTTACACACACTCAATGCACCCCGTACACACACTCAATGCACCCCTTACAGACGCACACACTGCATCCCGTACATACACAGAATCACACCTTGCAGCCCTTACACATACAAACACAGATTCACACAATGCATTCCTTACACACATATCAGGACATCCCCTACACACTCCACCCCCTGTGAACAAACTCATTGGTGGAACGTGAAGGTGGACCCTGGGACCCAGACCTTGAGCTGTGTAAAGGGCCCCCAAAAAATGGAGCTGCTTCCCGTTCTCACAGAACATTGATTTTTGGGACCACAGTTACAAACAGCCTCCAGAGAGCCTGTTCTACACCAGACCAGTGGAGCCAGACTGCAGCTAGAGCCCATCATCATCCTCATCTGGTTGTAAGTAGGCAATCTAGCATATTATTCGTGGCACTAATCTCTAATTTACCTCACATTAAAGAAACACTATAGTCCCCAGAAGCACTGCAGCTTAATGTAGTGGTTCTGGTGTCTATAGCCTGTCCCTGCAGGCCTTTTAATGTAAACACGGCGGCACTCCAGCACTGGCGTTAGTTAACATGGCAGAAAAATAATTGGAAAGGGTTAGGGGGGCTACTAATAAGGATAGGGGGAGAGGGGTAGGTAGAAAAATAATTGGAAGGGTTTAGGGGGGCTACTAATATGGATGGGAGGAGGGGGGAGGTAGAAAAATTATTGGAAGGGGTTAGGGGAGTACTAATATGAATGGAAGAGGTAGGGTGGGTTCTAATATGCATGGAAATGGTTAGGGGGGTACTAATATGCATGGAAGGGGTAGGGGGTTAATATGCGTGGAAGGGGTAGGTGGGGTTCTTTTGTGCATGGAAGGGGTAGGGGTGGTTCTAATATTCATGGGAAGGGTAGGGGTGGTTCTAATCAGGAGGATCCCGGCGCTGTATCCGGGTAAGTAAAATCCTTTCCTTGTAGTGACCCTTTAATGTTATTATTTAATCATTTATATAGCGACTGCAAATTCCGTAGCGCAGTACAATGGGATAAACAACTCCTAGTTTACGGAATAAGAATATACCCGGCTAGTAAAAATGCTATCCCCCCAGATTTTTGGGGGTTCCTACGCCCATGGGGGATATGGATCTACTTGAAAGATGAAAGCATAAATTAGAGAGAGATTAGCATAGAGTATGTGTTTTCTTATAGCCGCATCCTTTGAGTTTCCCTCCAACACCATCTCCATCAGATACATGATGCTTGGGAGGTATGATTGTTTTAGTGTTTTTGGTCGATAAGATTCTGTAAATATATATATACACACATACATACACACGATTGCACACAGGCTCTATATATAATTCTGGTGCTTGCAGTCCATGGACAATTTTAAACATAAATTGTACAGCTGACCAGCACTCAAGGTTATAGTGAAGCTTAAAAGACTCATATTAAAAGGTGGATAGATGTGTCAGTCCAGGTCTGTGACGTTCATCAGGAACCTGTTTAATATGGGTCTTCAATAAAGTTTACAAATTTTAATCTTCAGTAAAACATTGAGTGCTGGTCCTCTGTACAATTTATGTATAATATTTTCTCTGGACTGCAAGCACCCGAATTATATATTGCAATTTTGTGTGTATATATATATATTTCTTATTTATATATTTTTTGGTACAAAATGTATAAGTGTATGTGTATTACACTGTCCATCCTTCTGAAGTACAAGGGGGATACTTGGACGCTCTGGGTCCACTTGCGTCCCCGTTATTTACCTCAAAGAGGAGTGGCAGCACTCCACCATCTTGCATGGCCAGCACCAAATCTGTGTCTCCATGCATATCACACTTTACCACCGTTAATTCTACAGTTATTTTCCTTCACCCATGTTGATTTGCAAGGGAAATGTCTGGTTGTGCAAGTTCACCTTGCATCTCAACATGTTATCTCTCCCACCCTAATACTATCAGTCAGTCTCCAAACTGGCTGGCTCTAGCATGATGACATTGAAAAAATGGCACTATTAGAGCTATCTTATCTTCAATTTAATTAAAAATTTACAATGAATAGACTTTACTTTCCCCATCCATGTAGATTTGCAAGAGAAATGTCTGGTTTTAAAAATGTAACCTTTCATTGCCCTTTGCATGTCATCAGGATATCTCTACACTTCCAATTCTTCCCCCCACACACTCACTAATTACTAACAATCTACAAACTATCTGTCCCTAACATGAGTTAAAAAATTTTTTTCCCTTTCATGAAACAATCTTATCTTCTATATATTTTGAAAAGATTAAAAAAAAACAAAAACAAAACAAAACTTTTTGCTACTCATTAGAAGGTGGTATGCTAGGAAGCTCTGGGTCTACCTTTCATCTCCATTTTTCATCCTCTTTTGGTAGCGTCTCCTTTACACCATCTTGTATGGCCAGCATCAACTTATCTGGCCCTGCATGTGGTGTGTGCTGGAACACAATTCTATGTGCTACTCACCCACCTTTAAAGGGATGCTATAGAAACCCAGAACAATCCATATCAATGAAGTGGTGTGGGTGCCAGGCCACTCAGGTTTTAACCCATTCATATGTAAATACAACCTCTAGTGCATGTCTTCCTGACAGCCGCTAGACGTTTAACTGTGACGATGGATGTGAATTTTGCATCCATCGCGCAGAGCGTCCATAGGAAAGCATTTAGAAATGCTTTCCTGTGGACTGTTACAATGCGCACACACAACACTTGCAGGGCATGCGCATTACGCACCACTCATGAGCTGACTTCAGTGGGGTAGGAGAGATAACGAGCGCCGATGGAGCCCGGCGCTGGATTTAACTAAGCTGTTGGACCCTGACGTAGATGTTCCACAAAAGATTATATAGTGTCATTAAAACAGCTTTGTTTTACAGACACTACAGTGATCCTCTAATTAACTTTATTAAAGGACCACTCTAGGCACCCATACCACTTCAGCCTAATGAAGTGGTCTGTGTGCCAGGTCCCTCTAGGAGTAACCCTTTCTTTTATATCAACATAGCAGTTTCAAAGAGAATGCTATGTTTATAAATGGGTAAATTCAGCCTCTAAATACTCTAGTGGCTGTCTCATTGACAGCCACTAGAGGCGCTTGCGTGCTTCTCAACTGTGAAAATCACAGTGAGAGCACGTAAGCGTTCATAGGAAAACATTGATAATGCTTTCCTATGCGACCGGCTGAATACGTGCGTGCGCATTAAGCAGACGGGGAGGAGAAGAGGAGGATCGGAGGAGGAGAGCTCTCCGCCCAGCGCTGGAAAAAGGTAAGTTTTAACCCCTTTCCCCTTTACAGAGCCGGACGGGAGGGGGACCCTGAGGGTGGGGGCACCCTCAGGGCACTATAGTGCCAGGAAGCCGAGTATGTTTTCCTGTCACTATAGTGGTCCTTTAACATACATATACAGTGCAGCAAGTAGAGGAGCTTATGAGATTTACATTTACAAGTAAAGTAAATAGCACTTAGCTGACGTTGGACATTCTCACGGATTACAACGTCAGATAAGTTAACTATAGGAATGCAATCAGCAATGCTTCACTATGGGAGAGGTTTAAAGGACCACTATAGTGCGAGGAAAACATACTCTTTTTCCTTGCACTATAGTGCCAGGAGGGTGCACCCACCGTCAGGGTCCCCCTCCTGCCGGGCTATAGGGTGAGGAAGGGGTTAAACTTACCTCTTTATCCAGCACCGGGCGGGAAGCTCTCCTCCTCCTCCTCTCCTACTTCTTCTACTCGTCTTTTGTTGAATTTTTCAGCCACTCCATAAGAAAGCATTCACAATGCTTTCCTATGGACTCTGGCGTCACGTAAACGCCTCTAGCGGCTGTCAAGAGACAGCCAATGGAGTATGGATTAATCCATTTATAAACATAGCAGTTTGTCTGAAAAGGCTATGTTTACAGCAGTCAGGGTTAAACATAGGTGGACCTGGCACCCACACCACTTCTTGAAGCTGAAGTGGTCTAGGTACCTATAGTGGTCCTTTAATCAGTGAGCGGCACAGGACATGCAGGCACATTTGGCACACCCTGCAGGATGACATTGCGTTGGGCAACAGAGCAGACCAGCACTGAGGTACACTTAAAGGACCACTCTAGGCACCCAGACCACTTCAGCTTAATTAAGTGGTCTGGGTGCCAGGTCCAGCTAGGGTTAACCCATTTTTTCATAAACATAGCAGTTTCAGAGAAACTGCTATGTTTATGAATGGGTTAAGCCTTCCCCCTAATCCTCTAGTGGCTGTCTCATTGACAGCCACTAGAGGCGCTTGCGTGCTTCTCACTGTGATTTTCACAGTGAGAGCACGCAAGCGTCCATACAGCAGGTCCTATGTGACCTGCTGAATGCGCGCGCAGCTCTTGCCGCACGTGCGCATTCAGCCGACGGGGAGGAGAGAAGGAGGATCAGAGGAGGAGAGCTCCCCGCCCAGCGCTGGAAAAAGGTAAGTTTTAACCCCTTTCCCCCTTCCAGAGCCGGGCGGGAGGGGGACCCTGAGGGTGGGGGCACCCTCAGGGCACTATAGTGCCAGGAAAACGAGTATGTTTTCCTGGCACTATAGTGGTCCTTTAAAAAAGTTTACGCTAAGAACTTTGCAATAAAAAATTTTGTGACCGTGTGGTCCGTAGTCACCTAAATGTAGATTAGGGCACTGTAGCGTTAGCAGTACAAACACACGTTTTAAAGCAAAGACCGATGATCTATAAACTTTAAAGGACCACTATAGTGCCAGGGAAAAACAATTGTATGCACCATTACAGAGCACTGAGGGTGCCCCCACCCTCTGGGTCCCCCTCCCGCCCGGCTCTGGAAAGGGTAAAGTTTTTAAAACTTAATTTTTCCAGCGCTGGGCGGGGAGCTCTCCTCCTCCGATCCTCCTCCTCCCCGTCATCTGAATGCGCATGCGCGGCAAGAGATACGCGTGCATTCAGCCGGTCACATAGGGAAGCATTCATAATGCTTTCCTATGGACCCTTGCGTGCTCTCACTGTGATTTTCATAGTGAGAAGCACACAAGCGCCTCTAGCGGCTGACAATGAGACAGCCAATAGAGGATTTGGGGGAAGGATTAACCCATTTATAAACATAGCATTTTCTCTAAAAATTATATTTTTATAAAAAAATGGGTTCACCCTAGCTGGACCTGGCACCCAGACCACTTCATTAAGCTGAAGTGACCTGGGTGCCTAGAGTGGTAATTTAATGCGAATAGCCACAGCTTACCGATATTCGGTACATTTACGATTTCAAAATTATAAATACAAAAAATGTTGAAAGGTAAATGCACAAATATACATGACACATGTACTAGATGCAGTGTGTTTATACAGGGGAGTTGTGTGTATTTGTGTATTGTGTATATAATGAATGCATAGCGTGTGTGTGGCGTGTGTGTTTCTGGAGGTATGTAATTTAGGTTTCATTCTGTCCAATTTGTAATAAATGTTACCACTCAAAAACATTGCCTACCTTGATCAAAGTCACGCACAATGCTGATTCTGATGACGCAAGACAATTCTCTGAAAATAAAAACAAAACAATATTATATTTAAAAGAAATTAAAATTCATGTTTAAGATTAGTTGGATATGTAAACATGATTTTGACTGTGTGCCAGCAGGCGGAAAATGCAGCCCCAAGAAAGGAAAAGTAAAAATTCAGGGCAGCACTTTTCACGTGCTGAGCAACAGTGAAACTGTGGCAATATAGAGAAATGTATTTCAGCACCAGAACCTTTTGCATAGATATCTCTTTATCCTATATGTGTAAGCATACAATAAGACAAAGAGAGTCAGGCAAACTTTACCCCAAAATATAGACAAATTAAAACTTACCGTAACCACTTTGAATTTTTCACAAATTCGATTGCGCTTTGAACGATTCGTAAATCTGCGTTCTGAAATTGAAAAGAAGATAAATATTATTTTAAAAATTAATTTGTTGTAATTTATATATATATACACACACAATTCTAAAAGTGTGTGTATATATATATATATATATATATATATATATATATATACACACACACACGACTGTATGTATGTCTGTAATGTATTGTTTTTGGTGCGACATATGTAAACTAATAAATGAAAACAATGTATGCAGACATACAACTACATATACTAATACAATTAATAAATACATTGAAAATATCTCAGAAAATATTTTTAAAAATACATATATTAAAAAATACATATATAAAAAAATACATATATTAAAAAATACATATATACACACATAAAAACAAATATATATAAAATTAAATAGCAAAATGTAAACAGAAATAACAGTTAAAATAGTAAAATAGATTACATGTCATATGTAAACAAATCTAGATTTTTTTTAAATAATGCAAATAGATAAAGTAAAGATTAAACAAATGACTAACTAAAATTAAAAAATAAAAACAATACAAAGACATTAAATTAATAATAAAATACAAATAGGATAAAAGTTTACTTACAGTCAATGTGCAGCCAGAGTCCGTTAGGGGAGATGCTGCTTCTTCTTCTGTACTCCGTCTTCACACTGGCCTCCGAGGAATAAAACTGAGATGTGAACGTGCTCGGCGCGTTCACATCTCAGCATAGTCTCTAATGCAGGCGCGCTCACATCTGAGCTGCCTGCATTAGAGGGAATGACGTTAGACGTCCAAGAGGACGTCTGACGTCAGCTCACTGTCATTATAACAGTGAGGATTCAGGAAGCACCATCTAGTGGCTGTCTCAGAGACAGCCACTGTAGGTGGGAATAGGAAAAAAAAATACACTGCTTTTTCTCTGAAACGGCAGTGTATTTAAAAAAAACAAAAAAAAAAAACTAGAGGTACCTGGCACCAAGACAACTTAATTGAAATGAAGTTGTCTTGGTGCCTAGAGTGGTCCTTTAAGCCTGCTCCAAAAAGTGTGAGTATGTTTCCTTTAAATTTATTGATTTTGTTTATAAATGGCGAGCTCTAGATTTGCTACTCTCTGTATCTTTCCGGTTCAAAACTGCCAATATTGGGAAGATCTGGAAATATCATCCATCTCACATATCCTAGAAGTGGGGATCATTCCACTTTGTGCTTTATATACCAGAGCAGGATATAGCGCTGGTAAATGTGAGTAATATAATATCTAAATTTATTATTTACTATATCTCTACTTTATACTGTGCCATTGGAGTTCCCCCTTTATGTTTTACATGTACCCCTGGATTCACAAGAACCACTCTATCAAAAACGAATAATACAATCAAGCTGAGTTACCTCTTTTAAAGACTTTTTATTACTATATTTTTTTAAATATACACTTTTTATCTTCATATTTTATATGTTTACCTTTATTATTCTGGTATATTCAAATTTTTAGGTGCATCCTTAAAACACTCACGGTCCGGGGGGGCGGGGCCTAACCGTCATGGCGGCAAGACGTGTCTCTCAGGAGCTCCCGCTCAACGATACCGTAACAAGCGACCTACAGCAGTGTCTCACGGCAAAAACGAAGGCAAAATACACCCACAGGCTGCCTGCAACTGAGGGCATGCAGGGAGAGGGTGAGAGACCCACTCGAGACCCGCCGACGCGACGACCGACCGTGAGGCCTGGCAAACAACGGGCGGGAGAGACGGCCGCTCTCCCAACCCAGAGACGCTCAGACGACAAGCCCTGCTACCCCCCCCTCTGGACCAGCGGGGGAGATCCCGGTCCACCCAGCGGAGACAACTCAAACCAGACCTCGCAAGCAAAAGGCGAGTGCAGAGCTTTGCCCAAGATGGCGGACACTGCAGGCACTGAGAGCCCCACAGACGCTGTATCTGATGTCCTAGAAAGGATCAACGGACACTTTGCACAGTTCTGGAAGCGGCTGGAGCACAGGCTACGCCAACCCGCCCTGCCACGCAGCACTGAGCCGTGCACACAGAACCCGCGACCGAACACGCGGCCGGTGGCCCAGCACCAGGACACCCGTGCAACACCACGGAAGGCGAGCAAGCCTCATGTGCAGCAGAGTCACTCACACACAGGCTTCAGGCAAGCCATCCAAACTAGGCACAGCAGAAGGGGTCCCTTGGTGGCGTCGAGCCCCGGAAAGAAAATCTACATGTCACAACACCCTGACCCTCATCTACAGGGAGACAGGCTGCAACATGGAGGAGGCCCTGAGTGGAACCCAGAAAGCAACCCCCTAGACATCTGCATGACCCAGATGGTGAGCATAAGCGGCTATCACCGAGCGGAGCCCAGCCAGGGCATTGGGTGAAGACACCACGACAAGGGGACTGCCTGTCACCGGGTGGCCGACAGATGAGACGAGCTTGACATACCTACCACTGCAATCTGAACGAGGTGCACCGCACCTGCCTACTCACGTGACTTTCTTTCGGTTTTACGTTGATTCTTAAGCACTTGCTTTCCTTTTATTTTCTTTTATTTTCTTAAGCATACCTTACTTAGCCAATTGTGTGAGCCTGCAAATGTTGAGCTACTGCCTAGTCTTGGGACTCATATGCTTACTGTTCATTCGATGTTACCTGATAAGTACCACTAGCATGCCTCTGTGCTGCACCTTAAAAGTGTGACACAGGACTTAGTACTACACAAGACATATCCTGACTATGCAATCACCATGTCTGCTATATTTTCTGTTTATATGACCCACTCATGATTCTAATATAGGAACAAGCATTTATATGTTCTCTTCAGTCCACTCTACATAGCTGTACTCAGTTTAAGTTAGTTGATAACCTGTCGTGAAGAAACCCTGTCTTTAAGCTCTGTTTCAATGTATTAAGCAACCTCTATGCCTTAGATTGTATTAGATTACTGTCATGGCAACATAACTACAGTCTGGTGTGCAACTAGTTAAATCAAACGCAATCTTAGCATGTTATACCATATAGCGACATCGATTAGCTTGATATTTTTATGTAACATCAAACAAAAACAAAAAGTGCATTGTTTATCTACCCACCACTGTTACTAATGTCTTGAAATCAGCATATGGAATGCCGTTGGGGTACCATATGTATGCATGTAACCAATATACGCACCGCAAAAATAAAGAATTAAAAAAAAAAAAAAAACACTCACGGTCCATGGGATACTAGATGCATGGAGGACGCTTAATCCCCTAAATAGGGACTATACATGCCACTCCTTAAGCCACACATCTTACTTGCGGATAGATAGATTTTTACTCCCTAAAACGCAAATAGCAAAGATAGCTAAAACACAAATAGGAGACATCACATGGTCCGACCATGCCCCTATCACATTAACACTCACAATGCAATACTCTACCCAAGGCAGGAGGACATGGCGCCTCAATGATGCACTATTAACGGACCATACACTGGTCACACAAATTAAGGGAAAAATAGAAACATACTTCTCACTCACAAGTTATTAAACACTCCAGCTACAACAAAAAACATCGCCTCTTACAATACACAGATATACTCACAGAACTCACCACGCTAACACACACAAACAAACAATCTCCATCCCATGATACCACGTCAAAAATCCTCCAACTCCAGGCAAAACTGAGAGATATGGAATTAGCAAATGTAACAGATCACCTGGCACCCCGACTGGGTACCTCAGTTGAAGGATGCTCCTAGCGCTTCCTGAGGGCTCCTATCACTCCAGCCGACACCATAACCACCGTGGACTCCTTCAGAGAGCAGGACAGGAACAAGCTCTTACAAGAGCTTACCAGTGAATATAGCAAGAGAGTATGCAGAGCATAGCAATCCCTTGTAGCAGATTCTCCCAATAAGAGACTCCAAATTGAGGGTGAAGTAGAACTGTCTGTACTGGCACATACAGCCTCTTTTATTTACATTTTACACACATAGTACTGCCCACAGGATTTTGCAGAACAACCAATCAATACGTACGATACACTCAGACACTCCCACACAAACCCTCCCCTCTGCCTGTGATACAATTACCTTATACAATGGGTTAATATAATTATCACAGGCAGGACAATACACAGTTTTACACAATATTCATAACTTTAAAAGTATGCATCACATTCACATAAAACATATATTTTCAGAATCAGCATACTCCAAATACCAACATAACTCATACAAATTGGTCCAGTGGGTCAAAAGTTAGATCGACGTCCTTTGTGACCAAATAAAGCATGGCTTTTCTGCCCAAAACCAGTTTCACAGAGACGTCTATCCTGGAGATAATTGGGAAGTAATCCAATTATCTCCAAGGACAGAGGCAAAACACCATTAGCCACATGGAAGCAAAATATAATAAAATACATAAAAATATATAACTGTGCAGCTATTACATAAAACAGGTACATTCAACATATCCCCAGATAGCTCAGATCTGAGCGCACATTATTACTGAATGGCGCTCAGATCACACACATACAGTTCAATTGCCATGGAGCCAAAGTCTTTCCCATAGCCTTTCGTTATACGAATGGGCGCCATGGCATAGCTATCTGGGGTATCACCGCTCAAACAGGGCAAGCACCGAATGACCCGGCTTTCATGTCTTTGCAGGGGGAAATCAAGCATTTCAACAAGGGGCCATAGTCTAAAGGCAGCAGGCGGGACACCAGGCTCCTCCAAAGCAACGTGGCGAGATTGGTCTTGTCACATTCAGTGTCAAAATACAAAAATAAAAATAAAACAAAGCTGGTAGTGCAGGCGTGCTAAACTAATAACAAAAATAATTTGGCCCACTTGACTGTAATGTACGAGTTTAGAGGCTTATCCTAGTTATGAAAAAAATATATAAAAATACATGTTAAGGTCCTCTAAAAGCTGGAACTGTATTTTTCCTGAAAGAAATAAACATGTTAAATGGTTGGTCTTCTCACAGGTCTATATTTTTCTTCCTTCACAATTGGCCTCATCTCCATATTTTTCTAAAAAAACAAACTTTAAAGAAAAGTTAATATCAAACAAATCAGAATAAGTCATTCAACAGCGGTTATATCTGTCCTACATGTTTAACAGATTCTTTGAAATGTACTTAATTGTGCCTTGAGACAATCCAGTTTTTCTTTACATTCACTTCGTTCAACTTTTAGAGAAATATGTTCTGCCTTTACTTCTCTATTCTGTGCTTTAGGCACATGGTAGGGAATCCAAAGTTCTAGTGATTCCCACCTAGTATTAATTTGATTATTTTTATTTCCCTGTGTCCAGCTATTCCTACTCATAGTTTGAGACTGATTCATTTGCAAAGAGTTACAGTTTCTTGCCATGTGCCCAATCTTACCACAACTATAGCACTTAATACCTCCTCTTTGTTGTTTAAACAATTTGTTTTGTTCATTAATATTTACTGCAGACACTCTCTGTATTAATTTTGTGCTGATTTTTTATAATCACCTCTCTTTCTTTAACATATTTAACATGTTTGGAAATGGGTTCTGTGTTGACACAGATAATCCAACAAGTTCCTGAATTGAAGGCAGTGCTTGGCTCAGTAGGGCCCTTTTTATATGCCAAATCGTCTTGACTTGTTTGTTGTCCAGCTGGGAGTGTTATCTTGTAAAGCATGAACACCCTATCACTATATTCCTGTACAGATTGCCAATTTCTTTGAAAACAGTTTGCAAATGAAGCATGGACATTTGTCTCCTTCATGCCTAGGGCTTTAAAGATTTCATTTGCGAGCAGATCTTTTGTTTCTGGGCTCTACAAACACTTCAGGGGGTAAACTTGCCTTTAAGGCGTACTCAAGACTACTCAAAAGTACCTCAAATTTGTCTGCATCTAATAAATTTGATTTTACTTTATAAAACTGCCGAATCTTTATGAACTTTTCCACTGGGTTATCAAGAAAGCCAATTTTTCTAAACTAAATCAATCTCAGCCATGGACAAGGGTTTGGACACTTTTGAGAAATGAAAAGTACCTGAGAATCCATTTTAGTTTTAACTGAAATTGGTGCTATTTTTGCAGGAATGCTGCACTCACAGTTACCATAAACCTCTGCAAAAACACCACACTTTGTTATCTACAACATTTGTATCGGGTTCTGCAGCATTGCATGCAGCTACAACAGTATTTCTATTTTGTAATTGTGATTTCAATGAATTAATTTGATAGATGCTATCTGAATGAGCAGCCTCTTTCTGGCTGCTGGATGCAAGGATTCTAATAGCACCCTCTGCATCCTTCAGCCTTTCTACAAGCTGCACATTACTACTGCGCAATTCCTCATTTTCCAGACGCGTTTGCTGACTACCTACGCACAAAGCAGCAGCATTTTGCGCAGACAGTTTAAACGCTTCCACATCATTGTTTAAACTCAAAACATTTGCCTCTAATTTCTCTTTTTGCTTATTTAAAGATTTATACTTCTCTGCAATCCAACGGGCAGCATAAATCATAGCAATTTTACCACTAGATTTGGACAATTTCTTTTCAATAATTGCCCTGGCCACATAATCCTGAGCATTAAGCCACGGATCGAATGCACCCTCCATACATTTAATTATTGCTTCTGGATTAGACACCTTAGCAATCTTTTTCAATAAACTCTCCATCATTGACAACACACAATTCACTGAAATGTCTATACACAATATCTGAACAGTATCCAAAAGTAAATATAGAATCACTTCTGAATATGCTTATAAATCACACTAAATCCCTCCTACCTTGGCTCGCCACTTTGTAAGAAATTATGACCCTCTTACAAGGATATTCTTTTAGGGAATGTGTGACAAATAAGACACAAACAAAGTGTAATAAAATGTTTTGTAAATATTATTAACGTAAGGATACTGTTAGATTTTAAAAGGATATAGGCATTACCCATTATATCCAGTACATAATCAAAAGACAAATCGTAAAAGGGCAATACCTAAACATTTAAATGGAGGTCTTTCTCTTGATCCTTGATCTTCATAGTAATCTGGGACAGTCTCTCCAAAAGAGAGAGAGAGAGAGCGCAACCTCCTTGGCTGTTGTCCTTTTAAAAACTCATTCTTACTGTCATAAACTACAATTCCCAGAATCCCATTCCCCTCCCAAAAGTGGTTTATCCCGCCCAGGGCCACCACTAGAAATTTTGGGGCCCCTAACGCAGCTCAGGATCTGGAGCCTGCCTCCAAGCCCGCCCACAGGGATTGCCTCCAAATCCCACCCATAGGAATACACACACACAGACACAAACACACACAATGATGCATAATAACAGACACACATACTGAAACAGACATACATGCATATAGAACACAAACAGAATATAGGCGCTCACTATAGTGTAACAAGTGATATAAGATGGGCAGCAGTGATCAGCACAAGGATTCCCCACCTTATGAGAAAACAATAGTGAACAACAATAAAAGAAAACCGCACCCTTATTTTGATACGAACATACGTACTCAAGTCCTTTTGGCCTTACAATTTCAACGGTATACCTCAAAAAAAGAAGAATATACAAAATAATAGTGTAACCCTGTGGGTAATCCGAGAGTGATAAAGAAATATATGGTTATACACTCACATTTGGCAGAGCTAAATACAGAGCTCTGCTGTCTTAGCGCATAGACGGAATGATCCCCGTCCTAGGATATATGTGAAGTAGTCCACGTCTTGATGGTCTCAAACAGAAAAAACAGACAGGAATATCCACATAGTGTAGTAAGTACCAATATTAGTATGGGTGATAAGTGAATAGAAAGTATCGTACTCACATTTACCAGAGCGTACCTCGCTCTAGTTAGTAGCGCATAGGTGGTATGATCCCCACCAAGGAATATAGACGAAAACCAGGAACAAAATATATCATGGAGATCTCAGAGTAATAAAAAGTAATAAAAAGTATATTAAAACTATTTATTTAACATATATATTAATAAAAAACAGGATGCATAAAATACTCAATGAAAAAGTCCATAAAAAATCCACTTTACGCGTTTCACCTATGGAGGCTTCTTCAGAAGTGTGGGCTTACATACTGACACACACATACTGAGACATACACACATATACAGACACATACTAACATACATACAGATACACACATACAATCACACTGACATACATACAGACACCAACATACGTTCATAATGACATACATATATACATTCATACAGACAGACAGACATACATGCATACACACATACATTCATAATGGCATACAGACATACATGCATACATACACTGACATCCATACATATATACACAGACATACAGTCATAATGGCATACAGACATACATTCATACCAGGGCTGCCATCAGAAATTTTGGGGCCCCTGACACAGCTCAAGGTCTGGGCCCCCCGGTGCCTGCCCCCCCCCCCCCCCCGGAGTCCGCCCACAGGGATTCAGTGTCTGCAGGGCCGGTGCAAGGAATTTTGCCTCCCTAGGCAAAAGTAAAGTTTGCCGCCCCATGTGACATCACAATGCCCCACCCATATGATCTGCCATGTTAACTAACACAGTGCTGCAGTGCACTGTTTACAATAAAAGGCCTGCAGGGACAGGCTATAGACACCAGAACCACTACATTAAGCTGCAGTGGTTCTGGGGACTATAGTGTCCCTTTAATGTGAGGTAAATTAGAGATTAGTGCCACGAATAATATACTAGATTGCCTACTTACAACCAGATGAGGATGATGATGATGGGCTTCAGCTGCCGTCTGGCTCCACTGGTCTGGTGTAGAACAGGCTCTCTGGAGGCGGTTTGTAACTGTGGTCACAAAAATCAATGTTCTGGGAGAACGGGAAGCAGCTCCATTTTTTGAGGGCCCTTTACACAGCTCAAGGTCTGGGTCCCAGGGTCCACCTTCATGTTCCACCAATGAGTTTGTTCACAGGGGTGTGTGTGGGGGGGGGGGGATGTCCTGATGTGTGTAAGGAATGCATTGTGTGAATCTGTTTTTGTATGTGTAAGGGCTGCAAGGTGAGTTTGTGTATGTATGGGATGCAGTGTGTGTGTCTGTAAGAGATGCACTGAGTGTGTGGAAGGGGTGCATTGTGTGTTGCTGTGTGTAAGGGATGCATTGCTTGTGTATGTGTGTCTGTGTGTAATGCATTGTGTGTTTTTCTGTGTGCAAGGGGTGCATTGTGTGTGTGTGTGATGGATGTCAATCTCTCCTCCTACCCCCGTCAATTTCCTTCTTCTCCCCCTTTCTCCAATTTCCTTCTTCTCCCCCCTCTCCAATTTCCTTCTTCTCCCCCTCGCTCTCATTGCCTTCTCCCCCTCCAATTTCCTTCTTCTCCCCCTCCCTCTCATTTCCTTCCTTCTCCCACCCTCCAATTTCCTTCCTCTCCCCCCTCCAATTTCCTTCCTCTCCCCCCAATTTCCTTCCTCCTTCCCCACCTCAAATTTCCTTCCTCCCTCCCCCCTCAAATTTCCTTCTCCCCCCCCCTCAAATTTCCTTCCTCTCCCTCCCCTCCCTCAAATTTCCTTCCTCTCCCCCTAAAATTTCCTCCCTTCCTCTCCCCCCTCAAATGTCCTCCCTTCCTCTCCCTCTCCCTCAAATTTCCTCCCTTCCTCTCCCCCCTCCCTCAAATTTCCTTCCTCTCCCCCCTCAAATTTCCACCCTTCCTCTCCCCCCTCAAATTCCTACCTCTCCCTCCCCTCCCTCAAATTTCCTTCCTCTCCCCCACAAATTTCCTTCCTCTCCCCCCTTCAAATTTCCTCCCTTCCTCTCCCCCCCAAATTTCCTTCCTCTCCCTCCCCTCCCTCAAATTTCCTCCCTTCCTCTCCCCCTCCCTCCCTCAAATTTCCTCCCTCCTTCCTCTCCCCCCTCCCTCCCTCCCTCAAATTTCCTCTCTTCCTCTCCTCCCTCAAATTTCCTCCCTTCCTCTCCCCCTCCGTCAAATTTCCTCCCTTCCTCTCCCCCCCATCAAATTTCATCCCTTCCTGTCCCCCCTCCCTCAAATGTCCTTCCTTCCCTCCCTCTCCCTCAAATTTCCTCCCTCCTTCTCCCCCCCACTCAAATTTCCTCCCTCCCTCTCCCCCCCACTCAAATTTCCTCCCTCCCTCTCCCCCCCTCACTCCCTCAAATTTCCTCCCTCCCTCTCTGTGACGGTCCAATCCGTTACTCCGTCAAGCATTCCCTTCTTCCCATAAAATAAAATCACCAAGTAATCCACAGAGTAATATATCGCTGGTATCGCCGAATAATCCACACATGAGCCAAAGCTTAATGCTGGAACAAGACTGACTTTTAATGACACACACTCTGCTTTTATGCAATTCTCCCATGCAAGAGAGATGCCCACAGACAATTATGAATTACCCAATCACATAATGGTTACATCCCACACATCTCCTCCCCTTAGCCTGAGCGGTAACCCAATTACACATACAGTTTAAAACATACTTTTTACCTAACATTCATAACTCTAAAACCATACATCACATTCACATAAAAATTACATATTCACAATCAATCCATTCAGGGGAACAACATATTACAAATTGGCATGAATCAGACCAGGGGTTCAAAAGTTAGTAAAAGTATCTTTTGTCCCTTACTGGCAGCATGGCAATCTGGTTTAAACAGGTTTTACAGAGGCCTCTATCCTGGAGACAATGGGGAAGTAATCAAATTACCTCCCAGGGCAGAGGCAAGACTCCATTAACCACATGGTTACAAAAATACATAAAATCCTTTAAAAATACATAAAGTCACCTTTTACACATAACACACAGACATTTCACATATCCCCAGATAGCTGGGATCTGAGAGCACAAAAATACAGAATAGCGCTCAGATCCTATTCACACAGTTCAATTGCCATGGCGCTAAAGTATTTCCCATAGTCTTTCATTATATGAATGGGCTCCATGGCATAGCTATCTGGGGTATCACCGTTCACACAGGGCAAGTACTGAATGAGCCCACTGTATTTAAAGGGCCAGAATGAGTGACATACACTCTGGTATGGCCGAATACTGTTTTTAAAGGGCCCAATCTCCCAGGGCCATAGTCCAAAGGCAGCAGGCGGGCAGCCAGGCTTCTCCAATGCAATGTGGCGAGATTGCTCTCGTCACACTCTCCCCTTCACTCCCTCAAATTTCCTCCCTTCCCTCCCTCTCCCCCCTCAAATTTCCTCCCTTCCCTCCCTCTCCCCCCCTCACGCCCTCAAATTTCCTCCCTCCCTCTCCCCCCACTCACTAAAATTTCTTCCCTCCCTCTCCCCCCTCACTCTCTCAAATTTCCTCCCTCTCCCCCCACTCACTCAAATTTCCTCCCTCCGTCTCCCCCCCACTCAAATTTCCTCCCTTCCTCTCCCCCCTCACTCCCTCAAATGTCCTCCCTCTCCCCCCACTCACTCAGATTTCCTCCCTCCCTCTCCCCCCCACTCAAATTTCCTCCCTCCCTCCCCCCCCTCACTCCCTCAAATTTCCTCCCTCCCTCTCCCCCCTCACTCCCTCAAATGTCCTCCCTTCCCTCCCTCTCCCCCCCTCACTCCCTCAAATTTCCTCCCTTCCCTCCCTCTCCCCCTCACTCCCTCAAATTTCCTCCCTCCCTCTCCCCCACTCACTCAAATTTCCTCCCTCCCTCTCCCCCCACTCAAATTTCCTCTCTCCCTCTCCCCCCCACCCCCACTCCCTCAAATGTCCTCCCTCCCTCTCCCCCCTCACTCCCTCAAATTTCCTCCCTTCCCTCCCTCTCCCCACTCACTCCCTCAAATTTCCTCCCTTCCCTCCCTCTCCCCCCCTCACTCCCTCAAATTTCCTCCCTTCCCTCCCTCTCCCCCTTCACTCCCTCAAATTTCCTCCCTCCCTCCCTCTCCCCCACTCAAATTTCCTCCCTCCCTCTCCCCCCACTCAAATTTCCTCCCTCCCACTCCCCCCCACTCAAATGTCCTCCCTCCCACTCCCCCCACTCAAATTTCCTCCCTCCCTCTCCCTCCCTCTCCCCCCCACTCACTCAAATTTCCTCCCTCTCCCCCCCCCCACCCCCACTCACTCAAATTTCCTCCCTCTCCCCCCCACCCCCACTCACTCAAATTTACTCCCTCCCTCTCCCCCCCCACTCACTCAAATTTCCTCCCTGACACCCGGCGGGCACGTGAGGGAGCACTCTCCCTGGCTGAGTGCTTCCTCTTCAGCTCCCTCGCGTGCCGAGTACTGATGCCGGAGCCGGAAGATGACGTCATCTTCCGGCTCCGGCATCAGTACGGTGCGCGAGGGAGCTGAAGAGGAAGCACACAGAGGAGAGTGCTCCCGCACGCGCGCCCGCCGGTTGTCAGCAGAGCCAGCCTCTGGGGGGCCCTGAGGTGACCGGTTGCTGGGCCCCCCAGGAGAAGAGGCTGGCCCATTGGGTACATACCGGGGTCGCAGGGCCCCCTGCGACCCGGTATGTACCCACTGAATGTGGGGCCTGGACGACCTGAGCAGTCCGGGCCCCCCAGGACCGCCGGGCCCATCACAACCATTGCGGTTGTCATGCCCTGATGGCGGCCCCGATTCATACATATATACAGACTGTGATCCTTGTATGCAGATAGCACGGTCCTCTAGGGTAAACAACAGGCACAGTCCTTTTATTTTCATATAATCCAGGCACTTTATTTGTAAGTCCACACAGGAGACTGCAGCAAATGAAATCATAAATATAACCTGTGAACAAAAACCTAGCTCGTCTGAGCACTTACTAACATCAGGTTCCCTATCTCTCAGGGGTTAAACTAGAACAAAACTGTGGCAAAACAAGCCACTGAAGAATGTATTTTCATGTACATGTTACTATACCTTTAAAGACTGTAAAAACCAAGGGAATATCTGTATAAGCAAACTGTGCGAACGAGAGCATTCGCATGCTGACGGCAAGAAAGCCACCAGCATTCATACAGTAGTTTCACGAACAGGGAATTTCACCACTGTCCATTAAACTAATTAACTACCAAATGGGAGACCACACACAGGAGGTCGTGTGGCTCCCATTAAGTGTTGCAACAATGTTTCATTCCGTAACTATAGAGATTCAGGGTGGCCGCCGTTAAGCAACCGACCACGCGGTGGTCGGCCATCTTGGATCCTTTGTTAGCCCAGCGGTATTTGGTCGTCGAGCGCCTGGAACTAAAATCAGCTACTCGACGGCACGAATACCGCTGGACTTCCAGGCCGTTCGGTAGCACCAGGCATTCGGTAGTTTGTCCCCCTACGGACAATTAGCACTTTGAATGCGAATGTAAAATAAAGTGATTCGTGCGGAGTTCGGTTAGTTATGCAGGGATCTGAGCGGTAATTGCACGAAATGTGTTCTCAGACCCCATTTATCTACCGAACGTTCATTTGTTTAAATAGGGTGAATAACGCCAAAGTTACATATTTTTAAGTGAAATACCGGGCCTGCTGCACGGAGGGATAATCCACTTAACTGGATATTCTAGTGGGAGTATCCCTCACGTACAGCAGTGCATGGTGGGAGAAATGTCAAGGTTGTTAAGTTCCCGATTTAGTCCTCTACTGTACAACCCCTGTAATGTCAGTAGGGAAACCCCTTGCAGTGGGAATCCCATAAATACTGTGACCTGGGATTAAAAGCTCAGTTGACTCCCAGCCTATGTGTCGTCTAGTTCTTGGGAAGGATTTATACAACACTACTTATTGCATGCTGTACTCATTTTGTTTGATGGATTCTATGCTGTTCCTGTTACCCAGCGAAGGTACTGTGGATTATACTACCTCTCCACTACAATTGGTGGCAAGTGACAGGATTTTAAACACCCAACAAACCAGAGTTCGGCAGTAACCACACGAATAAATAAGAGAAGCAGCAGTTCGCCGGAACAAGCCATTCGGATAAAATCAGAGTTCGGTAGATATGTCAAAATATACGAACAACTGGTGAATGGAGGCGAATTATGCAACATTGAAAAGAACTACACTAAAATAAATATTGGAAGCAAGGGGAAAAAGCGCCAGCAATAAAACTAAGGCAACCCTTGTGGCAGAACTCATGGAGGGAGACCAAGAAACCACTGCAGCAGCTCCACAGGAAATTGACCAAAATGAATTTAACAAGGAGATGAGGAGCAAGCTCACCTTTTATCCAGAGACACCCTGTGATTAGACCAATCTCGCCACTGTGCATTGGAGGAGCCTGGTTGCCTGCCTGCTGCCTTTAGACTATGGCCCCATGTTGAAACGCTTGATTTTCCCCAGCGAAGACACAAAAGCTGGGTCATTCGGTGCGTGCCCTGTTTGAGCAGTAATACCCCAGATAGCTATGCCATGGAGCCCATTCGTATAATGAAAGACTATGGGAAAGACTTTGGCTCCATGGCAATTGAACTGTATGTGTGTGCTCTGAGCGCCATTCAGTAATAATGTGGGCTCAGATCTGAGCTATCTGGGGATATGTTGAATGTACCTGCTTTGTGCAATGGCTGCACAGTTATATATTTTTATGTGTTTTATTGTCTTTTGCTGCCATGTGTTCAATGGAGTTTTGCCTCTGTCCTTGGAGATAATTGGATTACTTCCCAATTATCTCCAGGATAGAAGACTCTGTGGAACTGGTTTTGGGCAGAAAAGTCATGCTTCCTTTGGTCACAAAGGACTACGATCTATCTTTTGAACCACTGGACCAATTTGTATGATTTTGACATATGTTTTGACATATGTTTATATGTTTGGAGTATGCTGATTCTGAAAATGTAAGTTTTATGTGAATGTGATGCATACTTTTCAAGTTATGAATAATGTGGAAAAACTGTATTTCTCTGGCTGTGATAATTATATTGTGTAAGGTAATTATATCACAGGCAGAGGGGAGGATTTTGTGTGGGAGTGTCTGAGTGTATTGTACATGTTTATTGGTTGTTTTAAAAAACCCTGTGGGTGGTACTAATGTGTAAGAATGTGTACATAAGAACAATAAACCCACAGCTCTAGAGATTCTGCTTAACCCTCAAAACGAAGTGTCGTCTCGTTATTGGGGGAATTGGATTGTATGCTGACTGCCAGGAGTGTAAGCCTTTCGTATGTTTTTTCCTTTTCAGCTGTTTCCAGTATTTGTGAGTTTCCTGTTTGGGAGTTGGAGAATTCGTGTCGTTTGCAGTTCGGGAGATTGGTGATTGCAGTAGCTGTCTGTACATCTGAAAGGGGAATATCGGTTTTTAACCTCTTGTGTGCAAAACGGTCTATTACAGTTTGGTTGAAATTATTGCTGCCAAAGGAGGTTCCAGACAATTGGAAGTTAGCAAATGATGTGCCCACACACATGGATTTCAAGATCAAAGTGTTTACTACTTTTGATTGGGTAACTAAAATAATAGATCAGTGTGGTGCAGTAGACATTGCTAGATTTCAGTAAGGCTTTTGAAACTTTTGCACATAGATGGCTTACCAATAAACTGCAATCTTTATGTTTGGAATCCAATATTGTTGAATGGGTATGGCAGGGGCTGAGTAACAGGTAACAGAGGGTTGTAGTCAATGGAGTATATTCAAAGCATGGGCTTGTCACCAGTGGAGTATCTCAGGGTTCTGTACTTGGACCCATTCTCTTTAATGTTTTTATTAGTGATATTGCAGAAGGTCTTGATGGTAAGGCATGTTTTTTTGCTGATGATACTAAGTTATGTAACAGGGTTGATGTTCCAGGAGGGATAAGCCAAATGGCAAATGATTTAGGTAAACTAGAAAAATGGTCAGAGTTGTGGCAACTGACATTTAATGTGGATAAGTGCAAGATAATGCATCTTGGATGTAAAAACCTAAGGCAGAGTACAGAATATTTGATAGAGTTCAACATCTGAGGAAAGGGATTTAGGGGTTAAATTTTTCTGATGACTTAAAGGTAAGCAGACAATGAAATAGAGCAACAGGAAATGCTAGCAGAATGTTTGGTTGTATAGGGAGAGGTATTAGCAGTAGAAAGAGGGAAGCGATCATGCCATTGTACAGAACACTGGTGAGACCTCACCTGGAGTATTGTATGCAGTACTGGATACCATATCTTCAGAAGGATATTGATACCTTAGAGAGAGTTCAGAGAAGTGCTACTAAACTGGTTCATGGATTGCAGGATAAAACTTACCAGGAAAGGTTAAAGGATCTTAACATGTGTAGCTTGGAGGAAAGACAAGACAGGGGGGATATGATAGAAACATTTAAATACATAAAGGGAATCAACACAGTAAAGGAGGAGAATATATTTAAAAGAATATCCTCTCCCTACACTTATAAGAGCTCATGTGAAGTGCAGCACTACGTGACTCCAGCTTATATATAGAGGCTGGGTTTCATGCTTGTCAGGGTATTTATATCGGTAGACATCTTGTGCTATGATAGAAATTAAAAGGGTATATGCAGGGCCGTCTATAATATGATTAGGACCCTGGGCAATGCATTTTCTTGGGCCCCCTGGGCCCTGCCCATCCCACCGCCTCACCCCCCAATTACGCCCAACACACTGACAGACGTACTGGCACATACACACACAGACAGACAGACATTAAAACATTCACAGATACATACTGACACACACAGTCACTGACACACAAATATATACTGGCAGACATACTGACACACACACAGACATACACACACAAACAAACACATACGCTGACAGATATACTTACACACACAGACACATACACTGACAGATGCATTGACACACACACACAGGCATACTGACATACACACTGACACACACACACAGGCATACTGACATACACACAGACAGACGTACTGCAGATACACACAGACAGACATTAAAATATTCACAGATACATACTGACACACATACACTGACACACAAATATATCCTGGCAGACATACTGACACACACACAGACGTACATACACACACACACATACACATCCACTGACAGAAAAACTGACACACACACAGGCCTTCTGACACATACACACACACACAGGCATACATACACACACAGACATGCTGACACACACACAGACATACTGACATACACACTGACATACACACAGACAGATGTACTGGCACATACACACAGACAGACATTAAACATTGACAGATACATACTGACACACACATACACTGACACACAAATATATCCTTGCAGACATACTGACACACACACACACACAGACATACATACACACACAGACACATACACTGACAGACATACTGACACACACACAGGCCTACTGACACACACATACACACACACAGACATACTTACATACACACACACACAGACATACTTACATACACACACACACACACACAGACATACTGAAACACACACACATACATACTGACACACACACAGACATACTGACACACACGCACACACACACTGACATACACACTGACACACACACACACAGACACACTGACATACACACACCCACTGACATACACAGACACACTGACATAGTGACACACACACAGACATACATACATACATACACACACACACAGACATACTGACAGACACACAGACATACTGACACACACAGACATACATACATACATACACACAGACACACACACACACAGACATACTGACAGACACACACACACACAGACATATATACACACACAGACACACTGACACACTGACACACTGACACAGACATACTGACAGACACACACACACACACACACACACAGACCTACTGACATACATTTAGCCACCCTCCAGGTTCTTACCTTTTCCTGGAGGGTGGTTTCCCTGGTCCAGTGGCAGGCTGAGGCAGATGGGAGTTCTACTCTGGAACTCCCCTCCCTGCCTTCCTCCTCCCGTGCGGCTGTTATCTCCGGTGGGAGGAAGTGACGTCACTTCCTCCCAGCGGCTGCAGAACAGGAAGGGGCCCGGTCACGCTGTTTAAGCGCCACAGCGCCCGACCGGGCCCCTGCTGCCACATGCTCCCTGGGTGGCCCTTAGTGCATGAGCCACCCGGGGAGCCTCCTCAGTGTGCGGGAGCCGCACCGCCCGGTCCATAGGGGCTGCGCAAATCGCGGGGCCCACAGAGCAGCTGCTTTGGGCCCCCCAGGAGCAACAGGGCCCGGGGCAGCTGCCCCGTTTGCCCCGCGTTAAAGACGGCCCTGGGTATATGCTGAGTCACTTTGAACAGAGCAGACTCCATTTTGTTATTTTCAAGCTAACAAAAGACACAAGATTTTTATCTGTAAAACTAACCACTTTCCCAGAGCTAAAGGAATGCATAGTATATACAAACCAAGTGATAGGGAGAACGGGGGTGGGACAGACTGTCTAAATGCTAATGGAATATAATCAATTCTAAACCCAGACATTTGTGACAGAGAAGATTAAATAATTTAATTTTACTTTTTATATTGTATAACCTCCCATTGTAGTTTAAGGTGAAACTTAGTTTACGAACTGTCATATTAGAAATTATAGCAGGAATTGCAGACACTAAGTCTGGACAAAACTAAGAGAAAACCCTTTGAAGTGAAAGAAAACGTAATTTATGGCAACTATAAAGATAAAGCAAAATGACGTCAAAATAGCCACCAAGAAAAGTTAACTCTTTCCTGGATAGGTATGTTTTTTTTTTTCAATTTGACAATTTTTATTGTTTTTCAATTATTTACTCGAAAAAAAAAATGGGGTACAGAAAAGAAATGGGGTATGGGTCAAGTTTTCGACATACCATGCCATGTCAAACATAAGTATTGTACAGTAACATTGTACAGTAATACATTAATACTACAATCATTACATGGGTACAGAAAGGAAAAGTGGTTGGGGTTAGAGTGCTGACATACCATGCTCTGACAAGCAGAAGTGTTATACCTTAACCTTATACATTAATACATTAATACAATATCATCACCATTCCGTGCCCCTTACAGTCTCTTGCTATGTTGTCTGATTAGTGTGGTGACTAGCTGCTATCTAGCTCTATTCCTGTTGTTATGGTCTGTGCCCTTTTCCTTAAGGGTTCTCGTGGACGTTGGGGTTGTCATCTACGTTAGTATTGCGTTATGTAGTGAGCGCTTCATGCTTCCCTCCTCCCTCTTAACTATCTGTCCCTCCTGTCTTTTAACACCCACCTCGGTCCTTTGCCTTGTTATTCCCCCTAAACGCTTCCCATCTCTCGCTGGCTGGCCCTACGTGTTTTTTGAATCCGATATGTGTGTTTGCCATTCTTTCGTATTGCCAGTTTAGTGATATTTGCTGCAGGAGAGCTTCCCTAGTTGGAGGTGTTGGTGACCTCCATGATCTGGCTATTAACGTCACCGCTGCTATCAGCAAGTGAAACAGTAGGGCCTCCTCAACTCTGGACATTGCCTGTGGTAACATGAATAATATGCATTGTTGGATGGAAAGTTTCCAGTGCCTACCCAGTAAGTCCTTAGCTATTTCTTCTACCATTCCCCAGTATTCCCCAATCTCCTTGCATGACCACCAGATGTGGCTCATTGTACCCTTTTCTGTCCCGCATCTCCAGCATACATTGGGAGTGTTCGGATATATCCTAGCTAATTGTTCGGGTACCCTATACCTTCTATATTGCAGTTTTCTGATTATTTCTAGATGCGATGTGCATCGCGTGTTGCCTTTGTGTATTGCAAACGCCCTTTGCCACTGTTCTTCATCTATATTTTGCCCCAATTCTGTATGCCATGTCTTTTGGAATGTCATGTCTGGATCTATCCTGTCGTCTATAAGCGTGTTGTAGATCTTGGAGATCGTTTTCTTGGGAGGTTTACTAGAGAGGCACAGGTGTTCTATAGATTGGTTGGTGGCTGACCCTTGGTGGTTTATTGGTATCCCTGTGAGTAAGGATTTTAGCTGCAAGTAGGAGAATAACGCATTGCTGGATATGCCGTATCTCGCTTGGAGGTCTGGGAAGTGCATTAGCTGGTCCCCTTGGTACATGTGGGCAATTGTAGAGCACCCCCTTTCTGACCATTTTTTTGCATCAAATGTCGGGATCCCTATTGCTAAGCATGAGATTGGGGCGTCCCCAGAGAGTGTCCCCTCTTTCCCTTCCCTCTTCCTGTTTTCGTCCCAGAATTGCAGTGTTAGTTGGGTGGTGGCTAGTGGGAGTATGTGTCGGGGTCGAAGTTTTTGTGGTAGCCATAATAGTTCCTTGAGGGATGCACATTGTGTCCATTGTGGAGCCTCCCCTCCCGCCGTTGCTACTTTGATCGCTGACAGTTGGGCCGCCCTATAATAGTCACGTACACTTGGCATGCCTAATCCCCCTTTTCTGAGTGGTATTTGTAGCATTCTATTTGCTACTCTGGGTTTTTTGTTTGCCCACACAAATCTGGTTATCAGTCTTTGGAAGGAGGTCAGGTACGCGAGTGGCAGTTTTATGGGGAGGGTTCTCAGAAGATATTGGAGTTTTGGGAGCAGCATCATTTTTAGCGCTGTAATTCTTCCTACCCATGATAGATATTTCCCTTCCCATGATCCCAGTGTGGCTGCTGTTTCCTTCAGAAGCTTGGTGTAATTGAGTTCTAGCAATTTGTCAGTACTCGGTGGGATGCGTATGCCCAGGTATGTTAAGTGGTCCCCTCGCCAGTCAAATGGAAAGGCGCTTTTGAGTCTAGCTAGAGTTTCCTTTGGCAGCCCCATCCCCATCGCCTGCGTCTTTGTGACATTTAACTTGTAGTAGGAGTGTTTCCCATACTCCGTGATGGTAGTCATGAGGTTGGGAAGTGATATGTGGGGCTGTGTCAGGGTCAGAAGGACATCATCCGCGAATAGACTCGCCTTGTATTCTTTATCCCCTATTGTTACCCCATGTATGGAGGAGTGTTGTCTAATTGCTGCTGCTAGGGGTTCTAAGGCCATGACGTATAGGAGGGGCGACAACGGGCAGCCTTGTCGGGAGCCGTTTGTGATTTTGAGAGGTTCCGAGACAAAACCTGCATTGATGACCCTCGCTGTTTGTGAGTGGTATAGAGCCTTGACCGCTGAGATGAATCCCTCTGGTACCCCGAACTTCCTAAGGACCTGCTCTAGGAACTCCCATCCCAGTCGGTCGAAGGCTTTTTCTGCGTCTAAGGACACTAGCACTCCTCCCACTTTTAGTTTTTGGATACTGTGAACAATGTTAAGTACTTTTCTTGTATTGTCGCCCCCTTGTCTATTCTTTATAAACCCTACTTGGTCTGTATGGATGATCTGTGTGAGCAGCCCACTCAGTCGCCTTGCGTAGATCTTTGCATACAGCTTGGCGTCAGTGTTGAGCAGGGATATTGGGCGGAAGTTTTGAGGGCATGTGGGTGGTTTGCCCGGTTTTGGAAGTGTAATGATGTGTGCAAGCAGGGATTCGGCCGGTAGCTGTTGTGTTGCTGTGGCCTCGTTAAACGCTTTTGTTAGGTGAGGCGTTAGGATGGGGGCAAACTGCTTGTAGTAGCAGTTTGCGAACCCATCCGGGCCTGGTGCCTTACCCGATGGTAGTAGGTTAATAGCTTCTTCCACTTCCTTTGTAGTTATGCTAGCCGCGAGTGTTTGTTGTTGTTGCAGTGTGAATGTTGGCAAGGGTATGGCTTGTAGATAAGAACCAATCTCTTGTGGGGTGGGCTGGTGTGTGTTCGCATCTTCTGTTAGGTTGTACAGAGAGGCGTAGTAATTTGCAAATGTGTTACTGATATCTTTAGGTGCTGTTATTTTGTGTCCCTCTGGCGATGTTAGGTAAGCTATTTTCTGTTGTGCTTGCTTCGATTTGAGGAGGTTAGCTGTTAGTTTGCCTGCTTTATTTCCCTGAGAGTATTGGTTGGCTTTTAGTTTTTGCAGGTGTAGCCCTGTCCTTTCTATGGCTTTTGCGTGTATGGCCTGAGTTATCTCCATAATGCGCTTTTTTAGTTCCTGTGTGGGGGCTTGTTGGTTTTGGGTGTTAAGGTCTTACAGCTCCCTTTGCCACTGCCTCATCTGTGCTTGCGCCAACCTTTTTAAATGCGATGCTCTTTTTATCAAAAGGCCTCTGGCTACTGATTTATGCGCTTGCCACAGTGTGCTTTGGGATATGTCTCCCGTATCGTTTTCTGTAAAGTAGTGACCAAGCTCTGTTTCTAACGTCTTCCTGAATTTGCTATCCGTAAGAAGCGAGGCGTTTAGTCTCCATGGGCTTCTATGTGTGGAGTCATATAAGTCTGTCAATGTCGCCACTACTGGCGCATGATCTGACCACGTTAATGGAGCTATAGTGCAGTCTCTGACTTGTTCCAGGTGTTGGCCTGCAATCCATATACCATCTATGCGCGAGTAGGTATTGTGTACAGTGGACAAAAATGTGTACCCCCTTTCTCCCACATGTAAAGCTCGCCACACGTCATAGTAGTGGTTGTCTTGGAGCAGTGTTTGTATTGCTCTGCCTTGTCTCTTAAGCGGTTTCAGTCTGGCTGGTGTATGCGGTCCAGTGGTGTCTATCGAAGGGTCTAGTACATGGTTAAAATCGCCACAAACTACCCCTATGCCTTGGCTTATGGACAACAATTTTTTGAACACCTTGTGGAGGAAATTTCTTTGTTCCTGGTTCGGGGCATATACACTTGCAATGGAATATACGACCCCATTAAATGTCCCCACCACCATAGCATATCTGCCCTCTGTGTCTACCTCCGAACATATTAGTGTGAACGCCACATCCTTACTGATAAGTATTGATGCCCCTTTCGATTTATTTGAGTACGTGGCGTGGAATTGGTGGGGGTAATCTTGTCGGAATAAAGGTGAATGTGCATTGGCTTTGAAGTGGGTTTCTTGTAGGCACACTATGTCGGGTTTTAGTTTCTGCAAATCTTTTCGAAGCAGCCCACGCTTCGCTGGGTGGTTAAGCCCTTTAGTATTATGAGAGTATATTTTCATGGGGGGTTGTACAGTCGGATTACGATTTGTGGTGTGTTAGTGCTATCTGTTTTGGGGAAGGACACCGTTCCCAGCTTCATCGAACATGGTGTCCGCTCCCTGTGACGTTTACAATATCTGGGGTTATTCCCATCTGGAGGTGGAGCTATAGGGGGTGTTGAGGTGTGAGGTGGTACCTGCAATGAATGCGTACATAGAAAAACATGGTGGTCTAACAAATGAACATAAACAAATAAAACTAAACATACTGCCATGGTAATGGCTTGGTGCCTAACTTTGGCACTGTGGGGTAGGAAGTATCTTACTTCCATGCCTGTCCACAACGGTCTTACGGCCTGTGTTGGGTGGATCATTGGTATTCGCACCAGTTATCTTTAGACATTAAAATTACCTTTAACATTAACGTTAACCTTCCCATTAGGAGTCCCATGGTTGATGAGATCAATTGAGTCGCCCCCAGGTCCCCGGTTTTACCTTATTGGTTAGGAGTGTAACCGCAAGAACATGGTGATTCTACCAACCTTGGACCCCTTGGCGGGCATTTTTCCCTTTTAGAGTCCCAGTCTCAATGTCTCTATGAGGTACCTGCCACAGTCTTAGGTTGCGGGCTACGGCCCTATCTGTTTCTGGTGATCTTCTTCCACGTGGGAGGTAGCGTGGTCCGTCCTGCGGCCTGGGGTGGTGTCTTCAGCGGTGGTAGGCCCCAATCTTTCAATGCTTGAATACCCGCTTCGGGAGATGTGATGGCTGTCATCTAGCCTTCGTGCATAACCAGTAGTTTGACTGGGAATCCCCATCTATATGGCTTCTTATGTTGCCTCAGGCTCTCTGTGATGCTTGCAAAAGCTTTCCTTTTTTTCAGCGTCACTGCCGATATATCAGCATAGATTGTAATCCCTTGGTAAGGTGATGGTAGGTTCGGGCGTTGTCTGTTTGCCCTCATGATATCTTCCTTTACATGGAAGTAGTGGAGTCTCACTAGGGTGTCTCTGGGCTCTTCAGATGTAAGGAATCTCGGTTTAGGAACTCTGTGATACCTGTCTAGTAGGAGCATGTCTTGGTGCATGTCTGGGATAAGGAGTTTAAACAGCCCCTGTAAGTATGCGTGCAGATCTGCTGTGCTGACCGTTTCTGCAATCCCTCTCAGGCGCAGGTTATTTCGTCTGGATCTATCTTCCATGTCTGCCAGCTTGTTCTCATAGGCCACCATTGTGTCTTGCATTTCGTTCATTTCAGCCCGCATGGCATTATAGGCTTCGGCGTGGTCCGCCATCTTGTCTTCCAATGACGACGTGCGTGTGCCCAGATCGTGGATTTCAGACTTGATTTCGTTAAGTGATGTGTGGAGGGTAAGTTGTATCTTTTGGTGCATATCGTCCAGCATTTTTTGAATCATGCTCTGAGTTGCGGGCCCGTCCTCTTTTGAGTGTCCCTGCGGTGCAGAGGTTTCATCTTGGCCGCCATCTTGGGACTCCTCCGGTCTCGCCGGCAATTTCCCCTGGGCATTCCGAGCGGCAAAAAAATCACTTTTTTCGCTCCTTTCAGTCTGTCTGCGACCCTTGGTCTGTGACATCGTCGTGGGTGCAGTATTTTCCGCCTTTTAGGTGCTCGTTCCGCTAGTTTTAGGCCGTGGTAGCACGGAGCTACACCAACATGCGACCGCTGCGCTTGAGCTCCAGGCCACGCCCCCTGGATAGGTATGTTTAGTGGGACAAGACTGCCCTCTATAGACCAAATACTAAATTGCTATCTGGAAGGTAACCACACCTCCAGTGTTCCTATTGGTCTATCAACTAGTGAATTTTCCCTTTAAAAAGTTAAGACAAAGGGAAGAAAAAAAAAGGAGAAGAAAGAGGTAGGCGAGGAATACAAGGGTATACAACGGAAGCAAAGAAGTGAGCAGTCGGGAGCAATGCAGAGAGGCCTATGACAGATATACACTCTAGGACACTCAGAAATTCCTACACACCTCCATGCAGAGAGACATCCAAATAAGTTCCTGAGACTACCTACTCATCTGATGAGAATATCTACATAACTGGTAATTATACTGGTTTAAATTAATTAAAATTTACTAATAGCATGATATATGACTGGATGAATCACGGTCAGATTTCCATATTAAGAAATCTTAGTTAACTAAAGAAAATATAGTTATAAACATTCCATTCTGCAGGTGGAATAAAGAATAATTATATATTAATGTGATAGTATCACATGTTAGCATACCGCTGTTTTTATCCAGGTGTATTGATTTGCTCTAATATAAGATAAGATATCTTTTAGACAAATTAAATTCGGCTTTTGTAAAAATCATGTTAGATTCTCTTATTGGATGGTTCCAGGAAATGACTAATGAACTGGTTTAAATGTTATTTAGGGTTTTTTTTCCATTTACTCACCCTGACTTCTATGTTAAAGAAAGTAAAATACCCAATCAAAGAGAGAAAGGAGAAATTATAAGAACAGGGGTACAAATTGTTTACATGAGGTCCTGATTAATGAGCTTAACAATGATCAAGATGAGATACCATGTGCTGATGCCACACCTTCACTAGAGAAAGATGTGGAATGGCAGACTGAACGCATGCACAGTTTTTTTGAATTTTGGAAGGGAACAAGCTAGAGACCTGACACTATAACAGGCCTTTACAAGAGTTGTAGAGGTTAATGGTGTACTTGTAGAAGGAAAGTCGAAAGATGTACATCCATATTTAATTTTATGGGATCATCTTTTATACAGTGTGTGACAGACCTTTCAAAGGTAAGTGTGTTACAGACCTTCGAACAGAGCTACCCCAGATAGCTATCCCATGGAGCCCATTCATATAACGAAAAGACTATGTGAAAAACTTTGGCTCCATGGCGATTGAACTGTGTGTATAGGATCTGAGCGCTATTCGGTAATATGGTGCGCTCAGATCTAAGCTATCTGGGGATACGTTGAATGAGGGAGTTCTGTTCTGGAGATTTAACAATATGTATTTTTATTATCCTTTGTAAAAAGGAGGTTATGCCACGGAGATAATTGAGTTACTTCGAGCACTTATCCCTAGTATCTCCAGGATAGAGAGGAGGGTCCTGTACTGCTCAGGTGAGAGTGTTTATACCTGTATTGCTGTCATTGGTTATTGTTAGAAGTTGTCACCGTTTTCCACCAGGTCCGTATTGGAGTGTCCACCTGGTGGGAAGCCTGCATAAAAGTCGGGCAGGTAGCCCAGATTAAAAAGATTCCTGCTTGACCCTCAATACAGAGTCTCGTCTCATACTTGGGGGGATTTATTAATGCATTTTCCTGTTCGGCTGTTTGGAGTGTTTGGTAGCTGACCTCATATTCGGGAAGGGAACATCTTTGACGGCTTTAACCTCTTCTATACCTGGGGTGCCATTATACAGAGTGATTAAAGGGGACGGTTATGAAATAGAACAGCTTGTGGTTCCATGCCCCTTTAAGAGACAGGTCTTGTATTTAGCCACTCTCACCTGTTTTGGGGGACATTAAGGGGGAAGACAAAACCCTGGAAAGAATCTTGAGAAGCTTTTTTGCCTGGGGTTTATGAGGAAGTGAAAAGGTTCTGTGCTTCATGTACAGAATGTCAGTTGACCTCTCCTAAACCTCACCTAAAGGCTCCCCTTATACCCGTACCAGTAATTGAAACCCCTTTTCACAGATATGCCATGGATCTAGTGGGGCCTTTAGTGAAAACAGCCAAAGGTAATCAGTACATTCTGGTTGTAGTGGATTATGCCACACGCTGTCCAGAGGAAATACCCCTCCGCAATACTGCTTCCAATACAATAGCTAAAGAGCTATTACAAATATTTTCTAGAGTCAGTATACCCAAGTGTTGTGGCCGTGACTTAAATATGAAAATGAATCTTTTAATATATAATAACTAAGCAATAAGGAACAACATTAATATTGTAATATTTAGTTTAGGCATTTATAATTACAAAACAATGCATCCTTTACTATGTAGTTTATTTTCTCATACAGGTAATGATACCGGAGAAACTGACGGAAGCGAAGCACAGAGAGATGGACACAGGTTTCTTCAGGAAGGAAGAGATTCTTTATTGGATCACCGATCGGGACTCAGAGGGACTAACGTCACCAAATTACAGCAAGTTCTGAGCCCCGGACAATAGTGCAGGCTCCTTATATAGGCACATAACTCCTCCCATATTAAGCTCCACCCGCACATTCTCTTGACCAATCAATACAAATAAGAATTAACTTCCTGCTTGACCGCATGGCTTGTCCAGCACAATGTAGGAGGGGAATACTACATCCTGTATTCTTGCACATGCTCCGTACACTACTGATCGTATCTTGCCTCGTGCAACCAACTGATCGATACGTCAGCATATGCACGTACACATGCCACGTGGTAATCTCGGCCTACTAAATTTATTTTTACCGAGATTCCACCACATTCCCCCCTTTGATGCCTCTTGATATTTCACAATTACTTGAGGCATCACTTAACCTTAGTTTGCATACACCGCAAGTTACCTTGAACCAGACCAGACTTATCTTATGATGTGAATCTTCAACACTCATCTTCCTGCATTGGTTCTCCCTGATCTAGAGCCTCATATTTATAAATTGCCATTATCTGTGCAGCAGCCTTCCTCTCTGCTATATTTTCTATCAGGCTTTGCACAGACCTAACTACTAAGGGTATAAGACACGGCAGGAGTAGACACAACATTAAAATCAGTAGGACTCCACCTACCACTGCCTTAAGCCCTCCAAACCACTCATACCAGCTACCAAACCAACTACTTGGATTATACCCTTTCCATACCTGAGTAGGCACATGCGCTAGTTTAACCATATGGCTAGTAAGCTCAGCTATTGCTTGCCCTTCGTCATCTATTTGAAGACAGCAATTGCTCAGGTTAAACTTCCCACATACACCTCCCTCTACTACCAAAAGGTAATCCAAGGCTAATCTATTTTGGTAGACTGCTGTCCTCATCCTGGTATTATGCTTCGCTAGAAGATTGAGCGCTTGTGATGTCTCGTTAGTAATAATCTCAACCACCGCCTGTAATCTTATAATACGGTTGAGCATATAAATAGGGGTTCTATAACCAAAGGTACCATCTTCTGCCCACGTGGCTGGCCCATAATAATCTATAATACGCTGGGGAGGCCATTCATTATCTTCCCAGGCGCCTATCTCTATGGGTCCCCTTTTCTTCCTATGATTCACATCATATACTTTAACACCTAAAGTCTCACCTGTTTCAATAGGTAACAAGAAGAAGGATGGTTTGAGCATACCCAACACACATGCCCCTTCCCAGTCCTGTGGCAACTCCGAATAGGCTTTCTTACCACAGATCCAGTACAAATTTGCTGGGGCTCTCCAGGTAGATGTGATGGATAGATCAAACCACACATCCTTTAAATTGGCGTATCTAGCAAACGGGTTAGATGGTTCTGAGACATTTGAAGCCGACCACCAAGTTGTATTCTTTGTATCATCATCATAAGCTTTTTGCCCTAGACAAGTTAATTCTCCTACAGAAGTATTATACATCATTCCTTTCCTTGCTATGCAAACATAACCTATGATGGAGGTCTTTAATCTCCACTCAGATTTACCTCTAACACTCATATGATAATCGGCTTGTGTAGATATTAATTGGTCAACTGCCTCAGAACCGGACATAACCTCCTTTGCTTCCCAAGGCCATTGGTCTCCCATGTTAGTACCTCCACACACATAGCAGTTGGTAACATTAAGACTACCGGCAATACTTTCAGCTAAATCAATGAACAGGTTTTTAGCGTTATGGGGGATCTTATTATCTATACTCATTTCTTCATAAAAGGAATGGTATACCTGATGAGTTTGGGAGGTTACCGTATCAGTCTCTATCCCTATAAACAATACTGTCCCAGGGTCTAAACCCGTCCCGTATATTTGAAACCCAAATAAATTACCATATTTATCTAAGAACTTGTCGGGGTTATTTATAAGTATATGGACTGGATTGCATTCCATAGACTTACAATATGGGCTGGTAGGCAACTTAGTCACTATCATGTCCTTGTCTACTGTCTGTCCCCAAGTTGCCCACCCCACACAAGACCAATATGGGCAAAAGTTATAATCTCTATTTGGGCATCTAGGACTCACATATTTATTTTTACTACTGGGACAAATATATTTATCGTTAGACCCATACGTCCTCTCCCATCTAAGATCCCCACATACATTCCACGGCTTTCTACCACTTGATATCGCCTTACACGCATCAAATAGCAGAACACCCGAAGAATGTACGGATTCTAACACCGTCTTATTAATTAGGGTCCCTTGAGGATCTCCATTCCTGAGAGTCAACCAAATTGTACGAGGTTGATACTCCGGACTGAAGCACTTAGGTTCTCCTACTCCTAAATGGCACACACTATATTCTACATTTAGGTATCTACATCTTGATACATCTCCTTTACACTCGTATTGTGAATGCCAAATTAGGGTTTGGGAAATATGGTTACCTGTTCTCGTAGTCTTAATGCATACCTCACAGCTAGGAGTGTCGGTACCTCTACCTTCCTGAATATAAAAATACACATAAATAAACATTATCAAGAACACATCTTTCGCCGTCATCCTCAGTCTTCGTCCGTGCGAAGGCACCTCAGCTTCCAGGATGTAAGGGCTGCAGGGAATGGAGTTCTGCTCGTCTTCACAGGAGTCCCTTCGAGACTTTCCCTGGCTTATACACTATACGTCGGTGGGCGGACAGGCTTTATTATGGCCTTCTCACTCACGCACCAAATCCCTGAAACAATAAAATTTTGTAATCCACAAAAGTTCCTCGTTACTCCGACTGAGTCGTGCAATTTAACCGGATCTTGCAGGGATTCTCTGGATCTGCTGTAACTTGCCAAGAATCGACTGCTGCTGGTTTAACCCTGGAGTGATGTATCCACGGAGTCACTTCGGCTACTTTTATCGCTGTAGGGGTAGACAAAAGAACAACATAAGGACCTCTCCACTTGGGCCCTAACGGTACATTATTCCACTCTTTAATCCACACTTGGTCTCCTGGATGGTAACTATGAACTGGGGGATAAATATTCACAGGTAATCTATCTTGTACCCATTTCTGTACCTCCTCCATAGTCTTACCCAACTCTACAACCTGCTGCCGGGTAATTCCTTCTCCCAACTGACTCAAGTTACCAAGTACGGGAGGTGGTCGCCCATACATGATTTCAAAAGGAGAGAGGCCCATCCTTCTGGTAGGGGTACTGCGGATTCGCAATAGAGCTATGGGTAAGAGAACGTTCCATTTAAGTTGGGTTTCCTGACACATTTTAGCCAACTGATTCTTAATAGTTCTATTCATTCTCTCTACCTTACCAGAACTCTGGGGTCTATATGCCGTATGAAGCCTCCACTTTATACCAAGCATATGAGTCAGTTGTTGTAGGCACTGATGAACAAAAGCTGGACCATTGTCCGATCCTATAGAGCAGGGTAGTCCATATCGGGGTATTATTTCTCGTAACAGGAATCTCACAACTTCTCCTGCTTTCTCTGTACGAGTAGGACATGCTTCTACCCAGCCTGAATAGGTGCACACAATTACCAACAGGTAACGATGTCCACCCGATTTAGGCATCACTGTATAGTCAATTTGTAAATCGGACATGGGGAGTCCCCCCATAAACTGGACTCCTGGTGGCTTTACTGGTCCTTGTCTTGCATTATTTTTAGCACACGTTACACATCTTCGTACAATGGCCTGAGTCAAGTTGGACAATCTTGGTATGTAGAAATGTTTTCTGAGAGATTCTTCTGTGCTGTCTCTCCCAGAATGTGTCCCGTTGTGATAGTTTTGGACAATTTCTACCGCTAGTGATGCTGGAATGACTATTCTTCCATCTTCTAACTGATACCATTTGTTCTCCAAATACTTTCCAGGTTCAGTCTTTAACCACTCCTCTTCTTGAGCTGTATAAACTGGAGTCCATTGGGACAGTGGAGTTGGTATAAGGGCAGCTATATGCCCCACATACTCTTGTCTTCCCGATTCAGCGGCACGCTTAGCTGCACTATCTGCCATCCGATTTCCTTTGGTTACATCACCATCTCCTCTCAGATGCGCTCGACAATGTATGATACCGACTTCTTTCGGCTCCCACACTGCTTCCAATAGTTGTAGGATTTCAGCTGCGTACTTGATTTCTTTGCCTTCTGAATTCAATAGTCCTCTTTCTTTATACAAAGCTCCGTGGGCATGAGTGGTTAAAAACGCATATTTGGAGTCCGTGTGGATGTTCACTCTTAAACCTTCAGCCAATTGTAACGCTCGTGTCAGTGCTATCAATTCTGCCTTTTGTGCTGATGTTCCTTTCGCCAGTGGGCGAGCTTCTATCACCTTGTCTATTGTTGTTACTGCATATCCTGCATAGCGGATCCCTTCTTTCACATAACTACTGCCGTCGGTATAATATTGAACATCGGGGTTCTGGATGGGAAAATCACGAAGATCTGGTCTAATTGAAAATACTTCATCCATTACTTCCAAACAATCATGTTGACTTTCAGTAGGTTGTGGCAAAAGGGTAGCTGGATTTAAGGTGTTTACAGTCTCTAAATGCACTCTTGGGTTTTCACACAACATTGCTTGATACTTGGTCATACGGCTGTTACTAAACCAATGATTTCCTTTGTAATCCAACAACGTCTGTACTGCATGTGGGACTCGTACATAAAGTTCTTGACCCAGAGTGAGTTTATCGGCTTCAGCTACCAGCAGGGCGGCTGCAGCTACTGCTCTTAGACAAGGTGGAAGTCCGCTGGCCACTGCATCCAGTTGCTTAGACATATAGGCAACAGGTCTTTGCCATGATCCCAAGTACTGTGTCAATACTCCCACAGCCATTCTTCTTTGCTCATGTACATACAGGTAGAATGGTCGTGTGTGATCAGGTAGACCTAATGCTGGGGCACTCATCAAAGCCTTCTTCACATCTTCAAATGCCGTTTGCTGTTCTTGAGTCCATAAGAAGGGGTCGTGCTCTGTACCTTTGATAGCTGCATACAGAGGTTTTGCCAGTATCGCGTAGCTGGGAATCCATATCCTACAGAAGCCTGCTGCCCCCAAGAATTCTCGCACTTGTCTTCTATTCTTGGGTATCGGTATTTGGCACACAGCTTCTTTTCTCTCTGGCCCCATAATTCTTTGACCTTCAGAGATATGGAATCCCAGATATTTGACAGTTGGCAAACACAACTGAGCCTTCTTTCTAGACACCTTGTATCCTGCCTTCCAGAGAATGTGTAGTAGATCGTGCGTTGCTTGCTGACATATTTCTTTTGTAACTGCTGCTATCAACAAGTCATCTACATACTGTAACAATACACACTCTCCTGGGATGGACTCGAAATCCAGTAGATCTTGACTTAGAGCTGAACCAAATAGGGTAGGTGAATTTTTAAACCCTTGGGGCAGTCTTGTCCAGGTCATTTGGCGTTTTGAGCCCGTTACAGCGTTCTCCCATTGGAAAGCGAAAATACATTGACTTTCTGCGGCAATTCGGAGGCAAAAGAAGGCATCTTTGAGGTCTAAGACTGTAAAGTAAGTAGCCCCGCCCGGAATTAAAGCAAGCAGGTTATATGGATTGGGCACAACTGGATGTATACTAACAACCGCATCATTGACTGCTCTCAAGTCCTGCACAGGTCGATACTCATCTGTACCGGGCTTTTGAACAGGCAGCAATGGGGTGTTCCAGGGGGAAGTACAGAATTTTAGGATACCATACCGTATGAACTTATCCAGATAAGATTGGATGTTCTTCTTAGCCTTCTGCGGGATGTGATATTGTCTTAGGCTCACTGGATAAACCCCAAGTTTTAGTTCGATTTTAATAGGTGGAATATTGCGGGCCAGTCCTGGTGGGTTGTTCTCTGCCCAAACTCCTGGTATGTTGAATAAGGACTCATCACTCCTAGGGTTTTGGCTAGTCAACGCTGTATAAAGTCGCCACTCTTCTTCCTTTGGTACGGATAATGTCATAATACCTGAAGGTCCATTAAACTTTAAGGATGTTGTTCCATTTGGTAGGAACGTAATCTGTGCTTGTAATTTAGATAGCATATCACGTCCCAGCAATTGGACTGGATATTCAGGCATATAAAGGAATTGATGTTTTACTACGTGTCCTCCCAATGTACAGAGTCGACTTTTAAGAACCGTTTTTTCAGCACTTCTTCCAGTTGCTCCTATTACAGTAATAGTCCTTCCAGATGGAGGAGCAACTAGATTAGTCACCACTGAATGTTCAGCACCAGTGTCGATCATGAACGCACTCCTTTTTCCCCCTATTGATACATCGACCATAGGCTCCGCTCGACCAAGGGGGATGGAGCCCGGTCGGTATCAATAGTCCTCCATGACCGTGTCAGCCAATCCTACAAAGTCCCTGCCTTCTCTATCGCGGGACCTTTGCGCTGCTGGGAAATACCTATCTTCCCTAACACTTCCTCTGTTCCCATTGCTCCCTCTATTACCATTACTCCCTCCGGGGCCTCCTCTACCTCTCGCTCTGCCTCTAAAGTTTCCATAACCTGCCCTGGGTTGGTCTCTCTCGTACTGCTCTCTTTGTGGACACTCGTTCCTCCAATGCCCTTCTTCCTTGCAATACGCGCACTGATTCCTACTCAAAGGCTCCCTATTCCATCTACTATCGCCTCTATCTGGGCCCCGTCTATCTACGCCTGCGATCGCTACCGCTAGCATATCTGCCTTTCTACGCATCTTGCGCTCTTCCTCTTTCTTACTTTCTGTTTCCCTGTTCATGTATACTTTATTCGCTAAATACAAGAAAAAGTGTAGAGTAGGTTAGCGCTAATAATATACAAAGGAGGCAGCAACCTTACAGAGGGTCACCCTCTAACCCTCTGGGATAAGGATGTACAGGAAAAAAGGGGAGAAAAGGCTGCGCCAAGAGATACAATAAAATAAGTCCCAATAAAAATATAAAAAGGATATATATAAATATATATAAAAGTCAATATAAAAAGGAGGATAAATGTCTATGTTGCGCTGGTGTTCTCTCTTCTTATGATGCTTTGGATCCTCCCGTGATATGTAAAATATAAAAGGGAAAAGGACCAATGGTGCAGATTGTGGGGTACGTGGAAAATGAAGAATAAAGATGTAATAAACTCACATTTGCATGAGCTATAACCAGCTCAGGTGGAATGGGCGTTCTGCAGTATAATCCCTGCTAGTAGGATATCAGGAAATTCTGATCCACTGGTGCTGTCCAATTCTCAGGAGAAGGGAGAGAAATATATAACAGATAGTGCTCTCTGAAGATAAGATGTGGTATATACAAAACAAAATAAATATACTCACAGTATACAGTGCAGATGACACTGCACTTGAGATATGGCGTGGGTGGTATAATCCCCACCTTAGGATATATAAAATGCCAGGAAAGGATAATATAAAATTGGAGTGATAAAAATATATATAATAAAAATATGAATGGCACAGAGATAAAGCCAAACGTAATTTATTATTAAAAGTATACAATAAAATCTATTATGGATTTTATTGTATACTTTTAATAATAAATTACGTTTGGCTTTATCTCTGTGCCATTCATATTTTTATTATATATATTTTTATCACTCCAATTTTATATTATCCTTTCCTGGCATTTTATATATCCTAAGGTGGGGATTATACCACCCACGCCATATCTCAAGTGCAGTGTCATCTGCACTGTATACTGTGAGTATATTTATTTTGTTTTGTATATACCACATCTTATCTTCAGAGAGCACTATCTGTTATATATTTTTCTCCCTTCTCCTGAGAATTGGACAGCACCAGTGGATCAGAATTTCCTGATATCCTACTAGCAGGGATTATACTGCAGAACGCCCATTCCACCTGAGCTGGTTATAGCTCATGCAAATGTGAGTTTATTACATCTTTATTCTTCATTTTCCACGTACCCCACAATCTGCACCATTGGTCCTTTTCCCTTTTATATTTTACATATCACGGGAGGATCCAAAGCATCATAAGAAGAGAGAACACCAGCGCAACATAGACATTTATCCTCCTTTTTATATTGACTTTTATATATATTTATATATATCCTTTTTATATTTTTATTGGGACTTATTTTATTGTATCTCTTGGCGCAGCCTTTTCTCCCCTTTTTTCCTATACTTTATTCGCTACCTCCATTAGTTGGGTGATGGACATACCTGCAAACCCTTCTAACTTCTGTAGCTTGCGCTTAATATCTCCGTAAGCTTGGCTGACAAAGGCGGAGTTCACCATTCGGGAATTATCTGCGTCTTCCGGATTAAAGGGGGTATACAAGCGGTATGCCTCCAATAATCGGTCATAAAAGACACTGGGCGCTTCATCACTTTTCTGAATCACCTCAACTGTCTTCGACATATTAATGGCTTTCTTTCCTCCAGCTTTCATGCCAGCAATTATAGCGTCTCTATAGGCTTTAAGTTGGACCATATCTGCGCCATTAACATTCCAGTCGGGATCGGTGTTAGGATAATGTGTTGCGGCCCATGCTGATGGATTGGCTTGATTCAAAGCACGGGCTTTATCCTCTAGCGCTTTAATGGCTGCTTGGTTAATCCTTGTCCTTTCCTCATTGTTAAACAAAGTCATTAATAACTGCTGGCAATCAGCCCATGTCGGGTTATGTGTCTGAACTATCGAGGTGAACAGATCAGTCATAGCTTGTGGTTTCTCAGTATACGAGGAATTGTGGGTCTTCCAATTCAAGAGATCGGTTGTCGTGAACGGGACATATACGAAGACTGGGTCAGCATGTGCCATTTGACCTGCGGCATCGATATAGGCTGACCCAGGATTCAGACGAAGAGGCATCTGATAATGTTTTAATTGTTGGGTACCGGTCAGTTGTCGGGTTAGTATGGGGCTACGTGGAGGGGCGTCAGTTAGAGGTTCCGGTCGGGGGGTAATAAAACATGAGGATGTGGGAGCTTGGTTTTGGGAAAAATTAGTAAATAAAACACTTCGAGCCGAGCTAGAAGAAGCTTGACCGGAAGTCTGAAGTGGCGCCAAATCGGGATATTCGGATCTAATGGGGGTTGGCTCTGGTTCCGGAAGGGGAGATTTAGTATGAGAGGGGGTGGATTCTGTACTGGAGGAGGAAGCGGAAGTGGATGAGGGCAATGAGGGAAGGGGTGCAGGACTTCCTGCATTTGCGTCACTTCCTCTTAACGGAAAGTAAGGGGGCGGCAAAGGGATCTCGGACTCAGGGGGCGTGTCCAAAATGGGCCTAACACCAGTCCTAGTGGACAAACAAGTCCTAGCCACCATGAGGCGACATTGCTCCTCGTGGCATGTCTGAATCCATTTTGGCGAGTCATTTACGGCCTGTCTCCAACAATCAATATAAGGAAACTGCCCGTAAAGTTCAGGCCTACCCGATACAGCCACGTGTAAGCGCTGTACCAGAGTTGGATACAAACTGCCCCGTGGCGGCCATGCCGCAACCAAAGTAGGCCACTCCCTAGTACACAAAGTGACCAAACGTACAGGAGACATTTTAACCCCAAAATCACATGTTTTGAATCCCTTTTTAAAATTCTTCACCATACAACCTAAGGGATCCGGAATCGTTGACTGCGACGCGCCCATACTTATCAATGGAACGTCGTTGACAACGAATACTATGCACGCGTACTATTCAACAGTCACACCCGTTTCCTCTGGCAACAGCACCACGTGGTACAGTTACCAAGTGAAACGTACACAATAACACAATAAACACTCAGGGAATTCCCGTACACACACAGCTGTTACACCAGTCACTAGATAATCAATATTATGCCCTTTGGCGAAACTATACAGTCACCCACGCTATAATTCTCTATATACGAATTACCCGTCTATAACACACCCCAGTAACATCGTCTTTTACAAATAGCGGTTACAGTACGGTTAGCATAGGTCAAAGCACAATTTAAGGTCACAATACAATTATTAGTGGTTATGGTGTTAAACATGCAATAGACGACAATGATTAGTACTTATATACAGTGTCAGTAAATATACAGGGTTATGGTACCGTGCACTATGATACAGCAACACACTATTAACACTCTCGCTAGACGGCTGAGCTTGCGCTATCTAACAAGATATACACTTTACTAACAATCTTTATCACATTTACAATTCCCAACTAAACTATTGGCCAGTACCTTGAATGGACTACCTAAAACTATATACACCCGTTTTGGTTAGCCACACTGCCCAAGCACCACATATAGCGAGCTAGAGGACCGAATTTACACAGGCTCCTCTTAGTCGATTACTATCAAAAATCTAGTGGGTTCCAAATTTACACGCCTTCCCACTTAGCCAAGATAGGTTGAGAGCTAGCGAACCGAATTTACACAGGCGCCGCTTAGTCCCCCGGTCCCTCCGACCTAGCGAACGTAATATACACCCTAGAACGCTAGTCTAGACAAGACACCGGTGTCCGGCTAGGGCTATTTACACCAGAACCCCGCCTGACTAACCAAATCAAACGGTCTGACTAAAGAGCGTTCGATTGAGCGGTGCGCCTTCGCTCCTTCCCTCCGACAGAGGGGGCAGATTCCATACACAAATAACCCCTTATGGGCCTACCGCACAATCGGTATACCCCTAGTGGGTCTGCCATCTAAAACAGCAGTTGTCTTACCTCCTCGTTCCTGAACCTGAGTTCACACTCATCGACGGGGACACCCCAGCACTTCTTACGTAGAGGCCGATGATCTCCTGGACAACAGACCAGTGGCGCCGAGACGAAGGGAGGTCCACGCAGAAGTTCAGGGGTGCAGCCGTAGAGAACGTGGGCAAAGATAGACCGTCTCACGCCTCTGCCTCTCAGCTACCGTTGAACGATGAGCTTCCCGGCCAATGCACCAAATGATACCGGAGAAACTGACGGAAGCGAAGCACAGAGAGATGGACACAGGTTTCTTCAGGAAGGAAGAGATTCTTTATTGGATCACCGATCGGGACTCAGAGGGACTAACGTCACCAAATTACAGCAAGTTCTGAGCCCCGGACAATAGTGCAGGCTCCTTATATAGGCACATAACTCCTCCCATATTAAGCTCCACCCGCACATTCTCTTGACCAATCAATACAAATAAGAATTAACTTCCTGCTTGACCGCATGGCTTGTCCAGCACAATGGAGGAGGGGAATACTACATCCTGTATTCTTGCACATGCTCCGTACACTACTGATCGTATCTTGCCTCGTGCAACCAACTGATCGATACGTCAGCATATGCACGTACACATGCCACGTGGTAATCTCGGCCTACTAAATTTATTTTTACCGAGATTCCACCACAGTAAGACTACCCGCCCCCAACAAGGACAAATTCTCCCAGCTGTGGCTGAAAAGGATGGTCTCTTACATCACCAACCATCCCCCAAACATGTGCTTTACTGTTTTAACTAGGATCTACACTACATGTTCACACAGCTGTTAAAGAAAAAAAGTGGTCTTTCCTTCATGAGTTTATATATATATATATATATATATATATATATATTATATATATATATATATAGCACAAATAATGGCACTCACCCTTCCTGATGTAATGAATAGTAAAGTGCCCTGGTGCAATCTTATGCTGATAAATAATTATATTGAAGAAAGATGCACTCTTCGGTCTTTTAAAGAATATTAATGGTCTTTAATCCATCAAAGGTTTACAGGTTATTTGATCAACGTTTCGACCCGTTCGGATCAACTTATAACCATAAAATAAAATAAAAAACATTGACATCCAAGATATTTTTACCCTTAACTTTCCATACGGTACTTCAAAAGTCAGAGAATCTATTAACAGACATGTTACAGACTGATAAACAACTACCTAAGTCTTTTCAAAACCGACCCACACTGAGTTATAAAAGAAATAGAAATCTCAAAGATATTCTCACAAAGAATGACCCTAGACACTGCTATCAAGGAGTCACCAAAATTGCTAAAAAAGGAATGTTTTAAGTGCAGTGGATGTGTTACCTGCAGTCACATGGTCAGTGGAGCAACTTTTGTCCATCCTCATAACGGTCAAAGAATTAATATTCCCCATTAAATTACCTGTACCACTGACCATGTGATCTATTTAATTGCGTGCCCATGTGGTTTATCTTATGTGGGTAAAACTGATTTTACCCTTAGGAACCGGATTTGGGGACATCGATCTACTATTATGACTGCATTCCGGAATAATCACAGTGACAAACCGGTGGCGAAACACTTTTTGGCTCTTGGACACAGACTACCAACCTTACGCTTTACAGCAATTGATCACATCCCCCCTTTACCTAGAGGCGGAGACAGATCCAGAATGCTGCTACAAAGAGAGGCACGCTGGATCTATCAACTGGATACTGTGGCCCCTAAAGGACTCAATGAAAATATTGTGTACTCAGTTTTTCTTTAATCTGCTATTTCTAAATAAGGTTATAATGTATACCTTTAAAATTCCTAATCCTCTCTATATGAAGCTATGAAGATATATGTCTAGGATCTAGATTGTTCAAATGTTTTATTGTTTGTATACATTTTGTACTGTTTATTTTTTTTCTGCAGTTTAGAGTTACCGTATATACTCGAGTATAAGCCGACCCGAATATAAGCCGAGGCCCCTAATTTTATCCCAAAAAACTGGGAAAACTTATTGACTCGAGTATAAGACTAGGGTGGGAAATGCAGCAGCTACTGGTAAATTTCTAAATAAAATTAGATCCTAAAAAAAATATATTAATTGAATATTTATTTACAGTGTGTGTATAATGAATGCAGTGTGTGCGTATGTGTGTGTGTATGAGTGCAGCGTGTGTGTATGAGTGCAGCGTGTGTGTATGAATGCAGTGTGTGTATGAATGCAGTGTGTGTGTGCATGAATGCAGTGTGTGTGTGCATGAATGCAGTGTGTGAATGCAGTGTGTGCAGGGCCGGTGCAAGGATATTTGCCGCCGTAGGCAAAAAAAAATTTGCCGCCCCCTCCCCCCCCCATATGTCCTGACTTCCCCTCCTCCTCCCTCAGTGGTCCTTACCTCCCCACCCCCGTGTTCCTTCACTCCCCCCCACAGTGGTCCTTACCCTCCCCTCCCCTAGTGGTCCTTACTTCCCCCTCCCCTCCCATAGTGGTCCTTATCCCACCCCCTCCCTCTCATAGTGGTCCTTATCCCCCTTCTCCCTCCCATAGTGTTCCTTATCCCCCCCCCATCCCTCCCATAGTGGTCCATATACCCCCCCCTCCCTCCCATAATGGTCCTTATACCCCCCCCTCCCTCCCATAATGGTCCTTATACCCCCCCTCCCTCCCATAGTGGTCCTTATCCCACCCCCTCCCATAGTGGTCCTTATACCCCCCCCTCCCTCCCATAGTGGTCCTTATACCCCCCCTCCCTCCCATAGTGGTCCTTATACCCCCCTCCCTCCAATAGTGGTCCTTATCCCCCCCCCTCCCTCCCATAGTGGTCCTTACCCCCCCCCTCCCTCCCATAGCGGTCCTTATACCCCCCTCCCTCCCATAGCGGTCCTTATACCCCCCTCCCTCCCATAGTGGTCCTTAACCCACCCCTCCCTCCCATAGTGGTCCTTATACCCCCCCCCCTCCCATAGTGGTCCTTAACCCACCCCTCCCTCCCATAGTGGTCCTTATATCCCCCCTCCCTCCCATAGTGGTCCTTATACCCCCCCCCTCCCATAGTGGTCCTTATACCCCTTTTTTTATTATTAATTTTTTTTTAATTATTTTATTTATATATTTTTTTTTTGTCCCCCCTCCCTGCTTGATATATGGCAGGGAGGGGGGCTCTCCTTCCCTGGTGGTCCAGTGGCAGTTCAGTGGGGGGGAGAGGGGGGCTGGCAGAGCTGTACTTACCTTTCCTGCAGCTCCTGTCAGCTCTCTCCTCCTCTGCGCCGTCCGTTCTGCTCTTCTGTCAGCTCCCAGTGTAAATCTCGCGAGAGCCGCGGCTCTCGCGAGACTTACACTGGGAGCTGACCGAGGTGCTGAACGGACGGCGCAGAGGAGGAGAGAGCTGACAGGAGCTGCAGGAAAGGTAAGTACAGCTCTGCCAGCCCCCCTCTCCCCCCAGTCTGTATTATGGCAATGCAAATTGCCATAATACAGACTCTGACTCGAATATAAGCCGAGTTGGGGTTTTTCAGCCCAAAAAATGGGCTGAAAAACTCGGCTTATACTCGAGTATATACGGTAAATTCTTTTCATTTATTTTGATTTTTGGTAGTCTCATATCTATATCCTTGGGCACTATATCTCATTAATCTTTAATCTCAATTCGAGAGATACCTATATCATCCTTTTGACATCTGGACATCTTTTTTTTTTCATCCAACATCCTATCTCCAGGTGTGGGATAGGGTGAAGGGGACCGTATAGATAAAAACTTTTCTTTTTGAGCCAATATACAGGTGGAATAATATTTATATATATATATATATATATATATATATATATATATATTAAAAAGTTCTTCATAACTTGGATTGCTCTAAACAATTGTTGTTCCTATTGTGTAGGGAACGATGTCCAAATGTTGATACTTCTAAGCTCCTCTGTTTATTAGAGAGCTATTATGGGGTATACATTGTGACCTTTCAAATTGCTCCTGCCTATGCCTTTAACCCCTTAAGGACACATGACATGTGTGACATGTCATGATTCCCTTTTATTCCAGAAGTTTGGTCCTTAAGGGGTTAAGTAACAGATAATCTATATTATACACAAAAACATATACTTTAGTTTATGTCCATGGCTGACATATATGTTTTAATTTGGTATTTGTATATATATGTTTAACTACACAAATCTATTTTCACCTTGGTTGCCGACACTTTGGTGTAAGATCATTTTTTTACACATGACACTTTATGACACTGTATTTCTATCACTTGCTGACACATATATTTAATGAATGTGTGTAGATTATATACACTGCTTTCACTTATGTAATTTAATAACTACCCACATATATTTCATAATCACAGACCGATATGAGACCATTCCTATAATATTTTCATTGGTCTCCTAGCAACTCCACTCACTGGCATCACTCTCACATGATCCTGGATGTCACGTGACTTCTGGTTTTCACTTCCGGGTGTGGACTGAATGGATGAGGGAATCACATCACAATTGGTGAGTACTGTCTATCTTTTTCTATATATACAGTATCTTGATTTTATGGTTATAAGTTGATCCTGAGGAAGACCTGAACCGGTCGAAACATTGATCAAACAACCTGTAAACCTTTGATGGATTAAAGACCGTTAATATTCTTAAAAAGACTGAAGAGTGCATCTTTCTTCAATATAATTATTTATATATATAATATGTTAAAAGGCCTGAACTTGTGGAGGCCTGAATTTGTGGGAGGAGTAAGTCCCCTACTTAAACTCCCAGCCCCTACTCACCTCTGCCTTTCAGCTGATTGTTTTGTCCCCATAGCAACCAGCACTTCCTGTCCAGCTTCCCTCCAGAATTTTTTCCTGTTTCCAGCAGTCAGACCTCCTGACCAGTCCTCCGTCCGTTTGAGGCCTTCCACTCGGTTCCCGGTCATGGTACCCGGTTTCCGGTCACGAGACCGGCACGTTCACGTAAGTTAGGCGTAGGAAATAGCGCCCCGCTATTTCCCGCCGTTCGAGCCTAAAAACGTAGGGGTAGGCTCCCTCTATCATATTCGTACAAATACACGCTTTTTTAACCGATTTCAGTGTTCACGCCAAAACAGACGAACGCTCGGCACTTTATCACTGCTTTTACATATTCGTACGGAAACTACCTAATCTATTATTATTTATATACACAGTAATATTATTACGGGCATTCTCTTATTTCCGTTTGGTCACCCAGGACCAATCTATTTCGTACGATTAAAACACAAACACCTTGCTCTAAATCCATATTCGGCTAGTTCTTATTCAAATAGGCTACAGTATGCACTAAGTTCTATTTCACGAATTCTACTTTTCTTTACGTATATTCCCTGTTCGGTCATATTGCTACTGATACCTTTTTTTGTCAGTTTGGGGATATAATTAGCTTGTTTAAAAATCTGCCTTGTGATTTTTCTTTCTATGTTAACCAGTTAATTTGTTTTACTACTTTTTAAAATATCCACGTCTATCATAAACGTACGGTTTCTATACACTGGCAGGATGGCCAGGCTCGTCACAAACTTCAAATGCAACAGTCAGGATAAAATAGTACTGCAGTTTATTGTCACTTTCCACAATAAATACAAGGTTGTGCTCTCCCACAAAATAAAACAAAAAGAAAATAAATCCTACTCCAACTTGGAGACTTACTAAACAGTATTACTAACTATCCAACTGGCCAGCTAATCTAGTTCCCAGTTTTAAACAAAATGAAATACAGCACTTTAAGCAGGTTTCACACAGTACCTTTGTCTCAGGCTTAACTGCCTCCTCTCTCCCAGCTGTTAGACTCTCTGATGTCTTCAGAGGCTAACCTTTTAAAACCCTAGTGCTGGTTAATTACATTCACATGGTATATAACATTCAAGGGGTGACTCCCACCAATTAACCCCATCATGCTGGGAATAGAGAGCACTCCAATCTATTACTAACATAGAAAGCCTCTCTGACCTTGCCACAACACATATTTACCTATTAAACACTTCATTTTGTCACATATACTAATAAATACTGTTTATAAACACAATATCCGGCACATAAACGTCTGTACTATTCATTTTCCATATAATCACGCTGTCACATATTTTTGGCTTTACAGACTGCATCGGTTTCTCGCTTTTTCTGCGCTAAAGTTGTTTATTTCAAGGTCTTTTATTACAGGAACAGGTATTGTATTTTATCACTTTGCATTATAAAGCCATAGGCCTAAAATGTTTACATATTGGGTTTTATTACTTACCTCCACACCTGTCGTTAACTATGGAATTTTTTTTTGGTTAACCCTTAGCTCCAGTATTATTCTAGGCTTCCCCCGGTTCTACACAGTTAAACCGTTTCACATAACGTAATTTCTTTATGTCAAACCAAGGTATAGTTCACAACTCGTTTGTTACTACACCTCATATAAAACCTATCACGGTCTCAAGTTCATTACTACTTTTCCACAGGCTTACGCCCACGGTACGTTAATTCTTTACTATTATTTCTACTCAGACATACGGTCATACAGCCATCAGGCTCCGGAAAACACCAAAACCTGACCCGGTACTCAGCCATACCTTCAGGTACTTACGTCTATACCCAAATACGTCCAATCGTCACCCCAAGGCCTCATCCAGCCTTCTCACAAATATCTATTTCAGCCCAGTCACACACTTAAACCTTCCAGAACCCTCAATGCAGGATCTCACGTTGCGCCCCATACAAACAACCTACTCCCAATTCAAATCATACGCCACCACGATACGCATAAATACGTCAACATCTGTCTTAAAGCCTCAGGACTCTTCCTCAAGGACAGCATAAGACGAGACTTACCACACTTATTACCACCAGAAGGTTCCAGATACCATTCGCAAGAAGTCAAGGTTAGTATCTACACAACATTCCAGTCCTCTCACCTTATCCTTAAATATACAATCGAACTGGCTACAGGGTCTAGGCTAATGCCTTAGCGCACCCTATCAGAAAACCCGTCCCAGCGAGGCCTTCCATCCCCCCCCACCTCTACGTACGGAGGTACGGCCCCACGCCCAAATCATAGTTACAAGCCTCGCATGCCCTACTACAGGGCGCTAGTCAGGGCCTCACCTGTCACGGCCACACGTTTTGATTTCTCTCTACTGTCACCGAGAGGCCAACATCCCGCCACCACGTCTGTGGCAACTACGTCATAAGCCAAATCATAGGTAGAGCCTCTCACCGCCACTTGGCATTAGCAGGGCCTCACCTATCCAAACATTCAACAGTTAAGTTTTTCGCTTTGGCATCTAGCATTACAGTCCAGTTCTTCCATATACACCACCCCACATACCCCGCCTACTTACCTTATGCCCCTTCTAATATATCTTTCACATAATCATTCCTTTTAGAATGTCCCAAGAACCTATTCCAACCAAAGAATTGACAGAAGAAACTCCATTCACGCCTACCAGACCCGGGTCTCCAGGCGAATCACTCACTCTTTCAAACCCCACGTCCTTGAGAGCATGGACTATTCCCAAAATTACGGCCGAGCTTAGGCTCAGGGGAATCCCCTTTCCGGCCACAGCTAGGAAGGCTGAACTTTATAGGCTACTTACTCACCAAGCCCCCGAGCCCAGGCCAGGGACTAGCTCTCAAGGACAACCACCAAGCAACAGCACGGCCACCCAGGATACCCTGGCAGAGATCTTGGCCAATCTACAGACCCTCAATAGCAGGCTATCTAAGGTGGAAAGCGCCATCTCCTCCCCAGGTACTACCACGGTAGTCCCAGTCGCTTTCACGGCTGTACCTATTATACCAACATTCTCCCTCCTATACTCCCCCCTCCAGCACCGGGCACAGCCATTACACCATTTGAGTCACCAGCACACTCCGTCCCTGACTCTATCAGGTAAGATATCCTAGACGGGAAGGATGTGTGTCTGGTGTCCTTGCTCATAGCCTCACAGGATGTACTTGAGAACAAGGCATTCAATTACGGTGATATCTCTGTGGTGCTCAAGACAAGGGATCCCAGGCTTAATCATCTGGTGGATTATCTCACCACAGGGTTCACTAAAGGGTTTCTCACGGGTATTGTAACCATTCCCCCAGGTACACTAGAATGCCCTAATCTCCAGTCAGCACGTTTAGACCCAGTCTCCATAGACACTCTCATTGCCTCTGAAATCACCAACGGTTTCATGATCGGCCCCTTCACCTCTTCACCATTCTCCTCCTGGCGCACTAACCCCATTGGTATTGCTATTCACAAATATTCTAAAAAAAAAAACAAAAAAAAAACGTCTAATTATTGATTTATCGGCACCGCACTCCTCTTTTGTTCCAAGCATAAACGCACTCATTCCAGCAGACAAATTCTCACTTCAGTACGTAACCATCGACGACGCCATACAGTCCATCATATCATCTGGTAATCGACCCTGGCTTAGCAAAACGGACATCACAAACGCGTTTAAATTACTACCCATGCACCCCTCACTCTGGCACTTACACGGTGTTAAATGGCGAGGGAAATATTACTTCTCTACACGACTCACTTTCGGTTCTCGAAGCAGCCCCAAACTGTTCGACATTTTCGCAGAGTCACTATGCTGGCTGCTTCTGAACGTCACCAGGTGTCACTCCGTTATCCACTACCTCGACGACTTTTTACTAATAGAGCCAGGGTCACCTTCACCCACAGCAATCAGAAGCACTACTGCACTATTTTCCACACTTGGAGTCCCTTTGTCCACAGCCAAAACTATAGGCCCCACAACTAAATTGACCTTTCTGGGGATAGAACTGGACTCGGTTAACCTCAGAGCTAGCCTCCCCCACGACAATCTGTCACGTTTGAGAGGGGAGATGACTTGTTCCTGCGGAATGATGTTTGCACTAGAAAATAACTTCAGTCCCTTCTCGGATCCCTGAACTTTGCGATGCGCATCATTCCGCAGGGAAGGTCTTTCATATCCAGACTCCTTTGCCTGCTGCACGGAGTTCCGGACTCTGGCACAGTTTCTTTGGACCCCCACGCCAAGGCTGACTTGGGGGAAGTTTTTGAAGGACTGGAATGGAATCTCCATGTTTATTCCCCCTCTCTCCACCTCTTCACCCATCATCCACACAGACGCAGCAGCCAATACCGGTTTTGCAGCCATTTTTGGGAACCACTGGTTCAGGGGCCATTGGCCCACTGATACGGATGCCTTGCCAGGATTCAGAGAGACCTCAGCACTATTTGAAATTTATCCCATTGTGGCGGCCGCACACACCTGGGGTCATCTCTGGTCTGGCAAGGCAGTCAAATGCTACTCTGATAACTCGGCAGCTTGCGAAATCGTGAACAAAGGGCGATCATCTTCCCTGGCCATCATGCGGCTGATTCGCAAGCTGACCTGGTTGGCAGCATCCGGCCAGTTTCACTTAGTTTTTTTTCACATCCCGGGTATTCACAACACGGCCGCTGACGCTCTTTCTCGTTCTCAATTTCAGGCATTTTCTCAGGCACTCCCAACGGCTCACCTACAACCATCCAGGACACCACGGTTCCACGATCTAATCCTGGATTAAGCACACTCTTGAACCACGCTAGAGCACTCACTCACCAAGCATTATCACCAAACACGGCTATCACTTACAATAGGGCTCTTAATATATTTAATAAATTCACAGCAGAGTTCGGTTTACAAGGTGACTTCTCTATTCAAACCATGGTGGCTTTTGCCTCTTTTTTCCACCTACACCTTAAACTATCTCACAACACCATTAAACTATATCTCACGGGGGTCCAGCACCACAGCCTCACCTTTTTTTCCTAACAACACACCTTTCCTGTCTTCATACCCCGTCAAAAAGGTTTTGAAAGGAATATCAAAGGTTTCACCTCCACTCTCTACCATTAGATTACCTATAGATGGGCCTATCTTCAGGTCACTTAGCAATCTCCTTGACACAGCCCCATTCGACATCGGCACAAATACGGTGATCAAATCTGCTTTATATCTCGCTTTCTACAGTTTTCTCAGACCTAGAGAGTTCACCGTAATTTGTCAAGGAGATACGAAGCTAAGACTTAAAATATCACACCTCACTAAAATAGAGGATCACTACCAACTTTCGATCCCTACAACTAAAACCAACCGGTCACTACACCCTACTATAATTCCTCTCTTCCCTACTGATAATGCCTGGTGTCCGGTAAAAGTACTAGACCACCTACGGTCAACTCTGCACGGTCACCTACTGGACTCTCCGCTCTTAACACTACAAGGGCACCCGTTAACCACAGCAAAATTGATGGTTCATATCAGAATTCTGTTATCTAAGCTCGGACACAACCCGATTGCATTCTCTAGGCACTCCTTCCGTATAGGAGCAGCCTCTAGCACTAACACACCGGTCCATATCATCAAGAGACTGGGGCGGTGGAAATCCTCCATATATACTGCATATATTCCACAGCCGGAGAAAGAGCTTCGCCAAGCTTTCAGCAACTTGGTTTTGTAAAAAATGCAATAAAGTGTGTATTTCTCTAATTTATCTTTTTGCCCTCTTTTATTTACAGGCCCACTCGTACGTTGGTTTCGGCACACCACAACCAACTTTGCTCACAGTTACTATCCATTACGTATTTAAATTCCGAGCACAAGTTAAAAGGCCTGAACTTGTGGAGGCCTGAATTTGTGGGAGGAGTAAGTCCCCTACTTAAACTCCCAGCCCCTACTCACCTCTGCCTTTCAGCTGATTGTTCCCACCCACCTACACCCTGTTATAATTACATTCTCCTTGGTGGGCCCTCTTTTATTTACAGGCCCACTCGTACGTTGGTTTCGGCACACCACAACCAACTTTGCTCACAGTTACTATCCATTACGTATTTAAATTCCGAGCACAAATATATATATATATATATATATATATATATATATATATATATATATATATATATATATATATTAATATTCTATGTATTGGCTCACATAAATTTATTATTCGCTCAATCTGCTCTACTGAACTTATCTTTTTCTTATCTACTAATTTAATCAGTTTAGTCCAAATATCTTTTCAACTAAACAAATCCTTGAATACCAAAACAAATGTAAATAAGTACACAAACAAACAGGGTCAAATAACCAACAATAAAAACCTGGTGAACTGGTTAAGTGAAAAGTCTTTTCCTATGCAACAGTGGCGGATCCAGAGCCTGATCTCGGGAGGGGCACTTGTAGATTATTAAAAAAAAATAATCCTAGCACAATAACCACTACAGCTCAGTGTAGTAGTTATGGTGCCAGTAGTGCCAGGATCCCACCCCAGAGTAAGTAGTCATACCGTTTAAGAACAGTTTGACAACTTACCTGGGGTCTGCTGGGATATAGGGCATAGGAGAAGTGGTGTGTGTTAGGGGTGAAGTGTGTGTGAAAGGTGCAGTGTGTGTGTGAGCGGTGAAGTGAGTGTGAGTGCGTAAGGGTGGCAGTGTGTGTGTTAGGGGGCAGTGTGTGTATGGGGGCACTGTATGTCTGTGTGGGGCAGTGTGTGTATGAGGGGGCACTGTATGTATGTGTGGGGCAGTGTGTGTATGGGGGGCACTGTGTGTATGGGGGGGTCGTGTGTGTGTGTGTTTGGGGCAATGTGTGTATGGGGGGGCAGCAGTGTGTGTAGGGCACTGTGTGTGTATAGGTGTGCAGTGTGTGCGGGGCAGTATGTGTATGGGGCAGTGTTTGTGGGGCAGTGTGTATGGGGACAGTGTTTGTGGGACAGTGTTGTATGGGGACAGTGTTTGTGGGACAGTGTTGTATGGGGACAGTGTTTGTGGGGCAGTGTTGTATGGGGGCAGTGTTTGTGGGGCAGTGTGTGTATGGGGGGAGTGTTTGTGGGGCAGTGTGTGTATGGGGGGCAGTGTGTGTATGGGGTCAGTGTGTGTGTAGTGTTTGTATGTGGGGCAGTGTTTGTGGGTCAGTGTGTGTATGGGGTCAGTGTGTGTAAGGGGGAAGTGTGTGTATGGGGCAGTGTTTGTGGGGCTGTGTGTATGGGGACAGTGTGTGTATGGGGACAGTGTGTATATGGGGACAGTGTGTATATGGGGACAGTGTGTGTATGGGGGCAGTGTTTGTGTGTATGGGGGCAGTGTTTGTGTGTATGAGGCAGTGTTTGTGTGTATGGGGGCAGTGTTTGTGTGTATGGGGGCAGTGTTTGTGTGTATGGGGGCAGTGTGTATGTATGGGGGCAGTGTATGTGTGGGGTCAGTGTGTGTAGTGTGTGTATGGGGTCAGTGTGTGTATGGGGTCAGTGTGTGTATGGGGTCAGTGTGTGTAGTGTGTGTATGGGGTCAGTGTTTATATGGGGACAGTGTGTGTATGGGGACAGTGTGAATATGGGGACAGTGTGAATATGGGGACAGTGTGAATATGGGGACAGTGTGAATATGGGGACAGTGTGTGTATATGGGGACAGTGTGTGTATATGGGGACAGTGTGTGTATGGGGGCAGTGTTTGTGTGTATGGGGGCAGTGTGTGTATGTATGGGGGCAGTGTGTGTGTGGGGTCAGTGTGTGTAGTGTGTGTATGGGGTCAGTGTGTATGGGGTCAGTGTGTATGGGGTCAGTGTGTATGGGGGCAGTGTGTATGGGGGCAGTGTATGTTGGGCAGTGTGTATGGGGCAGTGTATGTGGGGCAGTGTGTATGGGGGGGAGGGGAGGAGGGAAGGGAGGCTTTTTAATTAAAAAAAAATGTATTTAATAAAATATATTTATGTCCCCCCTCCCTTCTTACCTTTATTGAGGAGGGGGACATTTCTGGATCCCTGGTGGTCCCAGTGGGGAATCCCTGGTGGTCCAGTTGTTCCAGTGAACTCTAGCCCGCGCTCCAGGGCTAGAGTTCACTCTCGCGAGATTTGGAGCGTTGCCGTGGTAACCGCGGCAACGCTCCAAATCTCGCGAGAGGAGGACCCGGAGGAGCTGCTGGTAACAGCTCCCGGGTCCTCTCTCCCTCCCCTTCCGGTCGGCTGTCAGTAATGTGCCTGCAGACCGGGGAGGGAGATCACTGATCTCCCTCCCCGGTCCGCAGGCACATTGCAGGGCTGGCGCTTGGGCAATGCCAGCCCTGCACTAGCCGGCAGGGGAGAATCTCGGGGGGGGGGGGGGCAATTGCCCCGTTGCCCCCCCCCCCTCTGGATCCGCCAATGCTATGCAAATGGTAGCAAACAATGAAACTTCAGCTGGAGAAGTCTGGTTGGAGCCCAGCTGTGAAGAGGGGGTAGTAGGCTTCTCTCCCTGGACCCGGTGCTGCAGCTGGAGGGGGAGTGTAACGGACCGTTTTGCACATAAGCGGTTAAAAAATGTTTAGGCAATATTCCCCTGTCAGATGCACAGACAGCTACTGCAATCACCAATCTCCCGAACTGCAAACTACACGAATTCTCCAACTCCCGAACAGGAAACTCACGAATACTGGAAACAGCTGAACAGGAAAAAACATACGAAAGGTTTATACTCCTGGCAGTCAGCATACAATCCAATTCCCCCAATAACGAGATGACACTTCATTTGAGGGTTAAGCAGAATCTGTCTGAGCTGTGGGTTTATTGTTCTTATGTACACATTCTTACACATTAGTACCACCCACAGGGTTTTGGAAAACAACCAATATACACATACAATACACGCAGACACTCCCACACAAAATCCTCCCCTCTGCCTGTTATACAATTACCTTACACAATGGGTAATATAATTATCACAGCCAGAGAAATAAATTTTTTCCAAATTATTCATAACTTGAAGAGTATGCATCACATTTTCAGAATCAGCATACTCCAAATACAAACATATGTCAAAATCTTCCAAATTGGTCCATTGGTTCAAAAGATAGATCGAAGTCCTTTGTGACCAAATGAAGCATGGCTTTTCTGCCCAAAACCAGTTCCACAGGGTCTTCTATCCTGGAGATAATCCTGGGAAGTAATCCAATTATCTCCAAAGACAGAGGCAAAACTCAATTGAACACATGACAGCAAAAGACAATAAAACACATAACAATATATAACTGTGCAGCCATTGCACAAAACAGGTACATTCAACATATCCCCAGATAGCTCAGATCTGAGCACACATTATTACTGAATGGCGCTCAGAGCACACACATACAGTTCAATTGCCATGGAGCCAAAGTCTTTCCCATAGTCTTTCATTATACGAATGGACTCCATGGCATAGCTATCTGGGGTATCACCGCTCAAACAGGGCAAGCAGCGAATGACCCGGTGTTCTATCAGATCTCTATACCTTGTCAGAATGCTATACCGGAAGTGACGCGGCCGCACCGGAAGTGACGTGGCCGCACCGGACACAGCTGGAGGAGGAGGTGCGCAGCGCCACGCAGGCGCAGAATAACAGGTTGGTGAAAATTTCAGACAGTTCGGGAGCAGTGGCTACCTAATGCGCATGCGCAAAACCCACACTACGCCTGCGCCAGCAGCCACGGGGGGGGGGGAGGTAGGGGATCTAATGGGCCAGTGGCACGCGCGCCTAAGTACTCCCGTCGGGCACAGACAGCGCGCGTGCGCACCAGCGGGCAGGGAGATCTATTCAGCCGAACATTCATCCGATCTCCCTGCCCCACACTACGCACGCGCCTACCCAGCCAGGACAGCCTCGGGCACGGACACCGCGCATGCGCACTGAGGGGTATAGAAATCTGATGGCCATATCTTCTGCTAAGAAATCTCCTACCCCCGAGTGCGCATGCGCGGTGTCTGCATCCTGACATCTCTCAGGTAAGCCTCGCTCCCAAAACTCTCAGCCATCAGGGGGGACTGTGCTGTATTGGGGGGAACTTATAGTATGGGGGGGTCTGTACAGTAGGGGGGGGGGTCTGTACAGTATTGGGGGGTTCTGTACTGTATGGGGGGGTCTGGAGGGTATGGGGGGTCTGTACAGTATTGGGGGGGTCTGGACAGTATTGGGGGGGTGTCTGTACAGTATTGGGGGGGCTCTGTACAGTATTGGGGGGGTCTGTACAGTATTGGGGGGTCTGTACAGTATTGGGGGGGTCTGGACAGTATTGGGGGGGTCTGGACAGTATTGGGGGGGTCTGTGCAGTATTGGGGGGTCTGGACAGTATTGGGGGGGACTTGCAGTATTTGGGGGGTCTGGACAGTATTGGGGGGACTGTGCAGTATTTGGGGGGGTCTGGACAGTATTGGGGGGTCTGGACAGTATTGGGGGGACTGTGCAGTATTTGAGGGGGTTTGGACAGTATTGGGGGGTCTGGACAGTATGGGGGGGTACGTGCAGTATGGGGGGACTGTGCAGTATTGGGGGATCTGGACAGTATTGGGGGTATGTGCAGTATTGGGGGGGTCTGGACAGTATTGGGGGGACTGTACAGTATTGGGGGGGTCTGGACAGTATTGGGGGGACTGTGCAGTATTGGGGATCTGTGCAGTATTGGGGGGTCTGTGCAGTATTGGGGGGACTGTGCAGTATTGGGCGGTCTGTGCTGTATATTGGGGCGGTCTGTGCTGTGTATTAGGGGGCTGTGCGTTAGATGTGGGAGGCAGTGTATTAGGGTGCTGTGTGTTAGATGGGGGGATTGTGCGTTAGATGTGGGGGGGTGGGCAGTGTACTAAATGGGGGGCTGTGCAGTATGTGGGGCCTGTGTGTTAGATGTGTACAGCCCTGGTTTGACTACAAAATATTTTGTTTCAGAGATCTCAGACGCCGTGGCCTGCTTTTTGCTACGAAAGCCCAGCTATCTAGTCACTCACCAGGGGTGGATGAGAAACTGCACCCCAGCTAGAGGGACTGCCCCACATCTGCAACCAAAACTGTCTGTCACTGAATTCTGTAATCTCCGTGTCATTGTGCATTGTGTATGTATGGTACTCCCAATTCTTATATTTAATACGGTGTGTCTCTCACAATCTTTGTGTCTGTCTGCTGTAAATATGTGGCACGCAAGTCTGCATGCACTGTGTCTGTTATGCCATTTTACTCTAACCATTATATTTTTGTGTGTGTCACAACTCTGACAAGCATGTTCTCCTATGGGGCACGAAGTACATAAAGAGGAATGAAGAAGTCCACGTTTGAGGCTCGCGTCCAGGGTGGATTATTGAAGTGCCATCTGACACGTGACAAGTTTCTCCTGTTTGCACGGCTACTTCAACATTGTGTACTGTGATCAGAGGTAGGTCACCTTAGGCAGTCCACATGCTGTGAATTACATCTTTGCCAGCATTATAGGAGGTGTAGTCCAAAACATCTGGAATACCGAATGTGTATGAATGAAATGTATGGTGTGTGTGAATGGTCAGTAACAAGGGTTGAAGCCTTGACGTGGCGTTACTGCTCACATGTGTATTCATGTGCCAATTCAACCAATGTGAGTCACTGTAATACTTACAAGGTAACCAAAAGTACTGTGATTGTGGAGAATGAAACGCCTGTATCACCTACACACTGCTTACACTGTGACCGTATCTCCTATACACTGGTTACACTGTGACCGGGTCTCCTATACACTGCTTATACTGTGACCCTATCGCCTATACACTGCTTACACTGTGACCGTATCTCCTATACACTACTTAAAATGTGACCGTATCTCCTAAACACGGCTTACACTGTGACCGTATCGCCTATACACTGCTTACACTGTGACCGTATCTCCTATACACTGCTCATACTGTGACCGTATCTGCTATGGACTGCTTACACTGTGACCGTATCGCCTATACACTGCTTACACTGTGACCCTATCACCTATACACTGTGATCGTATCTCCTATACACTACTCTTACTGTGACCGTATCTCCTAAACACTGCTCATACTGTAAGCACAGACATGCTTTTATTCAAAATTGAAAGCGCTCGACCCTTCTTTCTATTCTACGCCTCCAATCTCCAACATTGAAATTGTCGTTTGTAATAATATAAAATAAGTAATATGCTTTCTGGTTATGATTTGGTGAGTTGTAACTATATTTTTTATTTTTACAGTTCCAGAGGGAAGGAGCAAACCGCTTTGAGGAGTCCCTGCACAAGAGACTATTGGATACTGAAGGGCTGTACTGCAGTGTCGGCTCTAGACTTGGCGAGGCCTTAGGCGAAACTCATACATGAGACCCCACGAAGAACACCATTATTGAAGAAAAAATAGCAGTTGACTTTGTGTATAAGAAGCTGTAGATATATTGATGGGGGAGCTTTCAGCACTGGATACACAGAGCTAGTCTCTGTATACATCGTTTCATTGTCTACCTGAGTGTGTGTCTGACAGTGAGTATCCTTGTATCTGTATGTATGTTTCTCTGAGCATGTGTATGTTTGTGTACTGACTGGCCTTTGGCACTGAGTTTATGGCGAAGCTATGTTTTATGACGGTGTGTATAATGATTGCCTTTGGGGGGTGACAGGGTGAGTAAAGGGGTAACTGTGGCAGGGTGAGTGTAAAAGAGCAGGAGGGTGCCAGCGTGTTGAGGGTTGACAGTGTGTATGGAGGGAGGTGCCAGAGTGTGGAGAGTGGTGCTCGTGTGTACGGGGAGTGGTGGCCGTGTGGGGAGGGTGACATAGTGTGAGGGGGAGGGTGAGGGTGATGAGGTGAGGGGGGAATGACAGAGTAAGAGGGGGGTGACGTAATGTGAGGGTATGGGTGACAGAGTAAGGGTGGGTGACATAGTGTGAGGAGGGTGACAGAGTGAGGGGGTGATGGTGAGGTGACCGTAAGGGAGGGCTGACAGGGTGAGAGGGGGGTGACAATAACAATCTGATATTAGGCCACATGTGCAATTATTATGTAAATAATGGACAACATACTTTTTAAATTTTGTTAAATTAGAAATTAAATATTGTTTGACTTTTTTATATTGCCACTTTTAAAAAGATTAAAACTCTTAATTTTTAAATCTACAGTAATTTGTCTGTTATAACGTTAACCTGTTAATTATTGTGGGACAGTGGAGAGAAAACACAAACTGGGACTCTGCCAAACAATCCAGGACTGTTAGGAAATATGGCTTTGTAACAACATTTGATCATTTATGGTGCATATAGGTCCTCTTGTCACTGTGCCAATGCATAGTTTTGCTTAAATGTGATGACTTTCAAAAGATAGCAATATGCATAGTAAGAAATTGCTCTTTAAAAGCCCACGTCATCTCGTTTAACCCCTTAAGGACCAAACTTCTGGAATAAAAGGGAATCATGACATGTCACACATGTCACGTGTCCATAAGGGGTTAAATGGTTTGGGTGCAGTGCCAATGTCCCCTTAACCCTGCAATGTTAAAGGGACACTCCAGGCACCCAGACCACTTCTGCCCATTGGAGTGGTCTGGGTGCCAACTCCCACTACCCTTAACCCTGCAAGTGTAATTATTGCAGTTTTTTATAAACTGCAATAATTACCTTGCAGGGTTAACTCCACCTCTAGTGGCTGTCTACTAGACAGCCACTAGAGGTCACTTCCTGCATCAAAGCACAGATTATCTGTGCTAGAGCGTCACTGGACGTCCTCACGCTGTGTGAGGACCTCCAGCGTCGCTCTATTCCCCACAGGGAAGCATTGAAATTCATTTTCAATGCTTTCCTATGTGGTGCGCCAATGCGCATGCGCAGCATTGCCGCGCATGCGCATTAGTTCTCCTCGGCCGATGGGCGGGATCAGTCTCGCCCACCGGCCGACGGAGGAAGAAGGTGGAGCGGCGGGGGAGGAGCAGGCAGCGACGTGGGACATTGCCGCTGCCTGAGGTAAGTGACTGAAGGGGTTTTCACCCCTTCAGTACCTGGGGATTGGTGGGTGGGAGGGAGAGGGACCCTCCAGTGCAAGGAAAACAGCTCGTTTTCCTGGTACTGGAGTTTCCCTTTAAATATTGCAGTTTCTGAGAAACCTACGATGGGACGCAGCAAGTGCTGGTATTATTTGTAGCTAAGTAACACAAATTACATGTTAAGGTGTCAGCAAAATACTTTATTTCTTAAGTTAATATGCAGTTTACACTTTATATGTATAGTGGAAAACATATAAAAGTCAAATTTGGAAACTGGTTAAGAAAAGTCACACTGTGGTATCCAAGAAGGAGAAAGTTCAATCACATGTAAAGAAAGGCTGTATGGCATTAGGAAGGCAGTATCTTAATAATATAATGGTCTCTTTCCCTGGACGGTCCACGATTCTTAATCACTGGAAAATGAAGGTTGCATCATGTCTGCAGCATGCGTTCCGAAGCAGCCATATGGAAGTTTTCTATAGAAGAAGGTACGGTAATCTCTTCTGTTTGAGCAGGTCGAGGTTAATGGTGGTGGGTTTGTCTCTGGCACTGGAACCATCAGTAAAGGAGTGTAGAATTGAGAGGATCACCTTGTTCTTCCCACAAATGTAAGAAAACACAGAACAGAAGATTGAGGGCAGTGGTTAACAAATCAATGAAACCGCAAACACTAAAACTAACTTGAAAAAATAACATTCACAGTGTAAGCAGTGTTTAGGCGATAGGGTCACAGTGTAAGCAGTGTATAGGAGATACAGTCACAGTGTAAGCAGTGTATAGGAGATACAGTCACAGTGTAAGCAGTGTATAGGAGATACAGTCACAGTGTAAGCAGTGTATAGGAGATACAGTCACAGTGTAAGCAGTGTTTATGGGATACGGTCACAGTGTAAGCAGTGTTTAGGCGATAGGGTCACAGTGTAAGCAGTGTTTAGGCGATAGGGTCACAGTGTAAGCAGTGTTTAGGCGATAGGGTCACAGTGTAAGCAGTGTATAGGAGATACGGTCACAGTGTAAGCAGTGTATAGGAGATACAGTCACAGTGTAAGCAGTGTTTATGGGATACGGTCACAGTGTAAGCAGTGTTTAGGCGATAGGGTCACAGTGTAAGCAGTGTTTAGGCGATAGGGTCACAGTGTAAGCAGTGTTTAGGAGATACGGTCACAGTATAAGTAGCGTATAGGAGATACGGTCACAGTGTAAGCAGTGTTTAGGAGATACGGTCACAGTGTAAGCAGTGTATAGGCGATAGGGTCACAGTGTAAGCAGTGTATAGGCGATAGGGTCACAGTATAAGCAGTGTATAGGAGACCCGGTCACAGTGTAAGCAGTGTATAGGAGATATGGTCACAGTGTAAGCAGTGTATAGGTGATAGGGTCACAGTGTAAGCAGTGTATAGGCGATAGGGTCACAGTATAAGCAGTGTATAGGAAATACGGTCACAGTGTAAGCAGTGTTTATGAGATATGTTCACAGTGTAAGCAGTGTTTAGGAGATACGGTCACAGTGTAAGCAGTGTATTGGAGATACGGTCACAGTGTAAGCAGTGTGTAGGTGATACAGGCGTTTCATTCTCCACAATCACAGTACTTTTGGTTACCTTGTAAGTATTACAGTGACTCACATTGATTGAATTGGCACATGAATACACATGTGAGCAGTAACGCCACGTCAAGGCTTCAACCCTTGTTACTGACCATTCACACACACCATACATTTCATTCATACGCATTCGGTATTCCAGATGTTTTGGACTACACCTCCCATAATGCTGGCAAAGATGTAATTCACAGCATGTGGACTGCCTAAGGTGACCTACCTCTGATCACAGTACACAATGTTGACGTCGCCGTGCAAACAGGAGAAACTTGTCACGTGTCAGATGGCACTTCAATAATCCACCCTGGACGCGAGCCTCAAACGTGGACTTCTTCATTCCTCTTTATGTACTTCGTGCCCCATAGGAGAACATGCTTGTCAGAGTTGTGACACACACAAAAATATAATGGTTAGAGTAAAATGGCAAAACAGACACCGTGCATGCAGACTTGCGTGCCACATATTTACAGCAGGCAGACACAAAGATTGTGAGAGACACACCGTATTAAATATAAGAATTGGGAGTACTATACATACACAATGCACAAAGACACGGAGATTACAGAATTCAGTGACAGACGGATTTGGTTGCAGATGTGGGGCAGTCCCTCTGGCTGGGGTGCAGTTTCTCATCCACCCCTGGTGAGTGACTAGATAGCTGGGCTTTCGTAGCAAAAAGCAGGCCACGGCGTCTGAGATCTCTGAAACAAAATATTTTGTAGTCAAACCAAGGCTGTACACATCTAACACACAGGCCCCACATACTGCACAGCCCCCCATTTAGTACACTGCCCACCCCCCCCACATCTAACGCACAATCCCCCCATCTAACACACAGCACCCTAATACACTGCCTCCCACATCTAACGCACAGCCCCCTAATACACAGCACAGACCGCCCCAATATACAGCACAGACCACCCAATACTGCACAGTCCCCCCAATACTGCACAGACCCCCCCAATACTGCACAGAACCCCCAATACTGCACAGACCCCCCCAATACTGCACAGACCCCCCCAATACTGCACAGTCCCCCCAATACTGTCCAGACCCCCCCAATACTGTACAGTCCCCCCAATACTGTCCAGACCCCCCAATACTGTCCAGACCCCCCAATACTGTACAGTCCCCCCATACTGTCCAGACCCCCCCAATACTGTACAGTCCCCCCAATACTGTCCAGACCCCCCAATACTGTCCAGACCCCCCAATACTGTACAGTCCCCCATACTGTACAGTCCCCCCAATACTGTACAGACCCCCCATACTGTCCAGACCCCCCCATACTGTCCAGACCCCCCAATACTGTCCAGACCCCCCATACTGTACAGACCCCCCATACTGTCCAGACCCCCAATACTGTCCAGACCCCCCCCACACTGTACAGACCCCTCATACCCTCCAGACCCCCCAATACTGTCCAGACCCCCACACACTGTACAGACCCCTCATACCCTCCAGACCCCCCCATACAGTACAGAACCCCCCATACTGTCCAGAACCCCCCATACAGTACAGAACCCCCCCAATACTGTCCAGACCCCCCCAATACTGTACAGACCCCCATACAGTACAGAACCCCCCAATACTGTACAGACCCCCCCATATACTATAAGTTCCCCCCAATACAGCACAGTCCCCCCTGATGGCTGAGAGTGTTGGGAGCGAGGCTTACCTGAGAGATGTCAGGATGCAGACACCGCGCATGCGCACTCGGGGGTAGGAGATTTCTTAGCAGAAGATATGGCCATCAGATTTCTATACCCCTCAGTGCGCATTCGCGGTGTCCGTGCCCGAGGCTGTCCTGGCTGGGTAGGCGCGTGCGTAGTGTGGGGCAGGGAGATCGGATGAATGTTCGGCTGAATAGATCTCCCTGCCCGCTGGTGCGCACGCGCGCTGTCTGTGCCCGACGGGAGTACTTAGGCGCGCGTGCGCACTGGCCCATTAGATCCCCTACCTCCCCCCCCTTGTGGCTCCAGGCGCAGGCGCAGTGTGGTGTTCGCGCATGCGCATTAGGTGTCCTCCTCTCTCTACCGTGTTATTAAATGTATCCTACCTGTTCTTCTGCGCCTGCGCGGCGCTGTGCTCCTCCTTCTCCTGCTCTGAAACGTAATGTCCGGTGCGGCTGCGTCACTTCCGGTGCGGCCGCGTCACTTCCGGTATAGCATTCTGACAAGGTATAGAGATCTGATAGAACACCGGCTTTCATGTCTTCGCAGGGGAAAATCAAGTGTTTCAACATGGGGCCATAGTCTAAAGGCAGCAGGCGGGCAACCAGGCTTCTCCAGTGCATAGTGGCGAGGTTGGTTCCGCCACAGGAAGACCGACTGTCTCCCCTTTTGATAAACAGTCTTGCTGCTGGTGGATCTGGACCGGCTACCGTGCACCGCGCACCCCTGTAGACTGTGTGCAGAGACCGCGGTCCCATCTGCCTCATCTGGGAGAATAAGGTCTCCCCTTTGGTAAATAAGCTGCCGCTGTGGAGAGGTGGTAACCGGCTATTGGAGAGGGTGACCGACTGTCTCCCCTTCCTATAATGTGCCACTGGGGAGAGAGGGTGCTGTGCTCCTCTCCCTGAAACACAGGCTGCCGCTGGAGAGAGAGACTGACTGTCTCCACTCCCGTAACATTGTCCTGCTGCTGGGGAGAGAGACCAACTGTCTCTGCTCCCTGTAGGACACACTGCTGCTGGGGGGAATGATGACACCTTCGGCCCCCTGGAACTCACACTGCCACTGGGGAGGAAGGACGACACCTTCGGCTCCCTGGAACTCACACTGCAGCTGGGGAGGAAGGACGACGCCTTCGGCAACTTGGAACCCACACTGCCGCTGGGGAGGAATGACGGCACCTTCAGCTCCCTGGGGGACACACTGCCGCTGGGGAGGAAGGACGGCACCTTCAGCTCCCTGTAGTACACACTGCCGTTGGGGAGGAAGGACGACACCTTCAGCTCCCTGTAACCCACACTGCCGCTGGGGAGGAAGGACGACACCTTTGGCTCCCTGGAACTCACACTGCAGCTGGGGAGGAAGGACGACACCTTCGGCAACCTGGAACTGACACTGCCACTGGGGAGGAAGGACGACACCTTCGGCTCCCTGGAACTCACACTATCGCTGGGGAGGAAGGACGACACCTTCGACTCCCTGTAACTCACACTGCCACTGGGGAGGAAGGATGACACCTGGGCGCACACTGACACTGGGGAGAGAGACCGGTTGTCCCCTCTCCCTGGAACTCACACTGTCACTGGGGAGGGAGGTCGATGCTCTCTGCTCCCCGACACTTACTCTGGGGTTGGGGATCTGGGCTGACTGTCCAGCATCCCTGTAGGGCTGGTAGAGAGACCTTGGTCCCATCTCTACCTGCTGGCTGGCGTTCCTCCCAGTAAACCTCTACGATATCCTTCCAGCTGAAGGGCTCTAGACCTGGTTCTGCTACCCAGTTCTCTAGCTCTGCTTGCAGGGTAGACTGGGGCTGAATGGTGCGGAGCAGGCGTTGGAAGGCCTGCTCCAGTTCCCACTCCATGGTTGCCTGGTGCATCATGTCTGGTTTCACCGTGCAGTCGACAGGCCAATCGTGCATGCCCATCAGAGACTACAGAGTCAAGGATGTCCCAAAATCGGAAATCTTCCGTGCTGCCGAAATCAGGCTCCTCCTCCATGGCATCCAGTAGTAGACCAGGACCATAGTATTCGTCCCCCTAAGGCCTCTCGAGCTCCTCCATTCCGGGGGTATGCTGTACCGTATACCACCATAGGGCCTGATGGGCGTCCTCCAGTCAAATCTCCTTCCATACCAGTCTCTCGAGCTCTGTTGCCCACTCATCCAGGGGCTGCTCTCCCAGGAAAGACATTCGCAGAGCCACTTGCCTCTGGATCCACTGCTCTTCAGTGGGGAGCTTCTTGCCTCGCTGAAGCTGCACCTTCTCCAGGGCCTCGTCCCAAAGTTACTTTCTGGCGGCCTATCGGTAGTACATCATGTCCTCCTCCCATACGTGCACCTCCTACAGGGTCATGAGCTCCTGCAACCTCCAGTAAAATTCCTCTTACATATTGCTGTAGATAGGGACGCTGCACGATAGCTAGCTCTATCCCTCTATTGTAAATCCGTAGTGTTACCGGTGTCTCTGAGCTGCTTCTCCTCGCACTAGGACGCCATCCCACCACTGCCACCAATGTAACAGATCACCTGGCACCCCAACTGGATACCTCCGTTGAAGGATGCTCCTCGTGCTTACTGAGGGCTCCAAGCGCTCCGCAGACACCACAACCACCGCAGACCCCACGAACCACCGCAGCTTGATTGGGGTCTTGCTGTCTCCTACCCACCCTGGACCTATGACAAGGCTCCAGGTTTCAGGGGGTGAACCTTTCCTCCAATAGAGTACAGCAGGAACAAGCCTTTAAAAGAGCTTAGTAGTGATTAGCTAAGGGAGTATGCAGAGCATAGCAATCCCTTGTAGTGATATAGAAATTCCCCCTATAAGAGACTTGACTCTAGATTGAGGGTAAAGAAGAACTGTCTAAAACTTTATTTTACTTGGGACTAGCCCATATGGTCATTACATTAACATTGCTGTGAAAATTCAATAAAATGACAAACAGTCAAATCATAGCAGGCAACATACAGTGACTTATTATATTTTAAAGAGGTGGGGGGACAATAATTAACAGAAAATATCTCATGTGCCTGCAGAATTAGCAATATGCAAATCTACCTGAATATGACAAATGAACCAGTCTTGCTATTCGGGTAAGGCATATTGCTTTTGCTACCAACAGAGGGCACTAGACAAGCTCCATAGCCAAATCCACCTAGTTGGTAGCAAACCTCAGCAGTACAGGAGAGCAGGCAATACATCTCAGGGGCCATAGTCACATGGCAGGAGGCTGGCAATCAGTCTTCTCCAGTGCCCAGTGGTGAGGCTGGTTCCGCTACAGTATGATTTAAGCAGAATGCATAACATTTATATTTTCAAGCATAATTCCATGTCTTCGTCGCCATATGTTGTGGCCGTGACTTAAATATGAATATGAATCTTTTAATATATAATAATTAAGCAATAAGGAACAACATTAATATGTTTTATAGTTTGTGGTATTAAGGCCTCATCTGGTTAATTTCCTTCAGATATAGCTAAGATTGGTTATCTGATGAACCAACTTAAAGGTAAGGCCTTAAAGGACCACTCTAGGCACCCAGACCACTTCAGCTTAATGAAGTGGTATGGGTGCCAGGTCCAGCTAGGGTTAACTAATTTTTTTATAAACATAGCAGTTTCAGAGAAACTGCTATGTTTATCAATTAGTTAAGCCTTCCCCTTTTTCCTCTAGTGGCTGTCTCACTGACAGCCGCTAGAGGCGCTTGCGTGATTCTCACTGTGAAAATCACAGTGAGAGCACGCAAGCGTCCATAGGAAAGCATTATGAATGCTTTCCTATGCGACCGGCTGAATGCGCGCGCAGCTCTTGCTGCGCGTGCGCATTCAGCCGACGGGGAGGAACGGAGGCGGAGAGGAGGAGGAGAGCTCCCCGCCCAGCGCTGGAAAAAGGTAAGTTTTAACCCTTTTCCCCTTTCCAGAGCCGGGCGGGAGGGGGTCCCTGAGGGTGGGGGCACCCTCAGGGCACTCTAGTGCCAGGAAAACGAGTATGCTTTCCTGGCACTAGAGTGGTCCTTTAACCTGGGCTAATCCATTGTGGGAAAGTAATAGGAGTACTGCTCATTATTACCAGGAATTCCTGGTATTTGACCCATTAGGCAGAGAGGAAGATGCCTCCACTGCCCTAATGCATATCAAACAAGGGAACCGGTCTATCTTGGATTATGCCATAGAATTTTGTACCTTGGCATCTGAGGTAGACTGGACTAACAACAGATTAATCGCTTTTAAAAAAGGATTATCCAAAGTTATAGTTGAAGAAATTGCTGCCAAAGACCTACCTAAGGGGTTAAATTACTTTTTTATGTGATGCAAATCGATAATAGACTCAAGTCCAGGGAAATTACTAGAAACAGAACTAGACTTTTTACTATGTCACTAGCACCTCAATTCTCTAGACCTGTTGTCCCTTACCTCTCAGCGCATTCTGAACCCAAACCTATGCAGTTAGGGGTTACAGGACTGTCTGAGGCAGAGAAACAGTATAGGAGAAGAGAGGGTCTGTGGTTATATTGTGGCAAGAAAGGGCATATGAGAGATGTTTGTCCTATAGGTCCGGAAAACTTCTGCACTTAAGAACCTTAAGGGGACAGGTCTTGTAATGGATACGTCCTTTAGTAATTCCCGAATCAGATTTCTCCTTACATTAGTGCCTTTTGCAACGAGAAGAACTTGTCATCAAAAGCCCTGGGTGATTCAGGTGCGGCAAGTAACTTTATTGATTTGTATTTTGTTAAAAAACACACTATATCAGTCAGGGAGAGATCATCACCTCTAGCGGTTGAGGTTTTGATGGGAGACCCCTATCTCAAACTCTTATTCCCCATGAGACCTTGCCTATTTGCATTACGATAGGAGCTTCCCCTTCTTGTCACATCATATTAGAGTTCCCTTGGCTCATCAAGCATAACCCTCATATTGACTGGACTAGAGGGGAAAGAGACTGGGGGTAGAGACTGTCAGGAAAGCTGCATGTTACCCATTTCTAAAAAAAAGTGGGTGTTGTTGCTTTACCCACTGCTACGTCTCCAACTCCTGAAATTCTCCCGAAATTCTCCCGAAATTCACAAACAGTATTGGGAGGTTAGAGAGGCGTTTAGTAAAAGCCAGACTAATGCTCTTCCTCCACACAGATCTTGTGATTGTTCCACTTATCTGTTGCCCGGGGCTATGCCTCCCAAAGGAGCGGTATATGCCCTATTTCAAGACTTCATTAATGATGTACTCAAAGACTATATTTACTCTTTTGTGCTTGTATACCTGGAGGATATCCTTATTTATTCCCCCGACATCCAAACTCATCATGATCATGTCAAACAAGTTTTAAAGACTTTGCTTAAAAATGATCTTTATTGTAAACTTGAGAACTACGCATTTGATCAACATGAGGTTCGGTTTTTGGTGTATAACATTTCTGCTTCTGGTTTCCAGATGGATTTCATCTAACGCAAAGAAAAAGTGTTTTACAGTAAGAGTGTAACTGGTTCCCTTATTTACCACTATAACGTCTTAAAGCATAGAACTTAGCGTGGCTAACAATAATTTTATATAATTAGTAAGAGATCCTCTATTTAACATATATAAATAGTTGAGAATACAATATGAAATAAGGATAGTTTTGGAAGTTTTGTTTTTTTAGATATCTATTATATAAAAATATAAATATAGACATATAAAATCCATTACAATATTTTATAGCAGAATTTATAAGATTAAACTAAATGCTTGCAAATATCATTAATAGATTAACATACCCTCCTAAACATGTTATCATGTCAGCCTCTCTGTCATTTTAAGATGGAGCAGCGTCTGTCTCCAAGTCTCTCCTCTGTCATTAACATTTAAAAGTACACCTATTTATACCTTAGGTGTCTTCATTTTAGGGTCACCGTAGTTCATATATGAAAAAGTAACACTTCTTTTAAGTTATTTATTTTAGGACCTCCCTTAACTTGACAAAAATACAAGGCCATAACTAAAAGGGGTACACATCATGGAAAATCCCCTGACTTAGGACAAGATGGTATCCTAAAGTCTGAACAACTTATCTATTGTTTATTTGTCATGACCTAGACATCTTATTTATTGTTTATACTAAATTTCCATTATCCCAGGACAAAATGGTGTAAGTCAGGATGATGCCTTGAAGATATTATTGCATTACCTGTTTTGTATTAAGCTAAGACAAATTGGCATAAATATATTATGCACTGAAAGTAGGTAACAGGTCGTTGCTTAAAGAAACATGTATGAAAAACAATATGTTCAATTTCTAACACCTTGTCAGTTTACAAAGTACAAAGTTTAAGAAATACAACATTTCATTCTAACACTGTAGCGGAGAGCTGGTATTCCACAAGATATCTCCGCTCAGGATCCCAGTGAGGCTCAGGAACAAGAAGTTATAAATCCATATGCAGAGTTTCCAGCAGGCAAAACAATACAGCAATATCCCAACAGCACTCCCAATACCTGGACGACACACAGTATCAGGAACAGAGCTGAAAGCTTTATTCCTACAGTGGCCTTTTAAAGCATGCTCCCATGCAAGGGAGGGATTTACAATAATTAAGACAGTAACCAATCACATCACGGTAACCTCCCACACATCTCCTCCCATCCATATGACTCATAATCCGCTTACACAGTACAGTAATTCCCCACATTCCTAGATGTACCCCTAAACCTAGGGGTACCCCTTTAAGTGTTACATCCCCTGATAGCTCTGATCTGGGTGAGCAATATATCCAAAAATCACCCAGATCGGACCAGGGGTTTGGGAAATTCATGGAAGTGAAGAAAAGAACGACTGCGCTGGATAGAATAGCCGAATCCAGTTCCAGGTGATGGGGCCTTGCGGTCGGTCACTGTATAAGGGAATAAAAGACACAAATTCCTTCAGTTAGAGAGACCTGGGAGGGTTCGCTTGAATCCCCTCGTTCAGTTGTTTCTTACTACCGAACGAGGGTCAATTCGGTACTTTACAAGGGAATGCACCGTGGGTCTGGAGGTCTCAGAGGTGTTCGCCTAGCCGAGTGTCCATTTTGAGTTCCAGAAACTCTACGGCAAAACACCGCTGTTCGGGAGTTTAAAATGGCCGCCTCCACATGTTCGTTTCCCGAATGGCGTCCACCCCGATAACAAAGACCTCTTGCACGGCTCGCCAATTACCTGTTCGCAACATTGTTGCAACTGGTAATTGGAGACACACTTTACACTGGGGAAGTCTGGCTGTTCGGTAGTTTCATTCTCATAATTGCTGAAATGATTCTACCGAACAACCACGAATACAGTCTATTTTAACACCTAGAATGTTACAATTCACAGGAATATATAAAACACATGAGTTTTCTAGGACAGTCCTGTGTCCTCTGCTACACTGCTCCCCCTTGCCCACAAGCCGGCATACACAGTCTGACCCCGCACGGATCGGCTTGGGGATGTCCGGGGATGCTCACGTATCATTTCTCCAGGTCTGTTTGTCTTGACAACCCGTCAGCGTTTCCATTTTGTTTGCCCGGGCGGTACTGAATATTAAGTGAAACACAAAAATATACAAACAAAGTGGGATTAAGTGTGGTGGCAATAAATGCCACAGATCACCTGAGTGGAAACCCCTTACACCACTCTATAAAATACAAACATAAAATACATACAATGTAGGAGATAATTCACACTTCTAGAATGGTTCTGTAATATAAAAAGCAATATAGTGTAATATGCTAGTACAATTGTATCAATCGAAATGAACGTCAGGTACTCACAAGCCTAGAGCCAAATTTCTGCATATGGCTCTCATGGATAGCGCTGTGGGACTTTTCAGGATGTCCCTCTCCTATTCCCAGATCACTTATATGATGCTCCGGTTGGGTAATAATCCAGGTTCCACAACTTGACTTGAATTTTTCAGGAGAAAACTTTATTGCTCCCCAATGTGGAGTAAAACATGGATAAAATTAAAATTTCGATAAAATAAATAAAAAATAGAGTAACTGTATATAGTCCTGCCAATTGGCAAAATGTCCAAATGTCCGGACATTTGGACATTTTGCCAATTGGCAGGACTATATACAGTTACTCTATTTTTTATTTATTTTATCGAAATTTTAATTTTATCCATGTTTTACTCCACATTGGGGAGCAATAAAGTTTTCTCCTGAAAAATTCAAGTCAAGTTGTGGAACCTGGATTATTACCCAACCGGAGCATCATATAAGTGATCTGGGAATAGGAGAGGGACATCCTGAAAAGTCCCACAGCGCTATCCATGAGAGCCATATGCAGAAATTTGGCTCTAGGCTTGTGAGTACCTGACGCTCATTTCGATTGATACAATTGTACTAGCATATTACACTATATTGCTTTTTATATTACAGAACCATTCTAGAAGTGTGAATTATCTCCTACATTGTATGTATTTTATGTTGGTACTGAATATTAAAGTCAAAGGGCTGCAGCGCCAAACTACAGCGCAGCAGCCTGGCATTGTCCCCAGCCACCCAGTTCAGCCATACTAATGGGTTGTGATCCGTGAGCAACGAAAAGGACTGTCCATACAAATACGCTGCAGCTTCTTTAGGGCCCACACCGCAGCCATGCATTCCTTCTCGATGGCGGCGTAGCTTACTTCTCTGGGTAACAACTTGCGACTGATGTAAGCCACGGGATGTTCTCTGCCATCGGCCCCGACTTGGCTCAGTACTGCCCCCAATCCAAACATAGAAGCGTCTGTGTGGACAAGAAAACGTTTAGTCGGATTGGGAGCTGCCAAGACAGGGGCATTGATAAGTGCATTTTTCAGATGTTGGAATGCCTGCTCACACTCCGGGGTCCAGGTTACTTGGCGGGGAAGGTTTTTACGGGTCAGGTCTGTGAGGGGCTTGGCCAGGGCACTGTAATTGGGCACAAACTTCCTATAATACCCGGCCGTCCCTAAAAACGCTAACACTTGGGTCTTAGTCCTGGGGGTGGGCCACTGGGCTACGGCCTCTACTTTAGCTGGCTCAGGCTTTTGCTTACCACAGCCCACCCTATGACCCAGGTACTGCACCTCGGCCATCCCTATACTGCACTTGGCCGGTTTTAAAGACAGAACAGTTTCCCTAATCCGGTCTAGGACCGCCCCTATATGGGCCAAATGTTCCTGCCACGTATTGCTAAAGATAGCAATATCGTCTAGGTAGGCACATGTGTAATCTTGGAATCCATCCAGGAGTCTGTCTACCATCCGCTGGAAGGTAGTTGGGGCGTTTTTCATCCCAAATGGCATGACCTTAAATTGGTACAAGCCAAATGGGGTGACAAAGACCGACTTAGGGATGGCATCTGGGGCCAGGGGGATTTGCCAATATCCCTTGCACAGGTCGAGGTGAGATATTGGCCCCTGGCCATCCGGTCCAGTAATTCGTCTATCCTAGGCATAGGATATGCGTCGAACACGGTCTTCTCGTTCAACCTGCTGTAATCCACACAGAAGCGGGTTGTACCATCCCGCTTCGGTACGAGCACTACAGGAGAAGCCCAGGGACTGTCCGAGGGCTCAATCACCCCTAATTGGAGCATCTGGTCAATCTCCTTGCGCATATTCTCCCTGACCGCTTCTGGGATGCGGTAAGGGGTCTGCCGCATGGGGAGTTGCCCTGGGGTCTCTACCCGGTGAGTGGCCAGAGGAGTGTATCCAGGTATATTAGAGAACGTGTCTCGTTTCTCTTCCAGCAACTGTTGTACCTCGATACGCTCCTGTGGGCTCAGTCGGTCCCCCAGTGCAACTTCCCCTAAATCTCCTGACAACTGACCGTCTCCCAATAGATCTGGGAGAGGTAAGCTGTCGCACTCGTCTAAGTTGGGGGCACATATAGCTGTCACCTCCTCGGAGCGCTCCGGGTAGGGCTTCATCATGTTAACATTGAGCATGCGACGCCCTCCAGGTCCTGTGCAGGGGCCGATTATATAGGTGGTATCACATTTTTGTTCTACCACTCTATATGGTCCCTGCCAGGCAGCCTGCAACTTGTCATGTCGAACAGGTTTTAATATTAACACTTTCTGTCCGACCTGAAAGCTACGGTCTCTCGCCCCCCGATCATACCATGTGCGCTGGCGAGTTTGTGCCGCCTGCAGATTCTCCTTCACTGTCTTGTTTAACGCTTCCAGGTGGTCTCTGAATGCCAACACATATGGTATGATGGGGGTGCCATCTGCACTCCGATCCCCCTCCCAATGTTCCCGAATGAGATCTAGAGGTCCTCTTACCCTCCTCCCAAATAATAGTTCAAACGGGGAGAACCCTGTGGATTCCTGGGGCACCTCCCGATACGCGAATTGGAGGTGCAGTAGAAATCGCTCCCAGTCCTTGTGGGTCTCTGCAAACTGTGATCTTTGTCTGCAGGTAGCACGGTCCTCTTGGGCCCAAACATGCACAGTCTTTTAAGGCAACTTATTTCCACTTTATTGTTAAACTCCACAAAGACAACAGCACTTCATGGGACCCACTAAGTCCACGGCTACCCTGCTGAAGGGTTCCTCAATTATAGGTAGGGGGTGTAGCTTCGCCCTTCTTTTGTCTCCCCTTTTCCCTACCCTCTGGCAGGTGTCGCATGTGCTGCAATACCTGCGCACCTCCTGACTGATCACTGGCCAGAAGAAACTTTGGGTCAGCCGATATCTAGTTCGACTGACCCCTAAGTGTCTGGATAGCGGAATATCATGCGCTATCCGGAGTAACTCCGCTCAGTACCGCTGTGGTACCACTAACTGCCTCATCACTATGGGGTCTGCCCTCTCTATCTGTTTTTCTGTCTCCCTGTATAAAATCTGTTTGTCCCAGACAAATTTCTCCCCCTCCCCCCCGGGTAAGTCAGTGACAACCTTGTCTCTATAAACCTGCAGCGTAGGGTCGGTGACTACTTCGGCTGCAAATTCGTTAAGGGGGGCCCAGGGGACACATTCTAAGGAAGGGGAAGGGTCTCTCACCTGAACCTCCAGTAGTGTGTTGTAGTCCTGGGTGTGGGCCTGCTGCCGAGTGACCACAGGATGCGCTTCTCCTGTGGTTGGTATCTGGGGCTCATAAGCCGATGTGAGCCTCCCCAGATCGTTCCCCAACAAAACCTCCACTGGTAACTGCAGCATCAGCTCCACTTCCATGTGTCCTGACTCCGCTCCCCAATGCAAATGTACCCTTGCTGTAGGTAGCTGGTATACTGCTCCCCCGGCTACCCTGATGGCTACAGTCTTGCTGAGTTTAGCCTGGTCTGAGACCAGGTGACTTTTCACCAGAGTTATAGTGGCTCCCGAGTCTTTAAGTTGATAAGGGATTTTTATCTTACCCTCTTGTACCGTGGTCACCGCTGTGTTTCTTTCTGGTGTTTGTGGTCCTCTTTGCCGCATTATAAATTCCTGCACCTCTGTCATCGTTTTGGAGATAATTTCCATTGGTGGGTTTTCCCCATAAAATGACAATCTGAATTGCAGCTGCCTTTGGAACTCTTCCTGCTCTGTTCCCTCTCTCGCTTCTCTCTGTTCGGCGACTGAATCCTCCTCTCTTCTGTACTCTGCCATTATTTCAGAAATGAGTGTTGCCTTTGTCTTGTTGCTGGCTGGAATGCCTCTTGCTTCCAGAAGGTCTTTTAGTGTGGATCTCTTTAGTGTGGAGTAATCAATCTCCATTAATCCTTGTTCCTTTTGTGTGTCTAGATCCCACTGCTGCCACCAATGTAGCGGAGAGCTGGTATTCCACAAGATATCTCCGCTCAGGAACAAGAAGTTATAAATCCATATGCAGAGTTTCCAGCAGGCAAAACAATACAGCAATATCCCAACAGCACTCCCAATAACTGGATGACACACAGTATCAGGAGCAGAACAGAAAGCTTTATTCCTACAGTGGCCCTTTAAAGCATGCTCCCATGCAAGGGAGGGATTTACAATAATTAAGACAGTAACCAATCACATCACGGTAACCTCCCACACATCTCCTCCCATCCATATGACGCATAATCCCCTTACACAGTACAGTAATTCCCTTCATTCCTAGATGTACCCCTAAACCTAGGGGTACCCCTTTAAGTGTTACATCCCCTGGTAGCTCTGATCTGGGTGAACAATATATTAAAAAATCACCCAGATAGGACCATGGGTTCGGGAAATTCATGGAAGTGAAGAAAAGACCGACCGCGCTGGATAGAACAGCCAAATCCAGTTCCAGGTGATGGGGACTTGCGGTCGGTCACTGTATAAGGGAATAAAAGACACAAATTCCTTCAGTTAGAGAGACCTGGGAGGGTTCGCTTGAATCCCCTCGTTCGGTTGTTTCTTACTACCAAACGAGGGTCAATTCGGTACTTTACAAGGGAATGCACCGTGGGTCTGGAGGTCTCAGCGGTGTTTGCCTAGCCGAGTGTCCATTTTGAGTTCCAGACACTCGACGGCAAAACACAGCTGTTCGGGAGTTTAAAATGGCCGCCGCCACCTGTTCGTTTCCCGAATGGCGGCCACCCCGAGAATAAAGACCTCCTGCGCGGCTCGCCAATTACCCATTTGCAACATTGTTGGCTTTGAAATCCACCAATCAGAGTGCTCTGTGTCATTTTACACAGCGTGGGAACGTTCTTTGGAATTTCCCCACGCTGTGTAATTTGACTCATAACTCTCTGATTGGTTACTTAATCCACCAATCAGTCATTATGTCTACGTCTGCCGCCCACGTGTGTTCCACTGGGGAATGCAAATTAACTTTATTTGTATCAGCACAATGGACAGGACTCGGCTACTATGTGACAGATGCCGGTCTGTAGCCCTGAGGCCCTATGCCTCATGACATAAAACCACCAATTTATTTAATATGTAAAATACCACATTTGAAAGGAATATTCTATTCTTATAATTGTGTTTATCTAAAATAAAAACTATATAGGTGCATGTAGATTATAGATTGGTGGTTTAATAATTCAAAAACAAGGTGTGTTACAAAGACACAGTATGTTACAAAAGAAAAAAAAGGAAAAAAATCTCAGGCACTCACTGTACTTGGTTCCAGGCAGATTTATTACAAAGGTTCGACCTGAACAGTTCTTTATCAAGCTAATACCACAGTGACAGAATTCAATTTAAATACACACATCATACAAACAAGTCATCATTGTTTAATAACCAGTTTCATTAAATACACATAAGTATTCAATCAATAAATCAAACTATCATATCAGAGCCACAAAAGACATGGAAAAATGAGCAAGTGAAAGGCTGAGAAGAAAAATAAAAAAAGGGCAAAAGAAATCCAGGTTTTATACAAGACTACACATTAATAGACATACATATATTTTTCAATGAAGGACTCAACTAGTCTTAATAGTATAATTGAATAAAAATACCTGAGGTTGAAAAAAAGCGCAAAGAGAATGGGCCGCCTACTGTGCGGACCCGTGCGTGGTTACATCATTCTGACAAAAGAGGATGAAGTACGGTGGTCGCAAAGGGTAAAAAAGGAAAAACACGTATAACCCAAACGCATGCGCAGAATGAAGCCTAACCGCGCATGTGTATATTGTTCTAGCTAGGGCACATGTCTCAGGTACGGGCGGCTCACAGTCAGTGGCGTACATACCAGGGTCGCAGGGGTCGCGGCTGCGACCGGGCCCGGCCCACCAGGGGGCCCGGCCGCCCCTGCGACCCGGTATGTACACTCTGGGCCAGCCTCTTCTCCTGGGGGGCCCAGGAGCCGGGGCCACCTCCGGGCCCCCCGAGGCTGGCCCTGCTTACACCCGGCGGGTGCGCGAGGGAGCACTCTCCCCTGAGTGCTTCCTCTTCAGCTCCCTCGCGCACCGCACTGATACCGGAGCCGGAAGATGATGTCATCTTCCGGCGCCGGTATCAGTACGCGGTGCGCGAGGGAGCTGAAGAGGAAGCACTCAGGGGAGAGTGCTCCCTCGCGCGCCCGCAGGACCAGCCAGCCCGCCGGGTGACCGGCCCCCCCAGGAGCCCAGCAGCACCACTGGACCCCAGGGAATCCCCTCAGCACTCCAAAAGGTAAGGAGGCTGGGGGGATTAAATAAAAAAAAAAAAACATGTGTAAGTGTAAGTGTAAGTGTGTGAGTGTTAGTGTGTGAGTGTGTGTTAGTGTTAGTGTGTGTGTGAGTGAGTGTTAGTGTGTGTGTGTTAGTGTGTGTGTGAGTGAGTGTTAGTGTGTGTGTGAGCGTGTGTGTGTTAGTGTGTGTGAGCGTTAGTGTGTGTGTGTGTTAGTGTGTGTGTGAGCGTGTGTGTGTTAGTGTGAGTGTTGGTGTTTGTGTTAGAGTGTGTGTCTGCTAGTGAGTGTCAGTGAGCGTGTTACTGTGTGTGTCTGTTACTGAGTGTGTGTGTGTTAGTGAGTCTGTTTGATGTCTGTTAGTGAGTGTGTGTTTGTCAGTGAGAGTGTATGTTTTGTAAGTGAGTGTGTATGTATGTCTGCCGCTGAGTGTGTCTTTGTCAGTAAATGTGTGTGTCTGTTAGCTAGTGTGTATGCATTTGTTCGTGAGAGTGTGTGTGTGTCTTCAGCACTTACCTTTCTCCAGCGCCGGACTCCCATGGCGCTGGGGATCCCTCCGCCTCTCAGCTCCGAATGCGCATGCACGGCAAGAGCCGCGCACGCATTCAAACCGCCCATAGGAAAGCATTACTCAATGCTTTCCTATAGACGTTCAGTGTCTTAAAATGGTGGAAGCGCCTCTAGCGGCTGTCAGTGAGACAGCCACTAGAGGCTGGATTAACCCTCAGTGAAACATAACAGTTCTCTGAAACTGCTATGCTTTCAGCTGCAGGGTTAAAACTAGAGGGACCTGACACCCAGACCACTTCATTGAGCTGATGTGATCTGGGTGTCTGTAGTGGTCCTTTAAGTGTGTGTGCATCTGCATGCAGTGGCGTACATACCGCGGTCGCAACCCCTGCGACCAGGTGCCCGCCGCCATGTGTTGCTGCCCCGGCCCGCGCAGAGTAAGCGCGAGGGGGGGGGCCCACGGATCAATTTTCGCACCGGGGCCCCATGAGTCATGTGTACGCCACTGCTCACAGTACTGTGCTTCCGTCTGTAGCCAAAAGAAATTACCATACCTCTAGGTTAAACGAGCAAGCTACACCATAAAAAGAGTACCCTAAGCAGATAAGTAATATAATAGGAAATCTAACAGACAGAAAAAAATAAATAAAATAAAAGGAAGAGAAAAATAAATAAACAGAAAGAAAAAGAAAAATGAAACAAATAATAATAATAAAATAAATAAGTAAAAAAAATAAAATTAAATAAATAATAAAAATAAAAAATAAAAAAATATAAAAAAATAAAAAAATAGTAAATAAAATAAAAAGTACAGAATAAATAAATAAATAAGAAAATAAAAAGTACAAAATAAATAATAAATAGAAATAAAAAATAATAAAAGATTATGAAAAATAAACAACTAAGAATAAAAAAGAAGAGAAAAAAAATACAAAATACAGCCAAGCACTATAGTAAATATATCCAAATCAATTTAAGCTCAACAGTATGAACATAGACATGTAGGAGCCCATATATATACATACACATATACACACACATATATATATATATATATATATATATATATATATGCACATATAAAGAAAATGTATATACATATATACCTACAGAAGTACACATATGGCCTTTATACATGTAAAAATAAGTAATTAAAAATATATCCAAGTGTATATTGAAAAATATATACAGTGTTAAGAGACCTAAATTACCATGATTAAAGTTAATATAGCTGTACAAGGGGATCCAACGGAAAATATTTGTTGAAAAAAATCAATATTGCTTCTCTGTAACCAATAAAGGAAATTTGTGAATAAAAGTGAAACACAATTCATTACTGCGAAGTGTATCCATTTTGTAGAAAATATTTGTATGTAGCACAAACAGATAAAGTGCATAATATTTTTAAAGTGCTGATGAATCGAAAGTGTATACGATTAAAATAAAATGCAAAAAGTAATTACATAAAGTGCATCCATTAATATAGTGCATCATACAAGAGCTATAATACATTAAAGTGCAAAGACAGAGTGCATGAGTCGATCAAGGAAATTCAAGCCATCCAATCTATTATGAAGACAAGTAAAATACCATAAAATGTAAACACGTGAAAATATATAACATGATAAATGTAATATACGTGAAAAGAAATAATATACGTAGAGCAGGATCCCAATAGAAAGATCAGCAAATGTGGAAATTCGTATTGACCAACAAATGGTCTAAGGAAGGTCTCTTGAGAGGGTGAAAGAAAAAGATAACCCAAACCAGCAAGGCCAAAGAGTAGCCTGAAAAGATAAAAAATTATTCATGATTAATATAAGATTAAGTAAAAACAAATCCATTAGTAAAAACAAACTATTCAGATTAAGGGTAACAAATCATATTATTGATTGAGTCCTTTTGGTGATACAGTATCCAATTCCCTAATCCAAAACGCTTCTCTCATTAGTAATCTTTTTATCCTACCCCCCCTCCTCAGAGTTTCAGGGACATAATCAATCATTTGAAATTTAAACAGAGAAATGTTATGTTGCGCTTCGGAAAAGTGAAATGGTAGAGGCAGATCAATCATTTTCGTACGTCTTGTAGATTTATGTTTGGAGAATCTTTCTTTCATTTGTCTGTTCCACATACAAAAAAACACATGGACATTTCAAAATGTAAACAACATATGAGGAATTACATGTCACAACACTCATCTCTACTCTTGTTTTTGAATTCATCTAGTTGTTCAGCCAAAAGGACCCTAGGATAGCCCCGTTTATAGAATCTATCCACCATATTATTCAGTTGCATGTCAACTTTACCACTATCCGACACCAATCTTTTGACCCTCATTAACTGACTTTTGGGTAAAGCTTTAAAGACAGAGGAGGGATAGTAACTGTTGAAATGCAATAGAGTGTTCCTATCAAGGGGCTTCCTATACACATTGGTCTCAAATCCCTTAGCTCCCTTTGTGATCAATATATCCAGAAAAGGAAGCTCTAAGCACTATCACTATGTGTCATGGTGAATTTAATACAAGAAGAAAAAGACCTTTCCGGTCGAAACGTTGCGTTACATTCTGTCATAATAAATCTGCCTGCGGCTTGAAGTTGGAGTGCCTGTGAGTTTTTTCTTCTTGGATTATTGTACTGGGATTGCTGGTCCTGCTCTGGAGCACCCTTGGCCGTTGGGACTGAGTGCGGTTCTCATCACTTACTCTGCTCAATGGTGAATTTAATAGTCTGAGAGCAAGTATTCAAAACAGAAAAGAAATGCTCTAAGGACTCCAATGTACCAGTCCAAGACACCAGTATATCATCGAAATACCTTATCCATATATCAACATGTCTTTTAAACAATTCATTGTCATAAATAAGCTTCTCTTCTATTTCGGACATGTATATACTGGTATATGTGGGTGCCACATTGGAGCCCACAGAAGTTCTCCTAAGTTGTAAATAAAAGTCTTCTTGAAAAAGAAAATAATTATCGCTCATCACCATTTCCAATAACTGTACCAAAAAAGTAAGGTTTCACCTTCAAACCCTAATGTCACAAAAGCATTTTTTGCCCGGAGGCCTAAATCATGTTCTATAAAGGTATATAAGCTGGTCACATCAAAAGAGACCAGAGTGTATCTCTCAACATTCCTTACTGTCTCAAGTTTTTTTAAAACCTCTGTCGTATCTTTAACGTACAACTTGATATTTAATAGAAAAAGTCTTAACAGGCAATCCAAAAATTGTGCAAAAGGTGAAAGTAACGAGCTAATCCCACCACGATCGGTCTTCCGGGCGGACATACTAAACTCTTGTGAATCTTGGGTAGCACATACATAACTGGTACTATTGGTTAATTTTTAAAAAAGAAACACATAGGTATCTCTATCAATAATTTTTATAACCAGCATAATTAAACATAAATAAACATATCCAAAATTCACTTGAATCAGTTAAGTGGTTCAGGAGATAGGTGGAAGTCATATATTGACCGAGAAGGGACAAACCAGCCAGTTCCAAATGGTTTGGCAGTGTCCCTGGGACAACGCCCTTCTGGAGAACAATGGGACAGGGAAGAGGCACACCTTCCCATGGATTCAAAGGGCAGAAAAAGTATCCCAAAAGATTCAATATGTCCATACACTGTTTTTAAAGGGCCATACATTGTTTTTAAAGGGTCATGTTGCAGGAGGCTGGCAATCAGTCCTCTCCAATGCCCAGTGGCAAATGGCAGTTTGTCACAGGTGGTTTCGTCGCTTTGTTCGGAACTCGAGGCCGGTGATGTGTGCCCACAAGCGCCATCTTGCGCACGGCGTGTCGGCGATGTTAAGGTCATGATTTGTAATGTCGTCGGTTTGAGCTTCGATTTTTTGACAGATTGTTGTGTCATTATTGGTATGTGTATATCTGCTAATTTAGATGCTTTTTGTCTGGATAAGCTCTTCTAATTGCTGCGATGAGCGGGTTCTCTCCGGGAGATGATCGCCTACACGCAGTGGCGTACTAAGGGAGGGCGGGGGGGGCAGTCCGCCCTGGGTTCCATCAGGCAGTGGGGAGCCACCAGGGCTGGCCAGGCTTGGGAGTCAGTGAGCTGTGTGGCTGCACCAGGTGCCATAGCAGCATAGGCACCGGGCAGCCGACACAGCTCACACGCAGGGGCTGGGAACAAGCTGGAGACCTGCACGGATATTTGGGGACGGGGCCAGCTTTGCCGTGGGGGCGGAGCCAAACCGAATGTGGGGGCGGGGCTAAATGCAGCCTCATACTGATGCACACAGAGGGGAAGCAGGAAGGAGTCCCTGCTTCCCCAACTACAGCACAGGAGGGACTGAATCCACTCCTTCTCCAGCCCAAGCTTACTGTAAATGAGAGAGTGTGTGCTGTGTGTGTGTGTAACTGTGATTGTGACTGTCTTTGACTGTGTGTGTGATTGTCTGCTTGTGTGTGTGTGTGTGACTGCCTGTGATTGTTTACCTGTGATTATCTGTGTGACTCTGTGTGTGTGACTGTCTGATTGTGTGTGTGTGTGTGTGTGTGTGTGACTGTGTGATTGTGTTATGTGTATGTGTGACTGTCTGCCTGTGATTGTCTGTGTCACTGTGTGTGTGTGTGACTGTGTGATTGTGTTATGTGTATGTGTGATTGTCTGTGTCACTGTGTGTGTGTGTGACTGTCTGCCTGTGATTGTGTGTGTGTGATTGTCTGTGATTGTGTTGTGTGTGACTGTGTTGTGTGTATGCGTGACTGTCTGTGAATCTGTGTATGTGTGACTGTCTGCCTGTTTGATAGCCTGCATATTTTACTGTCTGCCTGTAACTGTGTGTGAGTGACTGTGTGTGGGACTGTGTGCATCTGACTGTGTCTGACGGTCTTCGTCCTGCAGTGAGCCGGCAGCCAGGATATGATGTCATCGCGGCCTCGGCGTCATTACAGGGCATGCGCTAGACCTGTGCAGAAAGAGCACAGAGATCCCAGCAGCAACCACTGACCACCAGGGACTGAGGATCTACTCCAGCCCTTCTAGAGCAAGGTAGGGATGCTGGGTGGACCTCTTAATTATTAAATGTGTGTATGTATGTAATGTTTGTGTGTGTATGTGATTGTGTGTCTGTGATTGTATGTGTGTGGATCAGTGATTGTGCTTGTGTATATCTGTGATTATGTGTGTGATTGTGTGTATCTCTGCATATGTGCTTAGTAGATAGCTCCCTTATTCCCTGTCCTCAAATATTGCAATCCCACATAAGGATAACAAATAAGGGATTTATCTACTAAACAACTGAAAATAAGAAAAGGGCGTTTTTTTTTTATCCTTTAGCAATTATCCCTGAATTGGTGCCCGTATGTGAGATTTGCATATTTAAAGATACCAAATGAGGGTGCTGTTTAGCAGATAGCACCTTATTTGGTGTCCTTAGATATGGCAATCCCACAAAGGATAGCAAATAGAGGAGTTTCTGCTAAACAAAGATTGAAATTAAGAGGTGTCAGCCAGCCCACAACAAAAAATCTGGGTGGCTAATGTGAATTATATGCAAATGTATAGTCAGATGCCAGCATGAAGAACACAGCATGCTGGCATCAGAGAGCCAATGGCAGCATATTACCCCATCCACTAGTGAGAAGTTTTACTGCTCCACCTCGCCCTCCTGTTTTGACTGTGGTATCTTATGTGCCCCCCCATATATATTGTTCATAGAGTCGCCACGATGTCTGCATGTGTGTCAATGTGTATCTGTGTGTGACTGTGTTTGTGTGTGTATGTCCGTATGTGTGTATATGAGCAGACATCTAAAAATATCGCCAACACTACACACAAATACACTCTTGCATTTCAACGTCAACACTACATACAAACCCCACCATTATATATAACCATACCACTGCATTCAAATACCACACAACACACAAATGCATGCTTGCATTCAAACGCCAACACTACATACAAACACACCGCAACATTCACTCACATATACTCCATACAAAAACATGCATATATTCAAAAACACTGCTTAGTGCTAAATACATTAAAACATTTTTCAGTTGTTTTTATATTTAAAGTTGAGGGGGGGGGGGAGCAAGGGGAGGGTGCCAAAAATAGGACCCGCCCCGGGTGCCAAATGCTCTAGGTACGTCCTTGCCTACACGTCTGTCTTCTCCGGCGGTGAGGCCACGCCCCCTATATAAAAATATTTTTTTTCTGCCTAAGGATAATTGAGTTAATGCAGTATCTGACTCAATTATCTCCCAAACAGAGGGGAGGGATTGTAGGTTTGCTATGGGAGTGTCATGCGTTTCAAGTCTATTGTCTGTGACTTTATTCTGTAGGATTCCCAGTCGGCCATAAAGAGGTTGGCATAGCTTGGCGCGAACCTTGTACCCATCGTAATGCCTTGTTTTTGTAGGTAAAAGGAGTCAAAAAACCAAAAATAGTTGTTGGTTAAAATGATATTAATACCTTCTAAAATAAAATCTATTTAAACAACCCCTGCCAGGTTACAACTTTTATCCCATTCTGAAGAAGCCACTTATGGTGAAACGCGTTTATGGTTATTAATTCTGTATTTTACTGTGTATTTTAGATCAATAAACGTTGTTTGGCTACTTTATTGTATCAATCCTCTTTTTATTGCACTCTTTATGCACTTTAGACAACTTTTTTTTACCTATTCCTGGCATTTTAACCTTTCCTGGTTACTTTTACTTCCACTGGCAATTTTAAAGTTCCAGTACTCCAAGAAATCCTAGGTGGGGATCATACCACCAGCGCCTATCCATAGAGCAGTACCTCTGCTCTATCTTTGTGAGTATTATTTTATTGTCTCTACTACTCTCTTAACCTATCACAATTGAGAGCACTATTGCTGCTTTTTATTCTTCTATATTGGAGCCTTGGATCACCAGACGGTGCTGACGGACGTATCGCCGGTACATATCCTATAAGCGGGGATTATACCACTGTATGCTATCCACACCAGAGCTGGCCATAGCTCCCTCAAATGTGAATTTTTACCTCTTCTTATCTGCACATTGAACCACATCAAAATGGAGAGCACTATTGTCGCTTTCTGTCTTTCTTTTCCGAGTTCTGGACTACCAGACGGTGTTGACGGAGACCCCCTCCCTACATATCCCATAAGCGGGGATTATACCGCTGTACGCAATCCACACCAGAGCTGGCCATAGCTCTCTTGAATGTGAGTTCTCTACTTTTTGTTACCTATCACACCCTGAACTTTCATACTATACCATTAGTCGCCTCTACCTCTCTTGTATTTACATATACGGAACGGTCTACACTAGACGCATCCACAGAAAAACTCTATCAAGTATCCTAGACCATCTATTGGCACCCTAGCAATACTTTACTGGACTATCTACCCTTATTTGGTGCACCCCTTCCATATCTTTTTGACATACACGCAAGCTCACTTCAGAAAAGTTCACTGTCATGTGATGCGGGGTCTGAATATGGGGGCAGAGCATAGAGGCACCAAATTGCTGGGGATTCAGTAGGGAGCCTCACAGTGCTCCCTGTGACCCCTGGCAGCCTAAATGCATCCCCCAGCACCTCCCTCCTTCTTTCCCTCAGACTGAACTGTCACAGTCCAAGGGAAAATTACCTGTGGGCAAGTGCCCCCGCTCCCTCCCTTGTCCTACCCTGCTGACGACCATATGTTCCTCCTGCATCAAGCAGGGTACTACCACTCATTGCAGTGAACAGTTTGACTTCTACAGTTATATTCTTGTAATCTTCTTGAAGCAAAATCTTTTTAGATTTTTTAGATATTCATCCAGTAATAATTCAGACTTAAATCTTTCCCATGCTTTCCCAACATTAAATGTAGGCAGTTAGCTACTCCTGAGATGTTTGTTTGTCACATCAGAGTTCCAATAATCGAATCAGATTGTCTTGCAGCCTTGAAATGTATATTTAAACATACACACCATTCGAAAATAACAAAGTATTTGCAAGCGTCTGTACCAATACAGCAATATGTATGCACTTCAAAATAATATTCATTTTTGATGTTAAGTATTGGTGGTGAATAGCTATTTGCAAAAAGCTTTTATATGTCTAAGAATTCAGTTAATTAGGAGGCGTACACATGAGGATAAGGCTATTTGTTTTTTAAAATATGTGTAAAAAGGGTTGTGGCTTAATAACCATTCTATCCAATCTAGGATTAAAGCCATACATTATGAAAATAGTAACTTTTTTGGGGGGGGTTTACTGTACGTATTGGGGCTGATGTGTACTATGGTCGTTGCTGCTGCCAAAGAGTAATGGGAGTTGGAGCGCAGGACTTGTTTTTGTGTGTTAAGACACCCCTAGTGTCTTTAATCAAAACCACAGTTTAGTCGACCTTCTCCGTCTGTAATACAAATAATATCCATTCGCATAACCTGTAGTGCACGAACCAAATTCAGGGGAAGCGGCAATCTCCCGACCGGGATCCGTGAATGGCTCCAAACTCCCGAACGGCAATACACGAACTGCTGCTAGCCGCTGAACAATAACATCCACCAAGCGGCTTTCGGTTCCATCCAGCAGTCTCTAAATGTGAAGAAGAAATCCCCTTAATAACAAGACAGATGTTCCGCATTAAGGGTCAAACAGGATCATGCTTTACTGTGGGCTACCTGCCCGTGTTTATGCAGGTCTCCCACTTGGTGGACACTCCCCTAGGGGACCAAATGGGAGACTTAAATGACAGACACATATGGGGACATTCCAGACACACAGTCACAGTTTTTACCCACAATGCACTATGATTCCCTCCCCTCTGCCCTGGAGATAATTACCAAGTAACTCAATTATCTCCAGGACAAAGCCAGTCGCCATTTTAAGTATAAAATCAGAAAAAGACATAAAAATACATAACTTTTCGAAAACGGAACATTTCTCATTCACATCACATATCCCCAGATAGCCTGGATCTGAGTGCATATTATTAGCGAATAGCGCTCAGATCCCACACACATAGTTCAATTGCCATGGAGTCAAAGTTCTTACAGTCTTTCGGTATACGAATGACTCCATGGGAAGGCTATCTGGGTTAAGTCCTTTCGTATGCTTTCCAAACTCCCGAACGGCTGGTGTTCGTATGCTTCCGTGGAGGCAGCCAGGCGTTCCGTTGTTTCAGCGGTGTTCGGCAGAAAAGGTGTCCGTTTTTAGTTCCATGAAAATAGAGCCGAACACTGCTGGGCTTTCGCGTGGTTTTAAAATGGGCGCTGCCTCGTGGTCGACATACGAACGACAACCACCTTAAATTCGTTTAATTGAGAAGTGTCTGCGGTTAACCACAACGTTCTAATTGGGATCAATAGGTTAACCAGCAGCACACTTCTCTACTGGGTGGCCGTCCGTTCGGCAGGTTTGTTCTTGAAAAAACAGTCATTCGTATGGCTGGGCTATAGAAAACAGCCATTTACACGAACAGGATAGAAATAGACGAATACACCAGCAATAAACAGACAGATGGTTCTGTCACATTGTGTATTTATAAAATAGAGACTCTAAGTTCCTGTGTATGAAAGAAGTCTGAAATTATATTAATTGCAACTAATACAAGAATGATTATAATTACATTACATCAGGTATTTTAAAGCTCATAATTAGCGTAAACTAATTTGCATTCCTTAGTCAGAGCTCTGGTCTCCTATTCCAGTTCCAGTTCATATTCTTCTTGGTATGAATAATTTGTAAATACATTTATTGTGAGTGCTACTATCAAAGTTAATATTTGTTGTGCGAGCCTGAGAAAAATCACAATTCAAGATTTGATTTCTATATTAATCCATAGATGCATTATAATATCACCTCACTTGTGTGAGTTCTCTGATGACGGACAAGCTCTGATTCACTGGCAAAACATTTCCCACATTTACTACATAAGAAAGGCTTCTCTCCTGTGTGAGTTTTCTGATGTCTAACAAGACTTGAATGGTGCCCAAAACAATTTCCACATTCAGAACATGAGAACGGTTTCTCTCCTGTGTGAGTTCTCTGATGACGGACAAGATTTGAATGTTGCCCAAAACATTTTTCACATTCAGAACATGAGAACGGTTTCTCTCCTGTGTGAGTTCTCTGATGACTGACCAGCTCTGCATTTGTGACAAAACATTTTTCACATTCAGAACATAAGAATGGTTTATCTCCTGTATGTTTTCTCTGATGACGGACAAGCTGTGCCTTTTTGACAAAACATTTTTCACATTCAGAACATGAGAACAGTTTCTCTCCTGTGTGTGTTCTTTGATGACGAACTAGCTCTGCATTTGTGTAAAAACATTTTTCACATTCAGAACATGAGAACGGTTTCTCTCGTGTGTGTGTTCTCTGATGACTGACAAGATTTGAATGTCGCCCAAAACATTTTTTACATTCAGAACATGAGAACGGTTTCTCTCCTGTGTGTGTTCTCTGATGACGGACAAGCTCTGCATTTGTCCCAAAACATTTTTCACATTCAGAACATGTGAAAAGTTTCTCTCCTGTGTGTGTTCTCTGATGACGGACAAGATGTGCATTTGTGACAAAACATTTTTCACATTCAGAACATGAGAATGGTTTCTCTCCTGTGTGAGTTCTATGATGACTGACAAGCTGTGCCTTTTTGACAAAACATTTTTCACATTCAAAACATAAGAATGGTTTCTCTCCTGTGTGAGTTCTCTGATGACTGACAAGTTCTACATTTGTGACAAAACGTTTTTCACATTCAGAACAAAAGAATGGCTTCTCTCCTGTGTGAGTTTGCTGATGACGGACAAGCTGTGCCTTTTTGACAAAACATTTTTCACATTCAGAACATGAGAACAGTTTCTCTCCTGTGTGTGTCCTTTGATGACAAACTAGCTCTGCATTTGTGTAAAAACATTTTCCACATTCAGAACATGAGAATGGTTTCTCTCGTGTGTGTGTTCTCTGATGACTGACAAGATTTGAATGTCGCCCAAAACATTTTTCACATTCAGAACATGAGAACGGTTTCTCTCCTGTGTGAATTCTTTGATGACGGACAAGCTCTGCATTTATGATAAAGCATTTTCCACATTCAGAACATGAAAATGGTTTCTCTCCTGTGTGAGTTCTCTGATGAAGGGCAAGTTGTCCTTTCCCGGCAAAACATTTCCCACATTTAGTACATAAGAAAGGCTTCTCTCCTGTGTGTGTTCTCTGATGTCTAACAAGAGTTGAATGTTGCCCAAAACAATTTCCACATACAGAACATGAGAACGGTTTCTCTCCTGTGTGAGTTCTCTGATGACAGACAAGCACTGCTTTAGTGATAAAACATTTTCCACATTCAGAACATGAGAACGGTTTCTCTCCTGTGTGGGTTCTCTGATGGCTAACACAATCCGAATTACGTCTAAAACATTTTCCACATTCAGAACACGAGAAAGGTTTCTCTTGTGTGTGTGTTCTCTGATGACTGACAAGATTTGAATATCGCCCAAAACTTTTTTCACATTCAGAACATGAGAACGGTTTCTCTCCTGTGTGAATTCTCTGATGACTGACCAGCTCTGCATTTGTGAAAAAACATTTTTCACACTCAGAACATGAGAATGGTTTATCTCCTGTATGTTTTCTCTGATGACGGACAAGATGTGCCTTTTTCACAAAACATTTTTCACATTCAGAACATGAGAACAGTTTCTCTCCTGTGTGAATTCTCTGATGACGGACAAGTTCTCCTTTCCTGGCAAAACATTTCCCACATTTACTACATAAGAAAGGCTTCTCTCCTGTGTGAGTTCTCTGATGTCTAACTAGATTTGAATGTTGCCCAAAACCATTTCCACATACAGAACATGAGAAAGGCTTCTCTCCTATGTGAGTGGGGTTTATGTTTACTATCTCCTTTGAGAACATACAGGAATCTGACAAAATGCTTGATTTTTCAGAGTTAGAATTGGTTATGTTAATAGATTTCTTCATAGCTTTGCTTCATGTATTTCTGTTCTTGTCACCTCTCCTGACAAATACACCTGAAAGAAATATATTAGGAGATTAAAGGAAATGGCTATACTTAGAAAAACAGACAATGTTTGCATAATATATGAGATACCACCATCAGTTGTCATAGTGCTTGCAAAGAAATCAAGTATTTTGTGTGCATTAACCCATTCACTAACAAAATTGTGTATACAAGTGATACTCAAAAAATTAGAATATCTTCTGCAATAAGGAGGGTCATCCTGGGGGCGTGACCGGACGTGGGAAGAGATGGCAGCACACAGAGAGCTCAGCTGTCTCGGGCTCCTGCACGCGGCTAATACAACCTTTTGACAGTAGTCCACGGTAATAGCCTGGCTCTAAACTAAATTGAAACGAGCATCGAAATGTCTCACCGCACGAAAAGACTGTGGAGGTTAAAGACAAGTCGACCTTCTTTGCAGCCAGGACGCCACAAAACAAACACGCTGATAACCCCTCTGAAATCCAAGCACATGACGGTGCCGGTTCTGATCCAGACACAGACCAAATTGAAACGGCTGAAAAATCAGATAGCTTGCTAACTCCAACTCTTTTACATGCAGCAGTTACTAAAATGCAGATCATAGTCACAGAAGCTATAGCTGACTTAAAAAAGGATCTTACGGATTTGGATATTCGGACATCTCATCTAGAGGAAAAGGTAGATGTTATAAATGGTAGATGTTATAACCTTGGGAGATCGCTTGATTACCCTACAAGATAAATTATTTATGCAGGAATTAAAACTTGCGAATGTAGAAGATAGATCAAGTTGCAACAATCTTAGATTACGCGGGGTATCAGAAGAAGTAGGAGCACAGGATATAACAGCTTTCACGACAGTTATTCCAAGTTATCCTGCCAGACTTACCACTCAATATGTTCCTTTTGGATCGCATATATATATATATATATAGACTCCCCCGACTGCAACATTTGCCTGCCTCTAAGCCAAGGGATGTGCTTATGAGGCTCCATTACGATCATGTAAAGGAACAGATAATCCATGTACATAGATCTAATCAAGATCAGCTGAAACATTAAGAGGCAGAAGATCCTTCAAGGATATTGCTGAATCATTACGACATCATAATATCCCTTACAGAAGGAGCTATTCAGCTAAACTTCTCATTACTAAAGGAGGGAAACTCATTATAGCTGCTTCACCTTCAGAAGGGATAGATCTGTTGCACAAATGGGGACTAGTTAAAGATCTCAAATTTAAGTCTACAAGCTCAACTAAAACAACAGGTGATGAAAGACGCATGCAGAGACGCAGGCATGTTACACCGAAAGAAGATTAAGACTGACCTCCTGAGAATAATCAAGGGTTTGGCAATCTTATATATTATTGAACTGATCAAATGTTTAAATGTTCCATCGATAATTACTATTAACCCAACAACCTATATGGGCTTAATTGAATTATATAGTAACTAAAGCATATTGATATTGCATCAGTTAAACCTTACTACAGAAGATGAAACAGGGACAGGATATCTGACCAGAAGAAAATGTAATTTGTAACGGGGTTTTTTTTTTTTTGATTCTTTTTGTATCAGGCTCACTTCAAATTAACAAAAGTGTATTTATCTTCACAGGTATAACTCTTTCAACCGCCAAGGCACTGAAGTTAAATTTTTAAGTACTAGTAAATGCTTGGCAATGTTATATTATGCCTTATATACTTATCCCCTTGTAGCATTGCAGTCAACAAGGGTCTAATTGAATTACAGTTAAAGGGCAACAGCACTATACTACATATGGTTAAGTTACCTATGGGAAATAAATTAATTTGTTAATAGCCTCTGCCAGGTACCCAGCAGCAATCTCCTGTTCCCCACGGTATTTACAAAATCCTTTTCGCAAGTATTTAATATTGTTGAATTTTATGGTGCAATGTATCCGATCAGTATTTTAAGCTACGCCGTATTTAAAGCTATGCAGAAATGTAATAGAACTATGTCTAAGGAGCACCTGATATATATTATAAAATGTTACTATATTACTTGCAAAAGTGATATAATACACAGCTTACTGGACTAGAGGCACTATAACGTACTCTGTTTTTTTTTCATCTTCATCACGGTCATATTATGCCTAATCTACCCGTTATAAATTAACGTCCAGGGCCTGTAGGTAATTCTAACGCTTTTTACGGCGACCCCTTTTGTTTAAACAATTCTTTAACAACAATACTTTATACCCTATAGTTTATTTAAATTATGAATGTATAGCCCTTATTAGTTTCACTTGATATATCGTTGAAAGTGACCATTGTACAAATATTTATTTTTCCCCTCCCCGCTTTTTTCTTTTTTTTCTCTTCTTGTATATTGTTATATTGACTATTGTACCTTGTTAGTTCCAACATTCAACCACTGTGACACGCTTAAATACCAGACTACGTTAAATATAAGGGCTAGGACATAAAAGGACTAACGACTCACTTGACTATAATATATTGCTTCAGGCAGAAGTAAAGCATCTTTTAAGCAAAAGTGATTGTCAAACAGACAGAACCCAACAAATCATATTGTCTTGCCTATACTTGCCCATATTCAATCGGGTGCAATGAAATTTTACACGCATAATGTTAGAGGGCTAAACATACCCCATAAGCATTATACCCTCCTTAAGGAAATATGTAGTTCACAAGCAGACATTATATGCCTGCAGGAAACCCATTTTAACCCCTTAAGGACACATGACATGTGTGACATGTCAAGATTCCCTTTTATTCCAGGCGTTTGGTCCTTAAGGGGTTAAACATGACAAACCTATTCTAAGAATTAGAAATTCTCCATATCAATACCATGCCACATCCCCCTCCAAAAGCAGAAGAGTCTCGATATTGGTCAGCCACACGCTCGCTTTCGGCCAAATTTCAGTTCAATTAGATCCGCAGGGCAGATTTATTATTCTCATATGTTCATTAAATAATACCGTTTACACAATAGTCAGTTCATACTTCCCGAACAAGAATCAGTCCAGCTATTTGTTCACTCTTTTAGACAAGGTAGAGAAACTACAAACAGGAATCCTGATTATATGTGGGGATGTGCCTTACACACATATAAAAGAAAAAAACACTTACATAACCAATGCACATCTCTCAATAACAAATTGGCTTCATATGGTCTTTATTATTATTATTATGATATTTATAGAGCGCCATCAAATTCTGCAGCGCATCAAATTCTGGACAAACAGACATGTAGTTGTAACCAGACAAGTTGGACACACAGGAACAGAGGGGTTGAGGGCCCTGCTTTATTAAGGAAAGAAAAGTGGGCTTCATTGGGTGCGTAGAAGGATGCGACGGTTACTAGGATTCCATTCAATTCGCCCACTTAAATTAGTAATCTACCTACATGGTCAGTGTATTGCTTACGAAGTGTAAATGCCCAGTCTGAGTAAAATAGTATTGCCACGCCTTTATTATTGTTATTATTATTATTATTATTATGATAATTATAGAGTGCTGTCAAATTCCGCAGCGCTTTACAATGGGTGGGCAAACAGACATGTAGTTGTAACCAGACAAGTTGGACACACAGGAACATAGGGGTTGAGGCCCCTGCTCAATGAGCTTACATGCTAGAGGGAGTGGGGTAAAATGACACAAAACGGTAAGGATAGTATTAGACTAGTGACAGTTGCAGAAGAGTAATCAGTCAGGAGCTATTAACAGTTTAATTGATACGCTTTTATGAAGAAGTGGGTTTTGAAGAAGTGGAGACTGGGTGAGCATCTAACAGAGGAGGGAAGCGAGTTCCACAGGAATGGTGCAGCCCTCGAGAAATCTTGAAGGCGAGCATCAGAGGTGGGAGTACGGACAGAAGATAGATGTAAGTATTCAGCAGATCGTAAGGGCCTAGACGGGACATACTTGTGTATAAGGGAGGATAGATAGGTGGGAGCAGCATTATGTAGAGATTTGAAAGCAAGAACCAGAATTTTAAATTGAGCTCTATATTTTATATGAAGCCAATGTAGGGACTGACAGTAGGGTGAGGCATGGGAGGTGCGGGCGGACAAGAAGACGAGCCTCGCCGCCGCATTCATTATGGACTGTAACAGCGCAAGTTGGGAGCATGTAAGACCACTGAGAAGCAGATTACAGTAGTCAAGGTGAGAAAGGACAGTGGAATGGACCAACACCTTAGTCGCATCTGGCGTTAAGTATGGGCGGATGCGCGTAATGTCTTTGAGATGGAAATGACAGGATTTGGCGATAGACTGAACATGAGGCTTGAAGGAGAGGTCGGAGTCAACACCTGTCAGGGTACCTGGAGTCTCTACCGTTGAGAGAGGTAGAGACTTAGAAGGTTATCCGTCCGGACGCCATGTCTCCTCGGTCTCCCGCGGTTCACTCGACCTTGCTAACGCCGGCCGCGAGGGAGTCACTTCCTTTTATAACAGAAGGACCGGAGGTAGACGTCATGACGCTAACCCGAAACATCCTGCCACTCAAATCTCGGGAGACGAATCAGGACTCGCCGGAGGCGTGTCTCCTCTCCCTAGCCAGGATACTTAACGGGGGTTCTCTCATTCACTCATTGCCCTGTCGTGGTTCTAGTCCTCCTAGTCACACAGTGCTTTGTGATTCTCTTGTCTTTTGGTTCTGACCCGGCTTTGTTATTTACTCTCCTGCCTTTCTGTATTCCTTGACCCGGCTTGTCTCTCGTTTACCTGTCTTCTGTTATCCTCGACCTCGGCTTGTCTCTGACCATTCTATTGTAGTTCTACGTTAGTCCGGCCATTCTAAGGACCGGTATACGTATCAGCTACTCTTTGTACTCTGCGTGTTGGATTCCTGACCCGATCCTGACATTACGACAGGGCCATGGATCCTGCAGGTACAAATTGTCAGCTTGGTTCTCCTGATCCTAGGTTTGACGCCATGGATCATAGGATGGATCAGATGGCTCTGGCACTACAGGCGCTGCTGTCTCGCCCTATTAATCCACCTGAGGAGAGGCGTAACACTTCTGCTTCTTCTGTGGGTTCAGGGTTAGAGGTAGCTACTGTAGGTGCTTCTTCCCAAGTTACCCCACCTGTACGTTATGCTGGTTCTCCTGAGAGGTGTCGTGGCTTTTTGAACCAGATCAGTATTCACTTCGAGCTACAGCCCCGTTCATACCCTACTGATAGGGCAAAGGTGGGATTTATTATTACCTTACTCATTGAGAGAGCTCTGAGATGGGCGAATCCGTTGTGGGAGAATGATAATCCATTAGTCTATAACTATAATTCCTTTGTAGCTGCTTTTAAAAGAACTTTTGACCCTCCTGGCAGGAAGGCCAATGCAGCCAGATTACTGTTGCGCCTTAGACAAGACAACCAAACCCTTGTGGATTATGCACTAGAGTTCAGGTCTTTGGCGGCAGAGGTAAAATGGAATGAACAGGCCTATATAGACGTATTCTTAAATGGATTATCTGATGTAATACTTGATGAGGTAGCTACTAGAGAACTTCCCGAGAATCTGGAGGACTTAATTTCCTTTGTCTCCCGTATTGACGAACGCCTAAGGGAGAGACAGAATACTCGAGATAGAACCGCTAAATCTTTCTCTAGACTAGTACCATCATTTCAAGTTTCTGAAACCAAAGATCCACAGGTTTCGGAACCTATGCAGTTAGGCCTTACTCGTCTCTCAGAGGAGGAGAGACAGTACAGGAGAAGAGAGGGACTGTGTATGTATTGTGGGTTCAGAGGTCATGTACGTTTGAGCTGTCCCAGCCGTCCGGGAAACGCTCGCACCTAAGTTTCTCTAGAGGACAGACCTTGGGTGTTTCGATTTTGTCCTCTACTCATAACTACAAAGAACATAGACTCCTTTTACCGGTCTCGTTAACTTGGGAGAAGGGAACTTTAGAAACTATGGCATTGATAGACTCCGGTGCTGCTGAGAGTTTTATCGACCAAAAGTTTCTCACTAAACACACTATCCCATCCCAGTTAAGGAAGACACCCTTGGCTGTTGAAGCCATTGATGGTAGACCTTTAGTTGAGCCTGTGATTTCCCGGGAGACCACACCTCTTTACTTAACTATTGGTATTCTACACAAGGAGGAAATATCCCTACTACTCATTTCATCCCCTTCTGTTCCCATAGTCCTGGGATATTCCTGGCTTAAGAAACATAACCCCGTTATAGATTGGAGATCAGGGGAAATAGTTTCTTGGGGCCAGAATTGTCAAGAGAGTTGTTTAAAGAAAGTGTCACCTCCTTGTAGTGTCAACCCAATTAATAACGCTACTGACTCTACCAAAGTACAGATACCGTCCTTGTATCAAGATTTAAAGGCAGTATTTGACAAAAGAAAGGCTGATACCTTACCACCACATAGGCCTTTTGATTGCAAAATTAATTTACTTTCTGGTACCATGCCCCCCAGGGGTCATGTATATCCTTTGTCCACGAATGAGAACTTAGTTCTAGAGGAGTATATTCGTGAAAACCTAGACAAGGGGTTCATTAGAAGATCCTCCTCCCCTGCTGGGGCTGGATTTTTTTTTGTTAAAAAGAAGGATGGCTCTTTAAGACCTTGCATTGACTACCGAGGCCTTAACAAGATAACCATCAGAAATGTTTATCCGATCCCCTTGATCACCGAGCTTTTTGACCGATTAAAAAGTTCTAAAATTTTCACTAAGTTGGACCTTAGAGGTGCTTATAATTTAGTGAGAATCCACGACGGTGACGAGTGGAAAACTGCATTCAATACTCGATATGGGCACTATGAGTATACGGTAATGCCTTTTGGTCTCTGCAATGCTACGGCAGTATTTCAGGACCTTATTAATGAGGTTCTTAGGGAGTTTCAAGATGACTGTGTAATTGTATACCTTGATGATATTCTTATACATTCCAGGGATATTGAGACTCACCACAGGCAAGTCAGGAGGGTTTTACACAAACTTCTTCAGCATGGCTTATACTGCAAACTAGAGAAATGCAGCTTTGACCAATCCCAAACTACATTTCTTGGTTATGTGATTTCTGGGGAAGGGTTTGAAATGGATCCGGAGAAGCTCCAATCCATACTAGACTGGCCTTTACCTCAGGGTCTCAAGGCTATCCAGAGATTCATTGGTTTCTCTAATTACTACAGACGTTTCATTAAGGGATACTCCTCTATCATTGCTCCCATCACTAACATGACCAAACAAGGGGCTGAGACTAAGAATTGGTCTACTGAAGCTCTTCGGGCTTTTGAGACACTCAAAGAGCTGTTTGCTTCCGCACCAATTTTAGTTCACCCTGATACTACTCTACCTTTCCTACTCGAAGTAGACGCTTCTGAGACAGGTATAGGTGCTGTTCTGTCCCAAAGGTTGGGTGTAGATAAACCACTACATCCTTGTGGATACTTTTCCAAAAAATTGTCCGGTACTGAAAGCAGATATGACATTGGTGACAGGGAACTACTAGCGGTTATAATGGCCTTGAAGGAGTGGAGACATTTATTGGAGGGTACCTTGCATCCTGTTACTATTTTGACGGATCATAAGAACTTATCCTATATTGGGGAGGCTAAACGACTATCATCTAGACAGGTTCGTTGGTCCATATTTCTCACTCACTTCAACTACGTACTCACATATAGGCCAGGTTCTAAGAATTCTAAAGCCGACGCCTTATCTCGCCAATATGAACCTGCTGCCGTATCTGAGCCGGTTTTGTCCTCTATAGTACCCAAGTGTAACATTATCGCTAACACTACTCTCAAAGTTCATTCCCCGCTACTTGATCAGATAAGGAACTTGCAGCATCTGGCACCTAGACTGACTCCGGTTTCCAGACTTTTCGTTCCCCCTGAACTTCAATTGGAGCTCTTACAGTGTCTTCACGAGAGTAAGGTGGCTGGTCATCCGGGTGTCCGCAAGACGTATTCTTTGATCTCCAAGGATTTCTGGTGGCCGTCGTTACGGAAGGATATTAAGGATTTTATCGGGGTTTGTGTGGTCTGTACTAAAACCAAACTACCGCATTCGCTTCCTTGTGGCCTTCTACAACCGCTGGAGATTCCTGACAAACCTTGGTCCTGTGTGGCTATGGACTTTATTGTGGATCTGCCGGTTTCTAAAAAACACACTGTTATTCTTACCGTAGTCGATAGGTTTACCAAGATGGCACATTTCGTACCTTTGCCTAAACTCCCGACTTCTCCTGAATTGGCAGAGGTCTTTGCTAAAGAGATTTTTCGTTTACATGGGATTCCTTCTGAGATCACTTCTGATAGAGGCTCCCAATTTGTTTCACGTTTTTGGAGGTCGTTCTGTTCTCAATTAGGCATCAAATTGAATTTTTCGTCCGCCTATCACCCTCAGTCTAACGGAGCTGCTGAACGAACTAACCAAAAGATTGAGCAATACTTACGTTGTTTTGTTTCCGAACACCAGGACGATTGGGTCGGTTTGATTCCTTGGGCAGAGTTTGCGCACAACAATCTTGTTTGTGACTCCACGCATTCAAGTCCCTTCTTCATGAACTATGGCTTTCATCCATCTATTCTTCCCCCGGTTTCTCCTTCCCAAGGAGTACCGTCGGTTGATGTCCATGTGGCCAACTTGAGGAAGTTGTGGGATCAGACTCGACAGATTCTTCTACACAATTCTGTACTGGTAAAGAAACATGCTGACAAACGTAGAAGGGCGGCTCCGAATTTTGTTCCAGGCGATAGAGTGTGGTTGAGCACTAGGAATATTCGTCTTAAAGTTCCTTCCATGAAGTTCGCTCCTCGTTATATTGGTCCTTACAGGATCTTGACTCGAATTAACCCAGTGGCATATCGTCTAGCTCTTCCAGCTACTTTACGCATCCCGAACTCCTTTCACGTGTCATTGTTGAAACCTCTAATCTGTAACAGATTCTCCTCCACAATCGCCCCTCCGCGCCCTGTTCAGGTGGAGGGTCAGGAGGAGTATGAGGTTAACTCCATTATTGATTCTCGTGTCTCCCGGGGACGAGTACAATATTTAGTTGACTGGAGGGGATATGGTCCTGAGGAGAGGAGTTGGGTACCACAAGAGGATGTTCATGCTCCTCGTCTTCGCAGGGCATTTCACGCCCGCTTTCCATCTCGCCCCGGCTCCTTCCGCCCGGTGGGCGTATCTGAGGGGGGGGGTACTGTCAGGGTACCTGGAGTCTCTACCGTTGAGAGAGGTAGAGACTTAGAAGGTTATCCGTCCGGACGCCATGTCTCCTCGGTCTCCCGCGGTTCACTCGACCTTGCTAACGCCGGCCGCGAGGGAGTCACTTCCTTTTATAACAGAAGGACCGGAGGTAGACGTCATGACGCTAACCCGAAACATCCTGCCACTCAAATCTCGGGAGACGAATCAGGACTCGCCGGAGGCGTGTCTCCTCTCCCTAGCCAGGATACTTAACGGGGGTTCTCTCATTCACTCATTGCCCTGTCGTGGTTCTAGTCCTCCTAGTCACACAGTGCTTTGTGATTCTCTTGTCTTTTGGTTCTGACCCGGCTTTGTTATTTACTCTCCTGCCTTTCTGTATTCCTTGACCCGGCTTGTCTCTCGTTTACCTGTCTTCTGTTATCCTCGACCTCGGCTTGTCTCTGACCATTCTATTGTAGTTCTACGTTAGTCCGGCCATTCTAAGGACCGGTATACGTATCAGCTACTCTTTGTACTCTGCGTGTTGGATTCCTGACCCGATCCTGACAACACCTAGGCAACGAGCCTGCATGGTGGAGCGGATAGTAGCACCGTTGACTTGGAGGGAGACAGACACAGGAGTAACAACATTTGAGGGAGGAAAGACCAGAATTTCTGTTTTGGTCAAGTTTAGTTTAAGGAAGTGGGCAGCCATCCAGTTAGAAATAGCAGAGAGGCAGTCAGAGACACTAGTCAAGAGGGACGGGGAGAGATCAGGAGAGGACAGGTAGATTTGCGTGTCATCCGCATAGAAATGATATTGGAAGCCAAAGGATCTAATGAGTTTACCAAGGGAGGCAGTATAGACTGAACCTTGGGGAACACCGACAGAGAGGAGTTGGGGAGAAGAAGCAGAGCCAGAGAAAGAAACACTGAAAGAGCGCTGGGAGAGGTAGGATGAGCATCAGGAGAGAGCAATATCTTGTAGACCGATATTGCGGAGGATGAGAAGAAGCTGTTGATGATCAACAGTGTCAAAAGCCGCAGACAGGTCAAGGAGAATTAGGATAGAGTAGTGACCATGAGATGATTTATAATATATGATATATGGAGAACTTTACATCCAGAAGCTAGAAATATACACATCACTCACAAGTGTATAATACATACTCCAGTATAGATGGATATCTCATGCTTCACATTCATATGTATCAGGTTAACACCTGTGAGATAGGTACCTCAGCGGAATCTGATCATAATCCAGTGTTACTCACCCTTATAGATTTATATCAATATAAAAATAGAAGCCCATGGAGATTGAACGAACAGCTGCTCAATGATACTACATTTGCGGACACGATTCGGAAGGAAATACAACAATACTTCAATATCAATGATAATGAAGATACGAACTCTGTCGCAGTATGGCTAGCGCATAAAACAGTTTTCCGAGGGATCCTATTGTGTAGGGCATCTTACTTAAAGAAGATAAATCATACACATCTGATTAATCTTTTTAAAAAAGCTCCAAGACTTGCATAGAGCAAATCAAGTAAATCCTTCTCAAGCTATACAACAGCAAATACTGACGGTGCAACAAGATATTAACACAATTCATACTAAAAAGGCTACAGTAACACTGAAGAAACTTAAAGTGACTTCTTATTCTATGGGAAACAAAGCTACAAAAGTACTTGCGCAAAGACTGCGAAACAAATAGGCACAGATCAGAATACCATTTATAAATACCCACTCGGGGCACAAAGTTATGCAACCTACACAGATTTGCAACGAATTTGCGCAGTACTACAATACCTTATATAACTTCAAAGATCAATCGACTCAGTCACAACCCACTCTTGCATCTATAAGTTCATTTCTAGCAAACTTTACTTTCCCTAAAATAACAAGATACTACTCAGACTCAAGTTATCCGCACCTATCACTATGGAAGAGGTACTCTACCAAATTGACAAAATCCCTAATGGGAAAGAACCAGGTCCAGATGGCTGTACTAACATATACTATGCCACTTTAAAACATGAATTGTCTGCAGCTCTTACTAATTTCTTTAATAACGCCACCCAAATGGGGTCTTTTCCAACTCACATTATCACTATCCCCGAACCAGGGAAACCTCCGTCTCTTAAATTTAGACGCAAAACTATACGCTAAAATATTTGCAGAACGACTCAAAAACATATTACCGACATTAATCCATACGGATCAAGTGGGATTTGTGACAGTTAGACAGGGATCAGATAACATCAGGAAGACATTAGACCTATACAAAATCTTAAAACAAACTAAACAGGAGAGCATTATGTTATCCCTCGATGCAGGAAAGGAGCTTGATCGTCTGAATTGGCAATTCCTCAACGAAACCCTATTGGCCTATGGATTTCCAACCTTCTTTCTTTCTGCAGTTAAGGCTTTGTATAGTGCTCCTACAGCAACAGTGCTGAACTCAGGATTTTCATTGCAGGCGTTTCCGATTACAAATGGGTCCCGACAGGGCTGCCCATTATCTCCTCTCCTATACGTGTTAGCCTTAGAACCCCTTGCTATAACTATACGAAACAACAACAGCATTGATGGAGTGTGGGTTGGACACAAGGAATATAAACTCAGCTTTATTTGTTGATGATTTTTTTCTTATACTCACACAACCACTTATAACACTCATTACATAAAGTTATACAGGCATATAGCCTACAGTCCTACTATTAACTTAACATTACTAAAACTCAAGCAATGTGTTTCAACATTTTGAAAATTACTGAAGAAAGGCTAAAAGCCTTTGATTGGAGAAAGGATCATCTAGTATACATAGGTATCAAAATAACTCAAAGATAACAAATCATTTCAAGCTAACTATACGAAGCTACTGAAAGAAATAAGCAGCCTACGACAATCCTGGAAGAATCCGTTTTTATCCTGGGTAGGTAGAATAGCGGCACTATTAAGATTTCTATACTACCCAAGATTCTGTATCGTTTTATCTCTTTATATCTCCCACAAATTTTCTTACGCTTCAGTTGGGGGAGGGGGGGGGGGGGGGGGCAAACATCCCTGAGTCCCTAAAGTGTTAATAATGAGAAACGTGAAAAACGGAGGAATGGGACTCCCAAATATTAAAGCGTATTATTACTCCACTATTCTTACAAATGTCTTCAGCACTCATCTGTCCGACTATAATCCTCAATGGGTGGCAATAGAGAGCAATTACTGTAGAAACCATGATTTGTCATCAACCCTGTGGATTCATCAGCATTTGAGACAAACATCTGTAACCCCTTAGTGACCAGGCCATTTTCAATTTTATTACCGTTTTCCTAGCTATTAAATGTTCATTCTAAAGATACCATTATTTTCATCATATTATATGATTTACTAGAATAAAAAAAGTAAAATATGATGAAAAATAAAACACAGCTGGCCATCATGCACAAATGTCCCAGTTGGAACATTTCTGAAGCCAGCCAATGTAATTCACATCCAACAAACTGTATGTTTTGGAAAAGTACAAACCCTAGGGCATTTCACATGGTGGCATTTCAACACTTTACATGCACTAATTCTACCACCAGTCTCTGTCAAACGTTTTTGTGGTGTTATTTTTCACTCACACATTCTACTTTGAGCATAGATTCTAAGCTCCTGTTAGGTGTTACTGCCAAAGGACACACCAATATGTGCTCAGCAACATCTCCCGAGTACAGCGATACCACCCATGCATACGTTTGTCAGGTTCACTGGGGGGTGCAAAGCAAAATGTCTGATATGCGTTTTTCAAATTGTCCATATCTTGTTTGCCTATCTTCCTTTTGGGGGCCTTATCAGATATCCCAATGCATTTTATTGACATGAGCGTGCATATATTTGAAAAGTTGACACCCCGCAGTAGTTGAAGAACGTGTGTGGAGGTAACTGTTCAATCCTCATTTTCACACACGCACACTGCTTTTTGACTGTGATTTAGGAGAGCCCGTTGTTAGTTATTGCAAGAACACACCCCAGGTTATTTTCTGCAAGGCTTCTCCTTAGGACACCATGCCCCCCATGCACAGGGTAAATGTAACAACCCCCCCCAAAAAAAAAAAGACACACAAAAAAAAAAACTGAACGGCAAATGTTAAAAAATAAATAAAAAATGGACCAGCGTGTGGTATTGTTTGAAGCAGTCGCCAATGCAGAGACCAGTCAGTCCAGGGCAATCAGGACAGTAATATACACTTCTTTTCTATGCCCCCTCTTAGAACAGACCTGCATCTTTTTGGGGGATTCTTCTTTGCCGCTGTAGGGGGGATTTTAAAAATAAAATGTGTAGCCCCAAGTCTGCTCTCTCCCATCACCGCCCGGAGAGCAGTTGCATCACGGTACAAAATCCCCGAAATGATCTGGAGCTGAAACTGTAAAAATCTCAGTTGCATCCCGGGGTTTGCTTTTTTGAACAACAAAAAAGCGTTGTGGGTTGCAGTCTGCATTAAGTAGATTGCAACCTTTTTGTACCAGGCCCTTGTCTTTCGTATAATTAGGTAGGGCTGCAGCAGCTGATCTGCCAGATCAACCCCACCCATGTGCCGGTTATAGGCCTTGATGCACACTGGCTTTCTTGTCCTCTCAGCTCTGCCACGTACAGGGACCTCCACAGTCCCCTCAGTGTGGATGGTGGTAAGAAGGTACACATCCTTCTTGTCTCTGTACTTAACTGCTAACAGCTCCTCTTGGCGCAGAGCTGAGGTCTCCCCCCTTCGTAGCCGGGTGCGTGCAAGTTGTCCTGGGAAACCTGTGCTGTTCTTTTTAATTGTGCCGCAAGCTACTGTATCAAAACAGTACCGTAGCTTGAACAAAGGGACACTTGTATAAAAATTGTCAGTATACAAGTGGTACCCTTTGTTCATCAGGGGGAAAATCAGGTCCCAGACAATCTTGCCACTGGTTCCCATATGTTCTGGGCAACCTGGAGGGTCAAGGTGGCTATCCTTTCCCTCGTACACCCGGAAGGCCTGAATATACTCAGTCTCACTATCACAGAGCTTATACATCTTTACACCATACCTAGAGCGCTTGGAAGGAACATACTGCTTGAATCCCAGCCTTCCCTTATACTTCATCAGGGATTCATTCACGCATATATTCCTTCCAGGTGTATAAGCCTCTGCAAACCTGGCAGCAAAGTGGGTAATCAGGGGGCGGATTTTATACAGCCTGCCAAATTGGGGATGCTCCCTAGGGGGGCACAGGCTATTGTCGCTGAAGTGCATGAAATGCAGAATCATTTCATACCTCTTCCTCGACATACATTGGGAGTAAATGGGGGTAGAGCAGATGGGGCTACTGCTCCAGTAGGAGCGGATGGAGGGCTTCTTTATGATGCACATCAGCATAGTCAATGCCCAGAATCTTTTAAATTCTGGCACATCGAAGGGTGCCCATTGCTGCTTTGCCAAAAAAGAGTCAGGATTTGTAGCTCGGAATTGATGGGCATATAAATTAGTTTGGGCGACAATGTTACCCGATACATCATCGCCCAGAAACACCTCCATAAACTGCTGAGGGCTAAATCCTGTGACATCCAAATTAATGCCAGGATTTGCAGTAAAGGGTGGGATGTCTGGCATCTGGCAATGAGGCACTACCCACTCCTCAGCAGTTCTGCCAGCTGGACCAGCACGTCTCTTTCTGGAAGGGGGGCTAGCAGGTACAGATACAACATCACTAGATACATCACTAGCAGCAGACACTGTATCTAGTGATGATGTATCCGAGCACCTGGCTGGGTCAAAATCAGGGTCAGAGTCTGACATAGACACGTCAGTCTCTAGCGCAAGGGTGGCGTATGACTGCTCAGCGCTGGTTGACTTCCGTGACCCATGTGACATGATAACCACTTTACTTAGTGACCTGTCACAAAAAAAATGATTGCCAGGACCCCTCGAGGCACTCAACACATGCAGAGCATCACTGCAATACTATCAGAGCTTGCAGAGATCAAAATAGCTGCGGACGTACCAGGTACGTCCAAGGTCATTATGGACAGTTTTCTGCCAGACGTACCTTATACGTCCGCGGTCGGGAAGGGGTTAAACATACTCCCAAACTCCAGACATCTTCTTAAAATATGGGACACCTGCAGAGATAAATTATGTTCGACACATCCATGGGCTTTAGCGACTCCAATCAAAACTCTATATCACTGCAACGGAACGTTTCCATCTATTTCACCTATGTAGCCCAGGGGGACTTAAATCCTTTCCGGATTTAAGAGAGGAATTTACACTACCCTTGAATTTTACATTCGCTTACCTTCAAATTAAAGCAATTATTACTGTGAACAAGATCTAAACAAGGAAACAGACACTACAAACTTCTATTCCAAAGCGCAATGCCCATCGATCTGCACTCCAAAAAAAAAACCAATAGCTATTTGTTACCTCAATCTCTCTAACCCAGATGCGAATAATAAATGGAAATTTATGCAAGAATGGCAAGAAGATCTCCAAACTAATATTTCTCAGACAGAATGGGAGCAGATTTTCACTGTCCATAATGGATTAACTACTAGAACTGCTCACTTTGAAGCATCATGGAAAATTCTTTAAAGGTGGTACATGTTACCATCACGACTACACTCCATGTTTCCCGCAACGTCAGACATGTGCTGGCGATGTCACACTAGTAAAGGCACCATGCTACATATTTGGTGGATGTGTAAACGAGTGAACTCTCTGTGGAAGAACATTATAAGAATGATAAAGCAAATTATTAACTTTCAACTAGCTTATGAACCAAAAACAATACTCCTTCGACTACTTCCAGACAACATCTCCAAACCAATCAAAAAAAAATATATATCTTCTACTGAGCACAGTATCTATATTCATAGCTAGAAATTGTAAAACTATCGACCTACTCTCTCTTCGAGAAGTGGAGAATGCAATGTCCTTAACAGTTCAGTATGAACTAACATGGAACCAGATGAAAATAGGGAAATATAGCCCTCATATCTCCAAAATGTGGAAGACTTATCTACAACTTACTTATACAGAACCAAATCAACCTCCGCACAGTTAGATGAAGAGAGAGGTACCCACATCAGTTACTCAAAGTGCCTGAAAATAAACTTATTTACGACCACACTCTCCTGATCCACATAATATTATAGAACACATTAATGTTGTCTAGGATCTGGTATGGAATACATTAGATGAATATTTGCTACATCCCTTTTATTATAGCCCTCCCCCCACCCTTCCATTTGTCCAGTATTGTCTTTTCTTCCTCCCCTCTCCTTTCGTCCTTTCCCCTTTCTTTACAGCACGCTAGATAGGTTACGATATAGAATAATTTTCTGGATGATGTCATAGATTCCTGAAATCCGGGGATATTCTCTAATATACATGGAATAGAGTCACATTTTCTCTAGAGGAAGAGTTCAAATAGATGTACACTCTACCCCACATGCCCAAGATATTTTTTCCGCACCATAGGACAATCCGTCAATATATTCCTTTAAATAGTCCTATAAGAAGGATAGAACGACTGACTTTAAACCAATGAGTGACTCAGGGGGTAATGTACTAAAATAGTAAGGAGATTTTAATTTATTGATTTTTTTTTTTATTTATGAATTGTACTACTACAAATGTATGTCTCAGTAAATTATAATATAATATTCTAGGCTCACAGTGTGCCACTCCAATCAGCTAAGTAAGCCATAACACCTGCAAAGGGTTTCTGAGCCTTTAAATGGTCTCTCAGTCTGGTTCAGTAGTTATCACAATCATGGGGAAGACTGCTGACCTGACAGTTGTGCAGAAAACCATCATTGACACCCTCCAGGAGGGAAAGCCTCAAAAGGTAATTGCGAAGGAAGTTGGGTGTTCCCAAAGTGCTGTATCAAAGCAAATTAATAGAAAGTTATGTGGAAAGGAAAAGTGTGGAAGAAAAAGGTGCACAAGCAGAAGGGATGACCGCAGCCTGGAGAGATTTATCAGGAAAAGGTAATTCAAATGTCTTTCACAAGGAGTGGACTGAGGCTGGAGTCAGTGCATCAAGAGCCACCACACACAGACGGATCCTGGACATAGACTTCAGATGTTGTATTCCTCTTCTCAAGTCGCTCCCGAACAACAAACGTCAGAAGCGTCTTACCTGGGCTAAAGAAAAACAGATCTGGTCTGTTGCTCAGTGGTCCAAAGTCCTCTTTTCTGATGAGAGCAACTTTTGCATCTCATTTGGAAACCAAGGACCCAGAGTCTGGAGGAAGAATGGAGATGCACACACTGCAAGATGCTTGAAGTTCAGTGTGAAGTTTCCACAGTCTGTGTTGATTTGGGGAGCTATGTCATCTGCTGGTGTTGGTCCACTGTGCTTCATTATGTCCATGGTCAACGTAGCCGTCTACCAGGAGATTTTGGAGCACTTCATGCTTCCTTCCACAGACAAGCTTTATGGGGATGCTGACTTAATTTTACAGCAGGACTTGGCACCTGCCAAAAGCACCAAAGCCTGGTTTAATGACCGTGGGATTACTGTGCTTGATTGGCCAGCAAACTCACCTGACCTGAACCCCATAGAGAATCTACGAGGCATTGCAAAGAGAAAGATGAGAGCCATGAGACCGAACAATGCAAAAGAGCTGAAGGCTATTGAAGCATCCTGGTCTTACATAACACCTCAGCAGTGCCACAGGCTGATAGCTTCCATGCCACGCCGCATTGAGGCAGTAATTGCTGCAAAAGGGGCCCAAACCAAGTACAGAGTCCATATGCATGCTTATACTTTTCAGAGGTCCGATAATGTTCTATGTACACTCCTTGTTTTATTGATTGCATATAATATTCTAATTTACTAAGATTGTGGATTTGGGGTTTTCATGTGCTGTAAGCCATAATCACCGCACTTATGACACATGACGGCTTGAACTATCTTACTTTGCATGTAATGCATCTATCTCATATATTCGTTTCTCCTTTTACGTTGCATTACTGAAATAAATGAACTTTTGCACACTATTCTAATTTTTTTAGTATCACCTGTACTCCTTTTTACTATAATTTGCTTTGCAAAATTAGATTCAGTCCATAAAGCCTCACGTATCTGCATTTATGCTAGAGGAACAAATTACACATACTGTGTATATCACATACATTCTAATAACATATATTCTAAACACATGCAGCACATAATTTCACTGTTATCCCCCCTACCTCTGCCACTGGAAGGCTATGCCAAGTATCTACTACTCTTTTTATATCACTCCTAGCCTCTAGCACTTATACTATAGCTCCTATAGTAGCTCCTGACTGATTCCTCTTCTGCAACTGTCACTAGTCTAATACTATCCTTACCTTTTTGTGTCATTTTACCCCACTCCCTCGATCATGTAAGCTCATTGAGCCTGTGTGTCCAACTTGTCTGGTTACAACTACATGTCTGTTTGTCCACCCATTGTAAAGCGCTGTGGAATTTTACGGCGCTCTATAAATATCTTATTAATAATAATAATAATGATAATAATAATAATAATAATAATACTAGACGGTTGTGCTATTTAAATTGTAATAGAAACCTGGTTTGACCTGCCGGTGGAAATGTACTGGGATTTAAAGAAAATCTGTGTATACATTATTTATCGTTTACCATACTTAGAAAAATGACAATATTTTTATGAAAGATAAGAAATAAGACTATGAAACATAATGGTGATTGTGCAAGATCATAAAATATATTATTTGTGTTGTCAGGGACAATAAGAAGAGTTATGTTAGTGGTGCACAAGTCGGTTGTGGTGTGCTGAAACCGACATTCGGGTAGGCCTGTAAAAAGATTTAATAGTTTAACACTTTAATACATGGCTACATTACACCATAAATACATTTTATCAGCATCTATAACCATACCTGAAAGAGAAAATTGTTGGTGGGAGATACTCTATAACAGAGATACTGGCTGATCCATGTTATGCCAAGGGGTGAAACAATTAAACTAAATTGGTGACTTGGGAACCTAACTAGTTGGCAAGTAGCGATGAGAGACTCTACCAATGATTCGGGCCATTGGGTATGTTTGCCACCGAGCATTGTGGCGGGGTGTTGGCCTCTCGGTGAGGATTAAAGAGATTCAAAATGACTGTGACAGGTGAGGCCCTAACCGCTTTGCCGAGAGGGCAGAGATGCGAGGCAGTAACTATGATTTTGCCCTAGGGAATTTGGAGGCAAATTGGGACAAAGGGACTAGTAGGTTAGCAAAGGGAATTAGGTTTTTGAACTTGTTAAAATGATACCTTCGGGGGGGCGTGGCCAGCGACTGAACCGAGCGGACGTCTCCATGCAGAGCTCCGCTTGGAAACATAGCCAAAACTAGCCAATACACGTGGAAAATAATTGAGATTCCACCCGAAAAGTCTACCACCCCCAAACAGAGACAATGGGGAAGAAACATAAGAAGAACCAGGGCATGGCTATGCCTCGACAGCCCGATATCAGACAATCCTTTGCACCCACCACGAGTCTCAAGATGGCGCCTGAGGCCTGCCACGCGTCAGAATCTTCGGCTGAGGAGGAAGACTTACCCTCACCCCGTTCGGAAGTCCGCTCCACTACACCGGACTCCGAAAATGAAGAGACCCCAGCCACAAAAGGGGATATCAGGAGGCTGCTGGTTGAAATGCGGCAAATATGGAGAGAGGATCTACAAAAGGTCCAAACAGAGGTGGAAGATGTGCGCCGTGCAGTCCAGGGCCTAGAAACCCGAGAAACCTCCAGGGACAAAAAGCTAAGTGCGGTGGAACAGACCCAAGAGGCACTTACAACACAGGTACAAGACCTGAGGCGCATAGTGACTACTATGGAGACAAGACACAGAATGAAAAACCTGCGTCTCAGAGGAGTACCTGAATCAGTAACAGACACACAACTCCTGACGTACGCCCAAGACCTCACGGCGACTATGGGCACAAAACCAGCACAAACTGGTACACTGGTCACCGCAGCATTTAGGGTGCGCAAATCTGCAGCAGCACCCAGAGATGCACCGAGAGATATTATTATAGTCACACGAGACATTTCCGCAAGAGCCGCCATACTAACCAGATCGAGAGAGCTGGGAGCGGTGCCTCATGCGGGACATAAAGTGGCAGTGTACCCGGACACACCGTTCTCTGCCTTAATAGAAAAAAGAAAGCTGGCACCCATAGCCCGGAGACTGAGAGACGCCGACATTAAGTACAGATGGGGCATGGATGGGTCCCTCACTACTATCACCAACGGAGAGAGCAACACACTTACCTCGCAGGGGGATCCCGACAGCTTCTTGCAGCTCATCGGTATGGGGAAATCGCGGCAACCAGAGACCCCACTGCCCACAGATACGAGTGCAGAAAAGGTGAACTCTACCTGCAACAAACGTAGCCTACAAAGGACAACAGGCTCCACTATCAAGAGACTAACCCTGGCACCCAGAAGTGAAAAGCAGCACTTCATAAATAGAGTGAGGCACATAGACGGCCTGCCTGAACGGTCAAAGAACTAAGCCGAAGAGTAAAGTCCACACAAGGCGCTACTAAGTGCTGATCTATGCTCCAGTATTACAGGACACTATATGATGTTTTTCTTTATATATAATGGTTAAATCTGTTGCTGATCATAATTGTATTTGCGCTTTCCCATTATTTACACTATATATTATGGTTATAAATGTCAATCATAAAACTTTCAATAAAATATAAATTGAAAAAAAAAAAATGATACCTTCATGTTAAAACTTATCCAAGCACCAACTAGTCTGGACCTGGTTCTAACAGGTACACAAGAACACAATAATACAAAAAGGTTTAGCTCTATATACAAAAATAAGGCATATTTACAGACCAAACTGGTATTCTCACAAGGACCGATGTATACTGTAGATAATATACCTATGTAACGGACCGTTTTGCCCACAAGAGGTTAAAAACCGTTTAGGCGATCTTCCCCTTTCAGATGCACAGACAGCTACTGCAGTCACCACTCTCCCGAACTGCAAACACACGAATACTGGAAACAGCCGAATAGGGAAAACCATGCGAATAGGTTTACACTCCTAGCAGTCAAACTGGAACAGCATACAATAAATCCTCCCCCAATAATGAGACAACACTTCACTTTGAGGGTTAAGCAGGAACTCACTTGTAATAGCCACACACTGGCTTTTATGCAAGTCCCCATGCAAGGGGACATCCCACAGAGTGGGACACAGTACAACCAATCGTTTACAGGAGAACCATAAAACACACCCACATTTACATCACAATCCCTCCTCTCTGTCCAGGAGATAATTGTGAAGTAATCCAATTATCTCCCAGGACAGAGGCAAGACTCCATTAACCACATGGCAGTAACAATACAATAAAAGACATAAAATTACATACAGTTACATTTATTCCATAAAACATAGACATTCTACATATCCCCAGATAGCTTAGATCTGAGTGCACATTACTACCGAATGGCGCTCAAATCACATAAATACAGTTCAATCGCCATGGAGCCAAAGTCTTTCAGTATATGGCTGGGCTCCATGGCATAGCTATCTGCCGGTAAAATAAAAGTTTAAAATGCAGGACCATAGTCTAAAGGGAGCAGGCGAGCAACACGGCCTCTCCAGTGGACAGTGGCGAGGTTGGTTCCACCACAACCTAGAACATAAATTAAAACTTCAATAGTGTAATACTGTTGGGAAAAAAAAAAGTCCCCACTCCTAACCTGAATGGGGGACCTATTGCCCCCCCGGCCCCCACCACTGAACGGAGGGTGGGGGCCCTAAAGTAAAATAAGGGGGGGACATTGTAGCGAAAGCCACTTCGCCACTGTGGTTTGGAGGGGGCTGCTTGCCCGCCTCTTACCCTGTGACTACGGTCCCTGGGCGATTTGGCCCTTCATGCACGGTATTTGGGCATACTGTGGGTTATTGGGCTGCCCCAGGATTATGGGCCCTCTCATCAGCCCATACGAAACTTAAACCCCATGGCGTTTGAACTGTGTTTGTGGCATCTAAACGCTGTTTGGATATGTTGAGCGCTCAGATACAAGCCATCTGGGGATGGGTTGAATGTGGGGGTTCTGTTTAGTATAACAGGAGTTATGTATTTTTATGTCTTTTGGTGGTTGCTGGTAACATGTGCTTAATGGAGGCTGTGTTTGTCCCTGGATATAATTAAATCAGCTTCTCCATTGTCTCCAGGATAGAGGATTCTGTGGAACTAGTTTGAGCTGGAAAAACCATGCTTCCAGAAGGTCAAATGCACATTTGTACTAACTTTTGAACCCCTGGTCCAATTCGTATGATTTTTGAGTATGTTGTTCCCCCGAGTGGATTGATTGTGTATATGTATTTTTATGCGAATGTGATGTATATTTTGGGAGTTATGAATGTTGTGTAAAAACTGTATTTTCCCTACCTAGGATAATTGTATTTCCTGTGTGTACAGATAATTAGTTTACAGGTAGAGGGGAGGGCTATGTGTGGGATGTAACTATTGTGTGATTGGTTAATGTACGTTACTGTGTGTCCCTCCCCTTCATGGGAGCACCTAATAAAAAGGGCTGCAAGCTAGCAGCCAGAGAGTTCTATTTTTACCCTCAACTTGAGTCCTGTCTCTTATTGGGGAAATCTGCTACAAGGGATTGCTATGCTAGGCATATTCCCTTGCTATAATCACTGAGCTCTTGTAAGAGCTTGTTCCTGCTTCGTTCTGAAGGGAGATAGCTGCAGCCTGCGGTGCTTATGGTGTCTGGTGGAGTGCTTGGAGTCCTCTGGAAGAGCTAGGAACATCTTTCAACGGAGGTACCCAGTCGGGGTGCCAGTGGATCCGTTACATTGGTGGCAAGCGGTGGGATGGCGTCCTAGTGCGAGGAGAAGCAGCTCAGAGACACCGGTAACGTGGGGAGTTGTGCAGCGTCCCTATCTTCAGCAACATAATGGAACCAGCAGTGGCTACAGCAAGCATGGCGTATAGCTACTCTGTACTAGAGTTTGGCACGATGGTAGGGTTGCGCCTGAAGTTTTACGGACCCAATCCAGAGGAGAAATACGTGCGGTTCGTGTGGGACATGGTGACCCGGAACCTACAACACAGGGCGTTGAGGGAAGGCCAGTGGGCACGTTGGGAGAAACTCCAGCCACAGGTAGAGTGGGACGAGGAAGAAACCGAGGTGGCCGGTGGAGATGGGACCGAGGTCTCTCTACCGGCCCTACAGGGATGCTGGGCACCCGGCCCAGATCCCCAGCGGCAGTATGTTTTACAGGGAGGGGAGACAGTCGGTCTCACTCCCCAGCGGCAGAATGTGTTATTGGAGGAAGAGACAACCGGTCTCCCTCCCCAACAGCAACCAGAGGTACCCGAGGTAGAGGACCTCATAGACTGGTCCTGGGAGGACCCCCTGCAGGCAGGTGGAGATGGGACCGAGATCTCTCCACCGGCCCTACAGGGATGCTGGGCAACCGGCCCAGATCCCCAACTAGAGCTGGAGTTACAGAAAGTGGAGAGCATCGACCTCCCCCCCCAGCAGCAGCCAGAGTACCAGGGGGAGGTAAGTGATATTTCTCCTCCCCAGTCAACTCCTTTGTTCCCTGACCCCCCCGCAGAAGAGCTGGCAACTGGGCAGAGCGCCGCTGGCCTCTGTCCTCCCTTGTTTCCTTCCCCTGAGCCTGACTTTCTACAGGCTGCCTCAGCGAAAGAGCTGGCAACTGGGCAGAGCGCCGCTGGCCTCTGTCCTTCCTTTTTTCCTTACCCTGAGACTACCCCAGCTCTGACCCTGGAGCAGAGCACATCGGGCATCTGGCCCCCAAGTACTCACAGCCATTTGCCCAGCAAGGCCGAGGGTGCCACAGTTTCACCCCACAACTTGGGACCTACAGGCCAGTATGACTTATTGTTGGGGGGCTATTCTGTGAATTCTTTATTGTGGGGGGGCTACACTGCTAAATTTGTTTTGTGGGTTAGACCCTCTGTGAACTATGTACCGTGGGTGGGCCATTCTGTGAATTCTTTATTGTGGGGGGGCTACACTGCTAAATTTGTTTTGTGGGTGGGCTACTCTGCTAATTTTGTTTTATGGGTGGGCTGCCCGACTAATCTAGGTACTGACCGGCAGAAGGTCAGGTACCTGGTTAGTCTACCCCCGAATGGGAAGATATGTAGCGAAAGCCACTTCGCCACTGTGGTTTGGAGGGGGCTGCTTGCCCGCCTCTTACCCTGTGACTACGGTCCCTGGGCGATTTGGCCCTTCATGCACGGTATTTGGGCATACTGTGGGTTATTGGGCTGCCCCAGGATTATGGGCCCTCTCATCAGCCCATACGAAACTTAAACCCCATGGCGTTTGAACTGTGTTTGTGGCATCTAAACGCTGTTTGGATATGTTGAGCGCTCAGATACAAGCCATCTGGGGATGGGTTGAATGTGGGGGTTCTGTTTAGTATAACAGGAGTTATGTATTTTTATGTCTTTTGGTGGTTGCTGGTAACATGTGCTTAATGGAGGCTGTGTTTGTCCCTGGATATAATTAAATCAGCTTCTCCATTGTCTCCAGGATAGAGGATTCTGTGGAACTAGTTTGAGCTGGAAAAACCATGCTTCCAGAAGGTCAAATGCACATTTGTACTAACTTTTGAACCCCTGGTCCAATTCGTATGATTTTTGAGTATGTTGTTCCCCCGAGTGGATTGATTGTGTATATGTATTTTTATGCGAATGTGATGTATATTTTGGGAGTTATGAATGTTGTGTAAAAACTGTATTTTCCCTACCTAGGATAATTGTATTTCCTGTGTGTACAGATAATTAGTTTACAGGTAGAGGGGAGGGCTATGTGTGGGATGTAACTATTGTGTGATTGGTTAATGTACGTTACTGTGTGTCCCTCCCCTTCATGGGAGCACCTAATAAAAAGGGCTGCAAGCTAGCAGCCAGAGAGTTCTATTTTTACCCTCAACTTGAGTCCTGTCTCTTATTGGGGAAATCTGCTACAAGGGATTGCTATGCTAGGCATATTCCCTTGCTATAATCACTGAGCTCTTGTAAGAGCTTGTTCCTGCTTCGTTCTGAAGGGAGATAGCTGCAGCCTGCGGTGCTTATGGTGTCTGGTGGAGTGCTTGGAGTCCTCTGGAAGAGCTAGGAACATCTTTCAACGGAGGTACCCAGTCGGGGTGCCAGTGGATCCGTTACATTGGTGGCAAGCGGTGGGATGGCGTCCTAGTGCGAGGAGAAGCAGCTCAGAGACACCGGTAACGTGGGGAGTTGTGCAGCGTCCCTATCTTCAGCAACATAATGGAACCAGCAGTGGCTACAGCAAGCATGGCGTATAGCTACTCTGTACTAGAGTTTGGCACGATGGTAGGGTTGCGCCTGAAGTTTTACGGACCCAATCCAGAGGAGAAATACGTGCAGTTCGTGTGGGACATGGTGACCCGGAACCTACAACACAGGGCGTTGAGGGAAGGCCAGTGGGCACGTTGGGAGAAACTCCAGCCACAGGTAGAGTGGGACGAGGAAGAAACCGAGGTGGCCGGTGGAGATGGGACCGAGGTCTCTCTACCGGCCCTACAGGGATGCTGGGCACCCGGCCCAGATCCCCAGCGGCAGTATGTTTTACAGGGAGGGGAGACAGTCGGTCTCACTCCCCAGCGGCAGAATGTGTTATTGGAGGAAGAGACAACCGGTCTCCCTCCCCAACAGCAACCAGAGGTACCCGAGGTAGAGGACCTCATAGACTGGTCCTGGGAGGACCCCCTGCAGGCAGGTGGAGATGGGACCGAGATCTCTCCACCGGCCCTACAGGGATGCTGGGCAACCGGCCCAGATCCCCAACTAGAGCTGGAGTTACAGAAAGTGGAGAGCATCGACCTCCCCCCCCAGCAGCAGCCGGAGTACCAGGGGGAGGTAAGTGATATTTCTCCTCCCCAGTCAACTCCTTTGTTCCCTGACCCCCCCGCAGAAGAGCTGGCAACTGGGCAGAGCGCCGCTGGCCTCTGTCCTCCCTTGTTTCCTTCCCCTGAGCCTGACTTTCTACAGGCTGCCTCAGCGGAAGAGCTGGCAACTGGGCAGAGCGCCGCTGGCCTCTGTCCTTCCTTTTTTCCTTACCCTGAGACTACCCCAGCTCTGACCCTGGAGCAGAGCACATCGGGCATCTGGCCCCCAAGTACTCACAGCCATTTGCCCAGCAAGGCCGAGGGTGCCACAGTTTCACCCCACAACTTGGGACCTACAGGCCAGTATGACTTATTGTTGGGGGGCTATTCTGTGAATTCTTTATTGTGGGGGGGCTACACTGCTAAATTTGTTTTGTGGGTTAGACCCTCTGTGAACTATGTACCGTGGGTGGGCCATTCTGTGAATTCTTTATTGTGGGGGGGCTACACTGCTAAATTTGTTTTGTGGGTGGGCTACTCTGCTAATTTTGTTTTATGGGTGGGCTGCCCGACTAATCTAGGTACTGACCGGCAGAAGGTCAGGTACCTGGTTAGTCTACCCCCGAATGGGAAGATATGTAGCGAAAGCCACTTCGCCACTGTGGTTTGGAGGGGGCTGCTTGCCCGCCTCTTACCCTGTGACTACGGTCCCTGGGCGATTTGGCCCTTCATGCACGGTATTTGGGCATACTGTGGGTTATTGGGCTGCCCCAGGATTATGGGCCCTCTCATCAGCCCATACGAAACTTAAACCCCATGGCGTTTGAACTGTGTTTGTGGCATCTAAACGCTGTTTGGATATGTTGAGCGCTCAGATACAAGCCATCTGGGGATGGGTTGAATGTGGGGGTTCTGTTTAGTATAACAGGAGTTATGTATTTTTATGTCTTTTGGTGGTTGCTGGTAACATGTGCTTAATGGAGGCTGTGTTTGTCCCTGGATATAATTAAATCAGCTTCTCCATTGTCTCCAGGATAGAGGATTCTGTGGAACTAGTTTGAGCTGGAAAAACCATGCTTCCAGAAGGTCAAATGCACATTTGTACTAACTTTTGAACCCCTGGTCCAATTCGTATGATTTTTGAGTATGTTGTTCCCCCGAGTGGATTGATTGTGTATATGTATTTTTATGTGAATGTGATGTATATTTTGGGAGTTATGAATGTTGTGTAAAAACTGTATTTTCCCTACCTAGGATAATTGTATTTCCTGTGTGTACAGATAATTAGTTTACAGGTAGAGGGGAGGGCTATGTGTGGGATGTAACTATTGTGTGATTGGTTAATGTACGTTACTGTGTGTCCCTCCCCTTCATGGGAGCACCTAATAAAAAGGGCTGCAAGCTAGCAGCCAGAGAGTTCTATTTTTACCCTCAACTTGAGTCCTGTCTCTTATTGGGGAAATCTGCTACAAGGGATTGCTATGCTAGGCATATTCCCTTGCTATAATCACTGAGCTCTTGTAAGAGCTTGTTCCTGCTTCGTTCTGAAGGGAGATAGCTGCAGCCTGCGGTGCTTATGGTGTCTGGTGGAGTGCTTGGAGTCCTCTGGAAGAGCTAGGAACATCTTTCAACGGAGGTACCCAGTCGGGGTGCCAGTGGATCCGTTACAGACATATTGTCCTCCCCCTGGCCCCCACCCATGAGCAGAGGGTGGGGGCCCTAAAGTAAAGTAATGGCCCTAAAGTAAAGTAACCTAATGTCCTCCCCCCTGAGCGGTGGGTGGGGGCCCTAAATACTAATTAGGGGGGACCTAAAGTCCTCCCCCTGGCCCCCACCCCTGAGCGGTGGGTGGGGGCCCTAAATACTAATTGGGGGGACCTAATGTCCTCCCCGCTGGCCCTAAATACTAATTGGGGGGACCTAATGTCCTCCCCCTTGGCCTCCACCCCTGAGCGGTGGGTGGGGGCCCTAAAATACTAATTAGGGGGGACCTAATGTCCTCCCACTGGCCCCCACCCCTGAGTGGTGGGTGGGGGCCCTAAATACTAATTCATGGGGGACCTAATGTCCTCTCCCCTGGCCCCCACCCCTGAGTGGTGGCTGGGGGCCCCAAGTAAAAAAAAATAACCCCCCCTACCCCGGGTGATCAGGGGTCGCCAACCCTCTAGTCGCCCCCCTCCCCCCCTAAAAATAATGAGGGGGGACCATTTAACTAAGTACCTGTAGAAAAAAATGCCAATGTTTGTTTTCTTTCATCTAAAATCTTTTTTCAGCCCCAAAAAAGGCTAGGGGTGGAGGCCAGGGGGAGGACAATAGGTCCCCCCCCCATTATTTTACTTTAGGGCCCCCATCCACCGCTCAGGGGTGGGGGCCGGGGGGAGGACAATAAGCCCTCCCATTATTTTACTTTAGGGCCCCTACCAGCTGCTCAGGGGTGGGGGCCGGGAGGAAGACAATAGGTCTCCCCATTATTTTACTTTAGGGCCCCCATCCGCTGCTTAGGGGTGGAGGCCGAGGGGAGGGGCCATAGGTCCCCCCCCCAATTATTTTACTTTAGGGCTGCTCACTGTTTAATAGACATGCCCCTACTCGCGGTAGAGCAGGTAGGGACACAATTTACTAATACTAAGTAATTTTTAGTAGATAACTCCCTAATACCGTGGGAATTATTATTATTATTATTATGATATTTATAGAGCGCCATCAAATTCTGCAGCGCTTTACAATGGGTGGACGAACAGACATGTAGTTGTAACCAGACAAGTTGGATACACAGGAACAGAGGGGTTGAGGGCCCTGCTCAATGAGCTTACATGCTAGAGGGAGTGGGGTAAAATGACACAAAACGGTAAGGATAGTATTAGACTAGTGACAGTTGCAGAAGAGGAATCAGTCAGGAGCTATTAACAGTTTAATTGATATGCTTTTATGAAGAAATTGATTTTTAATGATTTTTTGAAGGAGTGGAGACTGGGTGAGCATCTAACAGAGGAGGGAAGTGAGTTCAACAGGAACGGTGCAGCCCTCGAGAAATCTTGAAGGCAAGCATCAGAGGTGGGAGTACGTACAGAAGATAGACGTAAGGAGTTATGTACCAAACGGCTGCAAGAGACGTTGCGAAGTCTCGAAGTGCCGAATTTCAGAATGCCGAGCCGAACCGAACCGAAAAAATTTCCCATGCACATGCCTAGCTCTTACAAGAGCTGAGTGATTATAGCATGTACAGCTGGTCCATATAATCATGAGATGAGACTCTATGGTGAGGGTAAGCAAGGAAATTTATTTTAATGGTGCCACATTGGCCTTTTATGCAATTCCCCTTGCAAGGGGTATTCCCACATGGACCACATGGACCTTGTGGGGAACATACAAGATACAGACATAGACCAATGACAGTGATGTTCAGATGTATATTACTCTCATAATCACATAATCCCTCCCTTCTACCTGAGAGATAATTGAAGATTATGCTAGCTTCAGTGTACAGATAATCTTAATTTTAATAATAACAGGAGACGAATATTTAGCATAATCTTTCTTTACTAACTCCAAAGGAGCAAAGAAAAGAGTGACATAACCGAGAACCAATCACAATGCAGTATAGAGTATAAGAGGTGTAACGTATGACATAATTTCCTCTTAAAGCATGCGACATCACAAGATCACAATGCAGAATAACAATAGAGATAACTTATAACATGAAAATTGAACATAAACAGATAGATAGACTCCAAGGGAAGAGTTCTTGATGTCAAGTGACGATCTTCCATGACAAGACGATGATGACATCTTGAATGGAGTCTTTAGTGTCCTGATTCATCTGGTTAAACTGAAACGAGAATATAAAGGGTATTAGATTCCAGATATGGTTGTGTAAAAACAATGGGCTGTCTATCCCCTATGATTAAGTAAACCATCATTATTGCAATAGAGCGAATACATTCCTCCCATCTATTGCTGCTAACTAAACTATCCCACCCAGGGCTGCCATCAGAAATTTTGGGGCCCCTGACACAGCTCAAGGTCTGGGCCCCCCGGCGCCTGCACCCGAGTCCCCCCCCCCCCCCCGAGTCCGCCCACAGGGATGCAGTGTCTGCAGGGCCGGTGCAAGGATTTTTGCCGCCCTAGGCAAAAGTAAAGTTTGCTGCCCCCCCATGTGACATTACAGTGCCCCACCCATATGATCTGCCATGTTAACTAACACAGTGCTGCAGTGCCGCCGTGTTTACAATAAAAGGCCTGCAGGGACAGGCTATAGACATCAGAACCACTACATTAAGCTGCAGTGGTTCTGGGGACTATAGTGTCCCTTTAATGTGAGGTAAATTAAAGATCAGTGCCACGAATAATATACTAGATTGCCTACTTACAACCAGATGAGGATGATGATGGGCTTCAGCTGCCGTCTGGCTCCACTGGTCTGGTGTAGAACAGGCTCTCTGGAGGCGGTTTGTAACTGTGGTCACAAAAATCAATGTTCTGGGAGAACGGGAAGCAGCTCCATTTTTTGAGGGCCCTTTACACAGCTCAAGGTCTAGGTCCCAGGGTCCACCTTCATGTTCCACCAATGAGTTTGTTCACAGGGGTGTGTGTGTGGGGCCTTTGTATGTGTAAGGGCTGCAAGGTGAGTTTGTGTATGTATGGGATGCAGTGTGTGTGTTTGTAAGGGATGCACTGAGTGTGTGGAAGGGGTGCATTGTGTGTTGCTGTGTGTAAGGGATGCATTGCTTGTGTATGTGTGTCTGTGTGTAATGCATTGTGTGTTTTCCGGTGTGCAAGGGGTGCATTGTGTGTGTGTGTGATGGATGTCAATCTCTCCCCCTACCCCCGTCAATTTCCTTCTTCCCCCCCCCTCCAATTTCCTTCTTCTCCCCCTCCCTCTCATTGCCTTCTCCCCCCTCCAATTTCCTTCCTTCTCCCCCCTCCAATTTCCTTCCTTCTCCCCCTCCAATTTCCTTCCTTCTCCCCCCTCCAATTTCCTTCCTTCTCCCCCCTCCAATTTCCTTCCTTCTCCCCCCTCCAATTTCCTTCCTTCTCCCCCCCTCCAATTTCCTTCCTCTCCCCCCTCAAATTTCCTTCCTCTCCCCCCTCAAATTTCCTTCCTCTCCCCTCAAATTTCCTTCCTCCCTCCCCCCTCAAATTTCCTTCCTCCCTCCCCCCTCAAATTTCCTTCCTCTCCCCCTCCCTCAAATTTCCTTCCTCTCCCCCTCCCTCAAATTTCCTTCCTCTCCCCCCTCCCTCAAATTTCCTTCCTCTCCTCCCTCCCTCAAATTTCCTTCCTCTCCCCCCAAATTTCCTTCCTCCCTCCCCCCTCAAATTTCCTTCCTCCCTCCCCCCTCAAATTTCCTTCCTCTCCCCCTCCCTCAAATTTCCTTCCTCTCCCCCTCCCTCAAATTTCCTTCCTCTCCCCCTCCCTCAAATTTCCTTCCTCTCCCCCTCCCTCAAATTTCCTTCCTCCCCCCCTCAAATTTCCTCCCTTCCTCTCCCCCCTCAAATGTCCTCCCTTCCTCTCCCCCTCCCTCAAATTTCCTCCCTTCCTCTCCCCCCCTCAAATTTCCTCCCTTCCTCTCCCCCCTCAAATTCCTACCTCTCCCTCCCCTCCCTCAAATTTCCTTCCTCTCCCCCCAAATTTCCTACCTTCCTCTCCCCCAAAAAATTTCCTTCCTCTCCCCCCCATCAAATTTCCTCCCTTCCTCTCCCCCCAAATTTCCTCCCTCCCTCTCCCCCCTCCTATTTCCTTCCTCTCCCCCCTCCAATTTCCTTCCTCTCCCCTCCAATTTCCTTCCTCCCCCCCCCCCTCAAATTTCCTCCCTCCCCCCTCAAATTTCCTTCCTCTCCCCCTCCCTCAAATTTCCTTCCTCTCCCCCCTCCCTCAAATTTCCTTCCTCTCCCCCTCCCTCAAATTTCCTTCCTCTCCCCCTCCCTCAAATTTCCTTCCTCTCCCCCTCCCTCAAATTTCCTTCCTCTGCCCCTCCCTCAAATTTCCTTCCTCCCCCCTCAAATTTCCTCCCTTCCTCTCCCCCCTCCCTCAAATTTCCTCCCTTCCTCTCCCCCTCAAATTCCTACCTCTCCCCCCCAAATTTCCTACCTTCCTCTCCCCCCCAAATTTCCTACCTTCCTCTCCCCCCCAAATTTCCTTCCTCTCCCCCCATCAAATTTCCTCCCTTCCTCTCCCCCCCAAATTTCCTCCCTCCCTCTCCCCCCACTCCCTCAAATTTCCTCCTTTCCCTCCCTCTCCCCCCACTCATTCATATTTCCTTCCTCCCTCCCCCTCAAATTTCCTTCCTCTCCCCCTCCCTCAAATTTCTTTCCTCTCCCCCTCCCTCAAATTTCTTTCCTCTCCCCCTCCCTCAAATTTCCTTCCTCTCCCCCTCCCTCAAATTTCCTTCCTCTCCCCCTCCCTCAAATTTCCTTCCTCTCCCCCCTCCCTCAAATTTCCTTCCTCCCCCCTCAAATTTCCTCCCTTCCTCTCCCCCCTCCCTCAAATTTCCTCCCTTCCTCTCCCCCCTCAAATTCCTACCTCTCCCTCCCCTCCCTCAAATTTCCTTCCTCTCCCCCCAAAAATTTCCTACCTTCCTCTCCCCCCCCAAATTTCCTACCTCCCCCCCCCCCAAAATTTCCTTCCTCTCCCCCCATCAAATTTCCTCCCTTCCTCTCCCCCCAAAATTTCCTCCCTCCCTCTCCCCCCCACTCCCTCAAATTTCCTCCCTTCCCTCCCTCTCCCCCCACTCATTCATATTTCCTCCCTCCCCCCTCCCTCAAATTTCCTCCCTCCCCCCTCCCTCAAATTTCCTCCCTCCCCCCCTCCCTCAAATTTCCTCCCTCCCCCCCTCCCTCAAATTTCCTCCCTTCCCTCTCCCCCCCACTCACTCAAATTTCCTGACACCGGGCGGGCGCGCGAGGGAGCACTCTCCTCTGAGTGCTTCCTCTTCAGCTCCCTCGCGCGCCGCGTACTGATGCCGGAGCCGGAAGATGACGTCATCTTCCGGCTCCTGCATCAGTACGGTGCGCGAGGGAGCTGAAGAGGAAGCACTCAGAGGAGAGTGCTCCCTCGCGCGCCCGCCGGGTGTCAGCAGGGCCAGCCTCTGGGGGGCCCTGAGGTGACCGGCTGCTGGGCCCCCCAGGAGAAGAGGCTGGCCCAGTGGGAACATACCGGGGTCGCAGGGCCCCCTGCGACCCGGTATGTTCCCACTGAATGTGGGGCCCGGACGACCTGAGCAGTCCGGGCCCCCCAGGACCGCCGGGCCCATGACAACCGTTGCGGTTGTCATGCCCTGATGGCGGCCCTGATCCCACCCACATGGTATATCGGTATTAAATGTGAGAAAAAAACAACTTAGGCATAAGCACAATAATAACATGTGAATAAAGAGATAGAAATATACATGAAGACAGGGGGGGGGGGGTGAAAGAGAGCAGGGAGGGAAAATACTCGCCTCCTGGACCTGCGCCTCCTGTAAAATTAAGATTATCTGTACACTGAAGCTAGCATAATCTTCAATTTTATCACATGACAGGAGGCTTCGTATTTTGCAATTTCAACGCTGAGAAAGTAGAGCAAAAGCTGGATTAGATGGAGGACGGAAGTAGAACGTCCTAAAGGTGGATTCTCTAGTCCAGTCCGCCACTCGTAAAATATCTGGAAGGGAGGCCCCTGCCGCGTAGGCGGAAGAGGCCGCGGCCCCTCGAACTGAGTGTGCTCCAAAATCCTGGTGTTACAAACCACTGGTTACTGTTATTGGATTGCTACAAATCAGAAGCGAATGGTTCTTATTGCTACATTTCACTCAGAATTGGATTACAATATTGGGATGTGATACCTAATTCCCGAACTACGGACCCGCTGGCTATTCATGATACGAACGGCGGACGACCAGGATTTTGGCGTGTGCTGCCACTTAACCCTGGTCACCCCGGGAACAGCCGAATGGCCGACCACCCTACGAGCGGAGTGTGCCTCCACTTAACCACAACCTAATTGACGACCGCAGGGAGTCCACGTTCGTGCCCCATCAACCGATATTCTAAACTACCGAACGGGTACCGAACAACGGGCCACCTACAGCCTGGCGTGTGGCTTCAATTCGATGTTGGTTTCTGCGGTTAACCGCAGGTTAAGTACCCCTTCACGGCGGTCTTCATTCGCCTCTCGAACACCGGAGACTTCCAGCGACGGAGCGGGGATTCATACAGACTGTTAGCCGATTCCTGTTCCACAAGTTTGAGAGTGGAGTCCCGCGGCCTATTAGCCTGTCTCAAAACATGGCCGCCATCACACGCTCAGAACCCAAAGAGACGCACAGACTTTAGTTCGAGGAAATATCACATACCATTCGCGGGTTCTGAGCGCTCTTCGGTTAATTGTTTCTCCTCAACGGAGGCTATATAATGAATGGTGGAAGACACGAATTATATATAAAACTGTTTGAGTTATGTATTTTTATTCTGTTTTCTATGGGGCAAAAAACACGTGGGGTTCTGGCCGCTTGGAGATAATTGTATTATAATAACCGTTGGATTTACTATCTCCAAGCTGGGCGGGGACGATTTAAAATGATGCATTACATTTCTATTGGTTCCCCACTTGCCTTGTCCCTGTATCCCATCAAGTCCAGAGGGGGCTGTCCCTGGACCTGAGATATTGCATAAATAGGGTCCCCTGTGTATCATTAAAGCCAGTTCTTGTTTGACCCTCAAATCGCAGCCTTGACTCGTTTTGTGGGGAAAAGAGTATCCTAGCTATGATATAGCTAGGGGGATTGTTCTACATTTACAGGACTCGTATGGAATAACTAACGACGTGGCTCTCCGCCTTCTCTACCTTTGGGATCCAGATCATCCAAGCAGTCCAGCTTCCAGCTAGCCTGGAGGTAACCGTAACAACTGGTCTTTCCCGGCAAGGGCTAAGAGCCATCTAACCCATCTGGCCAACGTAGTAACAGAGACTGGAGCGTAGGGGTGGACGTAAGAGATGAGAAGTTGACGACTGGAAGTAGGCCGCAACGTCGCGGTGGCTTCCACGTATCGACAAAGAGTAGAGACCACACAGAGCTGAGGGTCTGAGGGAAAAAAGGGGTAAAGAACAGAGGAAGAGTCAGACTTCGTGCGCCTAGAAGGTTACTCCCGCTGGGCAAAAGGTAAATGTGTCGGCATCAAAAGCGCGTACATGGGACAACAGACGAAAAGAGACTAGGCAGAGTAGGAAGGTGAACTTTGCCGTAAGCTGGCGGAGTGATAAGTTCTCGTTAGGAGGCCAGTCCCGTAAAAACTGTAAGACTATGCCCACGTCCCAAAGTCTCGAGTATTTGGGTTCCGGGTGGCGCCGAAGGCGCATGCCATGGAGGAGTCTACAGATGAGTGGGTTCTGGCCCACTAGTGTTCCCTTGAGTCGGCATATGAGCCGCTGAGATGGCTGAACGTATCACGTTGATGGACCGGTATGATTTCCCGGCTGTGAACAGAGAGGTGAGGAAATTCATGATGGAGGGAATAGGTGCCGTAAAGACATCTATTCCCAGGCACCAAGTTGTCCAGCAGTGCCATGCTGATAAGTAGCACCTCCTTGTTCCTAGCGACCATGAGTCCCATAGGAGCTCCCTAGTTTCCTGCGATAAATCCTCGGTTCACCAGGAACCCCTGAAAGAGTCCAGGCCACCAGGGGGAGCCGGTCTTTCCTGACCAGCAGATGGGGTAGTCCAATCGGGTTCCTGAGAATGGTCGGAGTATCTGGTAGGAGGAGGGGATCCCTGTTCGACAGCTCCAGAGGATCCGGGAACCATGGCTTTGCCATAGAAGCGTGATGAGGGTCAGTATCACCCTCTGCATGCGGATTCGGTGGAGAACCCTCGTAATCCTTGAGAATGGTGGGAATGCGTAAGCCCCATGTTGTGGCCATTGTTGCAGGAACGCGTCCGTTGCTAGACTCTCCGGATCTGGAAGCCAACTGAAGAAGTCCTTCGTCTGACTGTTGTTGCGGGAGGCGAATAAATCCTGGGAGAAGGGACCCCTTTGTGCATCCAGAATTGTGAAAATATGAGGGTCTAGTTGCCAGTCGCTGGCGTCCCTCCAGTGGTGTGAGTACCAATCCGCTGTCGTCTTGGTTTCTCCATGTAGGTGTTCCGCTAACAGCGTGATGTTGCGAGGCAGGCAATAATCGAAGATTTCCTTCATGAGTTCTACTTGTTGTTTGTAGCGGGTGCCTCCGAGTCGGTTGATGTATCTTACCGCCGAGACATTGTCCATCCGGAGCAGGATGCAGCAGTTGGATCGTTCTTTTGCCAGACTGCGAATGGCGAACGATCCCGCCAGGAGCTCCAGACAGTTGATGTGCATCGAAAGTTCTTGGGGAGTCCACACTCCCCCCCGTGGAGGAGGTGCCGTCTGTTGCTCCCCAGCCAGAGCGGCTGGCATCTGACTCCAAGATGAAGTCTGGTTGGTATCCGAATATCGCCCAGCCGTTCCAGGCCTGCATGCAGTTCAGCCACCAGTGAGGTTCCTCGCGAACCTCGTCCAACATAGGGACCGGTTGTTCGTATGTTGGGTCTTTGGGAAGGAACTTTGTCTTGAGGCGTTGCATGGCTCTGTAATGCAGGGGTCCAGGAAAGATGGCCTGACTGATGGATGACGAGAGAAGGCCCACGATCGGTGCAAGCAGTCGTAAAGGTATGGATGTCAGTCGAAGTACCTTCCAAATTTCTCTGCTGATGGTGGCATCTATCTCGAATCCAAGGAAAGTGAAAATTAGAGTGATCTAATGTGTAGAACCATACTTAGATTGTTGGTTACCTACATAGGTAGGTAACCAACAATCTAAGTATGGTTCTACACATTAGATCACTCTAATTTTCACTTTCCTTATTTTTCACCTCATCACACTGCACATGTTGCCTGGGAGCAGTTAACTATATTCTCTTAGACTTAGTACTACAGTCCTGCAAGCTGTTTCAATTCCCCCCCCTCCCCTCCCCCCCGGTTCTTTTCATATAATATGGGTAAGATATACTGAGAGCCTTAGACATTACAAGTAGGTCTCATTACAGTTATCTAGCCCTCATATGTGTGGGTATATTTGCAGTTTTGAACTGTTGATTATTTGCAAGACTACTTTTTAATCCTGTTGGCTCTATTTAGATAATTCCACAGACGCTAGCTGTGGCCTTTAGAGATTTGCAACCAAGTCTGCTCCCAGCCTTAAGACCAGTGTTTCTAGTCAATACTTTACTTAGCAACTTGGAGCTAAGCTTATCTGCTGTCTGTAGCTATCAGAATTGACCTTCCATGATTAAAGTCTAATATCTGTAGCTATCTGAAGACAAATCTATAAAGTACTCCAATGACTAAGATATTTTGAGGTGAGCCATTGTGGCGAGATTTTTTACCCAATTCGGGTATCTGACCACCTATTTTGTTATTTTTGCTAAAGACTCTTTACGGTCCTATCATTAATTGATTTGGTAATCCCATTTGTACTACTCCAGTACTTACTATAGACCTCCGGTTCTGGTATCCAGATGGTCTAAGTAAATTCTTTCACTCGCTCTGGAGCGTCCTCGGCCGCCACGGCCATGGCCCGATCCCCTGAACTGATGGAATCGATGGCAGGCAGATGGATCTGTGTAGAATGGTTGTGTCATGGTTGTGCGGGGGCCGGATGGCCAGAAGCGGCTGGTGGCACGGCCCCTCTGCCGAACAGCCCTCCCAAAAACACCACGGGTGTTGTGGCCGCGGAATACTTTCCGCATTGACGTTTGTGCCTTATTAAGCTCAGTAAGGAAGGCCTCTCCAAACAATTTGCCCTGTGCCAAGGGGCCCAATTCTTTATCCCCCAGTTTGACAAGCTTGTCGTCAATTCCGAAAAGTGCTGCTCGGCGCCTCACCGAAGAGAGGGCCACATTAGTGCTCCCGAGGAAACAGAAGCACCTCTGTGCCCACTCTTAGGTATCCCGTGCCCACTCACGCACCATATCTGGGGAGAAGTCATCAGCCCTTTCATAGGCATCATTTGCCATGTCCATGATCCTCGCCAATGGCCCGATGGCGTCTAGTAGTTTGTCCTGGGCTCCCTTGAAGCCACGTTCCACGCCCTTGCGTGGGTCCCGACCCCCGCGGGACATGAATGTGGTCATAAGTGGGTCGAATTCGGGGGGGTGTGCTACCTTATCTGGTAGGCTCGGGTGAGGACATTCAGATCTCATACGTTTTCTCACTTCTTTGTCCAGAGACATCCGGAGCCAGAAGTGCATGAATCTGGTCAAGTGTTCGGGTGGCGTCCATTCTTCCGAACGGGGATTCCTAGGATCGAACATTCGGAGGCAAGAGTTGTCCAAAAATATCTCTGAACCCTCTTGTGGGGTGTCCATGGTTGTGGCCACAGAGTCCTGGGGCTCACCCAGGGTCTGTTCCCCTATGAGATAAGGGTCAGACTTGGCAGCGGAGTCCCAGTCGGACTCCTCCTGGTCGGAGGCAGCCGCCTGCCATTCGTCAACCACGGCTAGAGCGTGTGATGGACCTGCGTCCTCTTCCCCAGACACGATCTGCTCGTGTCTCGTCTGCGTTTAGCAGGGGCCTTTCCTTTGGATTTACATGGTCCCATAGCCTCGCCTTTCCAATGGAGGAATCGGAGTCCTCAGAATCCGCCCCATAATGAGCCCGTTTGGGAATGGGCTTAGATGCGTCTTATTCCAATTGGAACAACTTAGCCAAAGCCTTTTCCATAGACACAGCTACCACTGCTGCAATCATGGCATGGAGATCTGAGGGATTTTGGGATTCTTCCATGGTGTTAATCACAGTCGGTGCTCATCCGGTGAATATGCGTGAGGGCACTTGTGGCACAAATAAATGGAGAGGCCTGGGGACCAGGGGTGGTATAGAAATAGGTAATGGTTAACCTGAGAGAGTTATGTGACTGGTAGGTCAAGCAAGAGCTGTCACTGGGGCTCACCCAGGAATTCGGAATCCTGCATAGACAGGTCCGTTCAGCAGCACATGAATGGGGGCTCACCCCTGCCAGAGTAAGGATAATCCAACTGGCTGAAACCGATCCCAAGTGCAAAGCACTAACCTGATACAGGTCCCACAGTGAGCTAATAAGGATGCAGAGTTCAGGAGTGTATTCCAGAGTATCTGGCAGCAAAAATAGACTGGAGTCTGCAACAGGACAGAAGTAGCCGTTTAAAATGGCCGCCGGACTGAAAGCAGTAAGAAATGGGAGGTTTTAGTACCTCCCCTAGATGTTAGGGCGGCAAAAGAGTTACACGAATGCATTCGTGCGTCCGAATCAGCCGAACGCGAGCGCCAATAGGTGGTGCGAGTATTCGCTAATACGCGCGAGCGCCTAATACAAGGCGTTCGCGGGAGTTTTGCCGAACGCTAGGCGTTCAGCAAAGGAAACGAGCCTATGCGAATGGGCGATCAGATAGTGCCATTCGCAAGGCGAAAATGACGTGCGAATGACGATCAAGGGAAGTAGACACTGGGAAGTAGAGGTGAAGACGGCGAAAGTGCCGGTAAGACCTCCTGTAAAGGGGTAGGCTAATAAAAGAGGTAGAAAAGGTCCCAGAGCCAGAGGCGTGGGGGGGGGGGAAGCCCCCAAAGGTAACAATAATAATAAGATAGTAGATAATAGTTTGCAAATAGATATGACAAATAGTGTAAGGACAGAGGAAAACCAAGTCTGTACTTATCTTGTGATGGAGCAGCAAAGAAAGAGGACATTATGTCATACGTTACACCTCTTGTACTCTATACTGCATTGTGATTGGTTCTCGGTTATGTCACTCTTTTCTTTGCTGCTATGGAGTTAGTAAAGAAAGATTATGCAAAATACGAAGCCTCCTGTCATGTTATAAAATTTAGATAGATACTGTACTAACTCACTTATCTCTAGGTGAAAAAGAACACAATTTACAGGTAACCTGAAAGTATCCCAAAAACTCACATAACCCCACAAAAGTCCCCTGATCTGGGGAAACAACATATGTAAAAATCAACCAGATCAGTTAAGGGTTTTAAAAGTTTCATGGAAGTCTTGTTTCTAACCGACTGCACATGAGGCTTCTGCGCAAATTAGTTCCAGAGATTCAGGCTGTACGGTTGGTCTCTTTCGGGAACTCCAAATATAACAAAATACCGAAAGGAACTGTTCTTGAGCAGGCTAGTTGTGTATTCCTTGTTCGGGAGTTTGATTTTACCGAACGCCGCATTCGTCAGATGAATTGGAATGAACATAAGTGGAGATGGAAGTCTCAGCGTAGCTCAGGCCGTCGAGTATCCGATAATAGTTCCATGTACCCGACGAGCAAACCCAGCTGGAAGTGTTCTTCAAAACAAGATGGCCGCCACCTCATGTTCGTCCATACAAATGCCGACCAGTTAGAATGTTCAGGGATTGCGGTTAGCGAAGGTGTTAGGAAGGTCAAGGGGGTTAAACCAGCGGCACACAATGATCCTGGGTGGTCGGTTGGTTTGACAGTTTGTTCGGTATATGAATTGGATAGGTTTTAAGTGTTCGGTTAGTTTGTATACAGAATGATGCAAAGCAGAAAAATGTAGAATTACACAGAAACGTTTACAGGCTGCCATTCATGAAGGAGGCATCCATCACAGTGCTCCCTCCTTGTGGAACACTCTGGCAGACCCGGTTTGACCTTTTTCGGGTCAACTTGGGGATGTCCTGGGTTGGGTCAGTTGGTAAGTTCCATTTGCCGGACAACCTATCGGCATTGCCATTCTGTTTCCCGGGTCGGTAATGGGTGGTGTAATTGTACGTTTGCATGGCTAAGCTCCAGCGTAGTAATTGGCCATTGTCCCATGTGACCCTGTTAAGATACGCGACAGGGTGTTCTCCTCCATCGTCTCCCACTTGGCTCAAAACTATCCCCAGTCCGAACATGGAAGCATCTTAATGAACAATAAAATGTTTGTTAGGGACTGGGGCAACCAAGACATTAGTAAAGAGTATTTACTAGCGCTTGTTTGAGGCACTTGAAAGCAGCTTCACATGTGGGAGACCACAGGACCAGCCTAGGTAGATTTTGGGGTTTAGCTATAATACTGTAGTCGGGTACGAAGCGCCAATAGTACCCAGCTGTCCCTACGAAAGCCAATACTTGGTTCTTGGTGTGGGGTGTGGGCCAGTTAGCGACTGCTTCTATCTTGGTGGGTTCTGTCCGTTGTTTCCCACAGCCTATCCGGTGTCCCAGGCACTGGACCTCTGCCATACCGAGGTGGTACTTGTCTGGCTTAAGAATCAGGCCTGCAGCCTGAATTTTCTTAAGCACTACCCCTACATGAACTAAGTGTTCATCCCAGGATTCACTATAGATCCTAGGGCGTTTTTCAACCCGAATGACATGACTCTAAATTACATAGTTACATAGCTGAAAAGAGACTTTCATCCATCAAGTTCAGCCTTCCTCACATTTGTTTTTTGCTGTTGCTCCAAAAGAAGGCAAATTGGTACAAGCCAAAAGGAGTGACGAAGGCCGACTTGGGGATAGCCTCCTTGACTAGGGGAATAGCTAGTCTATAGGGGGACATCTACAGTATTGCAGTTTATTGTTGGGTTACTTCCATTGTTTCTCCCTGTAACGGCACCCCCAGGCATAAAAGGGTTAAATCGCCGTTTAGTAGATCTTCCCTTCCAGAGACACAGACACAGCTACTGCAGAACACCAATCCGCTGAACTGGAAACCATATAAATGCTGTAAACAGCTGAATAGGAAAAACCATACGAATAGGTTAACACTCCTAGCAGTCAAACTGGAACAGCATACAGTAAATCCCCCCAAGAACAAGACAAAGCTCCGTGTTGAGGGTCAAGCAGTGAACAGACAGAGCTGTGGGTTTATTGTTCTTATATACACATTAGTACCACCCACAGTGTTGTGGAACACAACCGAAAAAAACACATACAATACACTCAGACACTCCCACACAAAATCCTCCCCTCTGCCTGTGATTCATTTACCTTACACAATGGGTAATGCAATTATAACAAGCAGAGAAATACAATTTATCCACATTATTCATAACTTGAAAATGCATCACATTCACATATAACTTACATTTCCAGAATCAGCATACTCCAAATACAAACATACGTCAAAATCATACAAATTGGTCCAGTGGTTCAAAAGATAGATCGTAGTCCTTTGTGACCAAAGGAAGCATGGCTTTTCTGCCCAAAACCAGTTCCACAGAGTCTTCTATCCTGGAGATAATTGTGAAGTAATCCAATTATCTCCAAAGACAGAGGCAAAACTCCATTAAACACATGGCTGCAAAAAGACAGTAAAATTTAGTAAATACACAAGCTTACATTTATGACATAAAATACAGACATGCAACATATGCCCAGATAGCTTAGGTCTGAGCGCACATTAATACTGAATGGCGCTCAGAGCACACATAAAGTTCAATTGCCATGGAGCCAAAGTCTTTCCCATAGTCTTTCATTTTACGAATGGGCGCCATGGCATAGCTATCTGGGGTATCACTGCTCAAACAGGGCAAGCACCAAATGACCCGGCTTTCATGTCTTTGCAGGGGAAAATCAAGCCTTTTAACATGGGGCCAAAGGCAACAGGCGAGCAACTAGGCTAATCCAAAGGCAACAGGCGAGCAACTAGGCTTCTCCAATGCAATGTGGCGAGATTGCTCTCGTCACACTCCCAGTCTAAAGACCGGTGCCTTACCTATTTCACATTCTCTTTTCAGTTTAAATTTGTGGTGTTACGGTTCATTTTCAGGATGGACCCATTTGGATCAGCATTCATTCCATGAGGATTTTCGTTTAGTTGGATGGTCATTCGTTGGTGCACGTTTCCAGATGTTATGGTTTTGAACTTGATCTGTCTGTGATGTCGCTTCTGAAAGAGGGGGAGGAGCCTATTCACTATGAATACTACACTTCCTATTGCATTTTAATTGGTTATTGTTTTCACTTTTCTTTGCTGCTATGGAGTTAGTAAAGAGAGTTTAATGCAAAATAGGAAGCCTCCTGTCATTACTAAAATGAAGATGATAAATACACTAAAGCTAGCATAATCTTCAATTGTATGACACCAAAATGTAACAAGATGTAAATATGATATTTGTATCATACCATATTTAGCCATAAGGAGAATGATATAGTGTAACAGATAAGGAACAGAGTGGTGAACTGCAGATTGTATATTTCCCTACTCTGCTGTGCCTTCGAGGGCACCCCTTAAAAACTCTAATACCCTCCTCCCTTCTCTTGTTATCAATGCCTTGTCGTCTTAGCAAAATAGCTATGAGTCTATCTCGTGGGACTAGGTAAGTATGGTGGAAAGCGATTCCAAAACAAAGTTTACATACAAAGAAGAAATAATGAAATGAAATAATATATTTCCATTAATTATATGTAATAAATATTATCACGTTCAATGTGTATGGGTATAACATCCATATGGTTTTAACCCTTCACTTACTTTTTTTCCCATATAGACACGAAGAAGAAAAAGGGAACAGTAACGCATGTCAAATTTATCAGAATAAGATCCATCCAATACGTCTATGCACATTAAAGGGGGTTGATTTTTAAAGAGCACTAAACTTCATTTACAAGGATTCGTACTTATAATGGTTTTATTAAGATACATCCTGTTATATGCTATATCAATAGAGCTAAAAGTTATAATATTTAGTTTTATACCTGTTGAGTAGGTTAGTCATATAGGAGTCCCTAATTATTATTGGACCTGACCGCAACAACTAACATTCTTCCTGCCTATATGGATATTATACCCATACACATGAAACGGGACAATGTATTGGAAATACTTTCTTCATCTTTCACTTGAGCACTATACATTTGCAGCTGTTTGATTACAGCAGCTACTCACATCAATCTTGGCTATCTACATCTATCAGCTCATTAAGTTGGGATATAATTTTGTGGAAAGAAAGATGGGGAGTGTGTTCCTTTACATATAAAAGTATGTGAAGGGTTAAAACCTGTGGCAAGGTCAGAGAGGCTTTCTATGTGAGTAATAGATTGGAGCGATCTCTATTCCCAGCATGATGGGGTTAATTGGGGGGAGTCACCCCTTGAATGTTATCAACCAGGTGAATGTAATTAACCAGCCCTAGGGTTTTAAAAGGTTAGCCTCTGAAGACATCAGAGAGTCTAACAGCTGGGAGAGAGGAGGTAGTTAAGCCTGAGACTCTGAGACAAAGGTACTGTGTGAAACCTGCTAAAAGTGCTGGATTTCATTTTGTTTAAAACTGGGAACCAGATTAGCTGGCCGGTTGGATAGTTAGTAACACTGTTGTTTAGTAAGTCTCCAAGTTGGAGTAGGATTTATTTTCTTTTTGTTTTATTTTGTGGGAGAGCACAACCTTGTATAAATTGTGGAAAGTGACAATAAACTGCAGTACTATTTTATAGAGGTAGTAGGGTATGATACAGTACAGCCATGCACACAAAGTACATTAACCTTCTTTTCTGGGATCAATTGAGAAGGCTGAATCAAACTGCTTGTCACTAGGGTAATGTCACTACCTGAATCCACAAGAGCCATGGTTGCCTTCCCATTTAACAAAACAGTTTTATCATATATGCATGTTTCAGTATGTTTCCCCACCAAACAGATCAGTCCACAAAAGTCCTCATTTGCAGAATTATACCCACATTCCATAGGTTCTTGCAAATGTGGACACACAGCCTTTATGTGTCCTAGCTCCCCACACTCAAAGCAGGTAACTGGGGTTCTCCTGGTCTGTATCAAAGGCTTTTGAATTGTGCCATAGTTCAAGGTCTTTGAGCCTGGAATCAGTCCTTGGTTATGTTGTACTGCAGATTTTAACTCTCTCACTGCTGTATATCTTTCAACCAGGGCCACCATTGAATCATAAGTGGTAGGGCTACCCTGTCCTGCCCACTGTCGCAGACCATGGGGTAATCCTCGCAAGAACCGATCCAAAACTAATGTCTCAATTATTTGTGCAGGTGTTGAACTCTCTGGTTTTAACCATCTCCTTGCCAGATGAATCAAGTCAAACATTTGTGACCTGGGTGCCTTCTGTTCCTGGAATTTCCAATTGTAGAACCTTTGGGCCCGGATCACTGGAGTCACGCCAGTCCTTGCAAGAATCTCTGCTTTAAGATCCTCATAGCTTGCAGCCGCCTCTTCCTCTAGGTCAAAGTAAGCTTTTTCAGCATCACCAAGCAGAAAAGGTGCAACTATGCCAGCCCATTGAGCATGAGGCCATTGCTCTCTGATAGCAGTTCGCTCAAAAGCAATGAGATATGCTCCCACATCATCTTGCGTTGTCATCTTTTGCAGATACTGATTTGCACGTATTGGCTTTGAACCGCTGCTTTGCTCCTCTCTGGTAGTTTTTGAGAGTTGCTGCACAATCTCCTTCAGGACAGTCCTGTCCTCTTGCTGTGCCTGCAACACAGCCCCCATTTGAGCAGTTATCAGCCGGTTAGATTCCTGTTGCACTGTGGTAGCATGCAGCAAGGCCTTTAACACATCCTCCATGTTAATACAGGGTTCAAACAGCTAACCCCACTTCTGACACCACTTGTGGCAGGATGGCCAGGCTCTTCACAATAAACTTCAAGTGCAACAGTCAGGATAAAATAGTACTGCAGTTTATTGTCACTTTCCACAATTTATCCAAGGTTGTGCTCTCCCACAAAATAAAACAAAAAGAAAATAAATCCTACTCCAACTTGGAGACTTACTAAACAACAGTATTACTAACTATCCAACTGGCTAGCTAATCTGGTTCCCAGTTTTAAACAAAATGAAATCCAGCACTTTTAGCAGGATTCACACAGTACCTTTGTCTCAGAGTCTCAGGCTTAACTACCTCCTCTCTCCCAGCTGTTAGACTCCCTGATGTCTTCAGAGGCTAACCTTTTAAAACCCTAGGGCTGGTTAATTACATTCACCTGGTATATAACATTCAAGGGGTGACTCCCTCCAATTAACCCCATCATGTTGGGAATAGAGAGCACTCCAATCTATTACTAACATAGAAAGCCTCTCTGACCTTGCCACAAACCATATGGATGTTATACCCATACACATGGAACGGGATAATATTTATTACATATAATTAATGGAAATATATTATTTGTTTCATCTTATCTTGGTACCATAAATTTGAAGCTGTTACTTTACAACCACCAATTACATGAATCTCGCCTATCTACAATTATTAGCTTATCAAGTCGCGATAGAAACATTTAGCAAAAAAAGACAAGGATCATGTTTCTCTTTATATAGAAAGCATGTCAAGGGTTAAAACTGCAAGTGAGCAGAGTCCTACCCACAACCCTTGTCAGTAACTGATTGGTGAATGACGGTCCAATCACTGATAGAGGCACCCTTTTTAAACTACTGCCTCTTTAGACTCTGTTCACCGGGAAGAGCCGTAACGGTGAAACGCGCGTCACCGCATATTTATTTACTTTATTTCGTTTCATTATTTCTTCTTTGTATGTAAACTTTGTTTTGGGATTGCTTTCCACCATACTTTCCTAGTCTCACAAGATAGACTCATAGCTATTTTGCTAAGACAACTATGCATTGATAAGAAGAGAAGGGTTTCACCATAAGTGGCTTCTTCAGAATGGGATAAAAAGTTTCAGCGCTAATTAGTTTTTATCCCATTCTGAAGAAGCCACTTATGGTGAAACACGTTTATGGTTTATTACTCTTATATTTTACTGTGTATTTTAGAACAATAAAAGTTTTTTGGTTACCTCACCGTCCCAATCCTCTTTTTATTGCACGCTCTATGCACTTTAAACTTTTTTACCTATTCCTGGCATTTTAACTTTCCTGCTACTTTTACTCCCACTGGCAATTTTACTGTTCCAGTACTACGAGAAATCCCAGGTGGGGATCATACCACCAACGCCCATTCATAGAGCAGTACCTCTGCTCTAGCTTTGTGAGGATTATTTTATCTGTTATTTTACTCTTGTATCCCATCAAAATTGAGAGCACTATTGCTGCTTTTTATCCCTTTCTCTTGGATCTTTGGACTACCAGACGGTGCTGTCGGACGTACTACCGCTACATATTCCATAAGCGGGGATTATACCGCTGTACGCTATCCACACCAGAGCTGGCCATAGCTCCTTCAAATGCGAGTTTCTTTTTCTATCTATTGCACATTCAACTATATCACAATTGAGAGCACTATTGTTGCTTCTCTCTCTTCTTCTGAGTTTTGGATCACCAGACGGTGTCGACGGAGAGCCCTATCCTACATATCCCATCAGCGGGGATCATACCACTGTACGCGATTCACACCAGAGCTGGCCATAGCTCTCCTGAATGTGAGTTCTTTACTTTTGTTACCTACCGCACCTTGAATTTTACATACTACACCATTGGTCGCCACTACCTCTTTTGTATTTTCATATACTGAACGGTTAACACCAGACGCACCTACCTCTACTAAGAAACCTTATCCAGTATCCCTGACGATCCACTGGTACTCTAGTAATACTTCACTGGATTTTTGGTAGCAGCCCTAATATATATCTTTTGCTCCTCCAGGTATCATTGAAAATTGCAATATAATCAAGATATGTGCAGGCATAATCCTGGTACCCATACAGGAGCCGGTCCACCATCCACTGAAAGTAGCCAGAGAGTTTTTCATCCCAAACGACATGACCTTAAATTGGTACAGGCCGAATAGGGTGAAAAAATACTTAGGATGGCTTTGGTGGCTAAGGGGATCTGCCAATACCCCTTACAAAGATCAATTGTAGTGAGGTATTGGCTCCTAGCCATCCAGTCTAAGAGCTCATCTATCCTAGGCATCGGATAGGCATCTGACATAGTCTTGTCATCTAGCCTCCGGTAGTCCACACAGAACCGGGTCGTAACATCCCGTATCGGTACGAGGACTACTGGGGAGGCCCAGGGGCAGTTAGAGGGCTCAATAACCCCCAGTTGGAGCATCTCTTGGATCTCAATTGTGGTGGTGTACTAGCAAAATCATTAACAGATTTATTTAACCAATCATTGTTAACAAGAGTAGTCCCAGAAGATTGGAAGTTAAGGTAGTAGGGAGGAGTTGGGCAACCATAGGTCAGTAAGCCTTACTTCATGAGTGGGGAAAGTAATGGAAACCATGTTAAAGGATAGGATTGTTGAACATCTAAAAATACACGGATTTCAAGATCAGAGACAACATAGGTTTACTTCAGGGAGATCATGCCAAACTAATCTTATTGATTTTTTTGATTGGGTAACTAAAATTATAGATCAGGGTGGTGCAGTAGACATTGCTTACCTAGATTTCAGTAAGGCTTTTGACACTGTTGCACATAGAAGGCTTATCAACAAATTGCAAAAGTTTGGATTCCGATATTGTTGAATGGGTAAGGCAGTGGCTGAGTGACAGGTAGTGACAGTGGCTGAGTGTTGTAGTCAAGTGGAGTATATTCGAAGCTTGGGCTTGTCACCAGTGGGGTACCTCAGGGTGCTGTACTTGGACCCATTCTCTTTAATATTTTTATTAGTGCTATTGCAGAAGGTCTTGATGGTAAGGCATGTGTTTTTGCTGATGATACTAAGATATGTAACAGGGTTGATGTTCCAGGAGGGATAAGCCAAATGGAAAATGATTTAGGTAAACTAGAAAAATGGTCAGAGTTGTGGCAACTGACATTTAATGTGGATAAGTGCAAGATAATGCATCTTGGATGTAAAAGCCCAAGGGCACAGTACAGAATATTTGATAGAGTCCTAACCTCAACATCTGAGGAAAGGGATTTAGGGTGATTATTTCTGATGACTTAAAGGTAGGAAAACAATGTAATAGATAGATACATATATTTCTTGTCGGAGTGGCACGGCTTAGCTAAGGGTCCTACCAGGTCTAACCCTATTCGGCTAAAGCGTTCCTCAATCAATGGCAGAAGTTGGAGGTCTGTGGCGGCCTCCCCTCTTACCTACTCTCTGGCAATACATGGTTCTGCTCACCCCTATATGCCCAGATAGCGGGTACTGCTAACGGTCTTGTGGAAATTGGTTATGACCTGGCTACTACTCTCTCAGACTCCCTGTACAGCAGTCCCCTATCCCACACATACTTCTACGCCTCTAACCCCGCCTGACTAGAGGTGACTATCCCTGTAAGCCTATAGTGTGGGGTCTGCATTCACCTCTTTCCTAAACACACTGGGGGCATCCCAGGGTAAACACTCTGGCGTGGGGATGGGTCTCTTACCTGAGGCTCCAGGTGTGAGCTCTGGTCTCTGGTGCGGGCCTGCTGCCGGGTAACTACCGGGTACAGTTCCTCCGATTGTCCCTGGGGCTCAAAAGCTGAGGTGAGCCTTAACAGGTCATTCCCCAAGAGTACTTCTGCTGGAAACTCCAGCATCAACCCCAACTACACCATTCCAGACCCCACTCCACAATCTAAATGTACCTGGGCAGTAGGCAGCCAGTACACTGCACCCTCGGCTCTGACACCAAACTCTCGGTCTTTGCTCTGTCTGGTACCAGATGTTGCTTTACCAGGGTAAGGGTGGCTCCCGTGTACTGTTAACCTTCTGGTGCCAATGTCACTGCTTCGGTTAGTTTGGGAGTTTGCTAGTCTCTCTGCTTTAATATGAACTCCTGTACCTTTGACACGGTTCGGGCAAAAATAGCCACAGAAGGGTTTTCTCCATAGAAGGCAAGCCAAACCTGTAGTTCTTTTTGAAACTCCATCGGCTTCCGTTCTGGAACCGAACAGCCATCCGTTCAATATTTGGCCATGATTTCGGCAATCAGGGTAGCTTTCTTCTCGCTGCTTGCTGGTATCCCTCTTGTAGTCAGTCTTCATCCACGGTCCATCTGGCACTGCTAAATCCACTGGCTCTTGTTCCTCTGTGAGTTCTGGATCTCAATGCTGACAACCAATGTAGCGGATCTCTAGTCCTAGCAGGGACTCTTCTCCACTGGTACAACAAAATACAGTCAGGAACAATCAATATAATCCAAGAATCTCCCACCTCACCAGCAGCAACTGGATGACAATCAGCTCTGGGGGTATAACTGAATCTTATTTCCACATACACAGCTTTTATGCCAAATCCCATGAGGGGGTTTAACAGGCAGAAAATGCAGGGGCTTCAATCCCAAGGTCCTTTGTGCTTGAGAGATCATTTCCTGAGTAAACTTCTCTAACTTAATTATCTCTGAGGCACAAAACTTCCACAAAATATCTAATACCCTAAAAGTCCCCCATCATACCTAGGAACCCCACACAAAGCACATCCCCTGATTGCCCTGATCTGAGTGACCAACATTTCCAAGGATCACTCAGATCAGTTTGGTAGAACGGGAATGGCATTGTGGTGAATATTTGACCAGTCAGACACGAGGCACTGCTCAAAATAGTTCCAGAAGATTAGTTGTCCTGGCCGGTCTCCGGTCATGGGGTTCTTGTGCAAAAGCCATACAAGGGAATCTCTTGCTTTCAGGATACAAATGTTCCCCCTGTTCGGTAGTCTATATCTCCCAAAAGCCGTTCGTGTAGGTAGTCGGGAACAGGAATGGGCAATAACGACTCCCTCGTTCCGGAGACAATACGGCCACCATTCTCTCAGCCACGTTTGTTTAGACAAAATGGCAGTCACCCAGGAGAAGCACTCATTAATGGTTCCCCTTGCGGTTTTGCACTTAAATGGTTGGTGTGAACATTCTAATGGGGCACAACGGTGGTCCTCATTTGGGAGACGAATTGGTTCCGTTCGTATAAAGTCTCCAGAACGAACAAAGCTGAACCACATGAAATAACAAGGGTAAAAACATAGTACTGTAACAGGTGAGTGTATGGACAGCCAATAAAGGGAATAAAAGTAGTTTTGTGAGGGTCCATTCCACTACAAACATCCTATATAAATAACTTACTCGTAAATATATATACGTCACATACTACCTTGCCAATCAAAAACATTCACTTGGGCAGCTGCCCTCCCCCCTCATTCCAACCAGCACAAGGCCTTCCATTCTCATAATACTAACCACTAGTCGATAATTGGGTGTTATCCATAACTGTACACCCATCCACTTTCCCAGGACCGCTGGTCAAATCCTCAGTTGACAAGGACTATATACCACCACACACCCCGCTGGTTTAACATCTAAATCAGCAGTGCCACCCCAACACCAAAGCCATGACTTCCTCCAACGTATCCTGTAACACCAAATTAAATAAGTCAAGTTCCACCTCTGTAAGGTGGATCCCATCTCCCCTAAAATTCATAGCTGTATTTTGCTCAAAGATGTGGTGACGCACCGTGAACCCCCCATTCCATTCGTAAATTTAGACACCCACTTGTTTAGCTTAATCCTGCTCTGCTCTGTCCCCTGGGAAATACTCTACGGCCTACTCACCCGCCTGGAAGCCAGCCCACCACTCCGCCTGCCTGGGTTGTGGGTCGCACGTGGCGAATCCACATGAGCCAGCCCGGGAGGTGAGACTGCAGCTCCTGCTGCGAGGGGCTGGAGAGGAAGACCGGAAATGAGCACGGGCTGTGGTGGACCGTCCCGTTGCCGGATAGCAAAGGGAGCCCCGCGGGGAGGTGAAGCAAGATGCATGGCCACAGACTGGTGGATTGTGAGGCCGGGCCGGTGCTCCTGAGTGCAGCAGAACCAGCAGCCTCCCCTGGAGGTTGAAACGTTCAGGTGGCCGAGCTCGGTACAGACCGTATCTTGTAAGGCCTCAAACGTCCATACTCAGACCCTGGACTAAAACAGCACTTGGCAAGCAGGTACACAAGGGTAGCAAATACCAACACAATTACCAGGCTGTTACCAACTGATAATTAAGATGGCTGCTTAGCCTGTAAAATGCCCACCTATTTATACTATCACACCCCTTTGCTCTTAATCCTCCTACCACCATTCTAATGACCTACCTACCATTCTATCTATACACTCCCTCTCATACTTAAATGTCCCTGTTCTGTCTAGGCCTTGCCTGACTCTTCAGGTTCTTTTCAGACATCTTAATTTTTCTGCACTTCATGTGCATCTTTTTTTTATTACATTAGTCTGTCTTTTTGCTATATGTTTTATTACTCTTTCCCCCTTCTTTTATTCTTTTTTCTTCATTTGTAGTTTTTTTTTTAAGTTTTTACACTTTATTTCACTTACTCACATTTTTCATCCAGCATCTACATTTGATTATTTTGGTCTGGTTTATTTTTGCATGCATTTTCACTAGTGATGTACCGAACTGTTCGCCGGCGAATGGTTCCCGGCGAATATAGCATGTTCGCATTCGCCGCCGCGGACGAACACATGGGCGGTTCGATCCGCCCCCTATTCGTCATCATTGAGCAAACTTTGACACTGTGCCTCTCGGTCAGCAGACACATTCCAGCCAATCAGCAGCACAACCTCCCTAGCAGACCCTCCCACCTCCCTCCCAGCATCCATTTTAGATTCATTTGGAAGCTGCATGCTTAGTGAGAGGAGGGATAGGGTAGCTGCTGCTGATTATATAGAGAAATTTATAGCTAGGCTAGGGTATTCAGTGTCCACTACAATCCTGAAGGACTCATCTGATCTCTGCTGTAAGGACAGCACCCCAAAAAGCCCTTTTTAGGGCTAGAACATCAGGCTGCTTTTTTTTTTATTTATGTGTAATGTAATTGCAGTTGCCTGCCTGCCAGCTTCTGTGTCAGGCTGGATGCTGTGCCCATTTGCACAGTCAGTGCCACCACTCATATCTGTTGTCACAATGGCTTAAGCTTTAGATTTAAAAAAAATAAATAAAAATTCACTGTAATAGAAGAGCAGTTTTCTGCCTGCCATCTTCTGTGTAAGGCTGGATGCTGTGCCCATTTGCACAGTCAGTGTCACCACTCATATCTGTTGTCACAATAGCTTAAGCTTTAGATTTAAAAAAAAAATAAAAAATCACTGTAATAGAAGAGCAGTTAGTTGTCTGCAAGCGTCTGGGTGTCAGGCCTCCTTCAGCATGTGCTCTGCAGACCTGTGCCAGCGTACTTTGACAATTGCCACTCATATCTGGTGTCTCTGTAGCGTGCTTTTACAAAGAAAAAAGGTTTCCAGTGTAAGCTAATAGCAGCCAGTCAGTGTCCTTCAAGCGGCTCTGTCAGGCCTACAGTGTGTGCTCTGCAGAACTGTTCCAGTGCACATTGCCACTCATACCTGGTGTCTCTGTAGCGTGCTTTTACAAAGAAAAAAGGTTTCCAGTGTAAGCCAATAGCAGCCAGTCAGTGTCCTTCAAGCGGCTCTGTCAGGCCTACAGTGTGTGCTCTGCAGAACTGTTCCAGTGCACATTGCCACTCATATCTGGTGTCTCTGTAGCGTGCTTTTACAAAGAAAAAAGGTTTCCAGTGTAAGCTAATAGCAGCCAGTCAGTGTCCTTCAAGCGGCTCTGTCAGGCCTTCCTTCAGCGTGTGCTCTGCAGAACTGTGCCAGTGCACATTGACACTCATATCTGGTGTCTCTATAGCGTGCATTTAAAACCAAAAAAATTGTTTCACTGTTATAGATTGAATAGCAGTTACTTGTCTTCAAGCGGGAGTGTCAGGCCTACAGCCTGTGCTCTGCAGACCTGTGCCAGTGCACATTGCCAGTTTGCCACTCATATCTGGTCTCACAGTAGCTTGCAAGCATAGTACCACTAATCCCCCAAAAAATGACAGGCAGAGGCAGGACACCCCACAGGGGCCGTCGTGGTCGTGGTGCTGTGATTCCCTTTTGCCCTAGAATAATGCCCAGTTTTCAGAGGCCACGTACCCTGAACTTGAAAAGTTCTGAGGACATAGTTGACTGGCTAACACAGGACACCCAATCTTCTACAGCCTCCACTCGGAACCTTGACGCACCATCCTCCTCCAGCTTAGCTTCAGGCACCTCTCAAGATTCCACTCACCCGCCTGCCGCCACCACCAAAACTAGCACCACAGACGCTTTACTTGGTATGTCAGAGGAGTTATTCACACATCCGTTTGAAGTAATGAGTGATGCGCAACCATTATTGACAGAGGATGTAGATAACAGGGATATGTCTCAGGCAGGCAGCGTTAAACACATGGAGGTACGGTGTGATGATGATGATGTTGTACCCGCTGCTGCTTCTTTTTCTGAGTTGTCAGATACAAGTGAAGCGGTTGATGATGACGATGCGTCCATGGATGTCACGTGGGTGCCCGCTCGGCAAGAAGAAGAACAGGATGAAAGTTCAGATGGGGAGAGAGAGAGGAGGAGGAGACGAGTTGGAAGCAGGGGGAGGTCGTCGCAAGGAGCTAGTGGCACAGTCAGACAGCATGCATCGGCACCCGGGGTCAGCCTGACAGCACGCCAATCAATGCATGCTGTGTCCACCACCAGAATGCCGTCATTGCAGAGCTCAGCAGTGTGGAATTTTTTTTGTGTGTCTGCCTCTGACAACAGCGATGCCATTTGCAACCTGTGCCAAAGGAAACTGAGTCGTGGGAGGTCCAACACCCACCTAGTTACAACTGCTTTGCGTAGGCACATGATCTCACATCACAAACGCCTATGGGATCAACACATGAGTACAAGCAGCACGCCTACTCTAAGCCGCCATCCTCCTCCTGGTCCAGCATCTTCAGCCATGTCAACCACTGCTGTCCTCCTTGCCCCCTCTCAACCATCCGCCACTCCGTCTCATCTGCCCACAGTCATGTGTCTGTCAAGGACATGTTTGAGCGTAAGAAGCCAATGTCACCAAGTCACCCCCTTCCCCAGCATCTGACAGCTGGCTTGTCCGAACTATTAGCCCGCCAGCTTTTACCATACAAGCTGGTGGAGTCTGAGGCGTTCCAAAAATTTTTAGCTATTGGGACACCGCAGTGGAACGTACCCGGCCGAAATTTCTTTTCACAAAAGGCAATCCCCAACCTGTACTCGAATGTGCAAAAGGAAGTAATGGCATGCCTGGCACACAGTGTTGGGGCAAGGGTCCATCTGACCACTGATACCTGGTCTGCAAAGCATGGTCAGGGCAGGTATATCACCTACACTGCGCATTGGGTAAACCTGCTGACGGCTGCCAAGCATGGAATGCGTGGCTCTGCAGAGGAATTGGTGACACCGCCACGACTTGCAGGCAGTCCTGCTGCCACCTCCTCTACTCCTCCTACTCCATCCTCTTCCATAACCTCCTCGGCTGAGTCCTCTGCTGCTGCGTCTTGCTCCACAACAACGGCACCCCCCCAGCTCCCCAGGTACTATTCCACATCCCGGATACGGCAGTGTCACGCCGTCTTGTGTTTGACTTGCTTGAAAGCAGAGAGTCACACCGGACAAGCACTCCTGTCTGCCCTGAACACACAGGTGGAAAAGTGGCTCACTCCGCAGCAACTGGAGATCGGCAAAGTGGTTTGTGACAACGGAACAAATTTGTTGGCGGCATTGAAGTTGGGCAAGTTGACACATGTGCCGTGCATGGCACACGTGTGTAATCTGATCGTACAACGCTTTGTGCATAAGTACACAGGCTTACAGGACGTCCTTCTTGTCTCTGTACTTAACTGCCAACAGCTCCTCTTGGCGCAGAGCTGAGGTCTCCCCCCTTCGTAGCCGGGTGCGTGCAAGCTGTCCAGGGAAACCTGTGCTGTTCTTTTTAATTGTGCCGCAAGCTACTGTATCAAAACAGTACAGTAGCTTGAACAAAGGGACACTTGTATAAAAATTGTCAGTATACAAGTGGTACCCTTTGTTCATTAGGGGGAATATCAGGTCCCAGACAATCTTGCCACTGGTTCCCATATGTTCTGGGCAACCTGGAGGGTCAAGGTGGCTATCCTTTCCCTCGTACACCCGGAAGGCCTGAGTATACCCAGTCTCGCTATCACAGAGCTTATACATCTTTACACCATACCTAGAGCGCTTGGAAGGAACATACTGCTTGAATCCCAGCCTTCCCTTATACTTCATCAGGGATTCATCCACGCATATATTCCTTCCAGGTGTATAAGCCTCTGCAAACCTGGCAGCAAAGTGGGTAATCAGGGGGCGGATTTTATACAGCCTGTCAAACTGGGGATGCTCCCTAGGGGGACACAGGCTGTTGTCGCTGAAGTGCATGAAATGCAGAATCATTCATACCTCTTCCTCGACATACATTGGGAGTAAATGGGGGTAGAGCAGATGGGGCTACTGCTCCAGTAGGAGCGGATGGAGGGCTTCTTTATGATGCCCATCAGCATAGTCAATGCCCAGAATCTTTTAAATTCTGGCACAGTGTGTATCTTTGCCAAAAAAGAGTCCGGATTTGTAGCTCGGAATTGATGGGCATATAAATTAGTTTGGGCGACAATGTTCCCCAATACAGGGATCCTTAGGACAGGTGTCAATCCATATCTGCCAAGTGACCCTATGTAGGGGGAACAGTCCCTATTCTGCTCTGTGTGAGGAGGAGGAACGGGAAATGAGTAGCTCGGCATCCAACCTTGTGCATGTAGCGGAGGGCAGGTATTAAAGACCACGATCTCCGCTGGTTCCACGAGTAAATCCACAGTCAGCGCTGAAAAGTAAGGCAAGTCCCCAAATCCTCCCAATAACCGGACGAAACACAGTTTGGGAGTCAACTAACTAGCTTTATTCACAAGCTGGCATATTTAAGCAGTTCCCCATGCAAGGGGTTTCCGTATAGATAATTCAGGGGATTTCTCCCAACATGCATTGTTCTTTTCCCAACAGGCATTGCTGCACGAGAGGGATACTCCCACTAAAATGGACGATTAAGTGGATTATCCCCTCGTGCAGCAGAACCGACAATTTACTTTAAAATACACATTTTACACATTATTCGGTACTTTGAGATGACCGAACGTTCGGTAGATAGCTGGGGTCTGAGCGCACCTTTTGTGAGAATACCGCTCAGTTCCCAGCTGAAATGACCGAACGCCGCACCAAATACGGTTCTGTATAGAAGTTCCCCTCAATCTGTCGATTACCTTTAGGGGAACGTTTCTACCGAAAACCGGGCTCCCGAACGGCTTGGAAGTGCAGCGGTGTTCGCATCATCGAGTAGCCGTTTTTAGTTCCAGGCACTCGACGACCAAACACCGCTGCGAAATAGACGAATACAAGATGGCCGACCGCCGCATGGTCGGTAGTCGAACGACGGCCACCCAGAATAGCCTATAATTACCGATTGCAACATTGTTGCAATCGGTTAACAAGTGCCACACGACCCTAAGTGTGTGATCTACCAGGGGGGCCCTTATTTGTTCGGCGAACGGCTTAGATCAACGCTGTTCGCCGAACGAAGTACTTGTATGCTGGTAGCTTACGGCTGCCAGCATGCGAATTACCATAACATAACATACACACCGCAAATATACATGGCACATATTACAGCCTCCCGACAACCTTTCCATATTATAGTCCAAAAGTGGCTAGGTTTGCCACAATGCTCCCCCAGAATCCCAACGGATCGGCTTGGGGAGACCCGGGAAGGTACTCACAGATCACTTTTCAAGTTCAGTTTGTCTAGATAACCCGTCGGCGTTACTGTTTTGCTTCCCTGGGCGATAGTGTATTGTAAAGTCGAAGGGCTGCAGCGCCAAACTCCAGTGCAGCAGCCGAGCGTTGTCCCCTGCTACACGGTTAAGCCACACCAACGGGTTGTGATCTGTGAGTAGGGAGAAAGGTTGTCTATACAAGTAGGGCTGTAATTTCTTAAGTGCCCACATCACGGCCAGGCACTCCTTCTCAATGGCGGCGTAGCTTACTTCTCGTGGTAATAGCTTTCGGCTCAAGTATGCTACGGGGTGTTCGCCGCCATCAGTTCCAACTTGGCTCAGCACTGCCCCCAATCCAAACATTGAAGCGTCTGTGTGGACAAGAAATAGTTTAGTTGGATCAGGAGCAGCAAGTACTGGAGCATTAATTAGTGCAGTTTTTAGTTGTTGGAATGCCTGTTCACACTCTGGGGCCCAGACAACCTGTCGAGGAAGATTCTTACGGGTCAAGTCAGTCAGGGGTTTGGCCAGGGCGCTATAATTGGGTACAAACTTTCTATAGTACCCGGCGGTACCCAGAAATGCTAACACCTGGGTTTTCGTTCTAGGGGTCGGCCATTTAGCTACCGCTTCCACTTTAGCTGGTTCGGGTTTCTGTCGCCCGCTTCCCACCCGGTGGCCCAAGTACTGCACCTCTGCCATCCCTATATGACATTTACTGGGTTTCAGCGTCAACCCTGCCTCTCCAATGCGATCTAGTATGGCCCCTATGTGTTGTAGATGCTCGGCCCAGGTCTGACTGAATATAGCTATATCGTCTAAGTAGGCACAGGCGTATTCCTGGAATCCAGTAGCCGATCTACCATCCGCTGAAACGTCGCCGGAGCGTTTTTCATCCCGAATGGCATGACTCGAAATTGATACAAGCCAAACGGGGTGACAAACGCCGACTTAGGGATGGCATCCTCGGCTAGCGGAATCTGCCAGTATCCCTTACATAGATCTATGGTAGTGAGATACTGACCCCGTGCCATCTTATCCAGCAGCTCGTCTATCCGGGGCATCGGATAGGCATCAGACACCGTTTTGTCATTTAACCTCCGGTAGTCGACACAGAAACGTGTCGTGCCATCCTTTTTGGGTACCAGCACTACCGGCGATGCCCAGGGGCTATCGGAATGTTCGATCACCCCTAGTTGCAACATTTCCGCTATTTCTTTTTCCATGTGAGTCCTGACTGCTTCAGGAACGCGGTACGGAGTCTGCCGCATGGGTAGCTGTCCTGGGGTTTCAACTCGGTGGGTGGCTAGCGGAGTGTACCCCGGCAAATTGGAGAAGGTAGCCCCTTTAGCTACGATCAGCTCTTGTACCTGGGCACGCTCCTGTGGGCTTAGCCGCTCCCCCAGCTGAACCCCCTTGGAGGGCTCGGTCTGCTCCTCCTGTTCCAACAGGTCAGGTAGGGGCAAATTCTCTTGATCCTCCGAGGCTGAGGCGCATATCGCCGCCACGTCCTCTATCCTCTCATGGTAGGGTTTGCGCATGTTCACATGGAGCATGCGTCTCTTCCCTACCCCTGAGCAGGGGCCAATCACGTAGGTGGTGTCACACTTCTGTTCCACCACCTGGTATGGGCCTTGCCAGATGGCCTGCAGCTGGTCTGTGCGGACAGGTTTTAAAATCAAAACCTTCTGCCCTACCTGAAAGCTGTGGTCTCTGGCTCCCTTATCGTACCAACGGCGCTGGCGTTGCTGGGCCGCCTGGAGGTTGGTGCGCACTTCCTGAGTCAGCGCCTCCAGACGGTCCCGGAATTCCAGTACGTAGGATACAATAGGGGTTCCATCTGTGCTACTCTCTCCCTCCCAATGCTCTCTAATGAGATCTAACGGTCCCCGCACCCTTCTCCCGAACAGCAATTCAAAAGGGGAAAATCCTGTGGACTCTTGGGGTACCTCTCTATAGGCGAAAAGTAAATGGGGCAGAAAACGTTCCCAGTCTCGGTGTGCCTCTCCAAACGTACGGAGCATCTGTTTTAGCGTACCGTTAAATCTCTCGCATAAGCCATTGGACTGGGGATGGTATGCGGAATTTATTATGGGCTTAATGCCACATACTCTCCATAGTTGCTGGGTGACCTCGGCGGTGAATTGGGTGCCCCTATCGAATATTATTTCTTGGGGAAACCCCACCCGGGAGAATATTTTCATCAATGCCTCGGCTACTTTACCCCTGGCTTCCAGTAGTTCCTTTAGCATCTGTCTCTTTAATTTAGAATAATCCGTCTCCATTCACTTCGGTAGGCGGTTCTTTCGTTGGATTCTGCTTGCCATTCCCTTTTTCTCATTCGGCAGTTACAATTTGCACGAATTGCGCTCTTTCGGCTGTAAAGTCGGATCCCGTCGCTTGCCACCAATTGTAGCGGAGGGCAGGTATTAAAGACCACGATCTCCGCTGGTTCCACGAGTAAATCCACAGTCAGTAAGGCAAATCCTCCCAATAACCGGACGAAACACAGTTTGGGAGTCAACTAACTAGCTTTATTCACAAGCTGGCATATTTAAGCAGTTCCCCATGCAAGGGGTTTCCGTATAGATAATTCAGGGGATTTCTCCCAACATGCATTGTTCTTTTCCCAACAGGCATTGCTGCACGAGAGGGATACTCCCACTAAAATGGAAGATTAAGTGGATTATCCCCTCGTGCAGCAGAACCGACAATTTACTTTAAAATACACATTTTACACATTATTCGGTACTTTGAGATGACCGAACGTTCGGTAGATAGCTGGGGTCTGAGCGCACCTTTTGTGAGAATACCGCTCAGATCCCAGCTGAAATGACCGAACGCCGCACAAATACAGTTTTGTACAGAAGTTCCCCTCAATCTGTCGAACGCATCTAGGGGAACGATTCTACCGAAAACCGGGCTCCCGAATGGCTTGGAAGTGCAGCGGTGTTCGCATCATCGAGTAGCCGTTTTTAGTTCCAGGGCTCGACGACCAAATACCGCTACGAAATAGACGAATCAAAGATGGCCGACCGCCGCATGGTCGGTAGTCGAACGACGGCCACCCAGAATAGCCTATAATTACCGATTGCAACATTGTTGAAATCGGTTAACAAGTGCCACACGACCCTAAGTGTGTGATCTACCAGGGGGGCCCTTATTCGTTCGGCGAACGGCTTAGATCAACGCTGTTCGCCGAACGAAGTACTTGTATGCTGGTAGCTTACGGCTGCCAGCATGCAAATTACCATAACATAACATACACACAGCAAATATACATGGCACATATTACAGCCTCCCGACAACCTTTCCATATTATAGTCCAAAAGTGGCTAGGTTTGCCACAGTGCAAATGGGGTCTTTCATGCTGTCGTGCCTGTTGAGGGACCCTCGTTTAAAAAGGCTGAAGGAGAACGATCTGTTCTGGGTGTCCACGCTACTAGACCCCCGGTATAAGCAGACAGTGGCGGAAATGATACCGAATTACAAGTCGGAAAGGATGCAGCATTTGCAAAATAAATTAAAAAGTATGCTTTACACAGCGTATAAGGGTGATGTCACAGCACAACGGGAATCTAACAGGGGAAGAGGTGAAAGTCATCCTCCTCCTCCCACGACCACGCCATATCTGCCAAGTGACCCTATGTAGGGGAAACCGTCTCTATTCTGCTCTGTGTCAGTGTTTATCATGGTCTCTGAGGACAGGTGTCAATCCATATCTGCAAAGTGACCCTATGTAGGGGTAACAGTCCCTATTCTGCTCTGTGTCAGTGTGTATCATGGGCTCTGAGGACAGGTGTCAATCCATATCTGCCAAGTGACCCTATGTAGGGGTAACAGTCTCTATTCTGCTCTGTGTCAGTGTGTATCAGGGATCCTTAGGACAGGTGTCAATCCATATCTGCCAAGTGACCCTATGTAGAGGGAACAGTCCCTATTCTGCTCTGTGTGAGGAGGAGGAACGGGAAATGAGTAGCTCGGCATCCAACCTTGTGCAAATGGGGTCTTTCATGCTGTCGTGCCTGTTGAGGGACCCTCGTATAAAAAGGCTGAAGGAGAACTACCTGTTCTGGGTGTCCAAACTACTAGACCCCCGGTATAAGCAGACAGTGGCGGAAATGTTACCGAATTACAAGTCGGAAAGGATGCAGCATTTGCAAAATAAATTAAAAAGTATGCTTTACACAGCGTATAAGGGTGATGTCACAGCACAACGGGAATCTAACAGGATAAGAGGTGAAAGTCATCCTCCTCCTCCAACGACCACGCCATATCTGCCAAGTGACCCTATGTAGGGGGAACAGTCTCTATTCTGCTCTGTGTCAGTGTGTATCAGGGGCTTTGAGGACAGGTGTCTATCCAAATCTGCGAAGTGACCCTATGTAGGAGGAACAGTCCCTATTCTGCTCTGTGTCAGTGTGTATCAGGGATCCTTAGGATAGGTGTCAATCCATATCTGCCAAGTGACCCTATGTAGGGGGAACAGTCCCTATTCTGCTGTGTCCGTGTGCATCAGGGGCTCTGAGGACAGGTGTCAATCCATATGTCAAGGTGTCAATATGTCATATGTCAGGTGTCAATCCATATCCATTGTGATTTAGGAATGTTAGGTGATTTCTGCCCTTTATGGATTAAAAGCAGACTCTGCATCAACTGTGTAATTTTCCATGGGAGTTTTGCCATGGATCCCCCTCCGGCATGCCACAGTCCAGGTGTTAGTCCCCTTGAAACAACTTTTCCATCACTTTTGTGGCCAGAAACAGTCCCTGTGGGTTTTAAAATTCGCCTGCCCATTGAAGTCAATGCCGGTTCGCCGGTTCGCGAACGTTTGCGGAAGTTCCTGTTCGAGAACCGTAAATTTCGGGTTCGCGACATCACTAATTTTCACGTTATATTTTTTCCCTTGGTTTATGATTACCAGTCACCTTTGCTTATTCTCCTTGTCTTCTGTTTAATCACTTTTTTCCCTTGGTAACCGACAATTCTAAGGGTCCCCACTGTTTCTTATAGCTTTACCATGGCAATGGGACATAAGGATCTGAAGAGCTTAATTGATCTCCATTTACACGGCTTGACTTGTACACAGCTAAAGCAATCTGACTCACATTTGGAGTCACAACATTTCATGTGTTATCCTATTGAATGAATGTGTATACTTTCTTTGTATGTTCATTTTTAATATCCTCCAGCCCTTTGTTGGCCTCTCCATAGCTTATGGATGTGCAATTCCTATCGCCCGGCACCCGGGACATGCAGTTACCAACATCGGGAGGGGGCCGACAGCTTGCCCGGGGTGGGGGGGTGGGGGGGGGGAGAGCCAGCACAGCCTGCATCTCCCAAGGTGTGAGCTGAAGACTGTGTTGTATCTCACAATCTCTAGCCAATCAGATAGTTGTTGTGGGTTACCACGTCAATGCTCTGACTTCTGGATACCGAGAGAGACAGCACAGGCTGCAAAGACAGACCACTGGACCACCAGTGGAAAAAAGGTATTTCCAGACACCCACTGAATAACTCTGTCACCACCTTCCTCAGTCAGTGTCACCCCCTTGCTCAGTCACTCTGTCACCAGTCACCTCCTCCCTTAGTCATTTTCACAAGTCACACCCCGATTAGTCACACTCTCGCCCCCTCCATTAGTCACCGTCACCAATTAATCCCTCCAGTCAGTCTGTCACCCCCTCCCTCAGTCATTGTCACCAGTCACCCCATCCCTCAGTCACTTTGTCACCAGTCACCCAATCCCTCCCTCACTGTGTCTCTGCCTAACTCTCACCAGTCTCCACACCCTCACTCTGTCAACAGTAACCCCGTCCCTCCCACGCTATGCCACCAGGCACCCCCTCTCTCTCTTACTATGTTACCCCATCACTCTGCCACCAGAGTGAGGGGGTAACAGAGTGAGAGTATGACAGGTGGAAGAGTGAGGGGGTCCTCACTCTGCCACCTGTCACCCTCTCACTCTGCCACCCCCTCACTCTGGCACCACTCACCCCCTTCTTCCCTCACTCTGCCACCTGTCACTCCCTCCCTCTGCCATCCCTTTCCCAGCACACAACATACATACCCATACTACACCCCTATAACCCCACACTATGTTCCCTGCATCCCTCTCACCACACACAAGGTGCTCTACACACACACTACATCCTTATCCCACCACACCACATCTTACCCACACTACATCCCTATCACCCCACACTATGTGCCCTACACCAGGTCTGTCTCCTAAATTACTATCAACAAATACCTTAAATACATTTTTGATTTAACCCCTTAATGACTGCGGTCGTTAAAGACCTTGGACGTACCTGGTACGTCCGCGGCTATTTTGAGCGCTAGCGATCATGATCACTTCCAGCTGCTCTTAGGGTATTACACGATGCCTCGATATCAAGGTGTCGAGGCACTCAGTAACAGTATTAAAAATAGCTATATTGAAAATGTTTAAAAAAAAAAAAAAATTTAAAACAAAAAAACTTTTCCCATCGCTCCCACCCCCCTTCCCTATGTTCTTACCGATCGCCACGTTCCACCACCGGCAATCGGTCTTCTTCTTTGAGGGGACTCTCTGGACTTGGCCCAGAGAATCACCCCTCTCCAATTTAGGACCGCCAGGGTCCATGTGACCGCTCTAAAAAAGTAATCACATGGCCCCCATAGGTGTCCACAGTATTGCCAGCAGGGGGACTGACTGAACTGACAGGCAGTCCCCCTGCTGGTGGAAAAGTAAGAATAAAGTCAATAAAAAAAAAAACCTGCAAAAAAAACCTGCAGAAAGGTGAAAGGTTTAAGGTTAAAGCCATGCTACCCCAGATAGCTATGCCATGGAGCCCAGCCGTATACTGAAAGACTGTATGAAAGACTTTGGCTCCATGGCGATGGAACTGTATGTATGTGATCTGAGCACCATCCGGTAATAATGTGCGCTCAGATCTAAGCTATCTGGGGATAGGTAGAATGTGTATGTTCTATGTGATAAATGTGACAGTATGTATTGTTATGTCTTTTATTGTCCTTTGTCTGCCATGTGGCTAATGGAGTTTTGCCTCTGTCCTGGGAGATAATTGGATTACTTCCCAATTATCTCCAGGATAGAAGACTCTGTGGAACTGGTTTTGGGCATTTGGTCAAATAGGACTTTTCCTTACCTTTTTAACCCCTGGATAGAATTGGCTGATTTTTGGTTCTGTTTATATTTAAAGTATGCTTATTATGAATATATATGTTTTATGTGAATATGATGCATATTTTTAAAGTTACAGTGTATGTATAAAAAAAGTGTATTTTTCCTGCCTGTGATAAATTACATTAACCCATTGTGTTCAGTAATTATATCACAGGCAGAGGGGAGGGATTGTATGTTTGTGCTGGGTGTGTTTTACGGTTCTCCTGTAAACGATTGGTTGTACTGTGTCCCACCCTGTGGGATGTCCCCTTGCATGGGGACTTGAATAAAAGCGAGTGTGTGGCCATTACAGGAGAGTTCCTGCTTAACCCTCAAAGTGAAGGGTCGTCTCATTATTGGGGGAGGATTTATTGTATGCTGTTCCAGTTTGACTGCTAGGAGTGTAAACCTATTCGCATGGTTTTCCCTATTCGGCTGTATACAACATTCATATGCTTGAGAGCATTCATTTGCTTCTCCGGTTCGGTGATTGTGGTGTCTGCTGCAGTGTTTGGAGTCCTCAGGAAGCACTAGGAGCATCCTTCAACGGAGGTACCCAGTCGGGGTGCCAGGTGACCCGTTACATGTATACATTATGGCAAACAATAAAAATGAATCAACTAAAATTATTTTTTTAAATTATGTACGGTATATAAATATGTCATACAATTTTGTTAGTTTTACTAAAAAACACCTAATTTAGGCAAAAAATAATGGGGGTTTAGTTACAGTATATGATCATACATTGCATAAGCCTGTCACAACGTAAATGTACCTCATCTTTGGCAGGACCTACTCTGTCTGCTAAATGAGCTACTCACTTGGGGAAATCCTTGGTGTTGTGGCAGGCTTATGCAATGTATGATCATATACTGTAACTAAACCCCCATTATTTTTTGCATAAATTAGGTGTTTTTAATAAAACTAACAAAATTGTTCAGCACTAAAATAACTGTTTAGTAGATAAGTGAGTGCATGGATTTTCATTTTTACTGTACTTATTGGCCCCCAGCACCCCCCTATTTAAGTATGTTTAGGTGAGTGAAGCCAAACCCTTGTTTTCTCCTATATGTATATATTTAGGAGTCTAGTCAGCTCCTTGGTTTGCACCCCTCCCTGTTACAGGTGCCTCATCACAGGACCCTATTTAAGCCTTGTACTGTAGAGAACTCGAGATGGAAGGATTTCCCCAAGTGAGTAGCTCATTTAGCAGACAGAGTAGGACCTGCCAAAGATGGGGTACATTGGCGTTGTGGCAGGCGTATGCAATGTATGATCATATACTGTAACTAAACCTCCATTATTTTTTGCCTAAATTAGGTGTTTTTAATAAAACAAACTTATTCAGCACTAAAATAACTGTTTAGTAGATAAGTGAGTGCGCTGGAGTTTTGCACCCCTCCCTGTCACAGGTGCCTCATCTCAGGTCCCTATTTAGTCTTGTACTGCAGAGAGCCTCAGATGGAATTTGTTCCCCAAGTAAGTGGGTTAATCTCATAAGAGCAGACATTAGACTGTGAGAGTAGGACCTTCCAAAGATGGGGTACATTGACGTTGTGGCAGGCTTATGCAATGTATGATCATATAATGTAACTAAATCCCCATTATTTTTTGCCTAGATAAGGTGTTTTTAAACAAAACCTTTTAAAAACTAATAAAATCTGTCAACATTGAAGTTGCTGTTTAGTAGATAGGAGAGTGCGCTGGATCTTGTGTATTGTTTATTGTATAATATGGCCCCCAGCAGCACCCCATTTAAGCATGATCAGGTGAGTGCAACCACCCCCCCCCCCATGTTCTATATATATATATATATATATATATATATATATATATATACACAATTTTCCCTTAACGACTGAGGACAAACTAGGTCTGTCCAACAAAAAACAGTCATTAAGGACGTCCGTGACAGGACGTCCACGATATGAGCCCTGGACCGACGATCTGTGTCGATCACGGTCGGGGAGGACTGCCAGAGACCCCAGCAGTCCCACTACAGCAGCTCCGGCCACCCCAATCCTCCATGGCCATGTGATGATCACCATGATCACATCACAGCAATAGGAAAAATAATAAAATAAATATATTATACATATACAGGTGGTCCTCATTTAGCGACCTACCTGTTTCACCATGGCTCAAACTTACGATCAGGCGTTAGTGCAAGCTGTCATGGGGATTCTCTGCTCTGGTGCGTTTGTATATGTTCGGGGAAGTTTACCCGAACATAGAGAAATGCACCAGATCAGGGAATGAATTAACTCCCCACTTACCGACCGATTTGTTCTATGACCAGGTCATAGGAAGGGAACCCGGTCGATAAGTGAGAAGTGTCTATATTATATATGTTTAATATACTGCTCAAAAAAAAAAAAAAAAAAAAAAGGAACACTAAAATAACACATCCTAGATCTGAATGAATTAAATATTTTTCTGAAATACTTTACATAGTTGAATGTGCTGACAACAAAATCACACACAAATAAAAAAATGGAAATCACATTTTTCAACCCATAGAGGTCTGGATTTGGAGTCACACTCAAAATTAAAGTGGAAGAACACACTACAGGCTGATCCAAATTCGATGTAATGTCCTTAAAACAAGTCAAATGAGGCTCAGTAGTGTGTGTGGCCTCCACGTGCCTGTATGACTTCCCTACAATGCCTGTGCATGCTCATGATGAGGTGGTGGACGGTCTCCTGAGGGATCTCCTCCCTGCTGCCTCGGGGAGGGGGGGGGGGGGAGTAGGTGTGGCAGCCTCCATTCGCCTAAGGCTCCTGCCTGCTGGGGGAACCCACCGGCATATTTCCTGGTGGGCTCTCCCCTGTCTTTGAGCCCTGTCACAATATGGCAGAGCAGGCACCTTCTTACTTTCATGACAGGTGCCTGCAATGCCATCAAATGCCGGTGCCCGGAGGAAAATGCAGGCGGCGAGGGAGGCTCTTCTTGCAGCCACTCACTCTTCCCTCAAGCGCCATCTGTGATGCCGGGAGCCGGAATATGACATCATTCCGGGCCCGGCATACTAAACAGGAGCTGCCCCACTCTGGACCCCAAGGAGGTGAGTGTTTGAGTGTTTGTCAGTGAGTGTATGTCTGTCAGTGATTGCCTTTGTGTGTGTTTCTGTCAGTCAGTGAGTGTATGTATGTCTGCCAGGGAGTGTCTGTGTGTGTGTGTGCCTGTCAGTGAGTGAATGTATGTCTGTCAGCGAGTGTCTGTGTGTGTGTGTGTGTGCGCCTGTCAGTGAGTGAATGTATGTCTGCCAGGGAGTGTCTGTGTGTGTGTGTGCCTGTCAGTGAGTGAATGTATGTCTGTCATCGAGTGTATGTGTGTGTCTGTCAGTGAGTGTCTGTGTCTCTCTGTCTGAGTGTGTCAGTGAGTGAGGGTGGGTCTGCCAGTGAGTGTGTGTATGTCCACCTATCAGTGAGTGTGTGTGTGTTTGACAGATATCCTTGCACTGACTGAGTGGCAGTCACCTTCAAAGCTACCAAACTAAAGAGCTGGCACATCTCAGACGCCAGGGCGAAATTTCTAGACACCATTGCGACCTGGCGACCTGGGATTTGTCGAGCCCTGATCTATACACTGATGGCAAACATGTTGTTCTGTATAATAATCCGAGTATCTATAAACTGATAATAAACATGTCGCTCTGTAAAACAATACAGAGTATCTATAAACTGATAATAAACATGTTGCTCTGTAAAACAATACAGAGTATCTATAAACTGATAATAAACATGTTGCTCTGTAAAACAATACAGAGTATCTATACACTGATAATAAACATGTCGCACTGTAAAATAATACCGAGTATCTATACACTGATAATAAACATGTCGCTATGAATAGTAATACTGAGTATCTAAACGCTGATGATAAACATGTTGTTCTGTATAATAATACTGAGTATCTATATGCTGATAATAAACATGTTGCTCTGTATAATAATACGGAGTGTTAAGACACCCTTGGTGTCTTTAAGGGAAACCGCCGTTTAGTTCACCTTCCCCTTTCGCAATTCAGTAATCCGTTCGCATAAACTGTAATCCACGAACCATAACCAGGGGAAGCGGTAATCTCCCGATCGGGATCCGTGAAAGGCTCCAAACTCCCAAACGGAAATCCACGAACTGCTGCTAGCCGCCGAACAACGATATCCCCCAAGCGGCTTTCGGTTCCATCCAGCAGTCTCTAAACGCAAAGAAGAAATCCCCCCAATAACGAGACAGAAGCTCCGCATTGAGGGTCAAACAGGATCTGGCTTTACTGTGGGCTACCTGCCTGTATTTATGCAGGTCTCCCACTTGGTGGACACTCCCCTAGGGGACCAAATGGAATTACAGATGGACATAAAGACATTCCAGACATACAGTCACAGCTTTTACCCACAATGCACTATGGTTTCTTCCCCTCTGCCCTGGAGATAATTGAGAAGTAATTCAATTATCTCCAGGACAAAGACAAAGAAAATCGCCATCTTAAATATAATACTAGAAAATACATAAAAATATATAACTTTAAAATAACCGAACATTTCCCATTCGCATCACATATCCCCAGATAGCCTGGATCTGAGTGCATATTATTAGCGAATAGCACTCAGATCCCACACACACAGTTCAATCGCCATGGAGTCAAAGTTCTTACAGTCTTTCGGTATGCGATTGTCACGTTCTGTTCCTGGTTGCGGATCATTCTGGTAATGGCTTCTGGTATCCAGTACTCCTTTTGCTATTCTTGTTTAATATTTCTTGGTTTTTGGTTTTCTATTCTGTGTCTGGTTTTCTTTATGCTGGGATTTCTGGGTTCATTCCTATAGTTCGTCCCTGGATTTCCCAGTCTCCAGGTTTCCTTTAAATGTTTGTTTTATGTGCCACACCCTTATGTTTCCAGCTTTCATTATGTGTTGGAGTTCCTGCAGGCAGCGGCTCAAAGCTTCTGTCCTTTCTTGCAGGTAAGTGCTATATATGTGTTCTTAATCTGTGGTTGTTTTAGCATACATTAGGCAGTGTAGGACCTGCCAGATATGGGGTACATTGGCGTTGTTGGCAGGCTTATGCAATGTATGATCATATAGTGTGACTAAACCCCCATGATTTCCATATGTAGTACTTAGTTATTTCTCCTCTTGTTTTGCCTATGTTATCTTGTCGTGTCTTAGTTTGTATATACCTGTCCATGTTCAGCCCTGTCCCGTCATGCCCATGTTTAGTTAATGTTCCCTTATGTATTGTGTCATGTTCTGGGTTTAGCTTCCTATCCTTCTCTGGTTCTGGGTTCTACTAGTTATGTCTTGTTTTCATGTTTGGTGCCTGTTCTAGCTTTGTCTTGTTTCTAGTACTGGATACACCCTTGCTGCAGAGCCTCCCTATACAGCTTCTGGGAGGTCTGCTTATTTCCTAGCTCCTAGTTCCTTGGATCCGCTAAAGCTGAATCAGGGTTCTGGTTGTGGCTGCACAAACGCTGGTGCTCAACACCAGGGGGCGTGCGGTTACCCTGCACCAGACCCTGCTAATCCACCTCCACGCTGAAGACTCCCACTTCATCAGGCATTATGGGTCCCGGTCCATGCCCCGCCACCTGGACACTGTGTCTGGGTTCCGGGCACCGGACTACCACCCTGACAGCGATTGACTCCATGGGAAGGCTATCTGGGTTAAGTTCTTTCGTGTGTTTCAAAACTCCCGAACGGCCGGAGTTCGTATGCTTTCGTGGAAACATCCAGGCGTTCCGTTGTTTCAGCGGTGTTCGGCAGAAAAGTGTAAATTTTTAGTTTCATGAAAATAGAGCCGAACACCGCTGGGCTTTCGCATGTTTTAAAATGACCCCTGCCTCGTGGTTAACATACGAACGTCGACCACCCTGTATTCGGTTTAATTGAGAAGTGTCTGCGGTTAACAACAATGTTCTAATTGGGATCAATAGGCTAACCAGCAGCACACTTCTCTCCTGGGTGGCCATCCGTTCGGGAAAAACAGTCATTCGTATGGCTGGGCTATAGGAAACAGCCATTTACACGAACGGGGCAGAAACAGATGAATCCACCGCAATAAATAGACAAATGGTTCTGTCACACGGAGTATCTATACACTGATAATAAACATGTTGCTTTGTATAGTAATACTGAGTATTTAAACGCTGATGATAAACATGTTGCTCTGTATAATAATACTGACAATATATACACTGATTCTAAACATGTCGCTCTGTATAATAATACTGAGTATCTATATGCTGATAATAAACATGTTGCTTTGTATGATAATACTGATTATCTATACACTGATAATAAACATGTCGCTATGTATAGTATTGATGAGTATCTATACACTGATAATAAACATGTCACTCTGTATAATACTGAGTATCTATATGCTGATAAACATGTTGCTCTATAATAAACATGTCGCTCTGTATAATAATCCTGAGTATCTATACACTGTTAATGAACATGTCGCTCTGTATAATAATACTGAGTATCTATACACTGATAATAAACATGTCGCTCTGTATAATAATACTGAGTATCTATACACTGATAATAAACATGTCGCTCTGTATAATAATACTGAGTATCTATACACTGTTAATGAACATGTTGCTCTGTATAATAATCCTGAGTATCTATACACTGTTAATGAACATGTTGCTCTGTATAATAATCCTGAGTATCTATACACTGTTAATGAACATGTCGCTCTGTATAATAATACTGAGTATCTATACACTGTTAATGAACATGTCGCTCTGTATAATAATACTGAGTATCTATACACTGTTAATGAACATGTCGCTCTGTATAATAATACTGAGTATCTATACACTGATAATAAACATGTCGCTCTGTATAATAATACTGAGTATCTATACACTGTTAATGAACATGTTGCTCTGTATAATAATTCCTAGATTTTACTAGTAACATGACGTAAAGTCATGATTTTATTAAAGACACGGAGGCGAGTATTATGCATATCTCTTTCTTTATTTCCTCAGCAGCAAAGATAGAGGAATATAAATATTATCAAAATGAAAGAAAAAACTGTACAGGCATAACGAGTAGCCAATCACATAACAGAGGAAGTAGCTATATAAGTCCTGTGTCTCCCACAATCCCCCTCTTTCTTGCGCAACCGAAGACCAGGTAAGATAAACGATGTCCCACTTGATCCAAACAGGAAACGGGAAACAAAACGAGAACTTCAAGCTAAAAAAGATAGAAAAATATGGTAATTTCCAAACTCCAACTGTAGACTTACCAAACATAAACGTGAGGGATCTACATGAAACATGATTCTGAAATAGAATATATACATGATTAAAAATCAATATAAAACTGTCAAATCATCTAAGCATGATAAAAACTGCACAGTACAAAAAACATGAACTCAATACAGACCCAATTGCCCACGTACTTGTATTGCATCGAAGCATCTCCAATCCCAAATCCACACCGGGAGGGTGGGAGGGAATAATACTCGCCTCCGTGTCTTTAATAAAATCATGACTTTACGTCATGTTACTAGTAAAATCTAGGAATTTTATTAAAGACACGGAGGCTCCTATTATGCAAGTTTAAAGCTGTGCTATCACCTGAGATGCGACGTGTTCAATTGGTCTGAAATAGAAGTCTCTGAAGGTCGACTCTCGGGACCAGTCCGCTGCGCGCATGATGTCCTCTAGGCGGCAACCAACTGTGGATGCCTTCGAGGCCATAGCACCCCTTACAGAATGAGGCGTAAAGACAGATGTGTCTATACCCGCTAGGGATAAAAGCCAACGAATCCAACGCGCCAGCGTCGGAGTCGATACTGGGCGATGAGGAGCCTTAAACGAAATGAATAGGGGATGGCGTTCAGATGAGCGCACCGCACGTGTAGCCTCTAGATAGGCCTTCAAACAATCCACCGGGCAGAGCGCCGGACACAACGGGAATCTAGGATATACGAAGGATTTGGACGCCGACTTAGTTCTCCTAGATATGGTAAAAGTAACGCCATCCGGCGTAAACACAAAGGCACCCCAGTCAAGAGCCCTAACATCGGAGACTCTCTTACAAGAGACCAGGCAAAACAGCATAACCATCTTGGAGGATAGTTGTTTAAGAGTCAAGTCCTGGTTAGGGTACCAATCCGACAGAAAACGCAACACAATGTTGACGTCCCAAAATGTCGAAAACCGCGACCTAGGCGGACGGACGAAGCGAATACCCTTGAGAAGACGGCATACAAAAGGATGTTTGCCGATGGGTACACCTTCCAAACCACCATGGCCGGCCGATATGGCCGATCGAAAAACATTGATAGTCCTGTACGCCTTGCCTGAGTCGAACAGGGCTGTAAGAAACCCCAGTATCAAATGGAGAGGGGCAGATATGGGATCCACTGCCCGTTCCATGCACCAATCAGACCAAGACTTCCATGCAGCTCGGTAAGCTGATCGTGTGCCCGGAGCCCAGGCGTTATCGAGGAGCAAGAGAGTCGACTGTGGAACGTCAGGGACAAGCCAGCGTCCCCTGAAAGGAACCATGCTACCAGGGGCAACTGGTGCTGGAGCACCAATTCGTGCGAGTTCCCATCCGGATCCAGAAGGAGGTCCTGGAAGTTCGGCAACAGACGAGGGAAGTCTATGGACAACTCCATCAGACGAGGGAACCACGGCCGTGATCTCCACAGAGGGGTGATCAGGGTCAGACAACAGTCGTGACGAACCAGCTTCGAGATCGTACGAGCGATCATGTTGAATGGGGGAAAGGCATACAGGTGGCCTGGAGGCCATTCTTGAAGAAAGGCATCCGTCGCCACTGCCGCCGGGTCCGGTCTCCAACTGAAGAACCTCGGTAACTGAGTGTTCAGTCGAGATGCGAACAGGTCCATCTCGAACCGACCCCACAGCCTGTTTAAGCTTTGGAAGACCGAGTCGTGCAAATGCCAGTCTCCCGAGTCTCTCAAATGTCTGGAGTTCCAATCCGCACCTGAATTGTCCAGACCCGGAATGTGTTCCGCCGTCACCGAGACGTTGTTTAGGAGGCAGAACTGCCAAAAGTCCTTCGCCAGCAGAGCCAACATTTTGGACTTGGTTCCGCCCAAGTGATTTATGTATCGGACTGCCGATACGTTGTCCAATTTGAGGAGAACACAGCAGTTCGCCTTTCCAGGGGTAAGGCTGCGAATCGCAAAGGCCCCCGCCAGGAGTTCCAGGCAGTTGATGTGTAACGACTTCTCTGCGTCGGACCATCTGCCCCCCGTGGAGATGTCGCCACAACGAGCCCCCCAGCCGTGCAAGCTGGCATCTGATTCTATGACCACGTCCGGAACGGAACCGAAAATTGCTTTTCCGTTCCAGGCTTCCATGTGTGCTAACCACCATACCAGCTCGTCTCTGGACTCCTCGTCCAGACAAAGTCGGGATTCGTACGATCGACCCGAACGTAGGTGTGACCCCTTGAGCCGTTGGAGAGCCCGGTAATGTAAGGGGCCTGGGAATATCGCCTGAATGGAGGAGGCCAGTAGGCCGATGATCCTCGCCAACTGCCGGACTGACAAGTCCGAAGCGCGAAGAGCTCGACGGAGCTCCTTCTGGATGGCTTTTATCTTGGATTCTGGTAAGTACAGGAACTGCCGTACGGAATCCACCTGGAACCCCAGGAACTCCATAGACTGGGCGGGTGTCAGGACCGACTTGTCCCAGTTTACCAGAAAACCTAGGTTCTGTAAGAGGTTGATCGTCCAGTCTAAATGCAACTTCAGGCATTCCAACGACTGTGACATGATCAGGATGTCGTCCAGGTAAATAATTAGTCGAACCCCTCGGGTACGGAGGAACGACACCACCGGCTTCATAACCTTGGTGAAACACCAAGGAGCCGAGGAGAGGCCGAACGGAAGGCATGTAAAACGCCAACGCCGTCCGTGCCAGGTGAAGTGCAAGTAGTCCCTGGATTCTATCGCTATTGGAACCGTGAAGTACGCATCCTTCAGGTCCAATTTGGCCATCCAATCCGACTGTCTCAGAAGGTCTCTGAGACAATGGATGCCTTCCATCTGGAAATGTTGGTAGCGTAGGAAGGCGTTGAGAGGGCGAAGGTTTATCACTGGGCGGACACCGCCCCCTTTCTTGGGTACAAGGAAGAGATTGCTCGTAAAGCCTGGAGTGGCGAACGGCAATTCTTCGATGGCGCCCTTTGAGAACATCTCCGCGACTTCCGCGGAGATCATCGCGTCCTGTTCCCGTGGGAGGGACAATTCCCTGGGGGTAAACGTTTGGACCGGCAGGGAAACAAAATCTAGTTGGTAACCCTTTACGCATTGCAGAACCCAAGCATCTGAGGTAATAACTGCCCACCTTGGGTAAAATAAGGCTAGCCTCCCCGCCACCCGAAACTGATCGAGAAGGGAAGAAGGGGTACTCACCATAAGGGCGTCTGCCCGACGACCCACCACGGGGGTATCTAGAGCCCCACGATCTCCCTCTAGCCGGGAAGAAAGGAGGCGTTTTCGGGTCCTGGAGCCCTCGAGAGGGGAAAAAGGAACCTCTGTTGGCCCTGAATGAGCCTCGGAAACCACGGCCGGGAGGACGGTTCCTGCTACGCCCGGCCCCACCGAAAACCTTGGGCGCGAAGACGCGCTTCATATTAGCTTGCGCCTTGTCAATAGCCGTAAAGGTTTTTACATAGGACCCCATGTCCTTCACAAAGGATGTGCCGAACAACATCCCCTCATCGGCTGAGTCAGGTTCAGCTACGGTCATAGCAGCCAGTTTAGGGTCTATTTTCAAGAGAATAGCCTTGCGTCTCTCGGAAGACATAGCCGTGTTGGCATTCCCCACAAGGCATATAGCTCGCTGGACCCACCCAATGGCCACATCCATATCTAGAATTGATTCGCCATTACGGGCTGCCTCAAGGAGCTCGTACAGCTTAGACAGGGGGCCCAGCGTATCCAGAATTTTATCCTGGCACCCTTTTAGGGAGTGATCAAGACCCTTTTTAGGCTTCCACCCAGACTTATTAAGAAATTGGGCAATCTGAGGGTCCACTTCAGGGGTCTTACAGGCAGCGCCAGGGAGGGAAGGTCGTGGGCATTCGGCACGCAATTTATTGCGGCCTTCCTTTGACAGAGGTGTGCGAATCCTCTTAGCCACGTACTGGGCGATATGGTCCGGAGGGACCCATTCGGCAGACCGCGGGTGACGCAGGTCGTCCGGGTCAAACAGGGGGTTCCCCTGTGGGTCTAAAAGCCCTTTTTCATTATCCCCAGCGGGGTCTGGCACTTTTCTACGGGGAACGGCAGAGGACCCAGAAGGGGTGACACCCGTAAGGGGTTGATCCTCGCCAGACTCGTCCTCCCCATAGGAGTCATATTCCATAACATCGGAATCATTGTCCACACTCCGGTCGGTATCCGACCCATCATCCAGGGCTCTAGCCCGTTTCCACAATCTAGCCTTTTTTGCCCGGCCAGGGGCTCTTGTGCGCGTGGGATGCGCGCTATCTGCGACCGCCAGAGGCGTGTCAATCATGACAGGCAAAGCCTGCATCGAGGAGTGGGACCCGACATGTCTAGCTTTTGCCTTTGCCTTACGGGCACCCGGCACAGTTAGGGCAGGGGAGGGGGACCCCACACTCAGAGGGTTAGGGGCAGTCATAGAAGGCAAGAGCACAGACTGAAGGGACTGGGCAAAAGAGGATGAGACAGTCCCCATAGCGGAGGCAATAGCCTTTTCAAGGGAGGAAGCCATAGTAGCTTCTAACAGGGCCTGGAGCTCCTGAGAGGCCATAGCGCCCTCCGGATTATCTACTGGAAAATCCCCAGAGGGGACGGTAGGCCCATCCTTGCTATCCTGCATAATGAGGTATGAGAGAAGCAAACTGAATACTAGAAATGGGTTGATTAACCCAGCAGAACAGAGAAAAAGCTAAACCTGATCGTTGGTGTAGTAAGGGGGCCCGTAGTAAAGGGACCGACCGCACGGCACAGCAGGGTGAAACGAATGGTCGCCCAAAATGGCCGCCGCACGTGTCAGGGTGTGCCCGTGGACCGGCTCCAGGCGGGGGAAGGGGCGCGTGCACCTACCCGCGTGGGCAGCCCGCGAGAGGGGAAAACGAGCACACTCAGTCGCGTCCACAGAGAAAAAGGGGGCACGCGGCTGAGATAGCGCCGAGAAGCGGCAACAGGGGCGGTATGAGGGAAAACAGCCCGCGGCGGCGGGTAAAGCCCCTAGGGGAAACCCCCAATACACCAACGATGTAGGTACTAGATAGTAATCAACAATAAATAAAAACGACAATACTGAAACAAGCATAAGCAAAACATGAATCACAAGTAAACAAAATGCAATGAGTAGGAGAGCTCAAGTAAAATACTTAGCTGTCTGAGGAAGCAGCAAAGAAAGAGGGGGATTGTGGGAGACACAGGACTTATATAGCTACTTCCTCTGTTATGTGATTGGCTACTCGTTATGCCTGTACAGTTTTTTCTTTCATTTTGATAATATTTATATTCCTCTATCTTTGCTGCTGAGGAAATAAAGAAAGAGATATGCATAATAGGAGCCTCCGTGTCTTTAATAAAATCCTGAGTATCTTTACGCTGATAATAAACATGTCGCTCTGTATAATAATACTGAGTATCTATAGGCTGATAATAAACATGTTGCTCTGTATAATGATATCAAGTACCTGTTATATTTGATGATAGCTGACTTACAATAACATACCGTCTACTAATCAGCCAGGATTTATTGATCACAAGTCACATATTATGTTCGATCCCTTTGTTGATATACACATTCCTGCTGTAACATACACCCAACATGGCCGAACTCCATACACACACTGGGAAGAGAGCAAATCTAGGGGGTGTATCTATCCCAGCATGCCTTGCACACTTACTACAGGAGCTGGTTAGGGACAAACTGTGCATTATGCAAAGCACAGTATCTACATAATAATGTAGTCACTACTCTGTATAATAATACTGAGTATCCATACACTGATAATAAACATGTCGCTCTGTATAATAATACTGAGTATCTATACTCTGATAATAAACATGTCGCTCTGTATAATAATACTGAGTATCTATACACTGATAATAAACATGTCGCTCTGTATAATGATACTGAGTATCTATACACTGATAAACATGTCACTCTGTATAATAATACTGAGTATCTATACACTGATAATAAACATGTCGCTCTGTATAATGATACTGAGTATCTATACTCTGATAATAAACATGTTGCCATGTATAATAATCCTGAGTATCTATTGTAAGAAAACCAAGTATATTTAAACCTCATTCGGTAGTTTCCTCCCGAACCGCCAGAGCCTTAGTGATATAGCCCTCTGTTCACTTGATAGAATAGACAAACCATATAGTAATCCTAATAGCCTCACAAGACGATTCCCTTAGTGAAACACACGAATCTCCAAACATCAGCCGAAGTCAAGAAGAAGGGTACAAGACTACAGGAGCTGGTTAGGGAAAAACTGTTCATTGTGCAAAGCTTCCCTAAAGGGGACTGCTGGTATAAACCACAGTATCCACATAATAATGTAATCACTCCTCTGTGTAATAATACTGAGTATCCATACAGTGATAATAAACATGTCGCTCTGTATAATAATAATACTGAGTGTAGCGGAGAGCTAGAATTTCCTAGCCTATCTCCACTTGTAGATCCCAGTGAGGCTCAGGAACAAGCAATTATAAATCCATAGGGCAAAGTTTCCAGCAGGCAAAACAATACAGCAGTATCCCAACAGCACTCCCAATAACTGGACGACACACAGTATCAGGAGCAGAACTAAAGATTTATTCACAGCAGCTCCTTATAAAGGATTCTCCCATGCAAGGGACGGATTTACAGTAATTACAACAGTAACCAATGATACAGAGGTTCCCTCCCCTCAGAGTGACACTTAATCCACTTAATCCTGGCACCTTTTCTCCTGTTTCTTGGATGTACCCTAAAACCATGGGGTACCAGGACTTAAGTGGCATCCCCTGGTAGCCCTGGTCTGGGTGACCAACATACTCAAAATTCACCCAGATCAGACCAGGAGTTCGGGAGTTATAGACATTAAACAATTTGACCGATGTATTCTGGCCCTGCGATCGGTCTTCGTTCGGGAGATGAAATAGACATAAATCCTTGTCATCCATAGAGAATACCAGGTTCGCATGAACCCCCTTGTTCGGTATATTGAACTCACCGAAAGGGGAGTCGATTAGCCCCTCCGTTCATGAGTTCTGGAGCTCTGGAGGTCTCAGCGGTGTTCGCGCAATCGAGTGTCTTATTTGGGTTCCAGACACTCGATGACCAAACACCGCTGAGAGTTCGTGCTCAATAAAACCTCAGTTAGCTGCGGTTACAAAGAGAATAAGGGTTTGACGAGGGACACACTTCAGCTCTAAGGTGGTCTATGTATTCGGTAGTTTCCATTCATATAACTATGAAGGAAACTACCGAACTAACATACGAACTTAGATACAATTTTCACTATACATTCAGTTAAAACAGGCGAACAGTCTTTTAACACATAATTCTGGCGGATAGTCACAGGCCATCCGCTACACTGCTCCCCCTTGCCCACAAGCCGGCATAAACAGTCTGATCCCACACGGATCGGCTTGGGGATGTCCGGATGGCTCACAGATCATTGTTCAAGGTCAGTTTGTCTGGACAACCCGTCGGCATTGCCATTCTGTTTTCCCGGGTGGTACTGGATCTTAAAATCAAACGGCTGTAGCACCAAACTCCAGCGTAACAACCGGGCATTGTCTCCTGCCACCCTGTTTAACCAAACCAACGGGTTGTGATCCGTGAGCAGGGAGAAAGACTGTCCATACAGATAAGGTTGCAACTTCTTTAAGGCCCACACCACAGCCAGGCACTCCTTTTCGATGGCGGCGTAGCTCACTTCTCTGGGTAGTAGTTTTCGACTGATGTATGCTACGGGGTGTTCTCCGCCATCGGCCCCGACTTGGCTTAATACTGCCCCCAATCCAAACATAGAAGCGTCTGTGTGAACAAGAAAACGTTTAGTTGGATTGGGAGCTGCCAAGACAGGGGCATTTGAAGGAGGACATACACATAACACCCAAGGCCTGTCCTCCTTGAGGGCTTAGGTGCGGGAGTTTTCCGGCTGGTTAGGACATGTAAAGCGGGAATGTCCTTTCTTGCCACAATACAAGCATAACCCCTCTCTTCTACAGTATTGTCTCTCTGTCTCAGATAATCGTGTAACTCCCAATTGCATTGGCTCTGGAGGAATAACCGTTGTTGTCTCAGAAGAGGGATAAGTCAAGGCTAGGTGTTCCGGCACCCTTTTAGATCTTTCCCTAGTGTTTTGCCTATGCCAGAGTCGTTCGTCAATGTGAGCAAGATAAGTGATTAATTCCTCCAGAGTATTAGGTAAATCTCTGGTAGCTACTTCATCTAAGAGTTTGTCAGACAATCCATTCATAAATGCATCTACAAACGCTTGTTCGTTCCATCAAACCTCAGCAGCAAGAGTACGGAATTCCAGAGCATATTCAACTAGGGAACGTGGGCCTTGTCTCAAATGTAACAGAGTTTGGCAGCGTTAGTCCTTCTCCCTGGGGGGTCAAAGACTCTCCTAAAAGCTGCGACAAATTCAGCATAGTTAAAAACTATCAGGTTTGTCGTTCTCCCACAAGGGATTGGTCCAGACTAATGCTCGATCTATTAATAGGGTGATTATATAGCCAATTTTAGCCCTGTCAGTAGGATATGCTCTTGGATGGAGTTCAAAATAAATGCTGACTTGGTTCAAGAAACCCCGACATCCCTTAGGATCACCCCCATATCGAAGAGGGGATGTAGCCTGATTGGAAGTTCTTGCAGCAACTATTTCCATAGGGTGTTCCTGAGGTCTCTGGGTAGGGATTTGCTCCTCCGGTTGGAGATGAGCAGTATGGGTTTGTAAGATTTGTATGGCTAGAGCGATCTGGTCCATACGATGATTCAGTTCCTCAAACCAATTATCAGGTACTGGCCCAAGAGGATTAACACCTGCAGGGTCCATGGCCCTAGTGTAATGTCACGATAGTGACCCCTTCTCACAGAGTGTAACCCAAAGAAGAACGTATACCGGACCTTAGAGAGGCCAGACTAACGTTTAGAGTAGTCAAATGGATAGCCAGAGATCAAGGGAGTACAGAAGACAGATAAACGATATAACCTAGCCAAAGTACAGGAAACCAGAGAGCAGAATAGTCAAAAAGTAAAGCCAAAAGTCAATAACCAGGAAACAAACACATAAGAAGATTATCAGCACTAGAGGAACCAACAAGAACCACACTACAACTGACAGGGATGCCCTTTTATAGTGTGGGGTATATTGCTTTAAAACCATGCCCCCAAAAGGTACGGGGGCGTGGTCACATGTGAAGTACGTTGGCATTTACTTGCCGGCTACGGCGCACTTGCGCCGTATTATAAAGAAACGAGCGGTGTGAGCGGCCGGCGTCAAAAGGGCTGTGCCGCTCACCGGAAGAGGATGCCGTGCTGCGCGGGTCCGAGGAAGAGACATATGGACATATGGTGATAAAGATATATTCCAAAGGGGCACTCATGTTTTCCAGAGCTTAAAAAGCTCTTTTTATGAGCCTGGATGGAACAATCCCTGTCTAAGGATTTCTTTTTGCTGGTGTCAGATTCCCAAGATATTGCGGTTCATCATATGAAAAAAACAAGGATGTATGCCAATAGTACAGTACGGATGTAAAAGCAGGAAAAGTAAATAATATTTGACCTACTTACATTTGCTAGAGCAATGACCTGCTCTAGTGTATGGAGCTTTAGGTGGAACAATCCCCACCTAGGGATATACAATTGCAAGAAAAAGTATTTGTACCCTTTGGAATGATATGGATTTCTGCACAAATTGGTCATAAAATGTGATCTGATCATCTAAGTAACAACAATAGACAATCACGGTCTGCTTAAACTAATAACAGACAAAGAATGAAATGTTGCCATGTTTTTATTGAACACACCAATCCCTCCAGTAAATAAAAAGTAAGATGGAAGTCCTTTATGACCGACCGCAAGCACATTTTCCTGCCCAAAACAGTTCCATAGTTTTGGGCTGTGCGGCCGGTCAATTTCGATGTTAAAGGCAGTTCCCTTAGAAAAACTACTAAGTCCCATTCAAATGCACGAACGGGCCCCATTTGTGCAAATAGCACAGTGTAACCTGGTGTTCGAATTGTCGAATGCACTTCGACTTTAACCGAAGCGTCAGAGACGGTAAGTGTCAGCGGTGTTCGTGTATTTGGGTAGCCGATTTTAATTCCATAGATTTCTTAGCATACACCGCTGACCGCGTTCGACTAAATTAAAATGGCCGCCGCCACGTGTTACTTTGTCGAATGGCGGCCACTTCGGCTGCATCCGAAGTGCCATATAAAAAGTACCTTCCCCATAATATTTAAAGGGACAGAAGAAGTATGGCTTAATACTGTTTTTAAAGGGCCCAATCTCCCAGGGCCATAGTCACGTGGAAGGAGGCTGGCAAATAGGCTTCTCTACAACCCAGGGAAGCAGGGCAATTTGTCATTTAAAGGGCCAGTTACAAATGGCAGTTTGTAACAACCACTTAATCTTTTGAGCTGTCATATGTTGTGTAGGGAAATTCTTGATCAAATGTAACACTTGGTGTGATGTATGGAGAATAGTGGGATGGCCCAGAGTGATAGTAGTAGCAGTCTCAACAGCCATTGCACAAGCAGCCAGGGCCCTAAGACACGTCGGCATCCCCTGAACCGGAACAGGAACTACTTTGGAGAAAAATGCTACAGGACGCATACCACCTCCACGTTCCTGAGCACAGACCGCAGCCATGGTTTTACAGTTGTCCCTCACAGAAAGATTAAATGGTTTACAATTATTAGGCAATACTGAAGCTGGGGCCTGCATAATGCCTACCTTTAGTGCCACATATGCATCATCCATTTCAGGTGACCATCTGATATAATCTGGGCTGTCCCCTTTTACAGCCATTCTCAAAATTGAGTCGTAGTATGAACATTCAGGTATCCACTGACGACAGTAATTAATCATACCCAAGAAGGTGAGCAACTCCTTCTTTGTAACAGGTTTGGGTATCTTTTGTAGACCTTCAATACGTTTGGAGCTGACGGAGCGTGTACCTTGTTGTAACACTAATCCCAGATAGTCAACCTTCTCTGCACCTAATTGGATCTTATGCTTGGTTACCTTGTGGCCTTCCTGTGCTAAATGTTTCAATAAGCTGACAGTGTCTTGTGTGCTGGCTTCCCAGTCAGAACTGCACACCAGTAAGTCATCGACATACTGGAGGAGGGCAGAACCATGACTAGGGGCCCATGACTTAAGGGTTTGCTGGGGCACCAGTGAATAAACAGCTGGTGAGTCCACGTAGCCCTGGGGAAGGCAAGTCGAGGTGTACTGAACTCCCTCAAAAGTTTAAGCCATAAATAGTTGTATCTCTTGGTCAACAGGGACCGAGAAAAATGCATTACTTAAGTCAATGACTGTAAAATACTTTGCTTCATGAGGAATGGCTGTTATCAGAGTGTTAACATCAGGGACGATGGGGGCAATGGGGATAATTAGATAATTAATAGCACCAAGGTCTTGAACAAATCTGTAGTCCATGGTAGCCTTAGAGACCAGGTTAATAGGGGAGTTGTAAGGGGAGACTACAGGCCTTAGTATACCCTGCTGAAGGAAGGACTGGATCATAGGTCTGATCCCATCCTTCTTTTCCTGTGACATACTGTTTAATATAAATTGGGCTGACATTTGGGCGTAGTTTTGCTTTATAAGGGGTACAATTTATGTATCCTACATCTAGCTTGGATGAAACCTATACAGAAGCAGGGACCTCATCCATGTTCATCTACAGGAAAATTCCCGACGAGGGGGCAGTAAGGGAAACTGCCATACCACCCTCAGGGGAAAAATCCACAGTTGTATCCAGTAGTCCAAGGAGATCCCTCCCTAGGAGACTAACGGGATACCCTGGGATTAAGCTAAACTTGTGGCGTAGGGAAATAGGGGAGTGGGGTAATTACATTTTCAAAGGGATAGTTTTGAAGGTTTTTGTTAACACTCCATTTATTCCGGGGCAGGAGAGCGATGCTGTGGGGGGTAGTGTGGCTGTCTGGGTATCCGTGAGGGACCCTGGTAACCTGGGGCTTATCCAGTCTGTTGTCTGATAGGGTTGGGACACTCATTCCTCCAGTGTCCCTGCCGTCCACAGTTAAAACAATGTGTCCTTCCATTAACCCCTTAAGGACCAAACTCCTGGAATAAAAGGGAATCATGACATGTCATGTGTCCTTAAGGGGTTAATAAATGGTTGGGACCTATTTCCTCCACGTCCTCTTCCCCTTGAACCTGTAAATCCTCTTTGGTTTAATCTCCTATCACCTCCAAAACCTCTCTGTCTTGCCTGTTTAGGGTCACAATGCTGTAAACCCTGTGACTGATACAAGATACTCTTTCTATCTTTACCTATAGCAAAACAACCTGCTGCTTCTCTCTCATGTATTTTCTGCAAAAATTTAACTGGAGTTAAAGTTGACCACTCTGAAATCAGCTGTTGAACTAGCAGCGAATATGCTGGAAGCATATTCCCAATGCAAGTCTGTATTTTTAAAGAACCCATACCACTCTCCTCTGAACCAAGTCCAGCTTCATCTTTCCAACATTTATAAAACCTTTTAGTGAAATCTGTCACTGTCTCCTTTGTGCCCTGTTTACAGACTGCTTGTCTTTCCACAATCTTATCATCTCTGTTTTCACTTCATCCCACATAATGTCTCTCCCTTTTCAGTGGCTAATGGATAAGTACTCTTTTTCTTCATCATCCTCATCTGTTCTTTTAACACCCAGTCCCATCTTTTTTCGTATACCTAGTTTGGACACCCTTAGGGTACCTTCGCTGGATTTGTTTAATCTTCTCATCTTGGGGAGAGATAGAAAGGGAGCTTAATGGGGCAGTGGCTACACCCTGTGATCCAACTGCTACAGCAAGAACCAAATAATCATAATTTTTAGGTGGCAGACTAGGATATACTGGGCTATAGTATGGAGTGTAATTAGGGGGGGGGGGGCAGTGATTTGCAGCTATCAACAACAGTCTCTTCAGTTTTCTTTTTATTCTTTTTTTATCCTTTTTCCCTCTTGTGAAACAGGATTCCAATGAGGTGCAATCTTAAGCCAATTCTCACCCCCCTTTCTCATGTATTCCTTGTCCCATCCTGGATCTCCCTCATACCAAGGAAAATATTTCTTATCTCCCAAACATAATCCCTTAACCATACTCAGAAAATAATCATCATTAGCCCCGTCTTTAGGGAAGGGAGTTTCACTACCCTGTCCTTGTGTCCACCCTGACATATTGTCCACCCATGGATCCACTAAATAATCTCCCAGCTCCCCAATTCTAGCAACATACTGTTTGCAAGTCTCCCCTGGATTAGGGCGAGGGTATTTTTTAGACTGGGAAGTACCCATTTCAAACTCACTGAGAATCGGATTTGGAATAGCTGATTATTCAGTGGTTAAGAACAGCTGTCTGGAATCAAGAGTTCCTACAAAACTGTTTTACAACCTGTCAAAGGAAAACCTCTTCCAAAGAGGGATCTAGGGTCGTCATAGACAATTATGTACAATACAGCCTACCAAAGGCTCTCCTCATACTCCAAGAGTGATACTATATTAAAACCTCAAAAGTGAAATTCCCCTTTAAATAAAAATGGAAATATGCAATGTATGGAGGATGGGAAAAGAAAAGAAAAGGAATAGAATAAAGGTCAAATAGACACCTAATACCTAACCTTCCTTACGTCCAGTTGCAACCCAAAAAACCCAAAACCCAAAAAACTTCTGACACCAATTTGTTGGGGATAAAATCAGTTATACACGAGGCCCTCTTTGTTAGATGGATGTTTTGTCCGAGCCACACCCTCTTTGGAATACAGGATCCTGGGAATCAGCCAAGAAGACAACCAATTCAAATTTTATTTATACATCAGTTATATTTATACCCCAATTTTATGTTGGTGGTGGCACCACAAGTTATAAGCAGCTGTAGTTTTCACAAGTTATAAGCAGCTGTCTCTCATTATATCCTACGCACATATATTTGTTAAATAAACAGATATTTACAAATACCAAAATCTTGGACAATCAGCAAGAACGTTTCGCAACCATTATGACCACAATGGTTGTGAAATGTTCCGAGGATCGAAGATACAATTCCAAGTTTATTCTTGGTTCAAATTAACCCTCATATGAACAGCTAGGATAAATAGCAAAATGGATATTCGTATCTACAGGTGCATTTCTTGCAGTCCAATAAAACCCTTAAATACTACTGTTACATTGTTAGTTTAAAAAAAATCACACTTTCTTTGTGCTAAATAGAACATTTGCAGCCTGCGGTGCGTTTCTTGCAGTCCAATAAAATAAAATAAAAATTTTTATTAAAATTAAAAAATAAAAAATAAAAATTGTTGACTATTGGCGGTTACATTTTCTCCTGACATAAACAATCTGTTAGTTTGGTGGGTGAACGCAAAGAATGAGGAGAGCGTCAAATAAGGGATGTGGCCCTGGTCGTGGTGCTGCTGGTGTTGGTGGAGCTCCTGTTGCCGGGAGAGGATGTGGTCGATCTGTGCCAGCTACACGCACAAGTGAAACACCTTCCTCAGGTGCGAGTAGGCGTCAGAACCTTCAGCGTTATTTGGTAGGCCCGAATGCCACTCTACAAATGGTGAGGCCAGAACAAGTACAGGCGATAGTAGATTGGATGGCTGACAGTGCCTCCAGTTCCTTCACATTGTCTCCCACCCGGTCCCCTGCTGAAAGCCCAGACTTAGCACCTGCAGCCCATGGCCATCTGTCTTTCACCTCACCCCCTTGCAAATCAGCCAAGCAGTCTGAGCCACAAGTCATGTAGCAGTCTCTATTGCTTTTTCATGACTCTGTTGGCAGGGTTTCCGTGGGCCATCCACCTAGCCCTGCCCCAGAAGTGGAAGAGATGGAGTGCACTGATGCACAACCACTTATGTTTCAGGGTGTGGACATGCGAGGACCACCGCAGCACGTCACTGATGATGACGAAACACAGGTGCCAACTGCTGTGGCTTTCTGCAGTGTGCAGACCGGCAAGGAGGGCAGGGTTGAGGAGTGGGTGGAGGATGATGAGGTCTTAGACCCCACATGGAATCAAGGTCATGCAAGTGACGTGTGCAGTTTGGAGGAAGAGGCGGTGGTCGCACAGAGGAACCAGCACAGCATAAGAGGGAGCAGATTTCAAAAGCGGAGCAGCGTCCTCTAGAGAGTATGCCTGCTATTGCCCACCACACCCAGGGACTGAACACACCAAAGCCAGCTCCAAGCAGTTCCTTGGCGTGGCAGTTCTTCAGACAATGTGCTTACGACAAGACACGAGTGCTTTGCACGCTGTGCAATCAGAGCCTGAAGTGAGGCATAAACGTCCTACACCTGAGGACAACCTGCATGACCAGGCATCTACATGGAAAGCAAGAGCTGCAGTGGAGTAAGCACCTCAAAAACCAAGAAAGGTCTCAGGCTCCTCCGGCTTCCTCTTCTGCTACTGTCTCGGCCTCTTCCTCCACCTCTGGAGTGACTGTGGCACCTGCCAGCCCTCAAACAGAGGATGTGGCAGCAACGCCACCATGTCTGCCACCGTCCCCAAGCATTTCCACACTGTCCCATGGAAGCGTTCAGCTGTCCATCTCCCAAACACTGGAGAGAAAGAGGAAGTACCCCCCTAACCACCCGCAATCCCTGGCCCTGAATGCCAGCATTAAAAAATTCCTGGCATTTTAAATGCTGTCATTCCATCTGGTGGAGACGGACAGTTTTAAAAACCTGATGGCGGTGGCTGTCCCACAGTACGTGGTTCCCAGCCGCCAGTACTTTTCCAGGCGAGCCATCCCTTCCCTGCACAACCAATTTGCGGACAAAATCAGGTGTGCACTGCGCAATGCCATCGGTGGCAAGGTCCTCATAACCACTGATATGTGGACCAGTAAGCACAGGCAGGGATGCTATATCTACTTAACTGCACACTGGGCAAATGTAGTGGCGGCTGGGCCTGAGGCGGATAGCAGTTTGGCGCATGTCCTTCCGCCACCGAGGATTGCAGGGTATTTCTCTTTGCCTCCTGTTGCCTCCTCCTCCTACTCCGTTTCCTCCTCCTCTTCCTCCTCTACCACCTCCTCATCCGGTCAGCGTAACACCTTCACCACCAACCTCAGCACAGCCAGGGGGAAACGATAGCAGGCGGTTTTAAAACTCATATGTTTGGGGGAAAAACCCACACCGCGCAGGAGCTGTGGATGGGCATGGAACAACAGAACGATGAGTGGTTGTTGCCAATGAGCCTCAAGCCCGGCCTGGTGGTTTGCGATAATGGTCGAAATCTCGTGGCAGGGGGGGCGTGGTCTGGACGCTGACCAAGATGGCCGCGTGAAAGAAGAGCTCCGCTCCAGCAGCCCTTTAAAAAGCTAATTACAGCGCATACCTGAGCCAAATGGGTCGTACAAAACACCCGGAACATCCCCAGACCCCGAGGAATACGCAACAAAGGCATCTGGACGACTACCTGCAGCCGCAATCCGGTACGAGCGGGGAACCGGGAAGCCCCAAAATGGCGCCGGTGTCGCCGGCGGAGTCCAGCAACCCGACCCTCGAACGCATAGAGGGTGAGCTGCGAAATTTAGCAGCCTCGATGGTCACAAAAGCCGACCTGCACATACTCATAACCTCCATCCAGGATACGATGAAAACTGAGTTGGCGGGAATCCGCTCTGAGGTCGCCTCGCACGCAGGCCGCATCACCGCCCTGGAGGAGGCAAATACGGCCCTCACCGCGCGCCTTACATCAGCGGACACCGCGGTGGCACGCCAGGGCGGAATCATACTGGCCATGAGACGGCACCTTGAAGATGTCGACAATAGGGGCAGGAGGTGCAATATCCGCATCCGCGGAATACCGGAGGCGGAGAATGCGGAAAACGTGGAGGAGACTCTGACAGAGCTCTTCCAATCCATACTTCAATCACCTACCCCAAAGCCCATTGAATTTGAGAGAGCCCACCGAACGCTGCGACCCCGAGCTCTGGAAGACGGACCTAGAGACCTTGTCTGCTGTCTACATTCTTTTCCTGTGAAGGATGCCATAATGAGAAAAGCACGCGACAGGCCGACCTGGCCCTTCAGGGGAGCACAGGTCGCCTTATACAATGACCTATCCCCTATAACGTTGGAAGCTCGTCGAGCACTCCGCCCAGTGACTGCCGCTTTGAGAGACCGAAATATCGCCTACACATAGGGGTTTCCGTTCGCCCTCATGGCTCGACATAACAATAGCTGGCTGCCACTTAGATGGCCCGAAGAAATACCGGGTTTCATGGCCGCACTGAACCTTCCGCCACTGACGGTGCCCAACTGGGTTTTGGGACCACCAAACATGCCTCCGAGATCGCAGAGAGGGGCAAGCCGCAGGGGAACAGGACCCCCGCCGGCCCAGGCGGCAGAGAGGCGCAGAGACCCGACCCTGCCGGAGGAATAGAGGCCCCTGCACACCCACGACGACGACCAACACCACACAAATAGCGGAGATACCTGATCCACCTGAGGGACCCCTCTGCTCCAACTACTACGCTGGCACTTTTGGTGACTATCCGCCCCTGGTTCCCACCGGGGCACCCTGACCACCCCTGTCCGGGACAATGCATAACAGAAGCACACGGAACTCCGCCAGGTACGATGTCTAAACCCGACAGTGGGATTTGGGTGGGGGGCCCACGGGTCTGGGGGCAAACACCTGGGTTCCTTACACAAATAACACGAGACTCTCCCTTCCCCCCTGCGGTGCACGACCCGTCTTTCCCCGGGTGGGGCCATACCCGTTTTTGTTGGGCGGGGGATGATGGGGGTCTGTGGGGGCAGATATCTGGGTTCTCGCTGCCTGACTCCTCCTTGACTTTTGGGCCTTGAACCTGAACGCTGCATTGTGAACCTGTGAAGGCGGCCTCTAACAAATGGCTATTAATATTTAAATGCTCTCAGTTTAAGTATAGACACGAGCTCACAATGGTTTTCTCCGAAGTAAAATAAGCCCACGGGAAATAGTTGAGAGGTTCCGGGCACAGAGGTAGAGGGAGATCTGACGATGCAAAGTAGCACGAATGTCGGCCGACCCCTGTACTCTTCTCCATAGTATCTAACATGGCCGGACAACCGGCACTCAGCACCAACCGTTATTGGACATTGTGTTACTTACCCGTAATTCCTTTATGACCTAAAAGCAAATAGACAGTAAAGTATGGGGGGGACGGGGTGGGAGGGAATGATAAGGGGAGGGGGGAACGGGGAACTATACTATAATTGATTGATTAATAACAGGGAGAGGAGGGGAATGAAGGGTAAATAATGATACTAATAATTTAATAAAGGAAAACAGAAGGGAGGGGGGAAAGGGGGGGGGGGAAAATTAAATTAAACTAAATTAAATTCAATTAAATAAATAACTAAATAAATAAATAGATAAAAAAAAAAAAAAAATTAATACATAAATAAATAAACACAGAGAAAAGAACGAAAAACAGCTGGGTATATCCACCGCTGTATAAATATTGGTCATGGAACACTAAGCACGGGAACACACTTTGTCTGGCCGGCTAACAGCTGGGGCGTAGTCCATACACCACTACGCCCGGGGGGTGCTGTACACCATAGATACGAATGGCCCACGTACAATCACCTAGGAGCCTGGGCCCAATAGAGTACACTGATTTAGATCGGTGACCCACTGTAGGGACTGACGGAGGGGCCGGGGGGTGGGGGTTGTGCGTTATCATAGGGAGATTCTAATTTCCAAGGCCTACTGGGTAGTGGGGAGGAGGTGGATCGGGGTGGGGAATATGTCTTGATGCAAGCACAAGATGGTCTGTCGTCTAGGGACTAGGCAGGGACAATAGGGATGATACCGGAGTTAGCAATGTTAAATGGTTTATTTACTGTCCATGTTGTAATATTCAAAGTTCAAATATATATGTAAATGCTATAAGAACATATGTTATGCACACGACCAACCGCACACGAAGCTGCTGCAAGCTTGGTAACTAGAACAGAGGGCCTGGGAAGAGCGGATTACTCTACTCTTCTTATTATACTTCTCATTCACCGTCTCTCTTGGGCAGCGCCTGTACTGTGCTACCCACATTTTACACTCGTGCTCGGATTGCACGACCAGGCTGTGGGTCCCCTCGATCTCTGGGCAGGTCCCGGGTTGAATACCTACTGGTGCTGGTTGTGGCACGAGAATCCCCCCCCCCCCTTCTCAGGACGGGGGGCTTAGATTCGGGACACACCCGATATCTACGAGGATCTCCACCTCTCTGAGGGACTCCTCTTTTTACACAACATAGCCCTCTTTTCACTCCTTCTGATAAGGCTTCCAACCCTGGTGGAACCCCGCTCCGGCACTCCACTCACTACTCCTCCCTCCCTTCCCCTCTCTTTTCTCTTCCCTCTCTCTACCCCTTACTCCCCACCCACTCTCCCTGTACTGATCTGTGCTGGGGATCCGAGAACCACACGACACAGGGTTAACAGATTCCCACGACTTGGGACGTCTTGCTGTGCCCATAGACGCTATGGCCTACCACGACACGCCCCTGCGAGTGCTCACCCAAAATTGCAGAGGCCTGAACACCCCTGAACGCAGGACACATCTTCTTGGAGAATTGAAGAAAAAGCACATCACGGTAGCCATGCTCCAGGAAACCCACTTTAGAGAGGGTTCTGCACTGAGGATGCAAAATAAACACTACCCGGACGCATACTTCTCCAACCACCCCTTAGCCCACAAAGCTGGAGTGGCCATTGTCCTAGCTGCCGAGCTATCATTCAGGGAGCTAGAACGCAAACAGGACTCACTGGGGCGGTACCTCTTCCTAAAAGGCATCATAGCAGATAAAGTCTATACGTTAGCGACAGTGTATGCTCCCAATAGGAATCAAGCTTCCTTCCTAAGGAACGCATTACATGCCCTAGACGAATTTACAGATGGGATACTCCTGGTAGGGGGTGATTTTAATGCCCCATTAGACCCAACGCTAGACTCATCCACGGGACATAGTTGTCTCTCACAACGCACCATCAGAACTATACGTCGAGCGCTGGCGAACGTTCGAGACTTCGCTTTGACATCTTATGCCGGCCGAGGGGCCATGGGGGCTTGGCGTTGCCAGATTTAAAAAAATACTACCAAGCTACGGTACTACAGCGCATCCTGGACTGGCACTCGGAGCCTCCACGGAAGCAATGGGTGGAGCTCGATAGAGGCCTTATTGGCCCTACACTAGAAGCGAAGATATGGGGCGGTGATGGAACTTGCGTCTCACAACACCAGAAGGAGGGGACGATCCTACAGACGATACACAGCTGGATTTCAATGAGGGATCAGAACCACATATCACCCACGCCGAGTCCAATGATCCCCCTTTCACATAACAAAGCTATGGGTGGCGGAATTCCCGCTAACACATGGCCCACCACTGGTCCCGGGACCTTTGTCCCCATACATAAGGTACTGAGAGATGGTGGGTTACGTACTCTGGATTCGCTCCTGGAAGGTGAGCCCAGAACCCCCCTTACCGTCTTGCGTTACCTGCAATTGAAACACTACTATGACTCAATACCCCACAAAGACCGCATGCACAGAAACCTTACGTGGTTCGAGGACCTCTGCGACCGAAACAGCACCCTTGAACATGCAATCTCAATACTCTATCAACACCTCATAACAGCTGGCGCAAACACTGCCAATACGTTTAAACGACGATGGGAGGAGCAACTGGGGACAACTTTCACCACCTCGCAATGGGATAAAGCCCTGATCTGGCAACAAAAGAGCTCTATGAGCTCATACTATCAAGAGATGAATTATAAAGTGCTCTCTTTTTGGTACAGAACGCCAACTCTGTTACACAGGATATTCCCATCAGTACCACCCACATGCTGGAGATGCCAAGCAGACAGAGGTACCCTGGTACATATATGGTGGTCGTGCAACGCCATAACCACATTTTGGAACATGATCAGGGACGTGTTGACGATCATCCTAGGGGACATCCCGGACTGGAGCGCTGAATTGGCCCTTCTCCACGTTTCACCGCAACCAATCTCACTGTACAAGAAATCGATACTTCGTCATCTCTTAAATGCAGCCAAAGCTACTATACCGGTACACTGGAAGACAACGACAACTCCAACAAAGACGGAATGGATCCGTAGGGTAGAGGAAATACAAGAGGCCGAAGCGACATACGCTTCCCTGACAGACCGGAGTAACAAACATGCGGAGATGTGGCTACCATGGTTTTTATACATATCCCAATATCGGCGAAATGGGGATGCCGCTGGGAGTGCTGGGGGAGTGCCGGTGGGGACAGGATCCACATAGCACAGATCGCTACACAAATTTCAACCCTTCCCTCCCATACTTTCCTGCCCATTCTTGTTGCACATTGTTGGTTGGGGTCCGGAGTGCAGGAGCGGGGAGATACGGGGAGAGCCCGAGGAGACCACATTCAACACACATAGTGCATCGAGATCATACTGAATTTAACGCAAACACCAACGCCATAACCTGATGCCCGCACTCTACCTCCTGTGAGCAGTGATATCAACCGTAGATCACCAGGATTACTGGGAATACACAAATAGAACTGACACGCGATACACATAAAGCTTCATGATCCCCGACACACTGCTCTTCCACACGAATCACCCTCCATATGGATTCTACGACACCCGCAGTTAGACAGAGGGGAGATGCGAGCCCAACTTATCCCTGACCCTCAGAACTAGGAAATAGCTAACATGTAAATTAGTCTTTAGAAAGACACCATCAGTCACTACAACCCCATATACACAACAGCCCACAGATACGCGAAAGAAGACGAGCCGAACCCAGGACACAATACCTTACTGTGACTCTCGGGTCCGACAAGTTTAATTGAACACGTATCCTCTGACTTACCAAGCTTGCACCCTTCTTGGATCACTCCAGTAGCACAGACGACACATACGGACACTTCACACACCACTACTCTGGGCCCGCAAGCCTAGAGGCTCACACTCAAGGTATGACACTGCTCCTCGAACACATTGGTAGAGGACTTGTATAATTTGACCTGGTTATTCTTCGCTCACTCACAGTGTTCTATGTGTACTACTCCTGACTTCCTTAACTTGTTAACTTGATCAAAAACCACACAGAGGACTCGAAGATGTCCCTTACACCAGGTGTTAGTTGGGAACTAAGATATATATCCCTAAGAAGTTTCTAGTTTAAAAGCAATGTCATCGATTCTAAGACATACTCACCTGCTGGGTAATTTCTCACGTTATACATTTTTCATTAAGTCTGAGTATCTGAACCATGCTATGCTTCATACTGTTACATACTGCGCTAAACTAGCCTTAAAATGTTTGACATGTTAAATGTAATATACTATTGCAAAAGCTATGCATGGAGGCCTGCGCGCCTTCCATTATTTCTCTTTTTCACTCCCATCTTCAATAAAAAGAGATTTACAAAAAAAGAAATCTCGTGGCAGCTCTGGGCCTCACCGGTTTGACGCACATCCCTGGCACATGTGCTGAATTTCGTGGTGCAGAAATTCCTGAAAAACTACCCAGATATATCAGAGCTGCTGCAGATAGTGCGGGCCATCTGTGCGCGCTTTTGGCATTCTCACCCTGTTGCTGCTCGCCTGTCTGTGCTGCAGCGTAACTTCAGCCTTCCCGCTCACCGCCTCATATGTGACGTGCCCACAAGGTGGAACTCCACCTTGCACATGCTGGAGAGACTGTGCGAGCAGCAGCAGACGATAGTGGAGTTTCAGCTGCAGCACGCACGGGTCAGTCACTCTGCGGAACAGCACCATTTCACCACCAATGAGTGGGCCTCCATGCGAGACCTGTGTGCCATGTTACGCTGTTTCTAGTACTCCACCAACATGGCCAGTGCGATGACGCCATTCTCAGCCTTACTATCCCGCTTCTATGTCTCCTTGAAAAAACGCTTTGGGCGATGATGGAAGAGGATGTGGCACAGGAGGAAGAGGAGGAGGAAGAGGGGTCATTTCCATGGTTATCAGGCCAGTCATTTAGAAGTGACTCGGAGGGTGGGTTCCTGCACCAGCATAGGCCAGGTACACAATTGTCCAGCCAGGGCACAGTTCTGGAGGATGAGGAGGAGGAGGAGGAACCATATTCACAGCAGGGTGGCACCCAATGCAGCTCGTGGGCATCACTAGAGTGTGGCTGGGTAGATACGGAGGACACAGACGATACACCTCCCACAGAGGACAGCTCCCTTGCCTCTGGGCCGCCTGGCACACATGAGCGACTACATGCTGCAGTGCCTGCGCAACGATTTCCGAGTTGCCCACATTCTAACTTGTGCTGATTACTGGGTGGCCACCCTGCTGGATCCCCATTACAAGGACAATGTGCTGTCTTTAATTCCCTCACTGGAGCATGATCAAAAGATGCGTGACTACAAGCGCACATTGATAGACGCGCTGCTGAGGGCATTCCCAACTGACACCGGAGGCTCACTGGAATCACAAGGCGAAGGCAGAGGAGGAGGAGGAAGAGCTGATGTGGAATGTTTTAGCAGGAGGCAGTATTGCAGCAATATGGTGGAACATTATGTGTGCACACGCCTACACATACTGACTGATGGGTCTGCCCCATTCAACTTCTGGGTCTCTAAATTGGGAACATGGCTTGAGCTTGCCCTTTATGCCTTGGAGGTGCTGGCCTGCCCTGCAGCCAGTGTATTGTCTGAACGTGTTTTTAGCACGGCAGGGGGCATTATCACAGACAAGTGCAGCTGTCTGTCCACAGCCAATGTGGATAAGCTCAGGTTTATTAAAATGAACCAGGCATGGATCCAACCAGACTTGTCTGTACCTTGCGCAGAATAGACATTAATACGGGCCTCATCCAGCCATTGCTATACTCAAGTGCACTTATTCTTTGGTTTCTTTTTTTATATGTTCCAATATTTTGTGGGCTACCCCAAAAAAACCAAACAGTGATGGCTACCTCTTCCTCCTCCACCGCTGCTTCCACCTACACCGCCACGGTCATCGCCTCCTCAACCTCCTACTCCACATCCACCTCCTCCTCCTAGTTTAAGATTATTAATTTTTATTTTTTATGTTATTTTAAGTTATTTACTTATCCAAATTTGTTTGCAGGGCACTTGTCCTACTTTTACCCCCATTTTACTTCCTTTTGCAGCCCTCTAGCCCTTTCCAGATCTTTTTTAGAGCCATTTTAGTGCCCAAAAATTCGGGTCCCCATTAGTGATGTACCGAACTGTTGGCTGGCGAATAGTTCCTGGCGAACATAGCGTGCTCGCGTTCGCCGCCGCGGGCAAACACATGGGCGGTTCGATCCGCCCCTATTCAGCATCATTGAGCAAACTTTGACCCTGTGCCTCACGGTCAGCAGACACATTCCAGCCAATCAGCAGCACACCCTCCCTAGCAGACCCTCCCACCTCCCTCCCAGCATCCATTTTAGATTCATTCTGAAGCTGCATGCTTAGTGAGAGGAGGGAAAGGGTAGCTGCTGCTCATTAGATAGGGAAATTGATAGCTAGGCTAGTATATTCAGTGTCCACTACAATCCTGAAGCACTCATCTGATCTCTGCTGTAAGGACAGCACCCCAAAAAGCCCTTTTAAGGGCTAGAACATCAGTCTGCTTTTTTTTTTCTGTGTAATGTAATTGCAGTTGCTTGCCTGCCAACTTCTGTGTCAGGCTCACAGTGGATGATGTGCCCATTTGCCCAGTCAGTGCCACGACTCATATTGATACCGGAGAAACTGACGGAAGCCAAGCACAGAGAGATGGACACAGGTTTCTTCAGGAAGGAAGAGATTCTTTATTGGATCACCGATCGGGACTCAGAGGGACTAATGTCACCAAAATACAGCAAGTTCTGAGCCCCGGACAATAGTGCAGGCTCCTTATATAGGCACATAACTCCTCCCATATTAAGCTCCACCCGCACATTCTCTTAACCAATCAACACAAATAAGAATTAACTTCCTGTTTGACCGCATGGCTTGTCCAGCACAATGGAGGAGGGGAATACTACATCCTGTATTCTTGCACATGCTCCGTACACTACTGATCGTATCTTGCCTCGTGCAACCAACTGATCGATACGTCAGCATATGCACGTACACATGCCACGTGGTAATCTCGGCCTACTAAATTTATTTTTACCGAGATTCCACCACAATATCTGGTGTCACAATAGCTTAAGCTTTACATTTAAAAAAAAAATCACTGTAATAGATTGAAGAGCAGTTAGTTGTCTGCCAGCTTCTGTGTCAGGCTCAGTGGATACTGTGCCCATTTGCCCAGTGCCACCACTCATATCTGGTGTCACAATAGCTTAAGCTTGACATTTAAAAATAAAAAAATATTTTTCACTGTAATAGATTGAATAGCAGTTAGTTGTCTGCAAGCGTCTGGGTGTCAGGCCTCCTTCAGCGTGTGCTCTGCAGACCTCTGCCAGTGTACTTTGCCAGTTACCACTCATATCTGGTGTCTCTATAGTGTGCTTTTACAAAGAAAAATAGTTTTTCAGTGTAAGCTAATAGCAGTCAGTGTCCTTAAAACGGGTGTCAGGCCTCCTTCAGCGTGTGCTCTGCAGACCTCTGCCCGTGTACTTTGCCAGTTACCACTCATATCTGGTGTCTCTATAGTGTGCTTTTACAAAGAAAAATAGTTTTTCAGTGTAAGCTAATAGCAGTCAGTGTCCTTAAAGCGGGTGTGTCAGGCCTTCAGCGTGTGCTCTGCAGACCCCTGCCTGTGTACTTTGACAGTTGCCACTCATATCTGGTGTCTCTACAGCGTGCTTTTACAAAGACAAAAAGTTTTTCAGTGGAGGCTAATAGCAGTCAGTGTCCTTAAAGCGGGTGTCAGGCCTCCTTCAGTGTGTGCTCTGCAGACCTCTGCCCGTGTACTTTGCCAGTTGCCACTCATATCTGGTGTCTCTATAGCGTGCTTTTACAAAGAAAAAAGTTTTCCAGTGTAAGCTAATAGCAGTCAGTGTCCTTAAAGCGGGTGTGTCAGGCCTTCAGCGTGTGCTCTGCAGACCCCTGCCAGTGTACTTTGACAGTTGCCACTCATATCTGGTGTCACAATAGCGTGCATTTAAAACCCAAAAACTTTTTTCACTGTTATAGATTGAATAGCAGTTACTTGTCTTAAAGCGGGTGTGTCAGGCCTACAACGTGTGCTCTGCAGACCTCTGCCAGTGCAGATTGCCACTCATATCTGGTGTCACAGTAGCTTGCACGCATAGTACCACTAACCAAAAAAAAAATGACAGGCAGAGGCAGGCCAACCCATCGTGGTCGTGGTGCTGTGATTCCCTTTGGCCCTAGAATAATGCCCAGTTTTCAGAGGCCACGTACCCTGAACTTGAAAAGTTCTGAGGACATAGTTGACTGGCTAACACAGGACACCCAATCTTCTACAGCTTCCGCTCGGAACCTTGTCGCACCATCCTCCTCCAGCTTAGCTTCAGGCACCTCTCAAGATACCACTCACCCGCCTGCCGCAACCACCTAAACTAGCACCACAGCCGCTTCACTTGGTACGTCAGAGGAGTTATTCACACATCCGTTTGAAGAAATTAGTGATGTGCAACCATTATTGCCAGAGGATGTAGCTAACAGGGATATGTCTCAGGCAGGCAGCATTACACACATGGACGTACGGTGTGATGATGATGATGTTGTACCCGCTGCTGCTTCCTTTGCTGAGTTGTTAGATACAAGTGAAGCGGTTGATGATGACGATGCGTCCATGGATGTCACAGTCAGACAGCATGCATCGGCACCCGGGGTCAGCCAGACAGCACGCCAATAAACGCATGCTGTGTCCACCACCAGAATGCCGTCATTGCAGAGCTCAGCAGTGTGGATTTTTTTTTGTGTGTCTGCCTCTGACAACAGCGATGCCATTTGCAACCTGTGCCAAAAGAAACGTTGTGGGAAGTCCAACACCCACCTAGGTACAACTGCTTTGCATAGGCACATGATCGCACATCACAAACGCCTATGGGATCAACACATGAGTACAAGCAGCACTCAAACTCTAAGCCGCCATCCTCCTCCTGGTCCAGCATCTTCAGCCACGTCAACCACTGCTGTCCTCCTTGCCCCCTCTCAACCATCCGCCACTCCGTCTCCCGCCTTGAGCAGTTTCCGCTCATCTGCCCACAGTCATGTGTCTGTCAAGGACATGTGTAACGGATCACCTGGCACCCCGACTGGGTACCTCCGTTAATGGATGCTCCTAGTGCTTCCTGAGGACTCCAAGCACTGCAGCAGACACCACAATCACCGAATCTGAGAAACCTTTAAATTCTCCCAAGCATATGAATGCTGTAGACCATTGAATAGGAACCATACGAATAGGCTTGTACTCCTAGCAGTCAACTGGAACAGCATGCAATAAATCCTTCCCCCAATAATGAGACGACACATCACTTTGAGGGTAAAACAGGAACTCTGGCCTGGCTCATCCAGCCTGGCTTTTATTACACTTGTACACTTACAGGCCACACCCAGGGGGAGGCATAAAATAACCAATCACATACATGGTTCAGCCCACACATCCCCTCCCCTCAGATAACATTAAACCCAATTATCCGGTACACCTTTTCAGCCAAGTTCTGGATGTACCCCAAAACCCAGGGGTACACCTTTAAATCCAGCATCGCTGGATAGCCCTTATTCAGGGGGACAACATATCCAAAATTCAAGTCATTCGGATGAATGGTTCGGGAGATATGGGGATCCAAAGATTTGACCGACCGCATGGGTAAAGTATCCGAAAACAGTTCCATGCATTTTGGCCCTGCGGTCGGTCACAAACAAGGGAATGAAAACAGGCGAATTGCCTGTGTTATAGAGCCTGGAGAGGGTTTGAATGAATTCCCTTGTTTGAGGGGTTCTTTCTACGGAACGGCGGGCCATTCGGTAGTTTTTATACGAATTTCTGGAAGTATGGAGGTCTCAGCGGTGTTTGCCTAGTCAAGTGTCCGATTTTAGTTCCAGACACTCGACGGCAAAACACCGCTGTTCGGTAGTTTAAGATGGCCGCCGCCACGTGTTTGTTTCCCAAATGGCGGCCACCCAGAGGACAAAGAATACATTACACTGATTGCCAATTACCCGTTTGCAACATTGTTGCAAACTGTAATTGGAGGCACACTTATTCCTGGGTGGTCTGGTTGTTCGGTAGTTTCACTCAATATAATGAATGGAGTGATTCTACCGAACAATCAGGTGAATGCTGCATACATATCCCAGGTTAAGCTTAACACACAAATACACATATAATATTACAGGCAGTACACTAGAATATGTAGCACAGTCTTAAAGGGACAGTAGTCCCAAAAGTCCCAATATGTCCATAGATGCTGTTAAAAGGGCCAGTAGCAGCAATATACAGTACAATATGCCCCAAATAACCCAGGGGCCATAGTCAGTAGGTAGGAGGCTAGCAAACAGGCTTCTCCAGGGCCCAGTGGCGAGGTTGGTTTCGCCACAACATGTTTGAGCGTAAGCAGCCAATGTCAGAAAGTCACCCCCTTGCCCAGCGTCTGACAGCTGGCTTGTCCGAACTATTAGCCCGCCAGCTTTTACCATACAAGCTGGTGGAGTCTGAGGCGTTCAAAAAATTTGTAGCTATAGGGACACCGCAGTGGAAGGTACCCGGCCAAAATTTCTCTTCACAAAAGGCAATCCCCAACCTGTACTCGATTGTGCAAAAGGTAGTCATGGCATGTCTGGCACACAGTGTTGGGGCAAGGGTCCATCTGACCACTGATACCTGGTCTGAAAAGCATGGTCAGGGCAGGTATATCACCTACACTGCGCATTGGGTAAACCTGCTGACGGCTGCCAAGCATGGAATGCGTGGCTCTGCAGAGGAGTTGGTGACACCGCCACGACTTGCAGGCAGGCCTGCTGCCACCTCCTCTACTCCTCCTACTCCATCCTCTTCCATAACCTCCTCGGCTGAGTCCTCTTCTGCTGCTGTGTCTTGCTCCACATCAACGGCACCCCCCCAGCTCCCCAGGTACTATTCCACATCCCGGATACGGCAGTGTCACGCCGTCTTGGGTTTGACTTGCTTGAAAGCAGAGAGTCACACCGGACAAGCACTTCTGTCCGCCCTGAAAGCACAGGTGGAAAAGTGGCTGACTCCGCAGCAACTGGATATCGGCAAAGTGGTTTGTGACAACGGAACAAATTTGTTGGCGGCATTGAAGTTGGGCAAGTTGACACATGTGCCGTGCATGGCACATGTGTGTAATCTGATCGTACAACGCTTTGTGCATAAGTACACAGGCTTACAGGACGTCCTGAAGCAGGCCAGGAAAGTGTGTGGCCATTTCAGGCGTTCCTACACGGCCATGGCGCACTTTGACGATATCCAGCGGCGAAACAACATGCCAGTGAGGCGCTTGATTTGCGACAGCCCGACATGTTGGAATTCAACACTCCTAATGTTCAACCGCCTGCTCCAACAAGAAAAAGCTGTTAATGAATATTTGTATGACCGGGGTGCTAGGACAGCCTCTGGGGAGCTGGGAATTTTTTTGCCACGTTACTGGACGCTCATGCGCAATGCCTGTAGGCTCATGCGTCCTTTTGAGGAGGTGACAAACCTAGTCAGTCGCACCGAAGGCACCATCAGCGACATCATACAATTTGTTTTCTTCCTGGAGTGTGCCCTGCGAAGAGTGCTGGATCAGGCCGTAGATGAGCGTGAAGAGGAAGAGTTGTGGTCACCATCAACACCAGAAACAGCCTTATCAGCATCGCTTGCTGGTCCTGCGGCAACGCTGGAAGAGGATTGTGAGGAAGAGGAGTCAGAGGAGGAATGTGGCTTTGAGGAGGAGGAGGAAGACTAACCACAACCGTGTTGTTGCACATGGCGGGGTGGAAGAACATACCTTCATTGACATCACTGAGGAGGAGGAACAGGAAATAAGTAGCTCGGCATCCAACCTTGTGCAAATGGGGTCTTTCATGTTGTCGTGCCTGTTGAGGGACCCTCGTATAAAAAGGCTGAAGGAGAACGACCTGTACCTGTACTGGGTGTCCACGCTACTAGACCCCTGGTATAAGCAGAAAGTGGCGGAAATGTTACCGAATTACAACAAGTCAGAAAGGATGCAGCATTTGCAAAATAAATTAAAAAGTATGCTTTACACAGCGTATAAGGGTGATGTCACAGGGGAATCTAACAGGGGAAGAGGTGGAAGTCATCCTCCTCCTCCTTCCACGACCACGCCGGCAAGGACAGGACGCTTTAAAGACGTGTTGTTGATGGAGGACATGCAAAGCTTTTTAAGTCCTACGCATCGCCACAGCCCTTCGGGATCCACCCTCAGAGAACGACTCGACCGACAGGTAGCAGACTACCTCGCCTTAACTGCAGATATCGACACTCTGAGGAGCGATGAACCCCTTGACTACTGGGTGTGCAGGCTTGACCTGTGGCCTGAGCTATCCCAATTTGCGATAGAACTTCTGGCCTGCCCCGCTTCAAGTGTCCTGTCAGAAAGGACCTTCAGTGCAGCAGGAGGTATTGTCACTGAGAAGAGAAGTCGCCTAGGTCAAGCAAGTCTAGATTACCTCACCTTTATTAAGATGAATGAGGGATGGATCCCGAAGGGACTGACACTGGGCGATACATTCGACTAAAAAAGGCCTGATGAGATGAGCTGCCTTGGGCTAAAAATGGTCCACACGCTGCTGTATTTTAGCTCTGAATGCCGGTTGACTTGCGTTACTTATCCGCCACCAACTAGGGTTCAAGCCGCAATGTTTTAGTGCACTTTCTGCCTGTGAAACAAACATCAATTTTTCTGGCCGCTGCTACAGCAGCGGCTGCAACAATACCTAATTTTTCAGGCATGTGTACATGCCTAATTTTTCGGCCCTCTGGTACTGCACTGTGGCTTCAAAAACCAAACCAAAAAAAAGGCACATAGTGACCCTATGTAGGGGGAACAGTCCCTATTCTGCTCTGTGTCAGTGTGTATCATGGAATTTGACTATCTTTATTCAGATTCAAAAATTACAATTCCAGGAAAAATTTTACAAACATTTACAAGAACATGTTATGCACATCATAGAAACAACGTGAACCTCTTTAACCCCATAAGGACCAAACTTCTGGAATAAAAGGGAATCATGACATGTCACACATGTCATGTGTCCTTAAGGGGTTAAAGCCACACACTTAAGACAAAAAATACGTACACACAATGTGTAAGGGTTTGAAAGAAAATTCTGAATCCTTACATGTTTACTTTATCGTTTGTTTGATTTTTGTGAACCATATATAAACTACAAGCAGCGTGAAAACTATAAAAACTCAAGTGGCCATGCTGATCAAATTAAATAGTATGCTTTACACAGCGTATAAGGGTGATGTCACACCAACGGGAATCTAACAGGGGAAGAGGTGGAAGTCATCCTCCTCCTCCCATGACCATGCCATATCTGCCAAGTGACCCTATGTAGGGGGAACAGTCTCTATTCTGCTCTGTGTCAGTGTGTATCATGGTCTCTGAGGACAGGTGTCAATCCATATCTGCCAAGTGACCCTATGTAGGGGGAACAGTCCCTATTCTGCTCTGTCAGTGTGTATCATGGGCTCTGAGGACGGGGAACAGTCTCTATTCTGCTCTGTGTCAGTGTGTATCAGGGATCCTTAGGATAGGTGTCAATCCATATCTGCCAAGTGACCCTATGTAGGGGGAACAGTCCCTATTCTGCTCTGTGTCAGTGTTTATCAGGGATCCTTAGGATAGGTGTCAATCCATATCTGCCAAGTGACCCTATGTAGGGGGAACAGTCTCTATTCTGCTCTGTGTCAGTGTGTATCATGGGCTCTGAGGACAGGTGTCAATCCATACCTCCCAAGTGACCCTATGTAGGGGGAACAGTCCCTATTCTGCTCTGTGACAGTGTGTATCATGGGCTCTTAGGACAGGTGTCAATCCATATCTGCCAAGTGACCCTATGTAGGGGGAACAGTCCCTATTCTGCTCTGTGTCAGTGTGTATCAGGGATCCTTAGGATAGGTGTCAATCCATATCTGCCAAGTGACCCTATGTAGGGGGAACAGTCTCTATTCTGCTCTGTGTCAGTGTGTATCATGGGCTTTGAGGACAGGTGTCAATCCATATCTGCCAAGTGACCCTATGTAGGGGGAACAGTCTCTATTCTGCTCTTTGACAGTGTGTATCAGGGGCTTTGAGGACAGGTGTCAATCCATATCTGCCAAGTGACCCTATGTAGGGATAACAGTCTCTATACTGCTCTGTGTCAGTGTGTATCATGGTCTCTGAGGACAGGTATCAAACCATATCTGCCAAGTGACCCTATGTAGGGAGAACAGTCCCTATTCTGCTCTGTGTCTGTGTGCATCAGGGGCTCTGAGGACAGGTGTCAATCCATATGTCAAGGTGTCAATATGTCATATGTCAGGTGTCAATCCATATCCATTGTGATTTAGGAATGTTAGGTGAGTTCTGCCCTTTATGTATTAAAACCAGACTCTGCATCAACTGTGTAATTTTCCATGGGAGTTTTGCCATGGATCCCCCTCCGGCATGCCACAGTCCAGGTGTTAGTCCCCTTGAAACAACTTTTCCATCACTTTTGTGGCCAGAAACAGTCCCTGTGGGTTTAAAAATCCAGGTGTCCGCTCAACTCTACAAATGACAAATAACATGAAGTCATTATTTTTACTTTAAAAAAATAAATAAATAACAGAATATTACAAAGTTACATTGTAAGAAAAGGGTGAAATTAAGGTTAGGAGGTGTCAATTCTAAAATTACGACCAAATTGCAGACACTCTGTCTTGTATAAGAGTGGACCAAAGTCTTTGAAGTTGACATGTTCTGTTGTTTATAGCAGACATAAAGATAACCAAAGAAAAAAAAAGTTACCTGCGCTCTTTCCACATCCCTATGTATTTTTGAATGGAGGTTTTTAGTTACCTCCAATGGCCATGAGAGGGTATGCCCACCTGCCACGTCAAGGCAGACCTCTTAGGTGGGTCCTAACTCTAACCATTCACCTTGCTTCCTTGAGCTTCTGGCAAAAATATGAGACAGAAAGGGGTATTTTTTTTTATATACATCCCAACATGCTTATTAACCCTTAATAGGGAACACATGGGATGAGCAGCAGCATTTTAACCTAGCTGTGTGATACAAAAGGGAATACAAATACCCAAATTATTATGTAAATTATATTTAAGTGTCACAAAGATTAAATATTTGTTTTTCAGTTTAACTCAGGGATGGCATTGTGTCTCAGGGCTCTTTTGATCAATGAAAACAATCTCTGGCACCTGTGATAATTAGATTGCCAGGTTAGCCCAATTTAAGGAAAAACTGCTAAAGGAGTGTGTTCCACATTATTAAGCAGAGCACCATTTTCATGCAATATGGGGAAGAAAAAGGATCTCTCTGCTGACGAAAAGAATGAAATAGTTCAATGCCTTGGACGAGGTATAAAAACATTAGATATTTCACGAAAACACTAAGCGTGATCATCACACTATTAAAAGATTTGTGGCTGATTCAGAGCACAGATGGGTTCGTGCAGATAAAGGGACATTGAGGAAGATTTCTGCCAGATTCATGCATCGGATCAAGAGAGCAGCTGCTAAAATACCATTACATAGCAGCAAACAGATATTTGAAGCTGCCGGTGCCTCTGGAGTCCCACGGACATCAAGGTGTAGAGTCCTCCAGAGTCTTGCAACTGTGCATAAACCTTCTATTTGGCCACCACTAACCAATGCTCAAGAGCAGAAATGGCTGCATTGGGCAGAAAAATACATGAAGACTAATTTTCAAGCAGTCCTGTTCACTGATGAGTGCCGTGCAAACCTGGATGGTCCAGATGTATGGAGTAGTGGATGGTTGGTGAACGTCCACCCTGTTCCTTTAGGGTCCCTGGAGGTGTAAAGATGACCTCTGCAAAGTATTTGGAGTTTCTGACTGACCACTTTCTTCCCTGGGACAGAAGGAAGAACTATGCTTTCCGTTATAAAGTCATCTTCATGCATGACAATGCACCATCTCACGCTGCAAAGAATACCTCTGCATCAATGGATGCTATGGGGATAAAAGGAAAGAAAGTCATGGTGTGGCCTCCATCCTCCATCCAATCATATTGAGAGCCTTTGGCGCATCCTCAAGCAAAAGATCTATGAGGGTGGGAGGCAGTTTACATCCAAACAGCAGATCTGGGAGGCTATTCTGAAATCTAGCAAACAAATTCAAGCAGAAACTTTCCAAAAACTCACAAGTTCAATGGATGAAAGACTTGTGAAGCTGCTATAAAATAAGGGGTCCTATGTTAAAATGTAACGTGACCTGTTAAAATGTTTATAAAGTTAAAATGTTGTTATAAGTTTGATTGAAATAGCTTACAGGAATTCCAGGTGGGGGAGTTAAGCGATCCCTCATCTCTACAGCAGACCCACAACCAGGTCCTGGGGGTAGTATTCTCTGACCCCATCCCAGCAGAAGAGCTGGCATCAGGGCAGAATGCAGTTGGCCTCTGCCCCACCTGCCCCCTTGTTAAAGGGCAGAACTAGTTGCTAGTCCCTTCAGCAGAAGCACTGGCACCAGGGAACAGCACAGTTAGCCTCTGTCCTCCCATTTTTCGTTGTCCAAGGCCTGAATACCCTCATGCCACCCCAGCAGAAGTGCTGGCAATGGGGCAGAGTGAAGCTCGCCTCTGCCCTCCCTTTGTCCTTGATCCTGGCACCCCTGTCAATTGCCCACCTGTAATGCTGACTGCAGGGCAGAATACCTCTGGTCTATGACCATCAAGCAACCAAGAAGCCAGGAGTACCAGTCTTTACTTGTGCGTGGGCTACTCGTCTAACTCAGGCACCGACCGACAGGAGGAAGGGAGATATGTGGCAAAAGTGACCTTACCACTGTTTTTTGGAGACGCCTGCTTGCCAGCCTCTTGCCCTGTGGCTATGGGGGTGTATTGCCTTTTAAAAACACTATTTGTGTATATTGGGACTTAGCACAATGCCCCTTTAAACTTTTGAAGTGGTTGAAGTGGAACTTCGAACTACCGAACAGCCGGACCACAAACATGTGGAGTGTGCAGCCAATTTACCTCCCAGGCTGGTGGTTAACCGCAGGCTAATAGACGAATGGCTGGGTGGTAGCTGTTCGTATAGTTGGTGTTAAGACACCCCTGGTGTCTTTAAATGATACCGCCATTTAGTTAGCCTACCCCTTCTGCAATACCAATAATCTCCATTCACATAAACTGCAGTGTACAAACCAACCTCAGGGGAAGCGGCAATCTCCCGACCGGGATTCGTGAAAGGCTCCATACTCCTGAATGGAAATCCACAAACTGCTGCTAGCCGCCGAACAACAATATCCACCAAGCGGCTTTCGGTTCCAATCAGCAATCTCTAAGCGCAAAGAAGAAATCCCCCCAATAACGAGACAGAAGCTCCGCATTGAGGGTCAAACAGGATCTGGCTTTACTGTGGGCTACCCGCACGTATTTATGCAGGTCTCCCACTTGGTGGACACTCCCGTAGGGGACCAAATGGGAGACTGTAATGACAGATACACATGGGGACATTTCAGACATACAGTCACAGCTTTTACCCACAATGCACTATGCTTCCCTCCCCTCTGCCCTGGAGATAATTAAGAAGTAATTCAATTATCTCCAGGACAAAGACAGTCGCCATCTTAAATATAGAACCAGAAAATACATAAAAATACATAACTTTAAAATAACCGAACATTTCCCATTCGCATCACATATACCCAGATAGCCTGGATCTGAGTGCATATTATTAGCGAGTAGCACTCAGATCCCACACACATAGTTCAATCGCCATGGAGTCAAAGTTCTTACAGTCCTTCGGTATGCGATTGACTCCATGGGAAGGCTATCTGGGTTAAGTCCTTTCGTGTGTTTCAAAACTCCCCAACGGCCGGTGTGCGTATGCTAGGCAGCCAGGCGTTACGTTGTTTCAGCGGTGTTCGGCAGAAAAAGTGTCCGTTTTTAGTTCCATGAAAATAGAGCCGAACACCGCTGGGCTTTTGCGTGTTTTAAAATGGCGTGATTGACATACGAACGACGACCACCCTGAATTAGGTTTAATTGAGAAGTGTCTGCAGTTAACCACAACGTTCTAATTGGGATCAATAGGTTAACCAGCAGCACACTTCTCTCCTGGGTGGCCATCCGTTCGGTAGTTTTGTTCGGGAAAAACGGTCATTCGTATGGCTGGGCTATAGGAAACAGCCATTTACACGAACGGGGCAGAAACAGACGAATCCACCTGCAATAAACAGACAGATGGTTCTGTCACAGTTGGCACCAACACCGCTGAACTTTTACCTTGTCTGGAAAGTCGACGCTTCGACAGGAGTCGAACAGCGTTTGACAATATGAATGCCACATTAACAGTGCCAATTGCACAAATGGCCCTGTTCGTGCATTCAAACTGCATTTAAACAGTATTTGAACTATGGGGAATAGACCAACCACACAGCCTAAATCTATGGAACTCTTTTGGGCATGAAAGCCATGCCTGCGGTTGGCCAAACATGACTTCCATGGAATTCAAGAACCCCTGCTCTGATCTGGGTGATTTTTGGATATGTTGTTCACTCAGATCAGAGCTATCCAGGGAAATATGATGTATCTTAGATTTTGTATCTGTGGTGAAACCGACCTCGCCACTGGGCATTGGAGAAGACTGATTGCCAGCCTCCTGCCATGTGACTATGGCCCCTGGGATGTATTACCCTTTAAAGACACCATTTCATGTATCAGAGGCACATGGTGAGAACAATGGATGGCGGCCATTTTAACTCACAGACACTGTTTGGACTTTTCTACACGGTGCCATCTCGACAGTATTTGGTGCACGAAGACATCATTCAGTCGTTTTTTAAACTATACAACATTGGACACATTATCGAGTAATTATTTTTCATATAGCCTGTATATGTTCTGAGGAATCTGCATTAAACTGCATCTTCCAAACTACTGAACGGATCTGGGTGAATTTAGGATATGTGGTTCACCCAGATCCCCCGGTTCCGAGGATATACTTATTGTATGTTTTGGGGTCCCTGTGATGTGTTTTATGATACTGTATTTTTCCTGCTTGTGATAATTATGTTAACCCACTGTGTGCCATAATTAGATCACAAGCAGAGGGGAGGATTTTGTGTATAATTGCTGGGAGTGTTTTCTGTAATGTACGTGTGTTATTGGTTGTTCTGTAAAACACTGTGGGCAGTACTAAGTTTGTGGATTGGGAATAAAAGAGGCTGTATGTGCCAGTACAGTCAGTTCTGCTTGACCTCAAAACAAAGTGTCGTCTCGTTATTGGGGGAATTTGATTGTATGCTGATTGCCAGGAGTGTAAGCTGATTGTATGCTTTTCCTGTTCAGTTGCTTACAGCATTCATATGCTTCTCTGGTTCGGTGGTTGTGGTGTCTGCTGCAGTGCTTGGAGTCCTCAGGAAGCGCTAGGAGCATCCTTCAACGGAGGTACCCAGTCGGGGTGCCAGGTGATCCGTTACAGCTGGTTCAACTTGGAGAGGGAGACCGTCACTCCGATCAGCATACACTGGTATTCCTGTAAATGTAGAACATCCCACTAGCTATGGTAGAGCTAGGATACACTGTTCCCTACAACACGAGTCAAGGTTGCAAGTTGAGGGTAAAACAAACTGGCTTTAATGGCACTCATGCATGACAATTTATGCAAGTGATCAGGCCAGAGGACAGTCCCTCTGGACCTGATGGTACACTGGACAGTGAAATGTACCAACCAATGAGAGAAAAGTGCATCTTTTTAAAACACCCCCCCCCCCCCTGCCCTGGAGATAATTGGTTTCAACGGTTACATTAACCTAATTATTTCCAGGTACATGAAAATACCACATTTTATTCCTTACTTAAAAATAGCATAAAAATACATAACTCCTATATTTTGACAGTAAAATATCACATTCAACCATTCTCCGGATAGCTCAAATCTGAGCGCACAAAATATACGAATGGCGCTCAGGTCACACGAATGCTATGTAAAAGTCACTGTATTATAGTCTGTTCATATGGTTATTGTGCGAACGGATGGGACAACCGGTACACCAGCGGGATTCGTATAAACCAGTAGCCAATTATAGTTCCAGGGGTTGTGCGCTGAAGTCCCGCTGTGCATTCGATGACACAAAGATGGTCCCCGCCTCGTGTTTGATATACGAGCAGCGACCACCTTGGGGCAAGTATTTAGGATACGGTGAACTGCAGGAACCACAGCTTAATTGGGGGAACACGCCAGTATCTAGGTGGTTGTCGTTCGACAATTTTTAATGCGCTGGTTCGGTATTCCGTTTGGCTAATTCCATATGATTGGGGGCCATCCTGATGACAGTCAATTAGGCTGCGGTTAACCACAAACCACAAGCTGCAGTTAACCACAAACCACAGCTCCCGGAAGGTTAATTGTTGGGTAGGGTGTTTTTCGTCAAGTCTTTCGGTGGTTTCAATATCAGCGAGGTTAACTAGCGGCACATGCCAAGGGCCGGGTGGTCGGTCATTCGTATACGCGAATGACTAGTATAATGCGTTCATATGAAACAAAGTATCAAAGTGAAAACAAAGTAACTGTATGTATCCGACAGAGGGGATCTCTGTAACAGTGTGTATTCAGCAAACTGTGTGTGTGTATTCAGAAAATTGTGTGTGTGTATTGAATGTATGTATTGCATTTGTTGGAGATACTATTAAAAATACGCTTACTTTTATCTATAATTATATTTTTATTCGTGTGAGTTGTGCACTGCTGTGCCCGGGCCCATAATTTTGTTAAGATGGCACTGGTGAGTGGGTGGGATGGAGGTTTGCGAGGGAGCACTGCTCCTTCCGCACCCTCCGCTGATGCCGCCAGGATACTGGAAATTACATCTAATATATTTAACTGTTGTACTATGATTCTCTCTCTTAGTTTATTTTACTCGCTTTAGTAATCCCACTTGTTTTTTATTCCAATTCTAGCTCCAGGTGTTTCACTCTTAATTGCATTTAGCATTTATTGTGTTCTTTTATGTTTTTTTATGCTTAGGGAGGTTTTTTGTATGGTAACTTCCATACCTGTTTTGAGCTACGCTTAGAAGATCAGCCCCCCTTGAAACCATTTATCATTTTTATTCAGTGAATCTGATGGGGGCTAACCGCTGTGCCACCAATGTTATTTTGATGGGGGCTGACCACTGTGCAACCAATTTTTTACTTTTTTCTGTAGATTTTGGACTGCCTACGTTAGTAGAGAGTTACACGAACACACCCTACTCCAAGAGTGTGCGTGACGTAGTTGTGGTGGAGAAAAGGGTTAAAGTTCACTATTTGTCTGCAGTAGACCGGAAATAATGACAAAATCCCCCTTTTAACACCACCCACACTTAAACATAATAATATAACTATTACTATTTTAACCCTGCCACCACCAAGACAATTTATAAATGGGGTGCCTTGGTCTCCCAGGTAAATCAACAATAAAACCCACCAAATAGTACTTAGTACAATATTTAAGGAATTACAAACATGCTAACTACTCTTTTCAGGTAACGTGATTCTTAACCAGACAAAGGCAGAACTTAATAAATGAATGTTTAGTATGAGTAAAAAATAGTCACAGTGCATGTAACAATATATGATAAACAAATTATTTGCACCAACAACAGATAAAAACAAAAAGGATAAAATACAGAAGTCCTAATCACTTAGGTTTTCAAAGTACAACTTCTGTCCAGGGGATATCTGGCAAAGGAAAGATGGTGACTCACTTAGATGGTGACAGAATTAGCTTCTGCCCCCTAACACTAGCACCCTTCAGGACCATTAGAGATATACCCTGTGGATTACCACGCCACACCCAGAGGTGGAGTTAAGGTGTATCTATAGAGATACTAAGTGACCACCCCCTTATGTCCAGACCCACATCAATCCAAAGGGAAACATTTGGTTCTATCTTCTCTTATGTACCTGCCACAGAAATAATAATTGAATCTACATATTTGTTATTATTTTCCCATTCCATAGACATGTTGCACGCCCCGCCCACGATCCAATAGAACAGACATCATAATTCCTGCCACACGGTTTACGTTGGGCAACTCATGTTTAGGCTTAATTAAAAGATTGGGCTTGTCCCATTCCAAATATAATATAAAATGAGGCTCAATTATTAAGCTGTGGGTAAGTATTAATGTTTCTCTTGGATATGATACTGGAACACAAGGGCCTTTATGAAACTAATCCCCTTCCCAAGTGTAGAACCTCACACCTTGCAGAGCCTTGATTACTTCACATCCATATAGTAAAATCCTTTTCACATCGCGATGCCATTCATACTAACCCTTCTGTCATCTGACCTCTGTGGGGGTCCCAGCTTCAAAGGCTGTAACCCCTTTTGACCTCAACAATACCATCTCTGTAATGTGTGACATTTACTACACAAATTACATTAAAGGATAATATTCCATAGTGTAATAACAAATGATGCACTCTTGTCGTGACAGAGAGTACCAGTGAAAGTGGTACAGGGATACAGTGCTGCAACTAATGATTATTTTCTTATCCAATTGGCGATTGTTTTGATTATTTGATTTATTTTTTGCAGCATTTAATCTAAATTGCTCCCATGTCTAAAAGACTTGGGATACTTTTTTTGTGGAGGTTGAATCTGGTATGTATTCAACCCAGATTAAAAAAATTTATAAAAAAAAATAAAAAATGAATGAATGATTAAAAAGGCCTTGATACAAGCTACCTATGTCTGCTGTCACATGCTGTCACATCACTGTCACATCACTGTCACATCACTGCCACATCACTGTCACATACTGTCACATGCCAATTTTTGCATCCTTAGTGAAAAGCTCCACATAAAAAAACAGACCTGTACCAGCCGCCAAAATGAAGCTCCTGGTGCCATCTCTCTGCATCTAACTCCATCAAACACAAAGAGACATATCACTTATAACTACACTGTGAGGGTACATGTCACTCCCCAGCACACTACGACTGTCAAACCTTGCAGTGTGGCAATAAATGACAAGTATCCTTTCCACTCTTTACATTCGTAGTGTGGTAATAAGTGATATGTACTGTTTCTTTGTGCTGGTGAGCGGTATGTACCCTTACAGTCTTTTTAAAAAAAATAGATTTTATGTTTTTATAGACCTCACGTCACAAACACTAAAAAATTAGTACAGCAACAAAAGCAAAACTTAAAGCAAATAGTGGAAGATCATTCCAAGAGGCTTGGACAGAATCATTTGGAGTGAGTGAACGCAATGGAAAAGCGTTATGTATTCTGTAGTGAAAGTGTTGTGTCCCGCAAATCAAGTGTTAGACCTCACTTTGACACCAACCACAAAAGTGTTGCCAAACTTGGAGAATCTGAAAGTAAAGAGTTTCTTAAGGAGAAATTGAGGAAATATCACTCCCAGTATCGTAGTTTTTTCCAACTATCTTTCTAAATCAAACCATCTGTCAGTTGCCAGCCTCTCCCTGATGGGGATTTTATCAAAATGGCTGGGAGTAGTTCCCTTTTTCATTATTTCCCAAACAAGGATAAAATGATGCAACTCATCTCTGAGATGCCTTACAAAAGGCAGTGTGTTACTCCGTGTGCTTGTATTAAAGCACAGATATAAATAATCATGCAAGGGTAGAAGTAATTTTGCATTAGAAAGTTTGTGACATCATGAGAGAAGAGGCTGTTGAAACTGTTGTCCTTGCCTAGAAGAACACAAGGAGGAGATATCCACAATTCTGTGATAAAGGCTTTTTTGGCACAAGAAATAGGACCAGAAAAAGTGGTTTAAATTACTAGTAGTTGGGGGGGCGGGGCCTGACTGCCAAGATGGCCGGACGCGCTCTCTAAACGCTCCGGCACCAGCGGGCATTAAATCTGCAATATTAGCCGACCAAACCATGAATGCAGCACCTGGTGTTCGGAAAATTAAGCAGGACACCCAGCGGAACGCAATGATACCTGCCTTGCAACAGACCGCAACACGAGCGCTTGAACCGGCCATGAGGCCTACACGGGAGCGAAGACGAGTGCCTGGGGGAGACGGCCGATCGCCCGGCACAGGAGCCGCTCACAAGCTAGAAGCACACGATGCCCTCCTCTGGACCGGCGGGGGATATCCCGGTCCTCGTTGGGGGCGACTACCCCCGCACAGCAATGCAAACAGGCGGCAAAACCTAAGGTGAGGCGAAACTGTCAGGGCACAGTCAAGATGGCGGCACAAGCACGGCCTGCAACTCGGCGCACACGTATAACGCCACCCAAACATACTTGGGCATTCTTCGAACGGCTCTGCACAGGCTTCTGGACGGAACACAGGACCGGGCGCCGAGCCTTCAAGATGGCGAGAAAAGCGGCAGCAGCCTGGATTCGCCCAGCGGTCCGGCGACACTTGGGCGGACTCCCGCCAAGAACCATCAAAGCGACCTCCAAACTAACACGGCGCCGAAAAAAGAGATGGCCGGGACAGCCGCAATGGCCCGTGGGTGACGGCACTCACCGGTATTCACACCCCCGCGAGACCAGCCAATATACCCGACCTCTCAGCCACTCTAAGACTCCAGAGACCTTCGACCCTCATGCCGAACTCACCTACTTCCGAGCTCCAGCCCGCAACGGAGGGATTAACCGAACTGGTGCACAGAACACACAGGTCGGCACAAGGATGGAGAGCCAGTCTTCCCGTGCCTCACCGAGCGAGCGCGGAGCCCTCGGGGAAGCCCACACACGGCCCAGTGGGGCGGGAACCCAGAAGGGACCATTACTCAGCCACTCAAGCAAACCAGCCAGAACGGGAGTTGGGTGAAGAAACCAGGACTTATGCACTCCGCGGCCTTCGGCCACCAACCCGGCCTGTAGAGCAGAAACGGACACTCTTAGCAGCCGACAGTAATATATAAGACTCCCCTTTCCAGGGGGAACGGGACTTTACCTGACCAGTGTGGGCTGAATAAAGAATAACTCACAAACAGTCAGTCCCGAGGACTAGAACCATCTGGGCATATCAACCCACTATCACCCAGCGGTATTTCCCTCATTTTACATGACTTATTTGTTTGCTCTCTCTGGGGCATATGCCCAGCAGACCACCCATTATTGAACTCTAAGCGTGTTCATTTTTACGTTTTTTCTGTTTTTTTTTTTGTTAGTTGTATTATGTTTTGAGAAGCCTCTTATTTTACAGTATTGCAATTGTTTTGAGCATTCAGGAAAAATGTAGCAGGCAGTGTGCTTTAATAAGCTCAGTTTTACCCCTTTACTATATGCAATGTACTACTCGCTCATGGAATCCTCTTGATTCAGCAATATAATTCACAGCAAATCGTATATTTAGATATGACATGTTCAGCCTGCATTTCGTCAATGTTAAAACTTACCCAAACCTGTATATAAAGCATCGTCAAGTTACATTAGCTCAGCATGTCCTCTACAAGTAACGGTTAAAAATTGCTATCACAGGATGCTAGAAAAGTTCTTATACTATGACCTGTTCACAGCCCAGGGCTGAGGTGCTTCCCCAGTGAATACTCACCTTAATTACAATTGCTATGTTAGTGGCATTTCAGCTGAGTGATAGCTTACAACATGAAAACCAGACAGCCCTCTGAAGCACTAAGACACACTGAGAGTTAACCAGTTACTACCAGTTATTACTTAACACAATAGTGATCATGACAAAGCATCGCAGAAGGGCACAAATGTTGATACCATCTTATTGTTTTTCTTTCTTAAGTGCAACTCGGAGGTCCAACGAAGTAAGGATGCTGCAAGCTTGTTCGTTCTCTAATAGTTTATCATTTAGACATACCTGCCTAGTTTACTATGCCTTCAAAACAAAAAATGTGCAAGTTTTCCATGCCACTGTTTAACCTATCTATGTTTATATGTAAACGTACGCTGTTGTGGCGCATGACCATGCTCTGTACTTACCTGCACAACAAAAATAAAGAATTCAAAAAAAAATAAATTACTAGTAGTTGGGGTTTCAGTTCTTTGTTAAAGAATCAAAACATCCAGTCATTCAGTTTCATTGTATTATACACCAAGAGGCTCTTTGTGCCAGCAACAAAAAATGATATCCTCAAAGATGTCAAAAAAAGAATGAATTACATCATGGCTCGTTCTCTTAATTTTCAACAGTTTCAAGCACTTCTTGATGAGGTACAGGCACAGTATAACACTTTACTCTTGTACAGGGGTCAAGTCCTGGGTAAAAAAGTGCAGGAACTCACCCAAGACCCACTCCCCGCCCCCTTCCCCCCGCCCCCCCTCACACCACAAAAAAATGATACGCTTGTATGCAGGGGCTGAGTAAGGGCACGGGGCTGAGGAGGGGGACAGGAGCTGAGGCAGAGGGACAGGAGCTTAGGAGGGGTGGGGGGCATGGGCTGAGGAAGGGGACATGGGCTGAGGTAAGGGATGGGGGCTGAGGAAAGGGACAGGAACTGAGGGGCTGAGGAAAGGGACAGGAACTGAGGGGCTGAGGAGGTGGACAGGGGCTGACGAAGGGGGCAGGGGCTGAGGAGGGGGGCAGGGGCTGAGAAGAGGGAAAGGGGCTGAGGAAGGGGGACAGGGGCTGAGGAAGGGGGACAGGGGCTGAGGAAGGGGGACAGGGGCTGAGGAAGGGGGACAGGGGCTGAGGAAGGGGGACAGGGGCTGAGGAAAAGGGACAGGGGCTGAGGAAAAGGGACAGGGGCTGAGGAAAAGGGACAGGGGCTGAGGAAAAGGGACAGGGGCTGAGGAAGAGGGACAGTGGCTGAGGAAGAGGGACAGGGGCTGAGGAAGAGGGACAGGGGCTGAGGAAGAGGGGCAGGGGCTGAGGAGGGGGACAGGGGCTGAGGAGGGGGACAAGGGCTGAGGAGGGGGACAGGGGCTGAGGAGGGGGACAGGGGCTGAGGAGGGGGACAGGGGCTGATGCTCGTATGCAGGGGCTGAGTAAGAGCACTGGGCTGAGTAAGGTGGACAGGGGCTGAGTAAGGTGGACAGGGGCTGAGTAAGGTGGACAGGGGCTGAGTAAGGTGGACAGGGGCTGAGTAAGGTGGACAGGGGCTGAGGAGGGGGACAGGGGCTAAGTAAGGTGACAGTGCTGTGGAAAAGGGACACGAGCTTAGGAGGAGGGGGGGGGCATGGGTTGAGGAAGGGGCCATGGGCTGAGTTAGGTGGCAGGGCTGAGGAAGAGGGACAGGAGCTTAGGAGGAGGGGGGCATGGGCTGAGGAAGGGGCCATGGGCTGAGGAGGGGGACAGAGGCTGAGGAGGGGGACAGAGGCTGAGGAGGGGGACAGAGGCTGAGGAGGGGGACAGAGGCTGAGGAGGGGCGCAGGGGCTGATGAAGGGAGCAGGGGCTGAGTAAGAAGACAGGGACTGGGGAGGGAGACAGGGACTGAGTAAGGGGACAGGGCTTGAGGAGGGGGACAGAGACTGAGGAAAGGGACAGGGACTGAGGAGGGGGGCAAGGACTGAGGAGGGAGACAGGGCTTGAGGAGGGGGGCAGGGACTGAGGAGGGGGGCAGGGACTGAGGAGGGGGGCAGGGACTGAGGAGGGGGGCAGGGACTGAGGAGGGGGGCAGGGACTGAGGAGGGGGGCAGGGACTGAGGAGGGGGGCAGGGACTGAGGAGGGGGGCAGGCACTGAGTAAGGGGACATGACTTGAGGAGGGGGGCATGGACTGAGGAAAGGGACAGGGACTGAGGAGGGAGACAGGGACTGAGGAGGGAGACAGGGACTGAGGAGGCAGACAGGGCCTTAAATAAGGGGACAGGGACTCGAGAAAGGGACTTAGGAGGGGGACAGGGACTGAGATGGGGGGACAGGGAATGAGGAGGGGGGACAGGGCCTTAAATATGGGGACAGGGACTGAGGAGGGGGGACAGGGCCTTAAATAGGGGGACAGGGACTGAGGAGGGGGACAGGGACAGGCCTGAGGAAGGGGGGCAGGGCCTTAAATAGGGGGACAGGGACAGGCCTGAGGAAGGGGGACAGGGCCTTAAATAGGGGGACAGGCCTGAGGAGGGGGACAGGGACTGAGGAGGGGGACAGGGACTGAGGAGGGGGACAGGGACTGAGGAGGGGGACAGGGACTAAGGAGGGGGTCTGGAACTGAGGAGGGAGACAGGGACTTAAATAGGGAGACAGGGACTGGGGAGGGGGACTGGGACTGAGGAGGAGGACAGGGACTGAGGAGCAGTGGCGGCTCTAGACTTTATGAGGCCTTAGGCGAAACTCAAACAAGAGGCCCCCACTAAAACACATAGTTAAAGGGACACTCTAGGCACCCAGACCACTTCTGCTCATTGGACACTCTAGGCACCCAGACCACTTCTGCTCATTGGACCTAATGCGCATGCGCGGCAATGCCGCGCATGCGCATTAGGTCCCCTCGGCCGGTGGGCGAGATCAGTCTCGCCCACCGGCCGACGCAATGAAGAGGAGGAGCGTCAAGGAGGCGGAGACAGCGACGAGGGACATCGCCGCTGCCTCAGGTAAGTCACTGAAGGGGTTTTCACCCCTTCAGTAACCGGGGATTGGGGGGTGGGAGGGAGAGGGACCCTCCAGTGCCAGGAAAACGTATCGTTTTCCTGGCACTGGAGTTTCCCTTTAAAAAACATATTGTGTGTATAATAAGCTGTTGTTATATTGAACGACAGGCTTGCAGCACTGGATACAGAGATTTACTTTCTGTATTCACTGTTGGGGTGAGTATGGCACGGTTGAAGGAGAAAGCGTACCAGGGCAAGGGGAAGTGAGAGTGACAGGATGAGGGAGGGTTATGTGACAGGGTGAGTGTGGCATGTCTAGGCAGGATGAGTGACAGGATAGGAGAAGTTAATGTGATAGGGTGAGTGTGGAAGAGCGAGAGCCGGTAATTGTGGTATGGATGGAGAGGGTGAGAACAACAAGATTAGGAGAGGTTAATGTGAGCGAGGCTGGGTGTAGGGGGCATGACAGCATGTGGGGGTGACTGTGTGGGGGTGGCTGTATGTGGGTGGAATTGGGACGGTGGAATTCGGAATGTGGTGGTCAGTGTGGGGGGCAGTGTATGTGGTGGTCAGTGTGGGGGGCAGTGTATGTGGTTGTCAGTGTGGTCATCAGTGTCGGGGGCAGTGTATGCTGTGGTCAGTGTTGGGGGTAGGGTATGTGGTTGTCAGTGTGTTCGTCAGTGTATGTGGTGGTCATCAGTGTGGGGGCAGTGTAAGTGGCGGTCAGTGTATGTGGGGGTCAGGGCATGTGGTGGTCAGTGTGGTGGAAATGTATATGGGGCAGGGTATGTGGCTGACAGGGAAATGTAGGTGCAGTGTATGTGGTGGGCAGGGCAGTGTCGGGGCAGGCAATGTGGGTGGCAGGGCAATGTGGGTGCAGTGTATGGGGTGGGCAGGGCAGTGTGGGGGGTAGGGTATATGACTGGCAGGGCAGTGTGGGGGGTAGGGTATATGACTGGCAGGGCAGTGTGGGGGTGGGAGGGCAGTGTTGGGGCAGTGTGGGTGGGAGGGCAGTGTGGGTGGGAGGGCAGTGTTGGGGCAGGACAGTGTTGGGGCAGTGGGGGTGGGAGGTCAGTGTTTGGGCAGGGCAGTGGGGGCTGGGAGGGCAGTGTTGTGGCAGTGGGGGTGAGAGGGCAATTTTGGTGCAGTGGGGGGGGGGGGGGGCATTTTTGGGGCAGGGAAGTGGGGGGTGGGAGGGCAGTGTTGGGGATAGGGCAGTAGGGGTGGGAGGGCAGTTTTGGGGCAGTGTGGGTGGGAAGGCAGTGCCGGTGGGAGGGCAGTGTTGGGGACAGGGCAGTGGGGTGGGAGGGAAGTTTTAGGGCAGTGGGGGTGGGAGGGCAGATTTGGGGCAGTGGGGGTGAGAGGGAAATGTTGGGGCAGTGGGGGTGGGAGGGCAGTTTTGGCTTAGTGGGGGTGGGATGGCAGTTTTGGGGCAGTGGGGGTGGGAGGGCAGTATTGGGGACAGGGCAGTGGGGGTGGGAGGGCAGTTCTGGGGCAGTGGGGGTGGGGGTGGGGGGGGCAGTTTTGGGACAGTGGGGGTGGGGGTGGGAGGGCAGTTCTGGGGCAGTGGGGGTGGGGGGCATTTTTGGGGCAGTGTAGTGGGGGTGGGAGGGCAGTTCTGGGGCAGTGGGGGTGTGGGGCAGTTTTGGGGCAGGGCAGTGAGGGGTGGGAGGGCAGTTCTGGGGCAGTGGGGGTGGGGGGCAAGGCAGTGGGGGTGGGAGGGCAGTTCTGGGGCAGGGCAGTGAGGGGTGGGAGGGCAGTTCTGGGGCAGTGGGGGTGGGGGGGCAGTTTTGGGGCAGGGCAGTGAGGGGTGGGAGGGCAGTTCTGGGGCAGTGGGGGTGGGGGGCAAGGCAGTGGGGGTGGGAGGGCAGTTCTGGGGCAGTGGGGGTGGGGGGCAGTTTTGGGGCAGGGCAGTGAGGGGTGGGAGGGCAGTTTTGGGGCAGTGGGGGTGGGGGGCAAGGCAGTGGGGGTGGGAGGGCAGTTCTGGGGCGGTGGGGGGGCAGTTCTGGGGCAGTGGGGGGGCAGTTCTGGGGCAGTGGGGGTGGGGGGCAGTTTTGGGGCAGTTGGGGGGAGAGGGCAGTTTTGGGGCAGTTGGGGGGAGAGGGCAGTTTTGGGGCAGGACAGTGGGGTGGGAGGGCAGTGTGTGTGGAGGCTGTGACAAGCCTCCACACAATTAAATACCTCATTTGTAAAATATAATTCCCTGGTGGTCCGGTGGGATGACTTTTCAATCTGCAGCTCAGCGAGAGCTGCAGACCTTGTTCTCGCGAGCGCCTGTCAGAGAGTTGCCGTGGTAACCCGCGGCAACGCTCTGTGTGCTCGCGAGAACCACAGTAAGTGATCTGCAGCTCTGCACTCGGCGGAGCTGCAGATCAGAGGCTGGCTCTCCCTGTGGGCAGACCATGTGGAGGGGCCACCCGGCGGCATACTGGGCAAGCCGCCGGGCCCCCTCTCACTGTCGGGTCCTCGGTCATAGACCGAGGACCGACAGTTCAATCTGCCCTAAGGCGATTTAGGCGGCCGCGAGGCCCCAGCAAGCGCGAGGCCTTAGGCGGCCGCCTAAATCGCCTAATTAGAGAGCCGCCTCTGCTGAGGAGGGAGACAGGGACTGGGGAGGGGGACAGGGACTGAGGAGGAGGACAGGGACTGAGGATGGAGACAGGGACTGGGGAGGGAGACAGGGACTGAGGAGGGAGACAGGGACTGGGGAGGGGGACAGGGACTGAGGAGGGAGGACAGGGACTGAGGAGGGAGACAGGGACTGAGGAGGGGGGGCAGGGACTGAGGAAAGGGATTAAAAAAAAAGCGCGAGGCCTTAGGCGGCCGCCTAAATCGCCTAATTAGAGAGCCGCCTCTGCTGAGGAGGGAGACAGGGACTGGGGAGGGGGACAGGGACTGAGGAGGAGGACAGGGACTGAGGATGGAGACAGGGACTGGGGAGGGAGACAGGGACTGGGGAGGGAGACAGGGACTGAGGAAGAGGACAGGGACTGAGGAGGGAGACAGGGACTGGGGAGGGAGACAGGGACTGGGGAGGGGGACAGGGACTGAGGAGGAGGACAGGGACTGAGGAGGGAGACAGGGACTGGGGAGGGGGACAGGGACTGAGGAGGGAGACAGGGACTGAGGAGGGAGACAGGGACTGAGGAGGGGGGGCAGGGACTGAGGAAAGGGATTAAAAAAAAAAAACCTAAAGTGCCTTCCCCCCTCCCTGAGGCTTACCTTGGGCCAGGAGGGGTGGGACAGGACCTGGAACCTGCAGCCTGCAGTCAGTGGAGTAAGCCGGCCTCTCCTGATGATGTCAGGAGGAAGGGGCATGACTTCTTCTGCTCCCCAGCGGTCCTGTGAGAAGAGCAGAGGAAGCCACGCCTCCTCCTACTGACATCATTAGGAGAGGCCGGACGACTCCACTGACTGCAGGGGGAGAGGTGAGTTTAAAAATCCGAGTCCCCAGTCAGAGGCAGGGGATTCGGATTTGTGCTCCCCCTGCTCTGGCAGCCGCTTGTGCCAGTCCTGGGTCCTGCAGGACTAGTAATGGGAACGGCGTTCCTGCTGTGGAAAAAGTGCAGGAACGCCGTTCCCACGCGTTCCTGCAGGACTCGAGCCCTGCTCTTGTACAATTATGTCCGGTGGCTGAGCAGAGGACGACTCCTGGAGAGATCTGTGTCCTGTTTTGGATGAAATTAGGCTGTTTATGAAGGAAAAGGGGCAAGCATATCAGCCATCAGGAAATCCACAAGGAACTTTGAATCAATGTAGCAGCTGCTAAGGAGAAGTGTAGTAACAGATTCTTGCAAATCCGGAAAATGGAAACAACCCTGTCTTTTCTCACCTCTTCAGATAAAGCCAAATATGAAGAGCTTGATATGTCCTGCTTACACTGGTTAGATTTAGGAGATCTAGAAATGGAGCTATTCGAGCGCTATCTGGAAAAAAAATGTATTCTTTGCCCTGCATGCTACACTTGAGAAGGGATGACAATGGACAGCACAGTTGGTAGTTCTGAAAATGAAATCCTTAAAGTGTGGAATTGTCTGCCGAATAATTATAAGTCAATGAAAGCACTTGGAATTGCTTTTCTTTCATTGTTTGGGTGGTCTTATGCTTGTGAGCAGCTGCATTCTGCATTGAATTATATCAAATCTGATTCCAGAAACAGACTAAAGAAAATGTCACCATACTTACCGTAATTTTCTTTTCCTGGATATATCCATGGCAGCATTACGATAGGGTTAGCTCCGCCCACTTGGCTGTTTAGGACAGGAAATAAAGGTATAAATACTCCTCCTACCAGACCAAATCTCCAGTCTAGTTACAAGCTCCGAAAAAATAAATGTATACAGAAGGGAGGGATGCAATGCTGCCATGGATATATCCAGGAAAAGAACATTATCGTAAGTATGGTGAAATTTTCTTTATTCCTGGATATATCCATGGCAGCATTACGATAGGGTAATACCCAAGCTCAACATCTGATGGGAGGGAAATAAACAAGCACCCACCAATAGTTGTAAAATCTGTTAATAACAAGCAAACTCGGGACTGCAGAGTTTCTGGGAAACTTCCCAAAATGTCAAATAAGGCCACTTTCTTGGAGTATCCAATTTGAGAAATCTGAATAGAGAACAGAAAAACTGTTACAGTCATCTGGCTAGGCATGTAACCATGGATGTCACATGACTATAACCACCCGTTTCTAGATTGCCAAATCATAATGAAAGCAGCAACTTACAATATCCAGGAATCTAACACCTGTCCATTTTTGGACAACAGCATCGAATTATACAGATCTGAAAGACATACCAACAAATGAGCAGGATAAATAAACCAGGCTACGGAATTCATCTTAGATTATCCTGTACAGTAAGAAAAACACTTCCCACCAGTCAAAGACAACTGGAGAGGTACCCAAATTAGTGTTCGATAGGAGGACATGTCTGACATGTCATTTTCATTTTCCCTTATTCCAGAAGGAGGAAAAGGTATTAGATATAAAATAGCAGAGGAGCTGAGTGTCAGGATCGGGACAGGGATCCAACACGCAGAGTACGAACAGGAGAGAAGTACGTATACCGGACCTTAGAATGGCCGGACTAACGTATGGAGAAAGCAGAGAATAGTCAGAGACAAGCCGGGTCGAGGGAACGAGAGGACAGGTAAGCGAGAGACAAGCCGAGGTCAAAGGACACGAGAGGTAAACAGGAACGATAGTACAAGCCGAGTCAAAACCAAATAGAACGATAAACATAAGAGCACTGATGAACCAGACAAGCTAGAACCACGACAGGGCAATGAACCATTACACACATCCCTCTTTTATACCCTAGTTCTCTAAATCATGACTCCGCCCTTGCCAAGCCCTGATTCGTTGTTCCGAACCAGATTGACAGGTCGGGATGTGATTGCCGTCATGACGTCGGCTCCTGAGCGTCGTGTCATAAAAGGAAGTGGGGTTCTCGCGGCCGGCGTGGGAATGACTATGAGAGCTGTGAGGATTGGAAGAATCAGCCCCGCTGAGAGAACGGACGTCGGGAAGTCTAACCTCCTCCGAGGTAGAGACTTCAGGTACCCTGACAGTACCCCCCCTTCAGAAACGCCCACCAGGCGGAAGGAACCGGGGCGAGACGGAAAGCGAGCATGAAAAGCCCATAGAAGGCGAGGAGCATGCACATCCTCCTGGACCACCCAAGACCTCTCTTCAGGACCATATCCTTTCCAGTCCACAAGATATTGCACCTTCCCCCGAGAAATCCGAGAATTGAGAATGGAATTGATCTCATACTCCTCCTGACCCTCAACCTGAACAGGACGAGGGGACGGCACAGTGGAGGAAAATCTGTTACATACCAAAGGCTTCAATAAAGAAACATGAAAGGAGTTCGGGATGCGTAAAGCAGGCGGAAGAGCCAGACGATATGCAACAGGATTTATCCGAGACAGAAGGAACTTTCAAGCGGATGTTTCTGGTACTCAACCATACCCTATCGCCCGGAGAGAATACAGGAGCCACCCTTCTGCGTTTGTCAGCGTGTCGTTTGGACAACATGGAATTATGAACAAGGATTTGTCGAGTCTGATCCCACAACTTTCTCAGATTGGCAACATGAATATCAACCGACGGTATCCCCTGGGAGGGGGAGGCCGACGGAAGAACGGAGGGATGGAAGCCATAATTCATGAAACAGGGGCTAGAACGAGTAGAATCGCAAACACTGTTGTTGTGCGCAAACTCCGCCCAAGGAATCAGACCGACCCAATCGTCCTGGTGTTCAGAAACAAAACAACGCAAGAACTGTTCAACCTTTTGGTTGGTGCGCTCGGCAGCCCCATTGGACTGGGTATGATAGGCAGAGGAAAAATTTAATTTGATACCAAGCTGGGAACCGAAGGATCTCCAAAACCGGGAAACAAATTGGGAACCTCTATCAGAAACGATTTCAGAAGGAATCCCATGTAAACGAAAAATCTCCCTCGCGAAAATTTCAGCCAATTCGGGAGAAGAGGGCAATTTGAGCAGAGGTACAAAATGAGCCATTTTGGTAAACCTGTCAATTACAGTGAGTATAACCGTATGTTTTTTAGAAACCGGTAAATCAACGATGAAGCCATAGCCAGACAGGACCATGGTTTCACAGGAATTTCTAGGGGTTGCAAAAGCCCACATGGAAGCGTATGATATTGTTTAGTCCTCATACAGACATCACATGCCCCGACGAATTCCTTAAGATCCTTACGTAATGAAGGCCACCAGAAATCTTTAGAAATCAGAGAACATGACTTGCGTATGCCAGGATGTCCGGCAAATTTACTGTTATGAAAACACTGCATAAGTTCCAGCTGGAGTTTAGGAGGAACGAAGTAACGGTCCCCCGGAATAGGTCCGGGTGCCAGATGTTGTAACTTCTTGATCTCATCCAGCAACGGAGAGTGAATCTTAATGCTAGTGCTGGCAATAATATTACGCTTGGGAACTATAGAAGAAAAAACCATATCAGGCATAGTAGAAGGTTCATGTTGGCGGGTGTAACGGAGCTCCGTGTACCCCGACCGAGTACCCTCCGTTGATGGATGCTCCTAGCGCTCTCAGAGGACTCCAAGCACTGCAGACGACACCACAACCACCGCAGACTCCACAACCGCCGTAGCTTAACTGGAGCCGCGCCGTCTTCCTTCCACCCTGGATCGGCTTCTGTCCTCCAGGACCGTGTGGGGAAGACCTCTCCTCCAGGAGAGCGTATCTGGAACAAGCTCTTAAAAGAGCTAAGTGATTAAGAGCTCAGGGGAATATGCATCGCATAGCAATCCCCAGTGTGATATAGCAGTTCCCTCCAATAACGAGACACGGCTACGTATTGAGGGTCAGAAGAGGTCTGAGGACTGGAACACCCAGCCTGCTTTTTATTAGGATCAGGTACATACAGGACACTCCCAGGGGGAGGATGAAATTGACCAATCACATGCATGGTAACACCCCCACGTCTCCTCCCCTCAGATAAGCACATAACCCAATTAAAACATACATTATTTTACCCAGTTTCTGGATGTACCCCAAAAACAGGGGGTACAGCTTTAAATCTGGTATCCCCAAATAGCCCTTGTTCAGGGGAACAGTCTGTCCAAAAATCAGCCCATTCGGATGGATGGTTCGGGAGATACAGGGCTCCAAAGTTTTGACCGACCGCACAGACCAACTAGCCGAAAATAGTTCCATGAGTTTTGGCCTTGCGGTCGGTCTCCGTTCGCACGGTAAAATAGACGAAATTCTTGCCATCCATTCGCATCTTTGTGTTCGCTAGAATCCCCATACTAAGTTAAGTATAACTACCGAACGGCCGGTCGTTCGGTAGTTTCCGTGCGAAGTTCTGGATGTCTGGAGGTCTTAGCGGTATTCGCCTGTTTGCGCTGCCGATTTCAGTTCCATGCGTTCACAGGCAAACACCGCTGTTCGCACGCAAGATGGCCGCGAACACGTGGAAAAGTCCCGAAATGGCGGCCACCTATTCAGAGCACAGGGAATTCGCATGAAATCATGCGAACGGCTGTATTCTCCAGTAATGTGGTTCTTATGCAATATATTCGCCTAAATCTCCTGGCTGTTAGGTTATTTTAGTAGTCCAAACCTACAGCATAGATAAAGGGAAAAAGACAGTCTAATACAAGTCTATATGCCTGAATTCAGGGTTTACAGTGCAATATAGTCCAGGACCATAGTCGCAGGGGAGGAGGCAGGCAAGCAGGCCTCTCCAGGACAAAGTGGCGAAGGGCACTTCGTCACACATCTCCCCTTTGGGGGGAAGACTAACCAGGCACCTGACCTTCTGTCGGTCAGTGCCTCCGTTAGTCGATCCACCAACCCACAATAAACAAATGCCAGAGTAGCCCACCCACAACAAACAGGTACAAGGGTGACCCACCCACAAGACACAATTACTGCACCTGGGTATTTTGCTGTGGTAATGAGGCCACATGCCGAGGGTACTTGAAGGGCAGAGGCCAACTGCACTCTGCCCAGATGCCAGCTCTTCTGCTGGGGTAGCCTGCAGGACATCAGGCTCTGGATCAGGGACAAAGGTAGGGCAGAGGCCGACTGCGCTCTGTCCAGCTGCCAGCTCTTCCGCTGGGGTAGCCTGCAGGACATCAGGCTCTGGACCAGGGACAAAGGTAGGGCAGAGGCCGACTGCGCTCTGTCCAGCTGCCAGCTCTTCCGCTGGGGTACTGAGACCATAGTCCGGCTCAGTAGTCAAGGGAACATGGACGTCAGGAGGGGTTAGCATCGCCTCCGTTAACCCTGGTGCCACGCTAGGAGTTAGCTGGGGAGGGGAATTTGTACTTACCCCCTCCTCTGGGTGTCCCGGTGAGGGTAGTTGGGGATCTGGAAGGGCTGTCCAGCATCCCTGTAGGTCAGGCACAGAGACCACGGTCCCATCTGCGCCGTCTGGAGGATTGGTGTCTCCCCTTGTTGGGGGAAGCTGCCGCTGGGGAGAGGGGGTGCTGTGCTCCTCTCCTGGAAACACAGGCTGCCGCTGGAGAGGGAGACCGCCTGTCTCCACTCCCTTACCATGGTCCTGTTGCTGTAGAGAGGGACCAACTGTCTCTGCTCTCTGTAGGACACACGGCTGCTGGGGGGGAAGGACGGCACCTTCGGCCCCCTGGGGTACACACTGCCGCTGGAGAGGGAGACCGCCTGTCTCCACTCCCTTACCATTGTCCTGTTGCTGTAGAGAGGGACCAACTGTCTCTGCTCTCTGTAGGACACACTGCTGCTGGGGGGGAAGGACGGCCCCTTCGGCCCCCTGTAACTCACGCTGTTGTTGGGGCGCAGGGACGGAATACTTTGCCCTCACTGCCCGATATTCGGCTTCCATCTGCAGATACTCCGCCAGTTCTCTCCTTATTCTTGGTACCATTTCCTCGGTTAGAAGGGACCCGTAGATATCCAACCGCCGCTTCAGCATAGCGTCAAACTGTACGTGACTATACCAATAGTCCAGTTTTGCTGGGTGTTCCCAGGATGCTGTTCCTCGCCCTAGGGAAGCCATCCTGTTGTAGCCAGGGGCGCTGCCCAATGGCTAGCGTTGCCCTCAATTGTAACTCCAAACGTTACCCGTGTCTCTGAGCTGCTTCTCCTCGCACTAGGACGCCATCCCACCGCTGCCACCACTGTAACGGAGCTCCGTGTACCCCGACCGAGTACCCTCCGTTGATGGATGCTCCTAGCGCTCTCAGAGGACTCCAAGCACTGCAGACGACACCACAACCACCGCAGACTCCACAACCGCCGTAGCTTAACTGGAGCCGCGCCGTCTTCCTTCCACCCTGGATCGGCTTCTGTCCTCCAGGACCGTGTGGGGAAGACCTCTCCTCCAGGAGAGCGTATCTGGAACAAGCTCTTAAAAGAGCTAAGTGATTAAGAGCTCAGGGGAATATGCATCGCATAGCAATCCCCAGTGTGATATAGCAGTTCCCTCCAATAACGAGACACGGCTACGTATTGAGGGTCAGAAGAGGTCTGAGGACTGGAACACCCAGCCTGCTTTTTATTAGGATCAGGTACATACAGGACACTCCCAGGGGGAGGATGAAATTGACCAATCACATGCATGGTAACACCCCCACGTCTCCTCCCCTCAGATAAGCACATAACCCAATTAAAACATACATTATTTTACCCAGTTTCTGGATGTACCCCAAAAACAGGGGGTACAGCTTTAAATCTGGTATCCCCAAATAGCCCTTGTTCAGGGGAACAGTCTGTCCAAAAATCAGCCCATTCGGATGGATGGTTCGGGAGATACAGGGCTCCAAAGTTTTGACCGACCGCACAGACCAACTAGCCGAAAATAGTTCCATGAGTTTTGGCCTTGCGGTCGGTCTCCGTTCGCACGGTAAAATAGACGAAATTCTTGCCATCCATTCGCATCTTTGTGTTCGCTAGAATCCCCATACTAAGTTAAGTATAACTACCGAACGGCCGGTCGTTCGGTAGTTTCCGTGCGAAGTTCTGGATGTCTGGAGGTCTTAGCGGTATTCGCCTGTTTGCGCTGCCGATTTCAGTTCCATGCGTTCACAGGCAAACACCGCTGTTCGCACGCAAGATGGCCGCGAACACGTGGAAAAGTCCCGAAATGGCGGCCACCTATTCAGAGCACAGGGAATTCGCATGAAATCATGCGAACGGCTGTATTCTCCAGTAATGTGGTTCTTATGCAATATATTCGCCTAAATCTCCTGGCTGTTAGGTTATTTTAGTAGTCCAAACCTACAGCATAGATAAAGGGAAAAAGACAGTCTAATACAAGTCTATATGCCTGAATTCAGGGTTTACAGTGCAATATAGTCCAGGACCATAGTCGCAGGGGAGGAGGCAGGCAAGCAGGCCTCTCCAGGACAAAGTGGCGAAGGGCACTTCGTCACAGCGGGACAATGCATCGGCCTTAGAATTCTTAGAACCAGGTCTATAAGTGAGAACATAGTTGAAATGAGTAAGGAACAAAGACCAACGAGCCTGCCTGGCAGATAATCGCTTGGCTTCCCCTATATATGACAAATTCTTGTGATCCGTCAAAATAGTAACCGGGTGTAAAGTCCCTTCCAACAAGTGTCTCCACTCCTTTAAAGCCAAGATTACTGCTAACAGTTCCCTGTCACCAATATCATACCTGCTCTCAGGCCCAGACAATTTCCTAGAAAAAAAACCACATGGATGCAGTGGTTTATTCAAACTTAACCTTTGGGACAGAATAGCGCCTACACCTGTCTCTGAGGCGTCTACCTCGAGTAAGAAAGGCAAAGATGTGTCTGGATGGACTAATATCGGTGCTGAGGCAAACTGTTCCTTGAGAGTACTGAAAGCAACAAGCGCTTCTGGAGACCATGTCTTAGTATCAGCACCCTGTTTAGTCATGTTGGTAATAGGGGAGATAATCGACGAGTATCCCTTAATGAAGCGCCTATAGTAATTCGAGAAACCGATGAATCTCTGAATGGCCTTGAGTCCCTTGGGCAATGGCCAATCCAAGATAGATTGGAGTTTAATAGGGTCCATCTTAAACCCCTCTCCAGAAATAATGTAACCAAGAAAATTTACCTGAGATTGGTCAAAGCTACACTTCTCCAATTTGCAGTACAACCCATGCTGTAGAAGTTTATGCAATACCCTTCTGACTTGTTTGTGATGAATTTCAGGCTCTTTAGAATGTATTCGTATATCATCCAAATAAACTATAACACATTCATGTTGAAATTCCCTAAGAACCTCATTAATCAAGTCCTGGAATACAGCAGGAGCATTGCAAAGCCCGAAGGGCATTACCGTGTACTCATAGTGGCCATACCGGGTATTGAAAGCCGTTTTCCATTCATCACCCTGCTGAATTCTCACCAAGTTATAAGCTCCCCTCAGGTCTAACTTGGTAAAAATCTTAGACCCTTTCAGGCGATCAAATAGCTCAGTAATCAGGGGAATCGGATAAGCATTTCTGATTGTTATCTTGTTCAAGCCCCGATAATCAATGCAAGGCCGTAGTGTGCCGTCTTTTTTATCTACGAAAAAGAAACCGGCTCCGGCAGGAGAAGAGGACCTCCTAATAAAGCCTTTGTCTAGATTCTCCTGAATGTACTCCTCTAAGACTAAGTTCTCCTTAGCGGATAGAGGATATACATTACCCCTCGGGGGCATAGTACCAGGTAGGAGATTAATCTTACAATCAAAGGACCTGTGTGGAGGTAAAGTATCAGCCTTCCTCTTATCAAAGACTGCCTTTAAATCCTGATACTGGGAAGGTATCTGTAAATCTGTGGGCTTGTTAGAGTTGCTAGATGTGTCCACTAGGCACAACGGTGAGACTTTCTGTACACAACCCTTCTGGCAACCCTGACCCCAAGAGACTATTTCACCTTGTTCCCAATCAATAGTAGGGTTATGCTTTTTAAGCCAGGGATACCCCAAAACTATAGGAACTGAAGGGGATGAGATAAGCATGAAAAAAATCTCCTCTTCGTGTAAAATACCAATGGTTAGTTTAACTGGTAAAGTTTCACGAGAAATAACTGGATCTAATAATGGTCTACCATCTATGGCCTCAACAGCCAGGGGAGTCTCCTTTAACTGAGATGGGATAGCATGTTTCTTGACAAAAGTTTGATCATTAAAGCTTTCAGCTGCTCCGGAATCTATTAATGCCATAGCTTTAAGTACTCCCTTTTCCCAAGTTAAAGAAACCTGTACTAGTAGCCTATGATCCCTGTAATCATATGTAGAGGACAAAATAGAAACACCCAAGGCCTGTCCTCTGGAGAAACTTAGGTGCGAGCGTTTCCCGGACGGTTAGGGCAATTAAGGCGTACGTGACCTCCTACTCCACAATACATACACCGACCCTCCCTTTTCCTATTTTGTCTTTCATTCTCTGAAAGGTGAGTGTTACCAATCTGCATAGGTTCTGGGAGAGCTAGAATAGTAGATTCAGAATTCTGAAGTGCGGGAGTTAGTCTTAAGGAAGGTCTATAGCCATAATCACGAGTGTTCTGCCTCTGTCTCATGCGTTCATCTATACGAGAAATAAATGAAATTAATTCCTCTAAATTTTCAGGAAGATCCCTTGTGGCAACCTCGTCTAGGATCGCATCTGACAATCCGTTCAGAAATACGTCCATATAGGCTTGTTCATTCCACTTGACCTCTGCCGCCAAGGATCTGAACTCTAGCGCATAATCCACAAGGGTTAGACTATGCTGTCTAAGACGTAATAGTAATCTAGCAGCACTGGCCTTTCTCCCTGGAGGATCAAAAGTCCTCCTAAACGTAGTAATGAACGCATTATAGTTATAGACTACTGGATTATCATTTTCCCACAGAGGGTTAGCCCATCTAAGAGCTTTGTCAATGAGTAGCGATATTATGAAACCAACCTTCGCCCTGTTTGTAGGATAGGCGCGGGGTTGTAATTCAAAATGAATTCCTATCTGGTTTAGGAAACCACGACAAGTATCTGGAGCACCGCCATACCGTAAAGGGGAAGTAACACGGGAAGAAATTCCCCCTGTGGCTACCTCTAGGCCTGTGTTAGCAAGAGAGATAGATGGAGTACGCATCTCCTCTGCTTGATTACTCGGATGGGATAGTAATGCTTGCAGCGCTAGAGCCATTTGGTCCATTCTATGGTCCATGGCTTCAAACCTTGAGTCAGGTGAACCAAGCTGAGCGTTTGTACCTGCAGGATCCATGGCCCTGTCGTAATGTCAGGATCGGGACAGGGATCCAACACGCAGAGTACGAACAGGAGAGAAGTACGTATACCGGACCTTAGAATGGCCGGACTAACGTATGGAGAAAGCAGAGAATAGTCAGAGACAAGCCGGGTCGAGGGAACGAGAGGACAGGTAAGCGAGAGACAAGCCGAGGTCAAAGGACACGAGAGGTAAACAGGAACGATAGTACAAGCCGAGTCAAAACCAAATAGAACGATAAACATAAGAGCACTGAGGAACCAGACAAGCTAGAACCACGACAGGGCAATGAACCATTACACACATCCCTCTTTTATACCCTGGTTCTCTAAATCATGACTCCGCCCTTGCCGAGCCCTGATTCGTTGTTCCGAACCAGATTGACAGGTCGGGATGTGATTGCCGTCATGACGTCAGCTCCTGAGCGTCGTGTCATAAAAGGAAGTGGGGTTCTCGCGGCCGGCGTGGGAATGACTATGAGAGCTGTGAGGATTGGAAGAATCAGCCCCGCTGAGAGAACGGACGTCGGGAAGTCTAACCTCCTCCGAGGTAGAGACTTCAGGTACCCTGACACTGAGGCAGAAACCAACCGTGAGGGAATAGGTCAGGTTAAACAGGAATATTGTCAAGTCTGAGAACAACTACAGCATCAGGGAAGCTGCTAATTCTTCCAGTTTCTCAGAGATCAGAAACTGTAACATAAGCTCCTAAAAGAAAAAATAAATAGAATATTCTCACAAGGAGAGGGACACTGACTGGATTCTATAGGAAAACAGAAATACAGGAACAATTCAGTAATGTAGTATCATAATAGGTAGAAGACGATATATAGAGACATCTGAGAACAGAAAATCCAATAAGAACGGAGTTAAATGAAATTGCTTGAGACATACCTTATAATGACACTAAGTTCAAGGTATGGAAGCATTGCAAATATCAGGATACTCTTTATACTTGGATTGTTCCAAAAAACAGTATGAATGGAAAGACAAGATACGGTTACCAGCAGGTATCAGGTAAACGGCAAACAGTGGTTGAAAAAACGCAATTGAAAAAAGTTAATCAAACATGAAAATAGGTAGATAAATAATAAGTGCAAAAACAGACACATCATCTGAACAGATACTGCATCTATCAAACACATAATGTGAAAATTCTCTGGACATTAAATCCGAAATATGGTAACGTTGGATCTCCTAAACCTGGAATATAGAGATTAGCACAGTCTGTGCCACAACGTAGGATAACCAGGCAGGATAATACCAGATATTAAATTGTATAACAGTATGACAACTTAAACCAAGCAGCACTGGAAAATATCCTGTTACATTAAATATTCCTTTGTTATAAATAATAGCAGATTTTGAATAGATAGAAGATGAACTTCTTATTAGTAAATTATATAGGACTTACCAGAGACAGTAGAACTGTCTTCAGGATCCATTGTAGTCCACCTTTGACTCCTGTGTAGGTATGTGAGCAGTAACAGGAGGAACAAAACCAATAACATTCCAGTGGAAAAGGTAATACGGAATAGAACTCACAAGATTGAACTCAGAGACCCAAAGCTAAAACATATCGTCCGTTATGATTTACTATAGAAATATATAGGTTTTACTAAAAAAGGCTACAATTAAAATAATTAACCTAGCCCGTCTTCAACATTTCCACTTGTCACTAGATATAGAATATTTAGATCTAACAAGTAGAAATTCACTTCTGGTAAACGTGCCGCAGACCTTCCAGGCCTGCATTGGCAATTAAACCTTAAAGTCTAGCCAGCAGCATAGGACAAGAAACCTCAAGCCCATCAGAGTCATTTACGTTATTTGTGATTAAAAATCTGAATGGAATTTGGGGAATCAATGTACAGAACAAAACCAACCTTATTTCGGACAAGAAACATAAGCACATCATGACAATTCCGGAACAGTATCCACCACGAATGAATCTAAGATGAAAAGAATGTAATACTGCTCATAGATACCGAGTTATAGAATATGTCACCCTGTAGATATACCGAGTTAAAAGGGCAAGCCACATTGTAGATATACCGACTTATAGAATGTGTCACACTGTAGGAATACATAATTACAGTAACACTTTAGACAGACAGAATTATAGAATGTGTCACACAAACAGAATGATTGTAGATAAATAGAGATACACTAGCCTGTGTAATACAGAAGATTTCCCCTTTCTAGATGAAAGATTTAGACAACAGATATTCTAATCCTAGTGTGAACAAGACATGATAGACAGGAAAGAAAAAATAGGAAGTAGTAACAGCACAACCTCCAAGGATAGAAGAAAGTGAACATATATACGCACACATACATCATACATACCTATATATATATATATTTACACACACACATATAAATACATACATATACATACACACACATAATACATACATACATACATATACATACATATATACATACACACATACTGACAAAGCAAAGCGTGACATTAACTACATATATGCAGAACATTTTAACAAAACAATGCCATCCTTTAACACTGAGGTGGGATACACCACCTAAGTTAACATTACATATCAAAATGTACTAGCATAATACAGGAAGGTACTATACACCCAATATCTCAAGCTGTGCAGCTGTAGCCAGAATAAAGAAATACTAATATTCCACCTTAATGACTACGTACATACTGCATTTTCAAATTACTTGAGGACACCATACAACATAATTAAACTCTCTGATGGAGCCTTAATTCAAGAAAATATTGGTACAAGAAAAAATACAAGTGAGTTTGTTAAAGTCATGAATGATAACAAGAAGCAAACCACCATATTAACCTCAAGACTCCTGTTTTCAGTGTCAGGACAATTCACAAGGCCCATTAACACCTGCAGTGCATCTGAAGTAATTAATTAGAACTGCAAGACTTTATTCTGTTACCTGGTGTGTCCTGCAAACTGCAATCCACATGCAAAAGGCTTTCTGGTATGACAAATAGAATGTAGCCCCATGTAGCCAAAGCACAGCTAAGCAAAAAAAGGGCCTTGACAGGGGTTAGGAGGCGGGCATAGGAGGAGGGAAGGAAGTATAGAGTTATGGGTAAGTGGGTTGGGATATTTAAATAGGCAGCCATTTTAAGTGAACTCACTTCTAATTTCCTACCTGACCGAGTTTGTCCGCCCACCCTCCCTATATATATTGTTTATGGTTGGGGATATCCCGTTTTTTCACAGCGGCGGGATAGGGAGCTGAAGGAGAAGGAATAGGCTCCCTAGGATGAACGTGACAGATATGGAAAACTGTGGTCATTGGTGGTTGGTAGGTTTCGAGTCCTGTCGGTGGCTCAGAACCTGGTGGGGTAGGGGTATCCGGGTATACCCTGCCATGGCTAAATTTATGTTTGGCACTTTAAGTTGGTATGTTGGAATAATGTTGGTATATGTTATATATATGTGTTATTTATATGGGGGTCATTGCCTTTTACTACTTTTACTACTTTTACTACTTTGCTGCAGAAGGATTTAGATAGACTGGGGGACTGGGCACTCAAATGGCAGATGAAATTTAATGTTGAAAAATGCAAAGTTATGCACTTCGGCGTAAAGAATACACAAGCAACGTATACCCTTAATGGAAGTGAATTAGGGATAACAACACACGAAAAGGACTTGGGAATTGTTATAGACAACAAACTATGCAACAATGTGCAATGTCAATCAGCAGTGGCCAAGGCCAGTAAGGTATTGTCATGCATGAAAAAGGGCATTCATTCTCGGGACGAGAATATCATTTTGCCTCTCTATAAATCACTGGTAAGACCACATATTGAATATGCTGTGCAATTTTGGGCACCTGTTCTAAAGAAGGATATCATGGCACTAGAAAAAGTGCAGAGGCGGGCTACAAAATTAATAAAAGGAATGGAACATATCAGCTATGAAGAAAGGTTAACAAATTTAAACCTATTTAGTTTAGAAAAACGTCGCCTGAGAGGGGATATGATAACATTATACAAATATATTCGGGGCCAATACAAACCATTGTGTGGAAATCTATTCACAAACCGGACTTTACATAGGACACGAGGCCATGCGTTTAGACTGGAAGAAAGAAGATTTCGTCTAAGGCAAAGGAAAGTTTTTTTTACTGTAAGAACAATCAGGATGTGGAATTCTCTGCCTGAAGAAGTGGTTTTATCAGAGTCCATACAGATGTTCAAACAGCTACTAGATGCATACTTGCAAAGACAGAATATTCAAGGATATAATCTTTTAATGTAGGGTAATAACTGCTTGATTCAAGGATAAATCTGACTGCCATTCTGGGGTCAAGAAGGATTTTTTTGTCCTAGCTTGTTGCAAAATTGTGCTTCAAACTGTTTTTTTTTTTTGCCTTTTGGATCAACAGCAAAAAACAGGTGTGAGGAAGGCTGAACTTGATGGACGCAAGTCTCTTTTCAGCTATCTAACTATGTAACTATGTAACTATGTAACTATGTAACAGAAAGATTTGGATGTGAGGGCGGAGTATGGGGGGCAATGACCCATGTTTATTTGTTAAATTATTACTATTATGTTATATTGAATATATGGTTATTATTATTCAGATTGTTTAATAAAGCTGTGGACAAATTTTCCCATATACCCGAGTGTCAGTGCATTATTGGGTTAGGTATGTGGAAGGGTTGTCCTGGAGTTTGACTGCCCATATGGCGACTATACACCGGTCATGTAGCCCCATGTAGCCAAAGCACAGCTAAGCGAAAAAGGGCCTTTACAGGGGTTAGGAGGCGTGTATAGGAGGAGGGAAGGAAGTATAGAGTTATGGGTAAGTGGGTTGGGATATTTAAATAGGCAGCCATTTTAAGTGAACTCACTTCTAATTTCCTACCTGACCGAGTTTGTGGGCACTTCTGTGTGTGCAGATTGGGTTTGGTATGGCCTTTTTTTTTTCTTCTTTTCAATTCCTCAGGGCCATGGACAAGGTGGAGAGGCTGCTGGAGGGGATCCAGTCAGCAGCGCGAGGTCATGGAGCAGATTGGTTGCGGGCCCAACTCGGACCGGCCCTGGCAGGAATGGCGGCCCAGGAGAGTGAACGGGACCATCCGGGAACGGGCCAGAAGGCCGCCGCAGAGGCTGAGCCCGGGCGCAGGGCCCGGTAAAGCTGGAGCCAGCGGGTGCATGGCGGCGGGAGGAGGCTGCAGCAGGCCCGGTAGCAGCGTGGTCGAGACCCCGCCTCCCAGCGCGCTACCGGGGCTTTGGGGACATGCTGAGCAGTGGGCGGCTGCCCGTGACGGCTCCCAGATCGGAGGGGACCGCGCCAGGAGCGGGGGCCGCGGCACCGGCCGGGCCCCCTGGAGTGATGTACAGTGTGGGGCCACGGCCCTGGAGGGTGCCAGGAGGTCGGCGGACACAGCTGGCGGGGCCGGAACCGTGAAGCCATCTGGCAGGCCCCAGGACAGACAGGCAAGTGCAGGGGGCCCCGCCAGGGGCTCTCTTGTCGTGCTGGGTGAGGGGAAGGAGTTGCCTGGGGGTAGTGAAGAAGAGGGGGCGGGGGGGGAATAGGCTGGCCACTCTAGGGTTGCAAGGGGAAGGGAGAGGGGATGTTGGGGGAGCTCAGGGTAGTTCAGTGGTGCTGAGGAAGAGGCGGGTAATGAGGGGGAAGGGGTCAAGGGCACCTAAGGGGTCCCTCAGTACAGCGAGATTGGACGGGGGGTCCCCCTCTGGGATTAGGGGTGGGCCTGGGCATGTGGGGCAGTCGGGGCCCCTGGGATCAGGGGGGATAGTTGATCAGGCAGTGGCTGGGCTGGATAAGGGGGGTGTTGGAGGCCGGGGAGCCCATGCAGGTGGGGGTGGGGGGTTGGCTCGAGTAGGCAGAGAGGTGCTGGGGGGTAGTGGTAGGAGGGGGGTCTAGCTCGGGGTCTAGCAGCATCAGCCAACTCCCAGTTAGGGATCAGGGGGCTGGCGGAGCCAGGGGTGGGTCAAGACGGGACAGTTCCACCTCTGGGCGGTCGGAAAGGAGCAGGGTCAGGGCCCCCAGGCATGGTCAGCAGGGGCGGACCGAACGTTGGGGGGGAAGGAGTCGTAGTCCCCGGGGCGGGGCCATCCAGGCCTCTGGAGCACAGAGTACGGGGGCCACACGGCGAGAGGCTTTGGTGACGAACAGGCGTTCCCCGGGTCGGGAAGGGAGGGTGACAGGAGATCGGTACACCCTACCCAGGACATCTTCTCCTCATTACAGGTCTCAGAGCCGGTCTTCCTCTGTGTTAGCTGGGCGCCGGGTTGGCTCCCCGGTCGGCGGGACGTTAACGGAGGTCGCTCCTCCCAGACGGATAACAGTGGACGATGCAGCCCCCAGCCCTCAGAGACTGGGGGGTTTGGCCGGTGAGTCCTGTACATCATTGGAATCCAGTACACTGGTTCACACACTACAAGCACTTCTCCACTAGCTGGGAGCGGAGGGTGACATGGGGGGCGGCGTAGGTCAGGTATGGGTACAGGGGACATGGGCCATGGGTGTTATCTCCGCGGAACCGAGTTCGAGCGGGGATTCGGGAGCGGCTGGCAGCAGGGCAGATGCAACGAGTGAACGGGCGGAGTTGGCTGGTGTGGGGGTCCCCGATGCGGCCAGACAGCATGCATACATGTCGTTTGCAGGTCCGCTCGGGGTGCACCTCAAACAGGAAGTGTGTAGCGGAGATATAATATTCCACAGATTATCTCCGCTTATAATCCAAGTGAGGCTCAGGAACAAGTAATTATAAATCCCCAGGCAAGGTTTCCAGCAGGTAAAATAATCCAATAGTATCCCAACATCAATCCCAATAACTGGACGACACACAGCATCAGGAGCAGAACTGCAAGCTTTATTCCACAGTGGCCTTTTAAAGCATGCTCCCATGCAAGGGAGGGATTACATTCATTGACACAATAGCCAATCCTGTCCTGGTAACCTTCTTGGGGCCGGCGAGCACCCTTGCTTGCCGGAGTTTGCTTCGGACTATCGACTGTGTCGCGGGCTGCTTCAGGGTCCAGCTGGCAGCAGATAAAATGGAATGCCCGGCAGTGTGCCTTAGTTTCCTGGGGCTGGAGATTGACTCAGTATGGGGCAAATGTCGGCTGCCGCTGGCAAAGCTACAAGGGCTAAAAGGGGCGCTGGCAGCAGTAGCGCAGGCACAGAAAGTCACCCTGTGGCAGCTGCAGTCGTTGAACGGGATGCTGAATTTCGCTTGCCAGCTACGGCGGGGGTGCGATCCGGGTATCGTCCGCCATGAGGGCCGACCTTGCCGTGTGGGATACCTTCTTGCGGGACTTCAATGGGACAGTGTTTTTTCGGCAGGAAGGGGTGTCGGTGACAGAGCTGGGTACCGGCTGACGCTCTCTCTCGTTTTCAGTGGTCCCAATTCTGGATGGTGGCACCGGAGGCGCAGGAAGCGGGTCAGGTGCGCCCGGATGAAATTTGACCCCTGGGAGCATCCTGCTTGGGGGGCTTGTGAAGGCTTCCCTGGCACCGGCCACATGGGCCGCTTACAGTAAGGTGTGAGGTTCATGGGAACGATCTTGGGCTGGGCCGGACTGCGTGACTGAAAGGGAATCGCTCCGGGACGCGTTTCTGTGGTAAACCTGTCAATTGCTGGCAAATGGGGCCTCCCCGGCGGTGGTTGACAGGTCCATGGCGGCGATGGCTTTCTGGTTTAAGCTGCATGGGAAGGAAGACGTTACTAAGTCCTTCGTCATCAGGCAGGTGCTTAAGGGGTATCGGAAAGGGCACAGGTTTCCAGACACTAGGCACCCGGTGTCGGTGCGGGTGTTAGGGGAAATGGTTAGTGGGTAGTGATGTCGCGAACTGTTCGCAAACTTTTCGCGAACGGCTCGCCACGGTTTGCCACGAACCGTTTGCGGCGAACTCCGGTCAGCTGACACATCCCGGCCAATCTCCAGCAGACCTTCCCTCCCAGATCCTCCCATCTCCTGGACAGCATCCATGTTGAAGCTGCCTTCAACATGGATGCTGTCCAGGAGGTGGGAGGGTCTGGGAGGGAGGGTCTGCTGGAGATTGGCCGGGATGTGTCAGCTGACCGGAGTTCGCCACGAACCGTGGCGAGCCGTTCGCGAAAAGTTCACGAACGGTTCGCGACATCACTATTAGTGGGCTGCCCGGAATTTGTTTCGAGTTTGAGGTATCCCTGTTTCGGACAGCGTTTCTGTTGGCTTTCTTCGGGGCTTTCCGGATTAGCTGGTGAGTGCCAATCGGATGGCGGCCGGGGGCCTGCAGGTCTCGGGGGTTCGGCTGCAAGGGGGGAAATTGATGGTTCACCTGACCGAATCTAAGACGGATTTACAGGGGGTGGGCCATGATGTACACTTCGGGCCCTACCAGGCTCCGGTCTGTGCCCGGTAGCCTCGGTGGCAGAGTATTTGGTCCGAAGGCCGAGGGTTGGGGGATCCCTCCTGGTGCACGCGGACGGGTCTTCCCTCTCCCGATTTCAATTTATTAAGGTTTTTGGGTTGGGCCTGGGAAAAATGGGGTTACGGGCGGATAGCTTTGGTACACATTCTTTTCGCATTGGGGCGGCCACGGAAGCCACAAGGTTGGGTCTGGGGGACGACATAGTTAAACGAATTGGGAGGTGGGAGTCAGTACGGTTACGGTCGTACGTGCGGTTGGAATGTTAGAATGATATGGCGGGTCTTTTTTTGGTGGTTCCCAAGGGGCAATAGGGGGGTGTTGTTACAATCTGTGTTTTTCTCTCTTCCCCAGGCTATGTTGCATGGATCGTGGGCCATTCCTTTGTTTTGTGGGCCGAAAGGAGAGCCACAGTTCGAGCTCAGGGCCAGCAGCTGGGCTTTTCAAGGGACCAGTTGGCGGTGCAATGGTTTGGGTATAGGGGTTTCTGTTGGGGGGAAGTTTGCCGGGAAGTGTTCCGGATGGTGGCAGGTGGGCGGAGGCCGGACCTGCTGGTGCTACACGCAGGGGGCAATGACTTAGGTCTAACACCGCAGCGGAGGTTGGTGAAGTGGATGAAACAGGACCTCAACAAATTGAGGGACCTGCTTCCGGGGGTAATGTTAGTATGGTCAGAGATTATCCCGAGGAGGCGGTGGAGGCACGCAAGGGACCCGGTGGCCATCGACAAGTGTAGGAAGAAAGTGAATAGCTTGATGGCAAGCTTCATGAGAAAGTTGGGGGGGTGGTAGTGCGGCACAGCGAGTTGGAAGGCAGTTTGCCGGGGTTCTACCGCTCGGATAGCGTTCATCTTTCGGCAGTAGATGGGACCTGCTGAACCTGGGTTGGCAGGACGGAATGATCAAGGCGCTATTTCTTCGGGGTGGCGGAGCTCAGACGGCTTAAGGGGTCAAGGTCTGAGCTTGTGGCGGGATAGGGAGCTGAAGGAGAAGGAATAGGCTCCCTTGGATGAATGTGACAGATATTGAAAACTGTGGTCATTGGTGGTTGGTAGGTTTCGAGTCCTGTCGGTGGCTCAGAACCTGGTAGGGTAGGGGTATCCGGTTATACCCCTGCCATGGTTAAATTTATTTTTGGCACTTTAAGTTGGTATGTTGGAATAATGTTGGTATAGGTTATATATATGCGTTATTTATATGGGGTTCATTGCCTTGTATATTAACAGAAGGATTCGGATGCGAGGGCGGAGTATGGGGGACAATGACCCATGTTTATTTGTTAAATTATTACTATTATTTTATATTGAATATATGGCTATTATTATTCAGATTGTTTTATAAAACTGTGGACACATTTTCCCATATACCCGAGTGTCAGTGCATTATTGGGTTAGGTATGTGGGAGGGTTGTCCTGGAGTCCTACTGCCCATATGGCGACTATACACCGGTCATGTAGCCCCATGTAGCCAAAGCACAGCTAAGCGAAAAAGGGCCTTTACAGGGGTTAGGAGGCGTGCATAGGAGGAGTGAAGGAAGTATAGAGTTATGGGTAAGTGGGTTGGGATATTTAAATAGGCAGCCATTTTAAGTGAACTCACTTCTAATTTCCTACCTGACCGAGTTTGTCCCGCCCACCCTCCCTATATATTTTGTTTATGGTTGGGGATATCCCGTTTTTTCACAGAGGTGGGATAGGGAGCTGAAGGAGAAGGAATAGGCTCCCTAGGATGAACGTGACAGATATGGAAAACTGTGGTCATTGGTGGTTGGTAGGTTTCAAGTTCTGTCGGTGGTTCAGAACCTGGTGGGGTATGGGTATCCGGGTATACCCCTGCCATGGTTAAATTTATGTTTGGCACTTTAAGTTGGTATGTTGGAATAATGTTGGTATATGTTATATATATGTGTTATTTATATGGGGGTCATTGCCTTTTATATTAACAGAAGGATTCAGATGCGAGGGCGGAGTATGGGGGGCAATGACCCATGTTTATTTGTTAAATTATTACTATTATGTTATATTGAATATATGGTTATTGTAGCGGAACGCCAATATTTAATCCACAAATTCCGCTGGTTCAGGAAGTAATCCACAGTCAAGCGCTGGAAAAAGCAAGGCAATATCCCAAATCTCCCAGTAACTGGACGAAACACAGTTCTGAGAGTCAACTGAGGTCTTTATTTTCAGCTCCACAATTTATACAATGCCTCCCAGGGGCATTCCCAGAGTGGACTACATGGGGGACTTACTGTACAAGACATTTCTCCCATCAGGCACTGCTGCACAAGAGGGATCCTCCCACAGGAATGTACCGTTAAGTGGATTATCCCTCCGTGCAGCAGAACCGACAATTTACATTAAAATCTATAAATTTTCAAATATGCGGTGCATTTAAACGAATGGATGTTCGGTAGATAGCTGGGGTCTGAGCGCATCATTCGTGAGATTGCCGCCCAGATCCCAGCTAAAACAACCGAACGCCGCACAAAAAACATTCATTAAAATACATATTCAAAATACCGATTGCCTTCCAGGGAACAAAATACCGAACGGCCCGGAACTCCCGAACAGCCTGGAAGCTCAGCGGTGTTCACGCCGTTGAGTAGCCGTTTTTAGTACCATGCGCTTGACAACCAAACACCGCTGAGGGAACAAAGGATCCAAGATGGCCGACTGCCGCATGGTCGGTAGTCGAACGGCGGCCATCTAGGAGTGTTATGGGCAAATGCAAATATTACAAGTTTTCGAATGAAATGTTGTTTTTCTTAAACTGTGTACTTTGTCTTTAAGAGATATTGCAAATTGACAAGGTGTTATAAATGGAACATATTGTTTTTCATAGATGTTTCTTTAAGCAATAACCTCAGTGCATAATATGTTTGCGCCAATTTGTCCCAGACGAATTACAATAACAATAATGCATAAACAAGCTTCAAGGCTATACTACGACTCTTTCAGTACACAATATACTGTTGTAACCCCAAGTTAATGGAACTTCCCCAAATCCGGGAATCTCCCACGACTGTGCACTTACGTCTTAGTATAAACAACAGATAAGCTATTCAGATTTTGGGAAGCCATCTTGTCCCAAGTTGGTGGAAGTTCCCCAGGTCCGGGAGTTTCCCATGACGTGTGCACTTGCTTTTAATTATGGCCTTGTATCTAAAGGGAGGTCCTAAATTGATTTAAAGTAGACAAGTTACTTTTTCATATTTGAACTATGGTGACCCTAAAATGACGACACCTAAGGTATAAATAGGTGTACTTTTAAATGTTAACAAAGAGAGGAGAGACTTGGAGACAGATGCTGCTCCATCTTAAAATGACAGAGAGACTGACATGATGACATGTTCAGAAGGGTATGTTAACCTACTAATGATATTTGCAAGCATTTAATTTCATCTTATAAACTCTGCTATAATGGATTTCATATGTCTATATTTATATTTTTATATAATAAATATCTAAAAGACAAAATCTATTGCTTCCAAGACAATCCTTATTTTATATTGTATTCTCAATTATTTATATATGTAAATAGAGGATCTCTTACTAACTATATAAAATTATGGCTAAGATATCTGTATGGTTAGCCCTACTAAGTTCTATGCTTTAAGACATTATAGTGGTAAATAAGGGAACCGCCAGCGGTTACAATTGGCGACCACAAAGGGACTTATACTTGGAAGCTTTAACTATAAAATAATAAATACCTAGGTAACCTCTTATACGTAAGAGAAGACATAATACTTTGTCATGGCACTATTGAGCTATTTGTAGCCCAGACTCAGAGAGAGATATTCATCATTAGAGATGATTTTAATGTGAACAAGGCACTTTGAGTTCAGGTGCCAGGTACATCGTAATTAGCATACAATGCTGAAATTGGGGATCTTAATTAATATCATAAGATAGCAAATATACATAGTTGGTAAACTCCCTAATATGCCTAATACACCAGCATAGCATGGTCCATTAGTTCCAGGACAGTGGATTGCAGGCAGGGGGATATGTTCTCTTTGTAGCTGCTTGGTATGCATGCGCAGGAAAAAGATTAATGCAAGATGTTGTCAAAAGAAAAGAGATAAGACAGAGCGATGAAATTTGAAGTCTAATTCCAAGAATGCATAGAAAATTGCATTATGGCTTAATGAAAACATTCATGCAACAGACAGACAGGATTTTTTAATTATTGCATTACTGCGTTGTGGATTCTAATGTCCACTATATATGAAAAGTTTTATAAAACAGTGATAATTTCCATACTGTCAGTTACACTAGCTGTTGATTGAAAATCAGGAATTATAACAGCATAACTGTTTTTGGAGTCTGGAGTTTCCAGCCAAGGTTGCGGAGATACAGAGACATGTAAACATTCCAAGGAATTGAGAAGTCGTTGGTTTATATTCCAAATTATGAACAACATTATTACTTACAGCCATAAAGAGAAAGACATGGCTTTTAAATACATTCAGTGCAGTACAATGCAGTACACTGCAGCATATATTTTATATAATATATGCTAACTAGCTCATATTTTTTCCTTAACAGAGTTGAAATTATACTACCCTCCTAGAAAAAAGGGCAACAGGTGGTTATACACCCTTTGCTACTCTAAATGCTCTGCAAAAATAAATATTTATAAAATGATTAAAAATAATATATATGTAAAATAAATCAGGGCAAAATAAAATTGTAACTATACAGGATCTCTGATAACTTTTAAACTGAAATTATTAAAGGCTTATTTAAATAAAATGTTAAATAATGTGACCAAAATATACTAAATGATGTGTTAAGCAGCCAGCCCAATTCACTAGAATAGCATAAGTATTCGACTATTTAAAGTGCACAATTCCTGCACATAATGACTTTGCTTACATGTAATCTCAGTGAATTTCATAAACTAGGTTTTCATAAAATAAAATAAAATAAATACACCAATGTTGTTTATAAATAAATGTATATAGACTAGGTAATAAGAGCATTTCCATGCATTCAGCAGCCTGCTCTCTCAGAGCCAGAAACAAATTTATAAAAAAATAAAAATAAAGTAGGTTTTAAAAAGTCAACCACACATGAAGGGTGAAATAATTGCTTCTTTAAAAGCTATATGCTGCCGCAATTATGTATATAAAAACAGATTAGGGCACAGCGTAGAAATAAAAATACAGTTTCAAATCTCATATATGGGGATTCAGTTCCACCACATATTCTACAATTCTGAAAGAGGCTAATTTTAATAATATGTTGTAAGAGCATTGTGAATATATATACTGCAAAATTAATGTGATATTGCAAAGCCTGCAATATTCTAAACAGACATTAACAATTAAGAAAAAGAATAATGCATAAAGAATAATGTATAAAAAAAATGCAGTGTCAATTAAAGTGATAATGATCTGATATAGTAAATCACATTGCATATCACATATCTGCTATATGAAAAGTATAATTAAAGTGACATTACTGTCCAAAGCCCCCTCACATCTATTTTATAGAATCCTTATACTTTTTTATATACTTTTTTTATACTATTTTATAGAATCCTTATACTTTTCTGTGGTCACCTCCAAAGAAGCCTCTGAAACTGGGGGGCTCATCCTAAAAGGAATCAGATTTCACACTTAAAATAAAATAAAATAAAATAAAAAAATGTAATAATAGAAGAGGTATTGTGGGAACATCCAGAACATGCATTTTTGTATATAATCTTAATTTGCAGATATTTATACCTTAAAGACATATAAAGGATATTTAATTAAATATTCAGGTATCTTAAAAAAATTAAGCAATGTTAAAATAAATAAATAAATAAATAATAATATATATTTATTTATTTTACCACAATATAAACAGTCACAATATAAACAGCTTTGTTAAACAGATTTAAGTAAAGTACTTATGTCAAGAAATATACAGAATACGTTTACAAGAGGCAAGTTTAGCATAAATGCAAAGTTGTTTTTTGGGGATTTATTATTGCCCAAGAAATCTCTGAACATATTCAGAATTTTTGAGAGCAGCGAGTATAGATAGCAGATTGCAATGGACAACATTACAATATTGCTTTGCCGATTTGAGATCAGAGCTTTAAAGAATAAATAAATAAATATTCTATAGCTCGCTAGACCACTGGCTTTTAATGAACAGTTTGCACAACACTTATAAAATAGTTTGTTATACTACACATTATAGCTGTGACAACATGATATACAGGGTGTAACGGAATGCAATGTATCAGCATACGATATCCGTTGGTACATCTAGGAAATCCACAGTCAGAATAGAAAGCAAGGCAATATTCCCAATCCTCCCAATAACCGGACGAAACACAGTTTGGGAGTCAACTAACTCGGTTTATTCACAGGCAGTATATTTATACAGTTCCCCATGCAAGGGGTTTCCAGACAGTAATTCCAGGGGATTTCTCCCAACATGCACTGTGACTTTCCCAACAGGCCTTGCTGCACGAGAAAGATACTCCCACTAAAATGGACGACTAAGTGGATTATCTCCTCGTGCAGCAAAACCGACAATTGACATTAAAATACAGAAATTACACAATATTCGGTACTTTGCAATAGTTGAACGTTCGGTAGATAGCTGAGGTCGGAGCGCACACTTTGTGAGAATACCGCTCCGATCCCAGCTGAATTGACCGAACGCCGCACATAATACAATAAAACATTAAAGTGAGTTTAAAAGTACCGAATAAGTACGGGACATACAATGTACCGAACGCGGGACTCCCGAACGCCCTGGAAGTCCAGCGGCGTCCAAATCGAGTAGCCGTTTTCAGTTCCAGGCTCTCGACGACCGAACACCGCTGCAGGGACAAAGGATCCAAGATGGCCGACCGCCGCATGGTCGGTAGTAGATCGACGGCCACCTCGGAGAGCCCTTAATTACCGATTGCAACAATGTTGCAATCGGTGAATTGGTACCACACGACTTGTGAATGTGTGGTCGACCTGGGGAGCCCGTATTCGTACGGCGAACGGCCAGGATAGCCGTGCTTCGTCGTATGAATGCTTGGTGTGCTGGCAGCACACGGCTGCCAGCATGCGAACGGCCACAATACGGTACATACACAGGTTAAAATACACAGTACATATTCAGCCTACGGACAACCTTTAATAACTACAGTCCAGAAGTGGCTAGTTTTGCCACAATGCTCCCCCAGAACCAAGCCGGCATACACAGTCTGATCCCAACGGATCGGCTTGGGGATGTCCGGGAGAGTACTCACAGATCACTTCTCGAGTTCAGTCTGTCTGGATAACCCGTCAGCGTTACCGTTTTGTTTTCCTGGCCGGTAATGGATAGTAAAGTCAAAGGGCTGTAGCGCCAAGCTCCAGCGCAGCAGCCTGGCATTGTCTCCAGACACACGGTTTAGCCACACTAACGGGTTGTGATCTGTGAGTAAGGAAAAAGGTTGTCCGTACAAATAGGGCTGTAACTTTTTAAGGGCCCACACCACGGCCAGGCATTCTTTCTCGATGGCGGCGTAGCTCACTTCACGAGGCAGCAGTTTGCGGCTTAAATAGGCTACGGGGTGTTCTCCGCCATCGGCTCCCACTTGGCTCAGTACTGCCCCCAATCCAAACATTGAAGCGTCTGTGTGAACAAGAAATCTTTTAGTTGGATCAGGAGCAGTTAACACGGGAGCATTGGTGAGAGCAGTCTTGAGTTGTTGGAATGCCTGCTCACACTCTGGGGCCCAGACAACCAGTCGGGGAAGGTTCTTTTTCGTCAGGTCGGTTAGGGGTTTGGCGAGGGTGCTATAGTCAGGGACAAATTTTCTGTAATAGCCGGCTGTCCCTAAGAACGCCAGCACCTGGGTCTTAGTCCTGGGGGTAGGCCACTTGGCTACGGCCTCGATCTTGGCTGGCTCGGGTCTCTGCTGCCCACATCCTACACGGTGGCCCAGATACTGTACCTCGGCCATACCTATGTGGCACTTGCTAGGTTTTAGGGTTAACCCAGCTTCCCCAATGCGATCTAGGATCGCCCCTATGTGGTGTATGTGGTCTTCCCAGGTCTGACTAAAAATGGCGATATCATCTAGATAGGCACAGGCGTACTCCTGAAAACCATCCAGTAGCCGATCTACCATCCGCTGAAAGGTAGCCGGAGCGTTTTTCATTCCGAAAGGCATGACCTTGAACTGGTACAGGCCAAACGGAGTGACAAACGCCGACTTGGGGATGGCATCATCGGCTAGGGGAATTTGCCAGTATCCCTTACACAAGTCAATGGTAGTGAGATACTGGCCCCGTGCCATCTTATCTAACAGCTCGTCTATCCGGGGCATCGGGTAGGCATCAGACACCGTCTTGTCATTTAGCCTCCGGTAGTCAACACAGAATCGGGTGGTGCCATCCTTTTTAGGTACCAGGACTACCGGCGATGCCCAGGGGCTATCGGAGGGTTCGATAACCCCTAGCTGCAACATTTCGTCTAGCTCGGCTTTCATATGGTTACGGACAGATTCTGGAACCCGATATGGAGTCTGGCGCATAGGGAGCTGCCCCGGGGTCTCCACTCGGTGGGTGGCTAGCGGAGTGTACCCAGGGAAATTGGAGAAGGTAGCCCCTTTGGCTACAATCAGCGCTTGTACCTGGGCACGCTCCTGGGGGCTTAGCCGCTCCCCCAGCTGAACTCCCCGGGAGGGCTCTATCTGCTCCTCGGGTTCTAGTAGGTCGGGTAAGGGTAAATTTTCCTGATCTTCTAAGGAGGAGGCACAGATTGCCGTCACATCATCTATCCTCTCATGGTAGGGCTTGAGCATGTTCACGTGAAGCATGCGTCTCTTCCCTACCCCTGAGCAGGGGCCAATCACATAGGTAGTGTTGCATCGCTGCTCCACTACCTGGTATGGGCCTTGCCAGATGGCCTGCAGCTTATCTGTGCGGACGGGTTTTAAGATCAAAACCTTCTGTCCCACCTGAAAGCTGCGGTCCCTGGCTCCTCTATCGTACCAGCGTCGCTGGCGTTGCTGGGCCGCCTGGAGGTTGGTGTGTACAGCCTGAGTCAGCGCCTCCAGACGGTCCCGGAACTCCAGGACGTATGATACGATAGGGGTTTCGTTAGAGGTACTCTCTCCCTCCCAGTGTTCCCTAATCAAGTTCAAGGGTCCTCGCACCCTCCTCCCAAACAGTAGCTCAAACGGGGAGAAACCTGTCGACTCCTGGGGGACCTCTCTATAGGCAAAGAGTAGGTGAGGCAGAAACCTCTCCCAGTCCTTGTGGGTCTCCCCGAACGTCCGAAGCATCTGCTTCAGCGTCCCGTTGAACCGCTCACATAGTCCATTGGACTGGGGGTGGTAGGCGGAATTAACTATTGGCTTAATGCCACACACCTTCCACATATGTTGAGTAACTTCGGCCGTAAATTGGGTACCTCGGTCCGAGATTATCTCTTGGGGAAAACCTACTCGGGAGAATACCTTCATTAATGCTTCGGCTACGGTCTCAGCGTGAATATTAGAGAGGGCCACGGCTTCGGGGTATCTGGTGGCGTAGTCCACTACAGTTAGGATATACCTTTTGCCAGAGGGGCTGGGTTTTGGCAGGGGACCTACGATATCCACTGCCACTCGGCTGAAGGGTTCGGCTATGATGGGTAGGGGGCATAGTCTGGCTTTGTGGCGATCCCCTCGTTTCCCTACCCGCTGGCAGACGTCGCAGGAGGTGCAATATTGGCGCACGTCCTGAGAGATCCCGGGCCAGAAGAAGGCATGGGTCAAACGGTATCGGGTACGGGTCATCCCTAGGTGTCCGGACAAGGGGATGTCATGAGAAATTCGCAGCAGCTCCTGTCTATACTTCTGGGGTACCACTAGTTGTTTATTAGTTAAGGTGACAGACCCCCCCACATCTTTGGCCGTGACACGGTAGAGCAGCTCTCTCTCCCAGATGAACCGCTCCCCCTCTAACCCTGCTTGGTCGGTTTGTGCCCGGTCCCTATATACTTGGAGAGTGGGATCGGTCTGGACTTCGGTCGCAAAGGTAGTCGGGGTATCCCAGGACATGGGGGTCAGTTGGGGAACATGGTCTCTTACCTGAGCCTCAGAGTGCGTTGGTGTAGCCGTGGTGCGAGCCTGTTGCCGGGTGGTTACGGGAAGGGCCTCCTGGTACGGAGTCTGGGGAATAAAAGCGGAAGTCATTTGGCCCAAGTCATTCCCCAGTACAACATCGGCAGGCAAATTCTGCATCAGCCCCACTTCTACGGTCCCCTCTCCCACACCCCAATCCAAATGAACTTTGGCAGTAGGTAGCCGGTATACTGCTCCCCCGGCCACCCGTACTGCCACGGAGCCGCCAGTGTGGGTTGCGCCTGGTACCAAATGTGGTGCAACCAAAGTTAAAGTGGCTCGCGAATCCCAGAGCCCTTGCACCTCCTTTCCCTCCAGGGTCACTAGCTGCCGATGGTGCTGTCGGTTGTCGGTGGCTCGGACTGACATGACTTCGTGCAGCACCCCTAGAGGCTCCTCAATTTGAGCGCTCAGCCCGTCTTGGGTGGCGGGTGCTACCTGATAATGGTGCGCAGCAGCCCTGGGTGCCAAATTTTGTCGCACCTGATTCCAAGCTTGCCGGCTCCGGTTTTGGGTGCACTCTCGAGAAATGTGCCCCCACTGCTTGCAGGTGTGACACTGAATGTTAGCCCTGCCGTTGTATCGGGAGGGGGCTGGTGGAGTATTCAGTGCCGGCCTGTGCAGGGGTGCGGTGGGGCCGGTAGGGATAAGATTATTGGGTGGCCCTGTAATCCGAGGGAGAGCCTTATTTTGGGCCCCGTGATGTCTCCTGGCATCAAAATGCTGATCCGCCAATTTAGCGGCTTCGGGTAGGGTGAGTGGTTTCCGGTCTCTCACCCATTCTTGTGCTTCTGGGGACAAACCATTAAAAAATTGTTCCAGCAGCATTAACTGCCTCAACTCCTCCATGTTAGTGGCGTTGCTGGCCTGTATCCAGCCTAGCGATGCTTGGTCCAGCTTGTGCGCCCATTCTGCATGAGAATCTTTCTCAGGCTTGCGCAAGCCCCGGAATTTCCGCCGGTATGCCTCTGGGGTAATAGCATACCTCTCCAAGATTGCCCTCTTTACTTTAGGGTAATCCTTACTGTCCTCTCGGGGTACAGCACGGTAGGCTTCAGCTGCCCTACCCGATAATTTGCCTGCCAGCAGCGGCACCCATACTGCGGGCTCCAAATCGTGCAGATCGCACAGCCGCTCAAAGTCCTGCAAATACCCATCGATTTCGTCCTTTTCTTCACAAAACGCTTTAAAGGCGTGATGTGGGACTTTGGGCTTGACCTGTCCGTAGGTGGAGGCAGTAACAGACTCTGCCCTAGGCGGGGTTGCTGGTGTGCTGGTCGCCATCAGATAATCTTGTACATCTGATACCATCACGGTCAGTATTTCCAGCGGTACTGGTTGCGGTAAAAACTCCAACCTGGTTCGCAGCTCTTTTTGGAATGGGGTCTCTTCCTTGGCTGGTGGGGGTGTAGCGCTGCGGGCTCGGTCTTCCTCCATCAGTTCAGCGATCAGCACAGCCTTAGACTTGTTGCTGGCTATCTTACCCCTGGCTTCCAGTAGCTCTTTTAAAGTTTGTCGTTTCAGTATGGTATAATCAATCTCCATACGAATTGCCCTTGCTTTCCTTGTTCGGTCGTTCCAGTTTCCACGAACTCTGCTTTTTCGGCTGTAAGGTTCGGATCCCGTCGCTTGCCACCAATTGTAACGGAATGCAATGTATCAGCATACGATATCCGTTGGTACATCTAGGAAATCCACAGTCAGAATAGAAAGCAAGGCAATATTCCCAATCCTCCCAATAACCGGACGAAACACAGTTTGGGAGTCAACTAACTCGGTTTATTCACAGGCAGTATATTTATACAGTTCCCCATGCAAGGGGTTTCCAGACAGTAATTCCAGGGGATTTCTCCCAACATGCACTGTGACTTTCCCAACAGGCCTTGCTGCACGAGAAAGATACTCCCACTAAAATGGACGACTAAGTGGATTATCTCCTCGTGCAGCAAAACCGACAATTGACATTAAAATACAGAAATTACACAATATTCGGTACTTTGCAATAGTTGAACGTTCGGTAGATAGCTGAGGTCGGAGCGCACACTTTGTGAGAATACCGCTCCGATCTCAGCTGAATTGACCGAACGCCGCACATAATACAATAAAACATTAAAGTGAGTTTAAAAGTACCGAATAAGTACGGGACATACAATGTACCGAACGCGGGACTCCCGAACGCCCTGGAAGTCCAGCGGCGTCCAAATCGAGTAGCCGTTTTCAGTTCCAGGCTCTCGACGACCGAACACCGCTGCAGGGACAAAGGATCCAAGATGGCCGACCGCCGCATGGTCGGTAGTAGATCGACGGCCACCTCGGAGAGCCCTTAATTACCGATTGCAACAATGTTGCAATCGGTGAATTGGTACCACACGACTTGTGAATGTGTGGTCGACCTGGGGAGCCCGTATTCGTACGGCGAACGGCCAGGATAGCCGTGCTTCGTCGTATGAATGCTTGGTGTGCTGGCAGCACACGGCTGCCAGCATGCGAACGGCCACAATACGGTACATACACAGGTTAAAATACACAGTACATATTCAGCCTACGGACAACCTTTAATAACTACAGTCCAGAAGTGGCTAGTTTTGCCACACAGGGTAAAAATGCTATATCACTGTTTAATAGACTTATCCAGTATTTAACCCCTTCCCGCCATTACGACGTGCTATGCCGTCACGGTTTAAGTGGGCTTTAAAGCCGTTGTGACGGCATAGCACGCCGTAACGGCTTTAACCCCTTAAGGACCAAACTTCTGGAATAAAAGGGAATCATGACGTGTCACACACGTCATGTGTCCTTAAGGGGTTAAGGGGTTAAGCCCTGGAGCGCCCAGGTTACTTACCTTCCCGGCGCTCCGCTTCGGGAGGACTGCCTCACAGCCCAGGCAGCCCTCCCACGGCAAATCAGGCCTCCGGGGGCCTTGTGATCGCTCTCAAAGAGCGATCACATTATTATTATTATTATTTTATTATTTATATAGCGCCAACAAATTCCGTAGCGCTGTACAATGGGTGGACTAACAGACACATAATTGAGATCAGACCACTGGACGTACAGGAACAGAGGGGGTTGAGGGCCCTGCTCAATGAGCTTACATGCTAGAGGGAGTGGGGTATAGTGACACAAACGGGTTAAAGTAGGGGAATTAAATAGTTTGTTAGAGAAGGGTTTATTGAGTGCTTGGTAGGTCATTTTTGACAGTTGCAGGAAAGGAGTCATGGGGTGGGGGATGAGAAGCCTGCTGACAGTTTAATTGATACGCTTTAACGAAGAAGTGAGTTTTCAAAGATTTTTTGAAGGAGTGGAGGCTGGGTGAAAGTCTGATTGAGGAGGGAAGGGAGTTCCACAGAATAGGTGCAGCCCTAGAGAAGTCTTGAAGGCGAGCGTCAGAGGTGGGGATCCGGGCAGAGGATAGGCGTAGGTCTTGGGATGAGCGCAGGGGTCTCGACGGGACATACTTGTGTATGAGGGAGGATAGGTATGTTGGAGCAGCATTATGTAGGGATTTGTAAGCAAGTGACAGAATTTTGAATTGGGCCCTATATCTAACTGGAAGCCAATGCAGGGACTGACAGAGCGTGGAGGCGTGGGAGGTGCGACCGGACAGGAAAATAAGCCTCGCAGCCGCGTTCATTACAGATTGCAGCGGTGCAAGCTGGGAACATGTAAGACCGGTCAGAAGGGGATTGCAGTAGTCGAGGCGAGAGAGAACAACAGCATGAACCAATATCTTAGCCGCGTCCGGCGTTAGATATGGGCGGATGCGCGCTATGTTCTTGAGTTGGAAGCGACAGGATTTGACTATCGATTGGACATGGGGAGTAAAAGAGAGGTCAGAATCGAAAAGAACCCCTAGGCAGCGAGCCTGCGAGGTAGAGGTGATAGTAGCGCCGTTGACTTGGATGGAGACAACAGGAGTAGCAGCACTTGAGGGAGGAAAAACTAGAAGTTCTGTTTCGGACAGGTTGAGTTTAAGGAAGTGAGCAGCCATCCAGTTGGAAATAGCAGAGAGGCAGTCAGAAACACGAGTCAAGGTGGGCGGAGAGAGATCAGGGGAGGACAGGTAGATTTGCGTGTCATCTGCATATAAATGATATTGGAAACCAAAGGAGCTGATGAGTTTACCAAGGGAGGCAGTATAGATGGAGAAAAATAGGGGGCCGAGGACAGATCCTTGGGGGACGCCGACAGAGAGGGGTTGGTGAGAAGAGGCAGAACCAGAGAAAGAAACACTGAAAGAGCGCTGGGAGAGGTAGGAGGAGCACCAGGAGAGAGCAGTATCCCGTAGACCAAAGTTACGAAGAATGTGAAGAAGCTGTTGATGATCAACAGTGTCAAATGTGGCAGAAAGATCAAGGAGGATTAGGATAGAGTATTGGCCGTGAGATTTAGCAGCAATTAAGTCGTTGGATACTTTGGTCACAGCAGTTTCGACAGAGTGACCAGCGCGGAATCCAGACTGAAGGGGGTCAAGCAGAGAGTTGGATTCGAGAAAGTCTGTCAATCTGGCGTACACAACTCTCTCGAGGATCTTGGAGGCAAATGGGAGTAGCGAGATAGGGCGGTAGTTGGATGGGGAGTTGGGATCAAGGTTGGGCTTTTTCAGAATCGGGGTTACGGTTGCATGTTTGAAGGGTGAGGGAAATGTGCCAGAGGAAAGGGAGAGATTGAAAATGCTAGCGAGAGGAAGAGCAAGAAAGGGAGACAAAGTGCAGATGAGATGCGAGGGAATAGGATCGAGAGAGCAGGTGGTGGGGCGGGAGGACAGGAGCAGTGCAGAAACCACTTGTGCTGTAGCAGGTGCAAATGTGCATAGGATGGCAGGGGGAGTGGGGTTGGGTGATATAATGATAGGGGAAGGAGAGAGATTAGAGATCTCTTTCCTGATTGTAGAGATCTTCTCAGTGAAATGAGATGCAAAGTTTGTGGCGGACAAGGTGGTGGAAGGAGGGGTAGTCACAGGGCGAAGAAGAGCATCAAAAGTGTGAAACAGGTGTTTGGGTTGATGTGACAGTGTGCTTATGAGGGGTTTGAAGTAGTTTACTTTTGCAGAGGAAAGAGCCATGCTGTAGGAGCGCAGCATAAATTTATAGTGGACAAAGTCAGATGCAGAGTGAGACTTTCTCCAGCAGCGTTCAGCAGTTCTGGAACATTTTTGGAGGTAACGGGTCAGCTTAGTGTGCCAGGGTTGTAGTTGGGGGCGCTTGCTGCGTTTAACTGTAGGAGGTGCCATGATGTCAAGTTGAGAGGAGAGAGTGGAGTTGTAGAGTGAGGTTGCAGAGTTAGGGCAGTTGAGATTTGAGATGGGTAAAAGGAGTGTTTGGAGTGTGGTGGAGAAGTGCTGGAGATCGAGGGAGTTGAGGTTTCTGCGAGGTTGGAGAGTTGATGGTGTTGAAATTTTGGTATGAGGTATGCAGATGTTAAATGTTAGCAGATGGTGGTCAGACAAAGGAAATGGATCAGTGGAGAGATCAGAGGTGGTACAGAGATTGGTGAAGATGAGGTCAAGAGTGTTTCCTGCGGTGTGAGTTGCGGAGGAGGAAATCTGTGTGAGTCCAAAGGAGGAGGTTACAGAGAGCAGACGGGAGGCATCAGGGCAGTTGAGCTTGTTGATAGGGATATTGAAGTCCCCAAGTATGAGAGAGGGAGTGCTAGAGGAAAGAAAATGGGGTAACCAGGAGGAAAAGTGTTCAATAAATAGTTTAGGGTGACCGGGGGGGCGATAGATGATGGCAATTCTTAAAGGAGTGGGCTTAAAAAGGCGTACAGTGTGAACTTCAAAGGAAGTAAAGGATAGGGCAGGGGCAGGGAGGATAGGTTGAAAGGTGCATTGAGGGGAGAGAAGGATGCCTACACCACCTCCTTTACAGTCGAGTCTAGGAGTATGGGAGAACTGTAGACCACCGAAACATAAAGAAGCAGGAGTAGCGGTATCGGATGGGGACAGCCAGGTCTCAGTGAGTGCCAATATTGTGAGCGAGTTAGAGATGATGAGGTCATGTATGGCTGTAGATTTGATGTTAGTGCAAATGGAGCGAGCGTTCCAGAGTGCACACTGAATTTTGGTAGAGTTGGATAAACTGCAGGGTATTTGGAGGAGGTTTGCATGGTTTCTATTTATTTTGGTGTGAGCAGATGAGGTGTGGGGCCCTGGGTGTGGAGAGACGTCACCAGCTGCCAGAAGTAGGAGGAGAGATAGTGACAGGAGGTGTGAATGGGTTTTATATGGGCGGCGACTAGGGTGAGATTGGGTTAGAGCAGGAGAGAGAGAATAGAGAAATGAGTGCAGGGCTTGAGATGAGAGAAGGGGGGAGTGTAGCAAAGAGGGATTGATGTAAATGTGAGTGTGTTGAGGGAGGTGGGTGGAATGAGATATTTTGATTCTGAGGGAGATAAGAGAGAAGGAGAGGAGGAGAGTATAGAGCATTGCTCTGATGTGTAGGTAATTAGAGGAAAGGAGAATGAGCCGAAGTAAGAAGGAGGGCTGAGTGTTAGGGGTTAAGAAGGTGGATTGTGCTCATTACTGGTAGTGTTTGCAGCTGCTATTTGGAGTTATCTAAAGTTGTGTGAGGGATTCTATCTATAAATGTAGTAAGAAACATGGGGTGGGGTGGTGTTGGGGAGGGGTGGTGGGACCCTGAGCACTGTTCAAGTTTGTTAGAAGTGGTCTTTTAAAACTCTGACTGTGGAAGACAGGGATGATAGGGTCAAAACAGGACTGCAATAAAACATGGCCCCCTATAGCTGGCTGTGGATCTGCCAGCAGGGGGACTGTCTAAAATATTAGACAGTCCCCCTGCTGGTGGGAAGTATAAAAAAAATATTAAACATGTTTAAAAATAAATCAAATGTATTTATATATATATAATATATGTATATATATTATATATATAATATATATGTATATTATATATATTTAACGTCATACATAGTGTATTTTAATACTAATATAAGTACATATATTAGTATTAAAATACACTTAGAATGACGTTACATATATATAATATACATATATTATATATATAATAGATATATACACATATATTATATATATATAAATACGTATAATTACAATAATAAATAAATAAAATAATAAAATTAATAAATAAAATATTCAAACAAATTTAATATAAACTATATATACATATGTAATTTCATTCCAACTGTATTTTGTTATTAATATATATATATATTGGTAACAAAATACACTTAGAATGACATTCTATATATATCTATCTATATATAAAATGCAAATAACCGCAAATATATATATATAGATAAATACATATAATTACATAAAATATTACATTAGTATACACGTAGAATTTAAATACATATAAATGCATATGTTTTAAAATTCTACGTGTATATTTAAGTAATATTTTAACATAATTAGGTGATTGGATTAATTAAAATTTGATTGACATGCCTGACAACACAGGGAGAAAGTGCAGAGAATTTAATTCGCAAGCACTATATTTGACCCTGTAACTCTCCAAAACAACATAAAACCTGTACATGGGGGATACTGTTTTACTCGGGAGACTTCGCTGAACTCAAATATTAGTGTTTCAAATTGGTAAATTGTATTACAACGATGATATTTTAAGTAAAAGTGAAGTTTTTTGCATTTTTTACAAACGAACGGCACTTTTATGGACTATATTATTGTTGTAATATGTTTTACTGTTTTAAAACACTAATATTTGTGTTTAGTGAAGTCTCCCGAGAATAACAGTACCCCCCATGTACAGGTTTCATGGTGTTTTGGAAAGTTAGAGAGTCACATATAAGGCTTGCATTTCATTTTTTTTACATTGAAATTTGCCAGATTGGTTATGTTGCCTTTGAGAGCGTATGGTAGCCCAGGAATGAGAATTACCCCCATGATGGCATACCATTTGCAAAAGTAGACAACCCAAGGTATTGCAAGTGGGGTATGCCCAGTCTTTCTTAGTAGCCACTTAGTCACAAACACTGGCCAAATATTCGTTTTTTGCTTTTTTAACACAAAAACAAATATGAACGCTAACTTTGGCCAGTGTTTGTGACTAAGTGGCTACTAAAAAAGACTAAACATACCCCACTTTCAATACCTTTGGTTGTCTACTTTTTAAAATGGTATGCCATTATGGGGGTTATTCTCATTGCTGGGCTACCACACCGTCTCAAAGGTAACATTACCAATCTGGCAAATTTCTATTTGAAAATGGAACGTTCTATATTTGACCCTGTAACTTTCCAAAACGCCCTAAAACCTGTTAATGGGGGATACTGTTGTACTCGTGAGACATCGCTGATTACAAGTATGTGCATTTTTGACATTCACAGCTAAAATGTCAGACGGAAATAAAAATTTTGAAAAAAATCGTATTTTCTCACATTTTTTTACAATTTTATTCATAATGAATTATGTTCCATATATGAATAGTTAATGGTAAATTAAAGCCCTGTTTCTCCTGAACAAAATGATATATAATAAGTGTGGGTGCATATAATTTGAAAGAGGGGAACTATGGTTGAACAGACATGTAGCGCAAATTCTAGTTTTTGTTTACATTTTGTTTTGATCAGAACGTGCACTATTGACTCCGTCCTGAAGGGGTTAAGGACAACATGTTTCTTGCAAAGTCATTGGGACTTTGAGGGAGTTTCTAACTACGTTTAATTAATTAATTAATTTACTAAAGAAAAAAAGGTTTTGTTTTGTTTTTTCCCCCTGCAAGTGAATTGTCAGCGCAAGGTCATTTTGTGTCCACAGACTATTCGGTTTTAAAAAAAAAAGCTGTTCTTTATCTCACATTATGAACGTCCTTGTAATTCGTATCCACACTAAAAGTTGGCTTTTAAATGTTATTGTTTTAACTTTAATATTTCATAGTTAATACAGAGGATAAAGTAATTTAAAGAAAGTATATTGGAAGTATATTATTTGATAAGATTTCATTTATCTATTTTGGTCCACTGATCTCGAGTCTCAGTCTGGTGTTCAAATAGTTTTTCTTACGCTACGTCGTGAGTTTATATCCACAACTGCATTTTGCTTTGTGGTAACAAACTGAAAGCCTGGCATTGTAATACGTGTATGGACATGCTTATAACAAAGCATGGTCCCTCTCCTCATATAGTTGGCCGTTAACAGGCACTTTGATGCAATGTGTCTGTGGTCACTGGATCACATCGCACACCCTATCTCTCAGTCATGATGCAGAGTTTATGCTTGCAAGGATATCCAGACCTCATCCACCTGGTATCCGCATAAATACTCCTATCGTTTAGAGGGGTTAATTACATAATAACCATTGATGGTAATATGTTGGTTGTTCTTCCTATAGAGGAAAGATAGACTTGCCCAAAAGCTTTTTCATGGCTAGGACAAGCTCTTATAGAGGGAGAGGTAATGTACTTCTGACTCCTGAAAAGGAATATTGGTGGTCCAATATGGGAAATACTGTAATTCATGTGTTTAGTAATCATAAGCATTTGCTTATTGCCACATTACTGATGTACTTGTAACGGATCCACTGGCACCCCGACTGGGTACCTCCGTTGAAAGATGCTCCTAGCGCTTCCAGAGGACTCCAAGCACTCCACCAGACACCATAAGCACCGCAGGCTGCAGCTATCTCCCTTCAGAACGAAGCAGGAACAAGCTCTTACAAGAGCTCAGTGATTATAGCAAGGGAATATGCCTAGCATAGCAATCCCTTGTAGCAGGTTCCCCCAATAAGACACAGGACTCAAGTTGAGGGTAAAACAGGAACTCAGGACTGGGACACCCAGTCTGGCTTTTATTACAAACAAGTACATACAGGACACTCCCAGGGGGAGGATGAAATTAACCAATCACAGGGATGTACCTCCCACACATTTCCTCCCCTTAGATTAACAGTTAAACCAATTATTACATACAATAAAAATACAGTTTTTACACACACACTGTAACTTTAAAACCATACATTCAATTTCAATAAAAGTTGCATATTCAGACTCAGCATACATCAAACATAAACACTTCCAAAAATCAGCCAAATCCCTCCAGTGGATCAAAAGTTAGCTGGAAGTCCTTTATGACTGACCGCAAGCACAATTTCCTGCCCAAAACAGTTCCATAGATTTGGGCTGTGCGGTCGGTCAATTTCATGCCGAAAAAACGACTAAGTCCCATTTCGAACGGGACTTAGTCTCTGGAGCTGCAAGTTCCGTATGGGAGAAGGTAAGGGTCAGCGGTGTTCGGCAGAATGTGTAGCCGATTTTAGTTCCACAGAATCTTTAGCATACACCGCTGACCGCATTCGAGGAAACCAAGATGGCCGCCGCCACGTGCAATTAACCGGCAGTAACCTCACAGCCTGGGAGGTAAATTGCCTGCACACTTTAACTTCTGGGTGGTCCGCCTGTGTGGTACTTGGTTCAGTAAGCCCTATTTACTGAACCAAGTGGGGGAAAGCCAGGAACAAGTTATTTTACCGGTCTGGGGACATAGTCTTAAAGGGGCATTGTTCACCAAAGTCACAATATGTCCCCAGACGGTTCTTAAAGGGCCATACACACCAATAAAAGTCCATACGTTTTCAGGGGCCATAGTCTTAAAGGGTATTGTTACCCAAAGTCTCAATAGGTCCCCAGACAGTTCTTAAAGGGCCAGCAGCAGTACAATAAAATACCATTCACTGTACTTAAAGGGCCAGCAGTCGCACGATAAAATACAATATGCCCCAAATATGTCCAGGGGCCATAGTCGCAGGGCAGGAGGCTAGCAACCAGGCTTCTCCAGTTCACAGTGGCGAAGTTGGTTTCGCCACAGTACTGTTTATTGAAATATTAATATCTAACGTACTTTTTAAATTACTATACATTGGAAGTTTGCCAACATCTCATGGTTATAAATATGTTTTTATATGTGTTGATGCATGTACCAGGTTTACTTGGATATATCCTGTGCGAAGTGCAACCTCTGATGCCACGTTTTCTACTCTCACTTCCTTAGTATGCATTTGATAATCCCAGGACCATCCATTTGGATGGTGGTCCTGCAGTTACTGCAAAGGAAACCTAAAACTGGGCAACCACATTTGGGTTACTTTGGGATTTCAGTGCCCCAACCACCCCCAAAGTAGTGGGGTTGTGGTCTGGGAAAATGCCGAGGTTAAATGATTATTAACCAAGTTACTAGTTGCTTGCCCCACACAGTGGTATCTATTTATTCCTATGGTACAGATAAGCACTCACAACATACCTGATGATACAAATGGTGAGACACCATATGAAATGTTACATGTTTTTCACTGACAAACATATTTCTGCATCAGGGACAACCATTGGTTCTATTAAAGAAATTTAGGGAATTTTTATTTCAGCCCACCTCACCTTGCACCACCAATTTTATTTCTTACTGTTGGCCAGCTTGTCCTAGAGAGGGTGACTCCGAGAACTTTTACTACAGAGAACAATCAGAGCCAACAGAGAACAGTAAGTTTTGATATTTTACAACCTGCTAAATATTTCCAGGACGTTCACAGAACCACTGACTGACACAATGGATGCTGTTAAAGATGGCAAGATAAAACAAACAGAGGATGGCAGAAATGTAACTAAATGTATAATGTAACTAAATCCCCATGGTTTTCACATATAGTACTTGGTTATGTCTCCTCTTGTTTTGCCTATCATATCTTGTCTTATTTTGTTTTATTTTGTATTCCCAGTCCATGTACAGTCCTGTCTTGTTCTGCCCATGTTTAGTTAATGTTCCCCTTATGTATTGTGTACACGTTTTGGGTTTAGCTTCCTATCCTTCTCTGCTTCTGGGCTCTCCTAGTTCTGTCTTGTTTTCATGTTTGGTGTCTGTTCCAGTCTTGCCTTGTTTCTGTACCAGATACATTCCTGATGCAGAGCCTCCCTATTCAGGTCTGCTTATTTCCAAGCTCCTAGTTCCTGGGATCCGCTGAAGCTGCATCACGGTCCTTTTATGTGGCAGCTCAAATGCTGGTGCACAACACCAGGGGGCGTGCAGTTACCCTGCACCAGACCCTGCTAATCCATTCCACACTGTGACTCCTAACTTCAACATCAGGCATACTGGGTCCCGGTCGTCCAACCGCCGCCCAGACAATGTCTGTGTTCTGGTCACCGGATTGCCGCCCTGACTGTGAAACTACGAATGGCTCATTAAATCTGTTATGGTTCCTTTTGATCGCTCCATCTGTTACTTGGATAACTGTGGTAATTCTAGAGTGACCGATGTAGTAAATTCGAATCAAAGTTCCATTTGCCAAAAAAAAATTCTGTCCATGTTTTATTGCATTTTCGTCTTTACACAATATAGAAATGTATATTAATGCTTCTGTATATGAAGCGAACACAATAAAACGTATTTTTCACTTTAAAAAAAAAATCAGGCTAAACAAAAATTGGTAATTAACAATATGACATCTGAAAAGCACATGAAAGGATGCTGTATGATTTAAAAAAAAATAAAAAAACACTACATGAAGGTCCTGTTCACCAGAGTGTGTAGTCATGAATGTAACCAGTAAAACACTGGTTGGCCCATACATATTTTAAAAATTTTGTTATAGCATGACTTGTAGTCTTGCTTTTAAATTGTCTATAATACATATTTTTGTATGACACTTAGTGTGTTTTTTCATTGATTATTGAATTTTAATGGTCTAAGATAATTAACATGTCAACAGGCAAACGTAACCCGAATGATTTGTCTCAGTCTTGCATTCTATACTACCTGCACCATAGGCGACATTTATTTGTGTTTAGACTTTCTTAAGAAGTGGTAAATAGCCAGTGATTCACACATACACCAGATATGAAGTGCACACCCCAAATGTACTATTTAGCACCAAAAAAATTAGAATTTTTAAAACTGCAATGTAACCACAGTATTTGATGATTCTATTTGACTCTCAGATATGAAGTGCAGGCCCCAAATGTACTATTTAGCACCAAAACAATTTGAATTTGTAAAACTGCTATGTCACAGCAGTATTTGACGGTTCTATTTGACGCTCAGATATGAAGTGTGTCACATCCTGTTCCTGGCTGCGGATCATTCTGGCTATGGCTTCTGGTATCCAGTACTCTTTTTACATTTCTTGTTTAGTTTTTCTTGTTTTTTTGGTTTTCTATTCTATGTCTGGTTTTCGTTATGCTGGGTTTTTCTTGGTTCATTCCTGTAATCCGTCCCTGGATTTCCCAGTGTCCAGGTTTCCTTTAACCCCTTAAGGACACATGACATGTGTGACATGTCATGATTCCCTTTTATTCCAGAAGTTTGGTCCTTAAGGGGTTAAATGTTTGTTTTATGTTGGCACACCCGTTTGTTTTCCATCATTACTTTTGTTTCCGTGTTCTTGCAGGCAGCTGCTCAAGCCTTCTGCCCTTTCTTGCAGGTAAGTACTATGTGTGTTTTCTTTGGTTTTGTTTAGCTTGCATTAGGCAGAGTAGGACCTGCCAGATATGGGGTACATTGGCGTTGTTGACAGGCTTATGCTATGTATGATCATATAATGTAACTAAATACCCATGATTTTCATATATAGTACTTCGTTATTTCTCCTCTTGTTTTGCCTATCATATCATGTCTTGTTCTAGTTTGTATTCCCAGTCCATGTACAGTCCTGTCCTGTCCTGCCCAAGTTATGTCTATGTTTCCCTAATGTATTGTGTACATGTTCTGGGTTTAGCTTCCTATCCTTCTCCGGTTCTGGGTTCTATTAGTTACGCCTTGTTTTCATGTTTGGTGCCTTTCCTAGTCTTTCCTTGTTTCTGTACTGGATACATTCCTGCTGCAGAGCCTCCCTATTCAGCTCTGGGAGGTCTGCTTAATTTCTGCTCCTAGTTTCTGGGATCAGCATAAGCTGCATCGGGGTTCTGGTATGTGGCTGCACAAACGCTGGTGCCCAACACCAGGGGGCGTGCGGTTACCCTGCACCAGACCCTGACCTATCCACTCTCACACTGAAGACTCCCACTTAACTTTAGGCATACTGGGTCCTGGTACTTGCACCATCGCCCGGACAGTGTCTGGGTCCTGGGCACCGGGCCGCCACCCTGACAAAGTACACACACCAAATGTATTATTTAGCACCAAAACAATTAGAATTTTTAAAACTGCTATGTCACAGCAGTATTTGACGGTTCTATTTGACTCTCAGATATGAAGTGCAGGCACCAAAAGTACTATTTAGCACCTAAAAAAATTTATTTTTAAAACTGCGATGTAACCACAGTGTTTGATGATTCTATTTGACTCTCAGATATGAAGTGCACCGCAGGCCGCAAATGTACTATTTAGCACAAAAAAGTGTGATTTTTTATTTTTTTTTAAACCAACAATGTAACAGTAATATTTAAGGGTTTTGTTTGACTGCAAGAAATGCAGTACACAAATGTACTATTTAGCACCAAAAAGATTGCAGTATTTAACAATGCCCAGATGTTGCCCACTGAGCTACCAGAACAGGATTAAAGTAATGTGCCGCACTGCACTGCACTCTCTGTGGCACTGGGCTCAGGGCAGGATACAAAAATGTAGTATAGCGCCCACAAAAATAATCGCTGTAGTTTGAAGATTCAACACCAGAATTCTTTCCTAATCTGTCCCTCACAGGTGCAGCATCCTCTCCCTACACTAATAACAGCTCATGTGACGTGTGGCACTACGTGACTCCAGCTTATATATAGAGGCTGAGGCACATGCTCCACTGGCCACTCACAGCCATGCCCTTAGTATTCATGGCTGTCATGGATTCTAAGGGCACACGAGTCAAACGTTTGTTGATTGGCTACCCTGCAGCCTTTCAAAACGTGCCATTAAATCGCCGAAAGTCGCACTCCAACCTGAACATCCACTGAAAATCATAATAAAATGAAGACATGTCAAAACCCATCCAGTGGAGAGAATGGTGTGTTTTTCTTGCTGAAAAACACTAGGTACATATGTTATACATATTATGGATGCTCCAAAATTTCAGCTGCCCGAAATTTCCGGCGCGAAAATGGGCCTATGCCATTTCTGCAAAATGGGCTGTGACAAAAGTCCCTTTGTCACTGTTTTTTATGTGACAAATTGCCCTGCTTCCCTGGGTTGTGGAGAATCATATTTGCCAGCCTCCCCCCCTCAAGACTATGGCCCTGGTGTGTATGGCCCTTTAAGAACCGTCTGGGGACATATTCAGACTTTTGTGAACAATACCCCTTTAAGACTATGTCCCCAGACCCTCAAAATCATGTGTTTGTGTATTTTTCCCACTTGGTTCAGTAAATGGGGCTTACTAAACCAAGTACCACACAGGGGAACCACACAGAAGTGGAAGCGTGTCGACAATTTACCTCCCAGGCTGGGAGGTTGCTGTAGGTAAATTGCCAACCGCTGGGTGGCCGCCATTCGTACAAACGAACACGTGGCGGGGCCATATTTAGTCATATGAACGTGGTCAGCGGTGAGTGCAGCTAAATTCATGGAACTGAAATCGGCTACACATTTTAATTAACACCGCTGACCCTTACCTTCTCCTCCACTGAAATTTTAGCCACAGAGACTAAGTTCCATTCTGCGATTCAAACTCATTTTTCAGTGTGAAATTGACTGACCACACAGCCCAAATCTATGGAACTGTTTTGTGCAGGAAAATGTGGATGGCATTGTGTCTCCGGGCTCTTTTGATCACTGAAAACAATCTCGGACACCTGTGATAATTAGATTGTAAGGCAGAAAAATACATGAAGACTAATTTCCAAACAGTCCTGTTCACTGATGAGTGCCGTGCAACCCTGGATGGTCCAGATGGATGGAGTAGTGGATGGTTGGTGGACGGCCACCCTGTTCCAACAAGGCTGCGACGTCAGCAAGGCAGTGGGGGAGTCATGTTTTGGACCGGAATCATGGGAAGAGAGCTGGTAGGCCCCTTTAGGGTCCCGAAGGTGTAAAGATCACCTCTGCAAAGTATGTGGAGTTTCTGATTGACCACTTTCTTCTCTTGTACAGAAGGAAGAACTATGCTTTCCGTAATAAAATCATCTTCATGCATGGCAATGCACCATCTCATGCTGCAAAGCATACCTCTGCATCAATGACTGCTATGGGGATAAAAGGAGAAGAAGTAACGGTTTGGCTCCATCCTCCCCTGACCTCAATCCTATTGAGAACCTTTGGAGCATCCTCAAGCAAAAGATCTGAGGGTGGGAGGCAGTTTACATCCAAACAGCAGCTCTGGGAGGCTATTCTGACATCTTGCAAACAAATTCAAGCAGAAACTGTCCGAAAACCCACAAGTTCAATGGATGCAAGACTTGTGAAGCTGCTATCAAATAAGGGGTCCGATGTTAAAATGCCACGTGACCTGTTAAAATGTTTAAAAAGTTAAAATGTTGTTATAAATTTGATTGAAATAGCTTTTGATTTCAGTAAATATGCTGCAAACACAACAATTGGCAATTTTAAGTTCTTTACAACTTATAAAGTGTTTTGAAACTTACTGTGCTTAGTAATTTGGAACAGTGCACTGTAAGTTTTTTATGTTTAAAAAAATACTGTTATCATTAGGAGGTTTGTTCAATAAAATTTGAATTGCACTCTTAATAGTTGATAACATGAGAATTATGCTGACTGTTATTTACATCAATTATTTAGTTAAATGAGAAAAATATAATTTGCATAATAATTTGGAACGGGGTGTATGGGACAGGGGAGGGAGGGATAACGATGTGCTAGTTAGAACATTCAAGTAGAAACCACCTCTATTCGCCCTAACGCAATATGACCACTAAAAGAGAAGGAGAGGTTTTCATATTAGATTAATTACATTTAGTTTAAAGTCTAATATTACAAAAACTATATGAAAAACTTTTTTGAAATCATGTGGGGAAAAAAAGTCATTTTCGGTTTCGGTTTTTGAATGAATTTTATTTTTTCCTATGGAGATCCACCATAGACAGGACTATACTTTCTTTACTAGAGTACACTTCTCATACTCGCGTATTGACATGGTGTGGGGGCAACGCAACAGCTTTAGAAAAGGTAGAGAAGATAGAAATCAGGGACAATACCTGGTCGGTCCATAGCATTAACACCTGGACTATGAAAGACCAGTGGAATACTATAAACAAAGCTACATGGAGACTAAAAGATTACTTACTCCATAATAAACCAAATCTAGATTCTCTTCGATCCCAGATTGTACGCTATTTTGAAATTAGCATGCCCAACAAAACCTCATACCCTAACAATTGGTGTTACTTTAAAGCTAGCATGAGAGGTAACCTAATAAGCTTGGAAACGCACTCCAATAGGAATAAAAGTCTTTATAATCATTTAGCTGAAAAAGTGAAAAAGAACAAGACGAATCCCTCTAGAGATAATTCAGAAGCGATTAAGATGATCAAAGATCAAATTAATATAGAAAAGAATGCTAAAATTTTGGGAAAACATAGGTTGAAAGAATATAGTGCAGGGAATAGAGCAGACAAACTTCTAACCAAGAAGCTTAGAGACAAAAAGGGTCTCAAGCAGAATAACAACGATAAAGATGAATAACCAGACCCAAATCTCACACGTCTATTGGGAAATGTTTTAATACATATTATAGCGACTTACATTCCCTTTCAACAAAAGAAAAAGACATAGACAAATACCTGGAGTCTAGTGATGTACCGAACTGTCCGCCGGCGAACAGTTCCCGGCGAACTTAGCGTGTTCGCGTTCGCCGCGGCGGGCGGACACATGCGCAGTTCGATCCGCCCCCTATTCGTCATCATTGGGCAAACTTTGACCCTGTGCCTCTCGGTCAGCAGACACATTCCAGCCAATCATCAGCACTCCCTCCCTTCCACACCCTCCAACCTCCCTCCCAGCATCCATTTTCGATTCATTCTGAAGCTGCATGCTTAGTGAGAGGAGGGAAAGTTTAGCTGCTGCTGATTACATAGGGAAATTGATAGCTAGGCTAGGGTATTCAGTGTCCACTACAATCCTGAAGGACTCATCTGATCTCTGCTGTAAGGACAGTACCCCAAACAGCCCTTTTTAGGGCTATAACATCAGGCTGCTTTTTTTTTTCCTGTGTAATGTAATTGCAGGTGCCTGCCTGCCAGCTTCTGTGTGAGGTTCACATTGGATACTGTGCCTACTTGCCCAGTGCCACCACTCATATCTGTTTTTACAATAGGTTAAGCTTTACATTTAAAAGAAATAATTTTTTTTCACTGTAATAGAAGAGCAGTTGCCTGCCTGCCAGCTTCTGTGTCAGGTTGGATGCCTTGCCCATTTGCACAGTCAGTGCCACCACTCATATCTGTTTTAACAATAGGTTAAGCTTTACATTTAAAAGAAATATTTTTTTTTCACTGTAATAGAAGAGCAGTTGCCTGCCTGCCAGCTTCTGTGTCAGGTTGGATGCCTTGCCCATTTGCACAGTCAGTGCCACCACTCATATCTGTTTTAACAATAGGTTAAGCTTTACATTTAAAAGAAATAATTTTTTTTCACTGTAATAGAAGAGCAGTTGCCTGCCTGCCAGCTTCTGTGTCAGGTTGGATGCCTTGCCCATTTGCACAGTCAGTGCCACCACTCATATCTGTTTTAACAATAGGTTAAGCTTTACATTTAAAAGAAATAATTTGTTTTCACTGTAATAGAAGAGCAGTTGCCTGCCTGCCAGCTTCTGTGTCAGGTTGGATGCCTTGCCCATTTGCACAGTCAGTGCCACCACTCTTTTCTGTTTTAACAATAGTTTAAGCTTTACATTTAAAAGAAATAATTTTTTTTCACTGTAATAGAAGAGCAGTTGCCTGCCTGCCAGCTTCTGTGTCAGGTTGGATGCCTTGCCCATTTGCACAGTCAGTGCCACCACTCATATCTGTTTTAACAATAGGTTAAGCTTTACATTTAAAATAAATATTTTTTTTTCACTGTAATAGAAGAGCAGTTGCCTGCCTGCCAGCTTCTGTGTCAGTTTGGATGCCTTGCCCATTTGCACAGTCAGTGCCACCACTCATACCTGTTTTAACAATAGGTTAAGCTTTACATTTAAAATAGATAATTTTTTTTCACTGTAATAGAAGAGCAGTTAGTTGTCTGCAAGGGTCTGGGTGTCAGGCCTACTTCAGCGTGTGCTCTGCAGACCTGTGCCAGCGTGCTTTGACAGTTGCCAATCATATCTGGTGTCTCTTTAGCGTGCTTTTACAAAGAAAAAAGGTTTCCAGTGTAAGCTAATAGCAGCCAGTCAGTGTCCTTCAAGCGGCTCTATCAGGCCTTCCTTCAGCGTGTGCCCTGCACAACCCTGCCAGCGTACTTTGACAGTTGCCACTCATATCTGGTGTCTCTATAGCGTGCTTTTACAACCAAAATTTTGTTTCCACTGTAATAGAAGAGCAGTTGCCTGCCTGCCAGCTTCTGTGTGAGGTTCACAGTGGATACTGTGCCCTCTTGCCCAGTGCCACCACTCATATCTGTTTTAACAATAGGTTAAGCTTTACATTTAAAAGAAATAATTTTTTTTCACTGTAATAGAAGAGCAGTTAGTTGTCTGCAAACGTCTGGGTGTCAGGCCTACTTCAGCGTGTGCTCTGCAGCAGACCTGTGCCAGCGTGCTTTGACAGTTGCCAATCATATTTGGTGTCTCTTTAGCGTGCTTTTACAAAGAAAAAAGGTTTCTAGTGTAAGCTAATAGCAGCCAGTCAGTGTCCTTCAAGCAGCTCTGTCAGTCCTTCCTTTAGCGTGTAATCTCCAGAACTGTTCCAGTGCACATTGCCAATCATATCTGGTGTCTCTATAGCGTGCTTTTAAAAACAATTTTTTTTTTCACTGTTATAGATTGAATAGCAGTTACTTGTCTTCAAGCGGGTGTGTCAGGCCTACAGTGTGTGCTCTGCAGAACTGTTCAAGTGCACATTGCCAATCATATCTGGTGTCTCTATAGCGTGCTTTTACAAAGAAAAAAGGTTTCTAGTGTAAGCTAATAGCAGCCAGTCAGTGTCCTTCAAGCGGCTCTGTCAGTCCTTCCTTCAGCGTGTGCTCTCCAGAACTGTTCCAGTGCACATTGCCAATCATATCTGGAGTCTCTATAGCGTGTTTTTAAAAACAAAATTTGTTTTTCACTGTTATAGATTGAATAGCAGTTACTTGTCTTCAAGCGGGTGTGTCAGGCCTACAGTGTGTGCTCTGCAGAACTGTTCAAGTGCACATTGCCAATCATATCTGGTGTCTCTATAGCGTCCTTTTACAAAGAAAAAAGGTTTCTAGTGTAAGCTAATAGCAGCCAGTCAGTGTCAATCAAGGGGCTCTGTCAGTCCTTCCTTCAGCGTGTGCTCTCCAGAACTGTTCCAGTGCACATTGCCAATCATATCTGGTCTCACAGTAGCTTGCACGCATAGTACCACTAATCCCAAAAAAATGACAGGCAGAGGCAGGCCACCCCGCAGGGGCCGTCGTGGTCGTGGTGCTGTGATTCCCTTTTGCCCTAGAATAATGCCCAGTTTTCAGAAGCCACGTACCCTGAACTTGAAAAGTTCTGAGGACATAGTTGACTGGCTAACACAGGACACCCAATCTTGTACAGCCTCCGCTCGGAACCTTGACGCACCATCCTCCTCCAGCTTAGCTTCAGGCACCTCTCAAGATACCACTCACCCGCCTGCCGCCACCACCAAAACTAGCACCACAGACGCTTTACTTGGTATGTCAGAGGAGTTATTCACACACCCGTTTGAAGAAATGAGTGATGCGCAACCATTATTGCTAGAGGATGTAGATAACAGGGATATGTCTCAGGCAGGCAGCATTAAACACATGGAGGTACGGTGTGATGATGATTTTGTACCCGCTGCTGCTTCCTTTTCTGAGTTGTCAGATACAAGCGAAGCGGTTGATGATGACGATGCGTCCATGGATGTCACGTGGGTGCCCGCTCGGCAAGAAGAAGAACAGGGCGAAAGTTCAGATGGGGAGACAGAGAGGAGGAGGAGACGAGTTGGAAGCAGGGGGGGTCGTCGCAAGGAGCTAGTGGCACAGTCAGACAGCATGCATTGGCACCCGGGGTCAGCCCGACAGCACGCCAATCAACGCATGCTGTGTCCACCACCAGAATGCCGTCGTTGCAGAGCTCAGCAGTGTGGCATTTTTTTTGTGTGTCTTCCTCGGACAACAGCGATGCCATTTGCAACCTGTGCCAAACAAAACTGAGTCGTGGGAGGTCCAACACCCACCTAGGTACAACTGCTTTGCGTAGGCACATTATCTCACATCACAAATGCCTATGGGATCAACACATGAGTACAAGCAGCACGCCTACTCTAAGTCGCCATCCTCCTCCTGGTCTAGCATCTTCAGCCACGTCAACCACTGCTGTCCTTCTTGCCCCCTCTCAACCATCCGCCACTCCGTCTCCCGCCTTGAGCAGTTCCCGCTCATCTGCCCACAGTCATGTGTCTGTCAAGGACATGTTTGAGCGTAAGAAGCCAATGTCACCAAGTCACCCCCTTGCCCAGCGTCTGACAGCTGGCTTTCCGAACTATTAGCCCGCCAGCTTTTACCATACAATCTGGTTGAGTCTGAGGCGTTCAAAAAATTTGTAGCTATTGGGACACCGCAGTGGAAGGTACCCGGCCGGAATTCCTTTTCACAAAAGGCAATCCCCAACTTGTACTTGATTGTGCAAAAGGAAGTCATGGCATGTCTGGCACACAGTGTTGGGGCAAGGGTCCATCTGACCACTGATACCTGGTCTGCAAAGCATGGTCAGGGCAGGTATATCACCTACACTGCGCATTGGGTAAACCTGCTGACGGCTGACAAGCAAGGAATGCGTGGCATTGCAGAGGAGTTGGTGACACCGCCACGAATTGCAGGCAGTCCTGCTGCCACCTCCTCTACTCCTCCTACTCCATCCTCTTCCATAACCTCCTCGGCTGAGTCCTCTTGTGCTGCTGCGTCTTGCTCCACATCAACGGCACCCCCCCAGCTCCCCAGGTACTATTCCACATCCCGGATACGGAAGTGTCACGCCGTCTTGGGTTTGACTTGCTTGAAAGCAGAGAGTCCCACCGGACAAGCACTTCTGTCCACCCTGAACGCACAGGTGGAAAAGTGGCTGACTCCGCAGCAACTGGATATCGGCAAAGTGGTGTGTGACAACGGAAAAAATTTGATAGCGGCATTGAAGTTGGGCAAGTTGACACATGTGCCGTGCATGGCACATGTGTGTAATCTGATCGTACAACGCTTTGTGCATAAGTACACAGGCTTACAGGACGTCCTGAAGCAGGCCAGGAAGGTGTGTGGCCATTTCAGGCGTTTCTACACGGCCATGGCTCACTTTGCCGATATCCAGCGGCGAAACAACATGCCAGTGAGGCGCTTGATTTGCGACAGCCCTACACGTTGGAATTCAACACTCCTAATGTTCGACCGCCTGCTCCAACAAGAAAAAGCTGTTAATGAATATTTGTATGACCGGGGTGCTAGGACAGCCTCTGGGGAGCTGGGGATTTTTTTGCCACGTTACTGGACGCTCATGCGTCCTTTTGAGGAGGTGACAAACCTAGTCAGTCGCAACGAAGGCACCATCAGCGACATCATACCATTTGTTTTATTCCTGGAGCGTGCCCAGCGAAGAGTGCTGGATCAGGCTGTAGATGAGCGTGAAGAGGAAGAGGAAGAGTTGTGGTCACCATCACCACCAGAAACAGCCTTATCAGCATCGCTTGCTGGACCTGCGGCAACGCTGGAAGAGGATTGTGAGGAAGAGGAGTCAGAGGAGGATTGTAGCTTTGAGGAGGAGGAGGAGGAGCAAGACCAAACACAACAGGCATCCCAGGGTGCTCGTTGTCACCTATCTGGTACCTGTGGTGTTGTACGTGGCTAGGGGGAAGAACATACCTTCAATGACATCAGTGAGGAAGAGGAACGGGAAATGAGTAGCTCGGCATTCAACCTTGTGCAAATGGGGTCTTTCATGCTGTCCTGCCTGTTGAGTGACCCTCGTATAAAAAGGCTGAAGGAGAACGACCTGTACTGGGTGTCCACGCTACTAGACCCCCGGTATAAGCAGAAAGTGGTGGAAATGTTACCGAATTACAACAAGTCGGAAAGGATGCAGCATTTGCAAAATAAATTAAAAAGTATGCTTTACACAGCGTATAAGGGTGATGTCACAGCACAACGGGAATCTAACAGGGGGAGAGGTGGTAGTCATCCTCCTTCTCCCACGACCACGCCGGCAAGGACAGGACGCTTTAAAGACGTGTTGTTGATGGAGGACATGCGGACCTTTTTAAGTCCTATGCATCGCCACAGCCCTTCAGGATCCACCCTCAGAGAGCAACTCGACCGACAGGTAGCAGACTACCTCGCCTTAACTGCAGATATCGACACTCTGAGGAGCGATGAACCCCTTGACTACTGGGTGTGCAGGCTTGACCTGTGGCCTGAGCTATCGCAATTTGCGATAGAACTTCTGGCCTGCCCCGCTTCGAGTGTCCTGTCAGAAAGGACCTTCAGTGCAGCAGGAGGTATTGTCACTGAGAAGAGAAGTCGCCTAGGTCAAAAAAGTCTAGATTACCTCACCTGTATTAAGATGAATGAGGGATGGATCCCGAAGGGACTGACACTGGGCGATACATTCGATTAAAAAAGGCCTGATGAGATGAGCTGCCTTGGGCTAAAAATGGTCCACACGCTGCTGTATTTTAGCTCTGAATGACGTTTGACTTGCGTGACTTATCTGCCACCAACTAGGGTTCAAGCCGCCATGTTTTAGGGCACTTTCTGCCTGTGAAACAAACATCAATTTTTCTGACGCTGCTACAGCAGCGGCTGCAACAATACCAAATTTTTCAGGCATGTGTACGTGCCTAATTTTTAGGCCCACTGGTGCAGCACTGTGGCTTCAACAACCAAACCAAAAAAAAACCTCCAAGATGGCACCAATATACCAGTGGTCTAAGCATCTTCCCACCTTGGCCTAAAAAGGGGAGGTGATTCAACAATTAAAAATCTCTGCCATTTACACGTCCACTGATAGGAGACGCGGAAGGTATTAAACTGATATGAACAATACTAAACTCACCACTCCTATCTGGTGGCACATTAGCTTGCCCGTGCAGTGCCCCAAATTTCAAGTAAGAGGACCGACCAAGCATCTTCTTCCATCTCCCTGTTACATAAATCAATGCCATATCCATAGAAATTGTAGAGAATATCCAGGATAGTTTTACAGGGCCAAATCATGTCGCCTGTTGAAAGAGGTGACCTTGCTCGGGTCCCAGGTGTGCGGTTCCTAAAAAGGCTGCCATATACACGTCCACTGATAGGAGACGCGGAAGGTATTAAACTGATATGAACATTTACTAAACTCACCACTCCGAGTGCTGTTATTTATTTAATTTTTTTGTGGTGAGGCTTTACAGGAAAGAGTGCTTCTCCACGGGACATGTTAACTCACGGGCAGCTGGCTCATCAAGGAACCAGAGCAGCTTGAACGAGGTGACCTTGCTCGGGTCCCAGGTGTGCGGTTCCTAAAATGGCTGCCATTTACACGTCCACTGATAGGAGACGCGGAAGGTATTAAACTGATATGAACAATACTACACTCCTATCAGTAGGTCCTTCCCATTGTGATTTATGCCCCCCACCCACCGCGCAGGGATGGGGGCCGGGTGGAGGAAAGTAGGCCCCCCCATTGTGATTTATGGCCCCCACCCACCGCGCAGGGGTTGGGGAGGACAGTAGCTCCCCCCAGTGTGTATCATGGGCTTTGAGGACAGGTGTCAATCCATACCTGCCAAGTGACCCTATGTAGGGGTAACAGTCCCTATTCTGCTCTGTGTCAGTGTGTATCATGGTCTCTGTGGACGGGGAACAGTCTCTATTCTGCTCTGTGTCAGTGTGTATCATGGTCTCTGTGGACGGGGAACAGTCTCTATTCTGCTCTGTGTCAGTGTGTATCATGGTCTCTGTGGACAGGGAACAGTCTCTATTCTGCTCTGTGTCAGTGTGTATCAGGGGCTTTGAGGACAGGTGTCAATCCATACCTGCCAAGTGACCCTATGTAGGGGGGACAGTCTCTATTCTGCTCTGTGTCAGTGTGTATCATGGTCTCTGTGGACATGGAACAGTCTCTATTCTGCTCTGTGTCAGTGTGTATCAGGGGTTTTGAGGACAGGTGTCAATCCATATCTGCCAAGTGACCCTATGTAGGAGGAACAGTCCCTATTCTGCTCTGTGTCAGTGTGTATCAGGGGTTTTGAGGACAGGTGTCAATCCATATCTGCCAAGTGACCCTATTTAGGGGGAGCAGTCTCTATTCTGCTCTGTGTCAGTGTGTATCAGGGATTTGACTATCTTTATTCAGATTCCAAAATTACAATTCCAGGAAAAATTTAACAAACATTTAAAAGAACATGTTATGCACATCATAGAAACAACGTAAACCTCTTTAAAGCCACAAACTTAAGACAAAAAATACGTACACACAATGTGTAAGGGTTTGAAAGAATATTCTGAATCCTTACATGTTTACTGTGACGAAACCAATCTCGCCACATTGTATTGGAGGAGCCTGGTTGCCCACCTGCAGCCTTTGGATTATGGACCGGCAGCTAAAGGGTTAATTTTACTGTGCAGAAGGATTTATTTCTCCCTTTCTGCACAGCAGTTCGGTAGATTTCATATACCGAACAAACAGCCGTTCACCAACCTCCCCAGAGCCGTGGGAAGCCGGCCGGCGTTGTTAATTGGCCACCCAGAAGCTGGAGTGTGCTGCCAATTTACCTCCCTGAAGCTGCGGTTAACCGCAGCTTAATTGCTTGTTAACTTTGTGCCTGCTGTTACACTTTGCGGCCGCTAGGTGGCGGTGTTCTGGAGCTCCCCGGGCAGCCAGCGCTTTTCTGCCTGGCTTTCATGCACCAAAATTGGACACTTTTACGTGCAGGCACCGCTGAACCTCCAGCCCCTGGTTCTAATTTGTATGGATTTGGTGAATGCAGGGAAATTCGGTAGTTTGTTTCATGTGAACTGTAGTAACCCAGATAGCCTGCCATGGAGCCTGTTCGTATAATGAAAGACTTTGGCTCCATGGCAATTAAAATGTATTTGTGTGGTCTGGGTGCCATTCACCTAATAATGTGCACCCAGACCTGAGCTATCTGGGGATATGTTACATGTCTGTGTTTTGTGTATAAAATGTGTCTGTATGTATTTTAAAGTGATAGTCTGTTTCTGTGTCACCATGTGCATAATGGAGTCTGGCCTTTGTCCTAGGAGATAATTGAATGACTTCATTAATTATCTCCAGGACAGAGAGGAGGAAACCAAGATGCATGGTGGGAAAGGATTGTGGCTGTGTGTACGAAAATGATACATGTCTGTCTGCCGTTTTAGTCTTCCATCTGGTCCCCTAGGGGAGTGTCCACCAGGTGGGAGACCTGCATAAATACAGGGGCAGGTAGCCCTGAATAAACAGACCACTGCTTGACCTTCAACACGGAGCCTTGTCTCGTTCTTGGGGGGATTCACTGTATGCTGATAGAGACTGACTGCCAGGAGTGTAAGCCGCTTGGGAGCTTTTCCTGTTCGTCTGCTAGCAGCAATTCGTGAGGTTCCAGTTCGGGAGTTTGGAGTGCTACCTTATTCCCTTGTATGCAGTTCGGGAGTTTGGTGCATTCACCTATATCCAATTCGCGAGTTTTGGTGCTTTTACAGTAGCTGTGCCTTTTTGTGAAAAGGGGATTATCGCCTAAACGGATTTTTCCCCTTTTATGCTGAAACGGTCCGTAACAATTGGTAGCAGCGGTGGGATCGTTCCTACAGCCAGAAGGACAGCTACAGGAGACACCATCGCTCTGGATTTTACAATTTGAAGGCAACGCATGTCTCAGTACAGCGACCCTGACAGCACCAGCATGAAACCAGCAGTGGAGTTCGATGAGGGTGACATGGACGAACGAGATGCAGTACGCAAAGGCATCTGGTACCAGGCACTGGGTATGGTGGAATATCAGCAGGACGAGAGATTCCCCAAGGAGGAGCAGCGGTTGCAGAAGCGAGTAGCCCTGCGGATGCCCTTCCTGGGAGAGCAGCCCCTGGAGGAATGGGTGAGGGAATTGGAACACCTAGTATGGCAGGAAATGTGGCTGGAGGATGCCTACCAGGCGCTCTGGTGGTATGAAGCTCAGTACCTGCCCTGGACAGCCGAGCATGACAAGCCAGAGGGAGACGAGTTTGATGGTCCTGGCTTGTTATGGGAGACTTTTGCAGAGCCTGAGTTTGGGAGTGCTACACAAGCCCGGTTCCAGGATCTCTTTGAGCGGAGGGAGAGCAGGTATGACTGGGACGACACTCATAAGATTGAGCAAGACCTGGTCCACCTGGTGACCCGGGAGATGGAGCTGGAACAGGGCTACCAAAATCTGTTACATTCCAGTGAGAAGGCTCAGCAGGGAAGCGCAGACCCAGATCCAGACCCCTTCAGCTGGGAAGATATTGTACAGTTTTACTGGGAAGAACCCCAGGTGGCCAGTGGAGATGGGACCGAGGTCTCTCCACCGGTCCTGCAGGGAATTGGGAGCCCAGTCTCCATTCCCCAGCGGCAGTGTAAAGTGCAGGGAGAGGAGAGCAGTGTCCTCCCTCCCCAGCGGCAGGCTGAGTTACAGGGGGCAGAGGTAGTTGTTCCTGCCCCCCAGCAGCAGAGTGATATGCCAGGAGGGCAATGTGAAGTGCAGGGAGAGGAGAGCAGCCTCCTCCCTCCCCAGCAGCAGGCTGAGTTACAGGGGGCAGAGGTAGTTGTTCCTGCCCCCCAGCAGCAGAGTGATATGCCAGGAGGGCAATGTGAAGTACAGGGAGAGGAGAGCAGCGTCCTCCCTCCCCAGCGGCAGGCTGAGTTACAGGGGGCAGAGGTAGTTGTTCCTGCCCCCCAGCAGCAGAGTGGTATGCCAGGAAGGCAGTGGGAAATACAGGGAGAGGAGAGCAGTGTCCTCCCTCCCCAGTGGCAGCATGATTTTTCGGGAATTGGGAGCCCAGTCTCCATTCCCCAGCGGCAGTGTGATGTGCCGGGAATTGGGAGCCCAGTCTCCATTCTCCAGCGGCAGTGTTATTTGCCGGGAATTGGGAGCCCAGTCTCCAGTCCCCAGCGGCAGAGTATCCAGCAGGGAATAGAGAGCCCAGACTCCTTTCCCCAGCAGCAGGACTCTGTATTGGGAGGAGAGACAGTCAGTCTCCCTCCGCAAAGACTGGAAGTATGGATGGGAGAGGAGATTGTTACCACCTCTCCCCAGCGGCGGATCACTAATGGGCAGAGTGTTATATCGGGAGAGGAGCTTGTTACCCCCTCTCCCCAGCGGCAGCTTAATGTACCAGGGGGAGACTGTAAACCCCCCACCGGTGCAGATGGGACCGTGGTCTCTGCACTCACCACACAGGGGGTAGGGACGGTCGGTCCTACCCCCCCACGACAGAGCTGTGTATCCAAGGGGGAGACAGTCCGTCTCCAGCAACCAGGCTCCAACCAGACTACTCCGGTGGTAGTGCTGGCACCAGGACAGAGTACCGCTGGTCTCTGCCCACTCAGCAACCCACCAAGGCAGCCTACCGGTCCCCCACACAGCCGTGGTGAGGCACCTGGACATGGACAAGATTCTCCTCTACCCAGGTGTAGTAACCATTTATTGTGGGTGGGCTGTACTGTTTTTTCTGCTTTGTGGGTGGGCTGCTGGACTAACAAGGGCACTGACCGGCAAGGGGGAGAGATGTGACGAAACCAATCTCGCCACATTGTATTGGAGGAGGCTGGTTGCCCGCCTGCTGCCTTTGGATTATGGACCGGCAGCTAAAGGGTTAATTTTACTGTGCAGAAGGATTTATTTCTCCCTTTCTGCACAGCAGTTCGGTAGATTTCATATACCGAACAAACAGCCGTTCACCAACCTCCCCAGAGCCATGGGAAGCCGGACGGCGTTGTTAATTGGCCACCCAGAAGCTGGAGTGTGCTGCCAATTTACCTCCCTGAAGCTGCGGTTAACCGCAGCTTAATTGCTTGTTAACTTTGTGCCTGCTGTTACACTTTGCAGCCGCTAGGTGGCGGTGATCTGGAGCTCCCCGGGCAGCCAGCACTTTTCTGCCCGGCTTTCATGCACCAAAATCGGACACTTTTACGTGCAGGCAACGCTGAACCTCCAGCCCCTGGTTCTAATTCGTATGGATTTGGTGAATGCAGGGAAATTCGGTAGTTTGTTTTATGTGAACTGTAGTAACCCAGATAGCCTGCCATGGAGCCTGTTCGTATAATTAAAGACTTTGGCTCCATGGCAATTAAAATGTATTTGTGTGGTCTGGGTGCCATTCACCTAATAATGTGCACCCAGACCTGAGCTATCTGGGGATATGTTACAGGTCTGTGTTTTGTGTATAAAATGTGTTTTTTACTTCATTAATTATCTCCAGGACAGAGAGGAGGAAACCAAGATGCATGGTGGGAAAGGATTGTGGCTGTGTGTACGAAAATGATACGTCTGTCTGCTTTTTCAGTCTTCCATCTGGTCCCCTAGGGGAGTGTCCACCAGGTGGGAGACCTGCATAAATACAGGGGCAGGTAGCCCTGAATAAACAGACCACTGCTTGACCTTCAACACGGAGCCTTGTCTCGTTCTTGGGGGGATTCACTGTATGCTGATAGAGACTGACTGCCAGGAGTGTAAGCCGCTTGGGAGCTTTTCCTGTTCGTCTGCTAGCAGCAATTCGTGAGGTTCCAGTTCGGGAGTTTGGAGTGCTACCTTATTCCCTTGTATGCATTCGGGAGTTTGGTGCATTCACCTATATCCAATTCGTGAGTTTTGGTGCTTTTACAGTAGCTGTGCCTTTTTGTGAAAAGGGGATTATCGCCTAAACGGATTTTTCCCCTTTTATGCTGAAACGGTCCGTAACATTTACTTTATCGTTTGTTTGATTTTTGTGAACCATATATAAACTACAAGCAGCGTGAAAACTATAAAAACTCAAGTGGCCATGCTGATCAAATTAAATAGTATGCTTTACACAGCGTATAAGGGTGATGTCACAGCACAACGGGAATCTAACAGGGGAAGAGGTGAAAGTCATCCTCCCCCTCCCACGACCCCGCCATATCTGCCAAGTGACCCTATGTAGGGGTAACAGTCTCTATTCTGCTCTGTGTCAGTGTGTATCATGGTCTCTGAGGACGGGGAACAGTCTCTATTCTGCTCTGTGTCAGTGTGTATAAGGGGCTTTGAGGACAGGTGTCAATGTTAGGTGATTTCTGCCCTTTATGGATTAAAAGCAGACTCTGCATCAACTGTGCAATTTTCCATGGGAGTTTTGCCATGGATCCCCCTCCGGCATGCCACAGTCCAGGTGTTAGTCCCCTTGAAACAACTTTTCCATCACTTTTGTGGCCAGAAAGAGTCCCTGTTGGTTTTAAAATTCGCCTGCCCATTGAAGTCAATGGCGGTTCGCCGGTTCGCGAACATTTGCGGAAGTTCGCGTTCGCCGTTCGCGAACCGAAAATTTCGGGTTTGCGACAACACTACTGGAGTCTATTGACCTCCCGACAATATCAGACTCTCAAAGAACACTCCTTAATGCTCGGACAATGACCCAAGAGGTTGAGGAAGTTATTAAAAAATTGGAGAATAACAAAACTCTGGGCCCTGATGGATTTTCAAATATATTTTATAAAGCTTTTTGCGATCTTCTCAAAAAACAGTTAGCAGATCTATTTAACAACATAGCAGAAACCGGACAATTCCCTAAAGAAATGTTAAGGGCAAATATAACACCAATATGGAAGCAGAGCAGAATAAAGATCCAAGTCAGGTGGAAAGCTATAGACCTATTTCCTTCATAAACACTGATGTTAAGATCTTTGCTGCAATAATAGCAAATAGGATGAAAACCACACTATAAAGAAAAAAAGTGTATTTTCATAACCTGAAAAGATCAGGTGAAAAATACACAAGGGCGGGTTACAGGGGTACAAACAGGGCTTAACCCTAAATACTACACAGAGAAAAATTACAGGAAATGAGGGAAAAAACTCTTCTAACCAGAGAGTAAGCCCCTACAAAACCAGTACCCCAGTGGAGCAATATATATGAAACACATTTAAAATGTATCAAAGGCACGGTGCAGACCTCAGGAAAAAATAATCAACAAGTTTAATAGATAATTGATAAATAGAGGTAGCACCAATTGCCTAGGTACAATGGACTGATCGAACAGTCAATATGGACAAAAAACACACAATTAAAGATATAAACTCCAGCCTAAAAATACTTCTACTAAATAGATAGATACAGTGGATATTAAGAAATAGTAATAATGGCCATAGTAAAATCAAAAGTAAACCGCAAAAAAATAGCCAACTGCATTAACATGTACATATAGAAGAAGGGCCGGTGTGTATATCAAACTTTCCAAATAAATTGAAAGAAACGTATAGAAACGTTCCCCTGGTGAAGCGTGATCCTAAGGTACAGACCAGGATCATACACCTAAGTATGGATTATACCAATTTAAACTGTCCCAGAAAAATGTCTCAAGCTGTAAGAAATCGAAAGGACAGGAAGAGGTAAGTATATTGGAAACAAAAGGATGAATTGGAGATAAAGAGTCATAAGTAATAGCAAACTGCTTTGTGAAAAGCAGGGGTTCTGCCGTAAAAATGAAGTATAAATAGAATCCCTGCTAATATATAACATCTAGTGGTAACAAAGTTACCAGAAGCAGACTGCTAAATGTATGAAACAAAAGGTTACTAAGTACCCATAGCCCAAAACCACACTACCTGATATAATAGACCCTGATAAAATAGGTTTTGTACCAGGCAGAATCTCAACTGATAACACCAGATGTATTATTGGCATCAGGCCCGGACTGGCCATCGGGCACACCGGGCAAATGCCCGGTGGGCCGCGGTGGCCAGGGGCTGAGGCCGGCAGGGAGATCACAGGATCTCCCTGCCGGTCTTTGCAGGGCCAGCACTATCCGAGCGCCGGCCCTGCAGTAGTCCACGGCGGTCCGATGGGGAGATCTCCCTCACCGGCCCACATACAGTATCCTGCGGCCGGCGGGGGAGAGAGTGAGGGAGCCAGGATACTTACAGCTCCGCCGGCTTCCTCTCGCGAGATTCGGAGCGTTGCCATGGCAACGCTCCGGGTCTCGCGGGAGTGAACTCTAGCCTCACAGGGGCTAGAGTTCACTCACCACGAGGACCACCAGGGATGGATGCTAGCAGCAGGATTCCCCCCTCCCAGGCATAAGGTAAGCAGGGAGGGGGGAATATAATCAGCCACATAATTTCAGCCTCACTTGCTCTCACACGCTCCCGGCACACTTGGCACTCACATCACAATATAATCATATAAAATGTTAAAATCAGAAAAATATATTTTGCTGCTTTTCTAATCATCATGTGACATGCAAAAAAAATATCTCAAAGACCACAGGAAAATCCAGAAATAATAAAATCCAGAAATCAAAAGATAAAAAACAAGACTGCTAAATTGCACATCGATTTTAAATCCTGCACCCTAATAAGTGTTATAAAAATGCCATGGAGGTACTGGTACCTAGATGGACAGCAGAGATCATTCAAATGATCTACCTCAATAGGTAGAATTTCTCCTGGGACAACTTAGCAAAAAGCTAATTCCTGGAACTCTGTAGACAACTTGCAAAGACTCCAATGTTTGATAGCATAATGTGTCATTCAAGTAGTTCATACACATTGCTATGCTCAATTCAGCAAGACTGTATTGCCTCCCTTGTCTGAAGGATTTCCTCCGCTTTCTCAGTTGCTAAACTGCTTCCATCCTGAATATAGATTAATATCCAGCCACTGGTGTTGATTGGATGGACCGTTCGTCATTCGGTCGGACACTTCTATTATCTTGGGGGAGAGTAGTCTACAGTGTTCCTTTAAGTGACAGACATAATTCCATTTTTAAAAATGGGTATAGTCACTCATGCAGTGTAAGGAAAAAATAAAAACCAAAATTTGTCATGTGCTGGAAAGGTCGGATAACCAATCATAACTTACACACTGCACCCCTGAAACTCACAGCACCTTCACACATACACACACTGCACCCCCTGACACTGACAGCACCCACACACACACACTGCACCCCTGACACTCACAGCACCCTCACACATACACACACTGCATCCCTGACACTGACAGCACCCACACACACACACTGCACCCCTGACACTGACAGCACCCACACACACACACTGCACCCCTGACACTCACAGCACCCTCACACATACACACACTGCAACCCTGACACTGACAGCACCCGCACACACTCACAGCACCCTCACTCAAACACACACTGCAACCCTGACACTGACAGCACCCACCCACACACACTGCACCCCTGACACTCACAGCACCCTCACTCACACACACACTGCAACCCTGACACTGACAGGACCCACACACACACTGTACCCCTGACACTCACAGCACCCTTACACATACACACACTGCAACCCTGACACTGACAGCACCCACTCACACACACTGCACCCCTGACACTCACAACACACACACACTGCACCCCTGACACTCACAGCACACACACACAGATACTGCACCCCTGACACTCCCAGCACACACACACACACACTGCACCCCTGACACTCACAGCACACACACTGCACCCTCACTCACACACACTTCACCCCTGACACTCACAGCACCCTCACACACACACACTGCACCCCTGACACTCACAGCACCCTCACACACACACACACTGCACCCCTGACACTCACAGCTTCCTCACACGCACACACTGCACCCTCACATACAGCTTCCTCACACGCACATAGCACCCTCACGCAAACACAGCACCCACTCACACACATAGCACACTCACGCAAACACAGAACCCACTCACACACATAGCACCCTCACGCAAATACAGCACCCACTCACACACAGCACACACATACTGCACCCATCACACACACAGCACCCTTACCCACATAGCACCCTCACGCAAACCGCACCCATCACTCACACACACTACACCCCTTACACACACACACACTGCACAATATGCTTTCCTAGCATTTTTGTCTCCTGGTATCCCAACTATGGAGACACCAGAGACAAATTTCAAGCAAACACAGTGCAAGCATGTTATTAAATTTGCTTGCGCTGTGCAGAACAAATACATGGTCTTTTTCTCATGCCAGAGCTCTTCAGCAGAGCTCTGCGCATGGTTTACCCTGGAAGAGCATTGAACCAACATGCTCACTGTCGGGTTCCCGCGGGCGGCTGCGAGGGGAGGCTGCGCTCCGCTCGCAGTACTCACCCTCCAGCCGTCTGCGGTCCCCTCCTCCTCCTGGGCTCGGCGAGCGGCATCCTTCCAGTGTCGGATGCCGCCCGCGTCTTCCTCCACGTCCCCCAGCGGCAGCATGCATGACGCTGCATGCTGGGAGACCGCCCAGGATATTACACGCCGGGGTCAGTCACCTGACCCGCCGTTAAAGACACAGTGCCTCAATCACAGTGGGAGGTTTAGATATCTCCCACGTGTGATTGTTAATTCTGATTGGAAATTATCCAATCTGAATTAACCTTATGGTTTAAATACTTACCTTTCCTGTTCCTCCCTGCCCTGTTGTGGTCTTTGCTTGCTAGTATTGCTACTGAATCTTTTGCTTCTGGTTACGTACTCTCTGGCTTGTTTATCTGACTTTGTGACTTTCTCCTACCCTTTGACCTCAGCTTGTTTCTCGTTATTCTGTCTTCTGGTTCCCCTTACTCGGCTTGTCTCCTGACTATTCTGTGTGTGCTTAGCCCGGCCACTCTAAGGTCCGGTACTGCACCTTTTCTGTGTGTGTGTGTGTGTGTGTGTGTTAGCGTGTTGGGTTCCCTGAATCGTGACACTCACTTTGTGATGGGGCGTGCTTGTCATTGGTGATGACAAAACACACCCTATCTGGCCCCGCCCCCTTTTTAGTGGGCCGCTTTAATAAAAAAATGCCCGGGCCGAATTTTCTTCCCAGTCCGGCCCTGATTGGCATCATAGACCTGGCTAATAGAACAAAACCTTCCCTCTCTGAAGTAACAGTGGACACTGAGAAAGCGTTTGATAGAGTGGATTGGGTATTTATGAGCAAAACCCTGAAAAAAATTGGATTCCAGGGATGGATCCATCAAGCCTTCGGCGAGGACAGTGGGCCCTGACATGCGTTGACTGGTTCAGTTTGCATAATGGAACAAGACGGGGTTGCCCGCTGTCCCTCTATCCTTTACATAATTATTATGGAAATTTTGGCTAATAAAATAAGATCTAACCAACACATAAGAGGTATAATTATTAAACATAGAGAGTTGAAACTGAAGCTGTATGCTGATGACCTAATTTTCACCCTTACCGACCCTATTAAATCCATAAAAGCTTTTATGGACGTAGTAAAGGACTACAGCAAAATCTCTAACTATAAATTAAAGGAAGATAAAAGGAAGATAAAACAATCATATTAGATATTAATTTAGATACTGCCAGCAGGACCCAATTACAAGATTCCTATAACTAAAAAAAGTATCCCATACCTAGGAGCTTTTTTGACAAGTAATCCCTCAAAATTAATGCAGATTCATTTTTTGAGAAACTTTAGGGATATGTCCAAAGCTCTGAATAAATGGGAAAAAAATAGAAATTTCTTGGTGGGGCAGAATAAATTTAATAAATGCATACATCTTCCCTAAGTGGTCATATATGTTTCAAATGCTTCCCATAAGAAGACCTAGACCATGGCTCGATATGATTAAAAATTTGGTCACAAACTTTATTTGGAAAAACAAGAGTCCCAGAATAAATTAAACCCTCCTGGCACAAAAAATTAAAGAAGGAGGTTTGGGTTTTCCGAGCATTAATGACATATATCTGGCAAACGAGTTCTTCCATATCTACCGAACGCAGTTGGAAAGTGTTAAGAACGAAGGGTGGTATATCCTAGAAAGTGAGATATGCCAAGTCCAAGACTTAAGTTCTTTACTTTGGTATAGTTCTACTAATCCTAAAGTCTGACTTATAAGAAAATATAATATATGCATAGATTCAATACTAGAAATTTAGGGAGTTATCTACTAAGCGGCTGCAATAGACGTCCCGAGGTGCCTATGTCCCGAAATTCCGAAATGTCGAAGTTGCCGAAGTTGCCGAATTTCCGAAGTTGCTGAAGTTCCGAAGTCTTGAAGTACCGAATTGCCGAAGTCTCGAATTGTGAAAATCCTGAATTTCAGAATGCCGAATCGAAACGAAAATTTTCCCCATGCACATGCCTAATGGATATGTGTATAAATATCATAAATATATGTATATATATATATATATATATATATATATATATGATCTAAGTATATATTATTTCATTTCACACTGTTTTAAACGTTTATTGTTTTTTGTTTTTTTTTTACAGACAGCTGGGGGAGTACCTGTCATTACCAGTGGCGTCTCTAGGATTAATTTTTAGGGGGGGGGGGGGCAGGGACAAAAGTAGGGGGGCACATATAACCCTGCCCTCGCCACAGTTTGACCCTGCCCCTGTCCATACACACACACAGACATACACACACAGACTGCTGAGTCCACACACACACATGGACTACTGAGCCCATACACACACACACACAGACTGATTTACATAGGGAGTGAAAGGGTGCTGTTGGGAAGGTAAGAAAGCACTTGCTGCGGGCCCCCACTGCTCAGTACATGCCACTGGACCACCAGGGAATGCCATAGTCCCCTCCCTGGCCAGGTAACAAGCAGGGAGGATGGACAAATAAAATAAAACATATAAATATTAAAATTAAAATAAAAAATGCCTTTCTATATAAATTACATCCCCTCAGAAACACACTCTGCATTATGTACACAAACTACAAACACACACACACACACACTACATTCACTATACACACTGCATTCACTTAATGCAGACTACACACACTACATTCACTATACACACTGCATTCACTTTATGCAGACTACACACACTACATTCACTATACAAAAACACACACTCTGCATTCATTATATACACACTAAACAAACACTCACTGCATTCACTATACACACTACACAACACACCCTGCATTCATTATAAACACACACTATACAAACACACTGCATTCACTATACACACACTGCATTCACTATACACACCACACACTACATTCACTATACACACCACACACTACATTCACTATACACACAGACTACACAAACACAGTCTGCATTCATTATATACACACTACACAAACACTCACTGCATTCACTATACAAACACACCCTACATTCATTATATACACACTACACAAATACGCACAGCTCTCCTGGCTAAATACACTGCACTGCACTGCACTCCACTACATGTGGCATGTATATTTTGTGTATTTACCTTTAGAAATTGTTTATTTTTTTTAAAAATGGTAAATGTACAGAATATCGGCAAGTTATCGGCTATCGGCCTGAAAGTTCACCGATTATCGGTATCTGCTCTAAAAAAATCAATATCAGTTGATCCCTAATACACAAAAACACAAACTGCTGAGTCCATACACACACACAGACTGCTAAATCCATACACACACAGAGACACATAGACTGCTGAGTCCATACACACGCATAGACTGATGAGTCCATACACACAAATACACAGACTGTTGAATCCATACACACACAAACTGCTGAGTCCATACACACACAAGAGACAGACATACTGCTGACTCCATACACACACAGACTGCTGAATCCATACACACACAGATTGCTGAATCCATACACACACACACAGACTGCTAAATCCATACACACACAGAGACACATAGACTGTTGAGTCCATACACACACACACACTGCTGAGTCCATATACACACACATAGACTGCTGAATCCATACACACACACACATAGACTGATGAGTCCATACACACAGACTGCTGCATCCATGCACACACACAGACTGCTGCGTCCATACACACACAGACTGCTGCGTCCATACACACACAGACTGCCGTGTCTATACACACACAGACTGCTGTGTCTATACACACACACAGACTGCTGTGTCTATAAACACACACAGATTGCTGATTCCACACACACAGACTGCTGAGTCCATACACACAGATAGACACAGATTGCTGAGCCCATACACACACAGACATACACACAGAATGCTGAGTCCTTACTTGTAACGGATCACCTGGCACCCCGACTTGGTACCTCCGTTAATGGATGCTCCTAGTGCTTCCTGAGGACTCCAAGCACTCTGGCAGACACCATAATCACCGAATCCGAGAAACCTTTAAATTCTCCCAAGCGTATGAATGCTGTAGACCATTGAATAGGAACCATACGAATAGGCTTGTACTCCTAGCAGTCAACTGGAACAGCATACAATAAATCCTTCCCCCAATAATGAGACGACACATCACTTTGAGGTTAAAACAGGAACTCTGGACTGGCTCATCCAGCCTGGCTTTTATTACACTTGTACCCTTACAGGTCACACCCAGGGGGAGGCATAAAATAACCAATCACATACATGGTTCAGCCCACACATCCCCTCCCCTCAGATAACATTAAACCCAATTATCCGGTACACTTTTCCAGCCAAGTTCTGGATGTACCCCAAAACCCGGGGGTACACCTTTAAATCCAGCATCGCTGGATAGCCCTTATTCAGGGGGACAACATATCCAAAATTCAAGTCATTCGGATGAATGGTTCGGGAGATATGGGGTTCCAAAGATTTGACCGACCGCATGGGTAAAGTATCCGAAAACAGTTCCATGCATTTTGGCCCTGCGGTCGGTCACAAACAAGGGAATGAAAACAGGCGAATTGCCTGTGTTATAGAGCCTGGACAGGGTTTGAATGAATTCCCTTGTTTGTGGGGTTCTTTCTACCGAACGGCGGGTCATTCGGTAGTTTCTATACGAATTTCTGGAAGTATGGAGGTCTCAGCGGTGTTTGCCTAGTCAAGTGCCCGATTTTAGTTCCAGACACTCGACGGCAAAACACCGCTGTTCGGTAGTTTAAGATGGCCGCCGCCACGTGTTTGTTTCCCGAATGGCGGCCACCCAGAGGACAAAGCATACATTACACTGATTGCCAATTACCCGTTTGCAACATTGTTGCAAACTGTAATTGGAGGCACACTTATTCCTGGGTGGTCTGGTTGTTCGGTAGTTTCACTCAATATAATGAATGGAGTGATTCTACTGAACAATCAGATGAATGCTGCATACAAATCACCCAGGATAAACTTAACACACAAATACACATATAATATTACAGGCAGTACACTAGAATATGTATCACAGTCTTAAAGGGACAGTAGTCCCAAAAGTCCCAATATGTCCATAGATGCTGTTAAAAGGGCCAGTAGCAGCAATATACAGTACAATATGCCCCAAATAACCCAGGGGCCATAGTCAGCAGGTAGGAGGCTAGCAAACAGGCTTCTCCAGGGCCCAGTGGCGAGGTTGGTTTCGCCACATTACTCACACACACAAAGATTGCTGAGTCCACACACACACACACACACACACACACACACACAGACTGCTGAGTCCATACACACACACACACACACACACAGACTGCTGAGTCCATACACACACACACACCCACAGACTGCTGAGTCCACACATACACACACACAGATTGCTGAGTCCATACACACACACACACACACACACACAGACTGTAGAGTCCACACACACACACACACACACACACACAGACTGCTGAGTCCATACACACACAGACTGCTGAGTCCACACACACACACACACACACACACAAGCTTCCTCACTAGCAGACAGACACACACATACCTGAGCATATCAAGCCTACCTGTCACTGGAGACTGTTGCTGGGCGGTCAGACAGCCATCTCTGGCCTTTCCAACTGAGCTGAGTCCATACACACACACATACACACACAGACTGCTGAGTCCATACACACACACACGCTGCTGAGTTCATACTAACACACAGACTGCTGACTCCATTCACACACACACAGATACACAGACTGATGAGTCCATATACACACACACACAGATACTGCTGAGTCCATACACATACAAGAGACAGACATACTGCTGACTCCATACACACACAGACTGCTGAGTCCATACACACACACAAGAGACAGACATACTGCTGACTCCATACACACACAAGAGACAGACATACTGCTGACTCCATACACACACAGACTGCTGAGTCCATATACACACACACACACACACACACACACACACAGACAGACTGCTGAGTCTATATTAAAGGTGCAAGTAGGATAAGTTGGCACAGATTAAGTTAAAAAAGTGCAATATGGAACAGATGCCACAACCTACAGGGATCCAAGCAGTAAAAATAAAGGGGAAGAAGTGTAGGTGCGCAAAACACTAAGCGTATGTGGTCATCTTGCTGAATGAGTGATATATTGTTCACAAAACATGCAGAGTATCACCCCAATCAGTAAAACAATGTGCAATAGTATATGTAAATACAATAAGTTAGCATCAAATGTACATTGTGATCATACAGACAGGTGTGGAAAGAATAATTGAACAAATACTTGCACAGGTCTCTCAGGAGGTCCAATCTAAAATAACATAGATGACACAGACCAAGCGCCATACCATATGGAGACAAGCAATAGAAATGAAGGACAATTTAAACTCACAATTATGGAGTGGTTGTAGTACCACTCCAGACTGTCAGGCCCCGGGAGGATCAGCCCCTGGTGGTCGTAGGATCCAAATGATGATATACTGAAAGCACTCACTCTGTGATCGGTGGAAGTAGTAAAAAAATCAGTTTATTGGCACATTATTTTTACTTGTGGGATCGCCAGTGACTGGGTAAGTACAAAGGGCGGTTTGGCCGTTCTATGCCGCCCTCCAGCGTTTAGAGCCCTGTCCCTAACAACGGCATAGAACATCTGCCATCCTTAAAGGGTTAATGGGCTATGTCTCTTTTCAGCCTGTGAAGCTATGTAGAAATTTAACGACACTATGAATATTATGTTATAGAAAAGATAGATCAGAGTTAACAGTCAGGAAGCTAAATCCTATGATACAAACTGTCCGCCCCATGGGTGGAGAATGTGGTAAAACACGTCCCAATGTTAAGTTTCATTTCTTGTTGCTTTCAGTGATGGTGGCCAGGGCCGCCATCAGGGCATAACAGCCATGACGGTTGTCATTGGCCTGACAGTCCTGGAGGCCCAAACTGCTCTGGCTCTGGCAGTCCAAACCCCACTTTGGACTGTATATGTGATTTTTCTTTTATGTATATGTGCACTGCAGGCCCCCAGCTACCTGTACATCACAGAAGGGGGGTCCAGATTATCTCTGTCTAACTTTCCTGACCCCTACAGCCATCAGAGCATTGCTATGGGTTACCATTGCAACGCTCCGCACAGCATGTAGACCAATCTCGGGAGAGTTAGCCAGAGAGGAGCTGGAAAGGGAAGACGAAGTGTGCTGCTGGGCCTCGCATTGCAATGTATATCGGCTGCCTCACTCCACCGTGCCACCAGGGAATGAGGTCTCCCCCTCCCTGGCATGAAAAGAAGCAGGGAGGGGGGAATAAAATAAAAGATGATAAAATGTAAAATAAAGGTCAAATAATGCCCCCCCCCCACCTATTTTACACACAGACAGAATCCTTACAAGCACACACCCTGCACTCACTAAACACACTACATTCACTATACACACTCTGTTCTCACTACACACACACTAAATTTACAATACACACTTTGCATTCAGTACAAACACATGAAATTCACTATACACACTCTGCACTCACTACCAGCACACTACATTCACTATACACACTCTGCACTCACTACACACACTACTTTTACTATACACACTTTGCATTCACTACAAGCACACTACATTCACTATACATACTCTGCACTCACTACCAGCACAATACACTCACTATACACACTTTGCATTCAGTACAAACCCACTACATTCACTATACACACCCTGCACTTACTACAAGCACACTGCACTCACTACACACACTTTGCATTCACTACAAGCACACTGCATTCATTATACACACTCTGCATTCACTATACACACTACATTCACAATACACACTACATTCACAATACACACTTTTACACTCACTACAAACACACTAAAACCTAACCTCTACCTTACATACCCATCACTTGCTCTCTAATCTATCTTCCACTACGTTTTCTTGGAACTTTCCTTTGTATAGTTAAAAGCCCCCCTCTCATAATATTGTAAAGCACTATGGAATCTGTTGGCGCTATATAAATGGCAATAATGATAATAATAATATGATATTTGTTATTTTCATTGATAGATAGACATGTCTGTTGAGGTCCCAGTTTCTATATTTGCTGTATTTTTGTATTAGCTGCTTACATCTGGTCTTTAAGTGGTTATGGTATTTTCTATTTCGATTTTAAAATGACATGTTCGTGTTTTATTTCTTCAATGCAAAGTTTTTACCACTTATGCAGTCATATGAATATGTTATTACCCATGGTGCTATGATTCTATATTTTAATCTATATATCAAATATATGAATTTTCTTTTGGAATCTAATATTGCACGTTTAATGCAGGGGGTCTACACCTACAATAGCAACCTGCCAATTCATCCTCCCACAATCTTGTTTAGACTGTGAGGTATTTTTCTTTAAGATACTTTACAAACTTATCATCTTGTTGTATAGAAGGTGACACTTCACTCTGTTTTTCAGCCTTGATATACCATTATCAATCATTAGGTTTACCCACTCCACCTGTTTTGCTCTCACTTGGAGCTTGCCACAAAACCAAATCCAATAAATTCACATACAACTCTTTTTCATTGATAACATCCATTCACATCCATTCACATTATCGTACAGGTCCACCAATACATCACAATTGATTTGTCCTCCTTCAAACTCAATGCCAATATCAGTGGATAGAGTTGCATGTGCATGTGCTCCATTAAAACTTATAAGGGATAGTGTTGGTGCTTCCATTTTTAAAGGTACGCGTGTGTTATTAATAGACAGAGCTGCTCCTGTGTCAATAAAACTCTGTTATAGTCCCTTCTAGTCTTCCATAAATATATGGTCGCCCATCTTCACCCAGAGTGATATCAGCAAGATAGATAAGAGATCAAATAGGGTTACACATCCCTACTTATTGGTGCGGTAGGCAGATTTAATTTGTGGACTTGCCTTCACCTTTTTCAATGGCATTTAACATACGTATACACTCTTCGTATATGTTTAATATGTGAGGGGGAGCTGAAGGTGTATCCTCAGTTTCTACTGCTGCCACTCTGTGTCCATTCATATGCTGTGGCAATATGCCATTTTCTTTCCCTTTCACTGGGTAAGGTAATTCCTCCTACAGGTATCTCCTAATATGACCTTCTTGGTTACAATTATAGTATACCATAGGATTACTCTGATTAACTCTCTAATAAATATCTTGGGGTGGGGCCGGATAGTTTCTAGTACCCTGGTAATTTGGTTAATTTTGTATTCTAACCATAGACTGCCCTCTAAAATTACCATTTCCATTATTAACCTCATATCTCCGTTTATCCTAGTCACTAGACACATAGTTAACAGGAGCCAGTCCTGCTGGGGTATCCCTAGTGAAAAGTGTGTCTGTGAAAGCAACATTTTTTTTGCTGTTTCTCTATTTTTTCCTTTGCTATAATTAGGGAACTTAATAAGACTTTGCAACAACACATATGTTTCAGTTGCTTTAACAACACATCTCATTTTTGTTTCAATGTACTACAAACATAATTACTTGCCTGTTTAAGTTGACACCATTCTTGCATAGAATCATTAGTTTCAAAAAAGCACTTTAAAAATAATGCAACTTTTTGACTTTCCTTTTTAAACCATTTGCTTTGGGGGCGGGGGCATAATTGTAATGACAATAAGCCTACTCACATGCAGACACATGCTTTTGGTTGGCCTGCTTGCCAGCCTCCTGCCAATAGACTATGGGCCATGTCAGCATCTGTAAAGACCCATATTTTATCCCCACTGGTTCGGCACTTTACATAGAACATGATACTTGCTCACTGGCAGTCATTCGCATGGACCAAAACCGCAACTAGACTTCAGGGGGACATAACCGCAAATGCCCTATAACTATTTTTGGCATGAAAACCTTGCGTTTCCCAGTCGGTCCCCCAGCGGCACTTAGCCGCGATTCTGTGTAACTGTTTTGGGCATGCCACTATGCGTGCGGTCGGTCAAAATGTGACTTCCATGAAATTACTGAACCTCTGAACTGATCTGGGTGATTTTTGTATATGTTGGTCACTGGGATTAAAGGCTATCAGGGAATGTAATTGTGGAGATCTTGTGTGTTTTGGGGTACTTTTGGGGTTCTATAAAATGATGTTTTTTTCTGCTTGAGGACAATTGAGTTAAAGCAATGTAGCAAAAGTAAGCTCACCACTGGGTTTTGGAGGGGCCTTTATGCCCCAGGAATATGGCCCATGCGCTAAAACTTTTTTCTAGACTGTGAAAAGGCTTGTTTGTGCCTTTTCCCTATTATGTTGGGTAAATCGGGTTTACCGAACAAACTGTTGAACAGCCGGACCACACGCAAGTGGAGTGTGCAGCCAATTTACCTCCCAGGCTGGTGGTTAACCGCAAGCTAATTGACAAATGGCTGGGTGGTCGCCGTTCATATAGTTGTACACGTGGCGGAGGCCATCTTGTTTAGCCAAAAGCGGTCAGCAGTGTTTTGCCGTCGAGTTCATGGAACTCAAATCGGACGGCACAAACACCGCTGAACTTAACCTTCTCCGGAACTTCAACGCTTCAACAGGAGTCGAACGGCATTCGACAATTCCAACGCCACGTTAACGTTGGCTATTTGCACAAACGGCCCCCGTTCATGCATTCGAACTGTATTGGAACTATGTGAAATAGACCGGCCGTACAGCCTAATTCTCTGGAACTGTTTTTGGCATGAAAATGTGCGTCGGTCAAATATGACTTTCAGGAATTTCCCGAACCCCTGCTCTGATCTGGGTGATTTTTGGATATGTTGTTCACCCAGATCAGGGGCTATCCGGGGATGTAGGATTTATGGGGATATGGGGTGTTATGGGGTGTTTTCTGTGTTTTGTGAAAAATTAGTTTTTTCTGCTTGAGAATAATTTAGTTAATTACAGTATCTTACTCAATTATCTCCCAAGCAGAAGGGAGGGTTTGTGTACATTATCTGGGAGTGTCTAACTGTACAATACTGTTGTGATTGGCTTGGTGACTTTGTGTCCAGTGCTCCACTTGTGGGGAAAACTGTATAAAAGACAATAAACTCTCAGATCTGCTTAGTTCCTGTTTTATCCACATCATAGAGCCTCATGACATGTGTGGCGGAAAAGGCTACATCTACACTCGGGCATTGCTATACTCTGTATATGCCCATGGGCTATAATCACTAAACTCTTTTAAGAGCTTGTTCCTGCTTTGCTCTCTGAAGGAAGAGAGGTTCACCCAATGGAGCCTTGTCATAGGTCCAGGGTGGGTAGAGGACAGCGAGATCCCAACAAAGCTGTGGCAGTTCATGGGATCTGCAGTGCTTATGGTGTTTGGTGTGGTGCTGATGGTCTTTGGTAAACACTAGGAACATCGATTGACGGAGGATCCGTTACATGCAGTATCTGACTCAATTATCTCCCAAGCAGAGAAGAGGGATTGTATGTTTGCTATGGGAGTGTCATGTGTTTAAACCTTATTGTTATTGGTCTGTGACTTTATTTTGTAGCACCCCACAAGGTCCATGTGGGCGTACCCTTTGCATGGGGATGGTCATAAAAGGCCAAGCATGGCACCATTAAAATTAGTTTCTACATACCCACAACATAGATAAAAGGAATAATGGAAGCCCACTCAACCCTTCATCTAGGAATCCAGGGTGCTCCACTGGACAGGTCCCAGTACCAATATGGACCACATATAAAATTGTAAATTATAGGAAGTAATCCAGGCACTCCAACGAATTCCAAAAATAGGCAATTTTATAGGAACCAAGAGACACAGGCTATCTGAGTCTTTAAAATATGTGTAAAAAGGGATGTGGCTTTTCTATCCAATCTAGAATTAAAGCCATACATTATGAAAATAGTTAACTTTTTGTTTTGGTTTTTACTGTACGCATTGGGGATGATGTGTACCATGGTCGTTGCTGCCGCCAAAGAGTAATGGGAGTTTGAGCGCAGAACTTGTTTTTGTGTATTTATAAAAATGGTTATACTTGAATGGAAAATATAATTTACACAAAGGATTTTAATATATATGTTTAAATGAATGCATTCAGAAAGAGGCCCTTCTTAATACACATGGGAGTCTGACCTGGAATGCTGGGTCAAAGGTTATAACAACAGCGGGCCTCCATCAATCTATCTGAACAAGAATCATATCTTTTGACCATTGACAATTCCTCTGCTTTCTTTCCCATGCTGTAATAGGTTTGTTGAAGTGTTTGCAAGTTCCTAGTATACTCTTGGGTGTACAGTTGTTGGAGATCAGGCTGCGTGTTAGCTATTTGTTTAGATGTAGATTTGGAGGGGAGGTCTTCTTTGTTTGTTCTAGTGAAGCAAGGTGTTGGAGTAACGTGTTTTTTTTTGTCGTGGAATTTCTTTATAATGGTCGAACCTATTTTAATGAGTTCCCCTCTGATCACTGCTTTGTGGGCTAACCATTGGGTTTCTGATGTAGTGTCCTTTGTTGAGTTATAAGACAAGTACGTAGATATAGCTGATGCTACATTTTGTAGATTATTGGGGCAGTCAAGAAAGGTTTCATTCAATCTCCATTTGCCTCAGCCCTTGGCTGGGTATGGTACTGCTATTGTGATCACAATTGGTACATGGTCTGACCATGTTCTCTGGCCTATTAGGTGGTTTTTCATGAAGTGTAGATTTGTCCACTATGCAGAGATCTATCCGTGTGTATGTCATGTGTACCTGTGAGAAGTAGGTGTAATCGTGCACTGTAAGGAATAGGTTTCCCCATGTATCGTAAATATCATGTGAGTGAAGAAGGTGCGAGAAAAGTTTGCTTGCATGGACTGAGGATTTGCTGGGTGGTTTTACCCTGTGTGAGTTGTATATCGAGCGAGGGGTCTAGGGTGCAGTTGCAGTCCCTGCAGATTATCACAAAACCTTGTTTCATGGATGAGATTGTTTTAATCGCTTTATTAAGGAAAGAAAAGTGGGCTTCATTGGGTGCGTAGAAGGATGCGACGGTTACTAGGATTCCATTCAATTCGCCCACTTAAATTAGTAATCTACCTACATGGTCAGTGTATTGCTTACGAAGTGTAAATGCCCAGTCTGAGTAAAATAGTATTGCCACGCCTTTATTATTGTTATTATTATTATTATTATTATAATTATAGAGTGCTGTCAAATTCCGCAGCGCTTTACAATGGGTGGGCAAACAGACATGTAGGTGTAACCAGACAAGTTGGACACACAGGAACATAGGGGTTGAGGCCCCTGCTCAATGAGCTTACATGCTAGAGGGAGTGGGGTAAAATTACACAAAAAGGTAAGGATAGTATTATACTAGTGACAGTTGCAGAAGATGAATCAGTCAGGAGCTATTAACAGTTTAATTGATACGCTTTTATGAAGAAGTGGGTTTTTAACGATTTTTTGAAGTGGAGACTGAGTGAGCATCTAACGGAGGAGGGAAGCGAGTTCCACAGGAATGGTGCAGCCCTCGAGAAATCTTGAAGGCGAGTATCAGAGGTGGGAGTACGGACAGAAGATAGACGTAAGTCTTCAGCAGATCGTAAGGGCCTAGACGGGACATACTTGTGTATAAGGGAGGATAGATAGGTGGGAGCAGCATTATGTAGAGATTTGAAAGCAAAAACCAGAATTTTAAATTGAGCTCTATATTTTATAGGAAGCCAATGTAGGGACTGACAGAAGGGTGAGGCATGGGAGGTGCGGGCGGACAAGAAGATGAGCCTCGCCGCCGCATTCATTATGGACTGTAACGGCGCAAGTTGGGAGCACATAAGACCACTGAGAAGCGGATTACAGTAGTAAAGGCGAGAAAGGACAGTGGAATGGACCAGTCACATCTGGAGTTAAGTAGGGGCCAATGCGCGCAATGTTTTTGAGATGGAAATGACAGGATTTGGCGATAGATTGAACATGAGGCTTGAAGGAGAGGTCGGGGTCAAAGAGAACACCTAGGCAGCGAGCCTGCGTGGTGGAGCTGATGGTAGCACCGTTGACTTGGAGGGAGAGAGAATTTCAGTTTTGGTCAAGTTGAGTTTTAGGAAGTGGGCAGCCATCCAGTTAGAAACAGCAGAGAGGCAGTCAGAGACACTAGTCAAGAGGGATGGGGAGAGATCAGGAGAGGACAGGTAGATTTGCGTGTCATCTGCATAGAAATTATATTGGAAGCCAATATCATTTATTAGATTTATTAGGAGCATACGCATGGTATGCTATGGGGTATCTGGTCGACCTCAGTTGGGTGGGTTTTTATTGTTAAAGTGGGTTTCTTGCAGGCAGACTATTGCTGCATCTGCGGCATGCATATCATTTAACACTTGTCGCCTCTTGTATGAACTGTTAAGGTCTTTAACATTAAGAGATAGTATTTTCATCAGATTAGACATCATGGGGGATGGTGAGTGCCCTGTGGTGTATAGCTCGTGTATCTGAGTGGTAGTGTTTTTTTACCTTCTCGGGGGAGAAGAGTTGTACAGACCTGTATTGTAGTCTCATGAATGTGATCCCATTGGGAGTTTAGCTCAGCAAAAAGTTTCTCTCTATACATGACAATTGTCAGCCATTGCGCCTCCAAACCATATACACATTTACCTGTGGGGAAAGAAAAAGAAAGGGGAGAATAACAGGAACAAAGGTATTAACATAAATCTCCCTTGACAGGGGGGTACATACTGGTCATTTAGAGATCACAGAAAGGTGATCTCCAGAGATCACTTGAAAGGGGAGAAAAGGACTCCTAATTTTGTTGTGATAACTACGAAAAATCAAACCCTTATTGAATGCATTTGGTTATCTTTAGTGGCCTTGTCTTGGACAGCGCCTACCAGGTGCATCTTACGTCAAAGAGGCATGCAATGGACACCAAGGGGGTTTCCTCTGTGGAGCTATTGCTGCTTTCAGCAGGTTTGGTAACTTAGGACATTGTACTGGATTGAGGTTAGTCATGCAGACGGCAACGGTACTTAATGTTGGGCGTATTCACCTAACGGGGGTGGGTCACTGTAGTTCGTATGACTAGATATATAATGTATATTCAAATCTATGGGGGCCCTTATATAGGAGTTGGCCTGTATTTGATTAACACATAATATAAGCATAGTGGTAAACATTACGTGTAGTTCAAGACAATTTCCTGGGTACACCAGGTAGTAGCCAGATTAGCAGTAAAATTGCGGTGAGGCCTATATATGGCTGAAACAGTTGCTAATAAATACATGGCATTATATGAACTTGGAGAATATACCCAAAGTGGCCGTCCTGGTTAGACCAAGATTCGTTGCACCAGAGTTTATGATGTTTTGGCTGGGGCTCCCGCCATCCGCCACTCCGCCTGGGCTCTTCTTGGGGAAGCCCCGACCGCTCTTTGCTGGGGGGCATTATAATTGTTCGACAGGCCCCATTCTGTGAGTAACTTCATTCCCTCGATTGGGTCATTCACCATTTGGGTTTTCCCCTGCCTCCAGATTAGCAGTTTGGTGGGGTAGCCCTATCTGTAGGACACATTATTGTTGCATAGTGTTTTAGTAATGGTGATGAATTCTTTGCGTCTCACCATTGTGGCTGCTGCCAAGCCCACAAACAAAGCGATGTGTTGATGGGGGTCTGGAAGCATGGGAGATTTTCTAGCTGCTGCCAGAAGCATGTCTTTATGGGCAAAGTAATGTAATCTGACGATGACCTCGCTTGACAAGCAGCTTGGAAACGTGAGTCTGTGCAACTGCTCTCACCTGAAGTTAGCCACACACCCTTTTTTTGTTTAATCTGGGGCCCAGAAATAGTGATCCTACAAGTTGCCAGCAAGAGGCATGTGTCATGGTTGGAATCATGCATGTTGCGGTTGCCTCCAAGCTAGCTGGAGGTTGGACCGCTGGGATACCCTGGTTCCCGATGTTGGAGAGTGAGAGCGCTGCTCCAAGCTGCATTCAGCAATAAATCCTGAAAGTGTGTAATAACCCCACTAGCTACGGTACAGCTAGGATAACACCCTTCCCTACAAAATGAGTCGAGGCTGCAATTTGAGGATAACACAAACTGGGTTGTCTGTGGTTCGTGAGCATGAATGAGGGGCTAGGTTCATGCATCTGTTATTTGTGTGAAACGTATCCAGGCATCAATACAAGTGAAAGGCAATAGTAGCAACAAAAGAGGGTATAAAACAGCGACGGGATGGTTCTTTTGTAGGAGAGAGGGGCTTCCGTAACAATGCAAATTAAAGCCATGCTAAAACAACCATATTCATTGAAGTGTATTAACAGTGGGACAGGCTAGTTAGTATACTCTTTAACTTCCAGAACATGCAACCAGTGGAGCAGAGTGTGCGGTGCATCTACGAACAATAGCATGGGGGTGCCACAATACCAATGCATCCTATGTACATTGACTGCTACTATCAAAGTTACTATTTGTTGTGTGAACCTGAGGGAAAAAAATAAATCACAATTGAAGATATTTTATTTCTATATTAATCCAAATTGCTCTACAATCACCTCACCTGTGTGAGTTATCTGATGAATGACATGCTCTGATTTACTGGCAAAACATTTCCCACATTTACTACATAAGAAAGGCTTCTGTCCTGTGTGAATTCTCTGATGACGGATGAGCTCTGCCTTTGTGATAAAACATTTATCACATTCAGAACATGAGAACAGTTTCTCTCCTGTGTCAGTTCTCTGAAGACTGACAAGATTTGAAAGTGGCCTAAAACCATTTTCTATATTCAGAACATGAGTACGGTGTAGCGGAGATGCAATATTCCCCAGGTTATCTCCGCTTATAATCCAAGTGAGGCTCAGGAACAAGTAAATTGTGAATCCACAGGCAAGGTTTCCAGCAGGCAAAATAACACAGCAGTATCACAACAGCAATCCCAATAACTGGACGACACACAGTTTCAGGAGCAGAACTGAAAGCTTTATTCCACACTGGCCTTTTAAAACATGCTCCCATGCAAGGGAGGGATTACATTCATTAATACAGTAGCCAATCCTGTCCTGGTAACCTCCCACACATCTCCTCCCCTCAGCCGGCATCATAATCCCCTTATCCAGCACAGCAATTCCCCCCGTTTCTAGATGTACCCCTAAACGTAGCATACATCCCCTGGTAGCCCTGATCTGGGTGAACAACATATCCAAAAATCACCCAGATCAGACCAGGGGTTCGGGAAATTTATGGAGGGAATAAAATGACCGACCGCACTGAGTGAAACAGCCGAATGCGGTTCCATGTGAATAGGCCCAGCGGTCGGTCCTGGAGTCAGGGAATAAATGGCACGAAAACCTCTAGCTATAGAGGCTAGGGAGGGTTCGCCTGAATCCCCTGGTCCGGTTCTTTCTATCTACCGAACGAGGGGCCGTTCGGTAGTTAGGAACCGAACGGACCGGGCTTGTTTAGGTTTCAGCGGTGTTCGCCTAGTCGAGTGTCCGATTTGAGTTCCAGACACTCGACGTCAAAACACTGCTGTTCGGGAGTTTTAAAATGGCTGCCGCCACGTGTTCGTTTGTCGAATGGCGGCCACCCCCGAGAACAAAGGACGGCTACTTAACTTGTCAAATACCCGTTCGCAACAATGTTGCAATGGTTAATTGTGGACACACTTCACACAGGGGAGGTCTGATTGTTCGGTAGGTTCATTCCCTTAGTTTATTCGAATGATTCTACCTAACAATCAGAGGAATACATTTCTTTAACACACTTATAAAACCAGCAGTTTACACGAATGCAGCTATTCACATGAAATTTGCAGGACAGCCCAGTGCCATCCGCTACATACGGTTTCTCTCATGTGTGAGTTCTCTGATGATTGACAAGACTTGAATGTCGCCCAAAACTTTTTCCACAATCAGAACATGAGAATGGTTTCTCTCCTGTGTGAGTTCTCTGATGGCGGACAAGATCTGCTTTTGTGACAAAACATTTTCCACATTCAGGACATGAGAATGGTTTCTCTCCTGTGTGAATTCTCTGATGACGGATGAGCGCTGCCTTTGTGACAAAACTTTTTCCACATTCAGAACATGAGAACGGTTTCTCTCCTGTGTGAGTTCTCTGATGATTGACAAGATTTGAAAGTTGCCCAAAACATTTTCCACATTCAGAACATGAGAACGGTTTCTCTCCTGTGTGGGTTCTCTGATGACGGACAAGCTTTGCATTTGTGATAAAACATTTTTCACATTCAGAACATGAGAATGGTTTCTCTCCTGTGTGACTTTTCTGATGGCGGAGAAGCTCTGCTTTTGTGATAAAACATTTTCCACATTCAGAACATGAGAATGGTTTCTCTCCTGTGTGAGTTCTCGAATGACTGACAAGATCTGCTTTTGTGATAAAACATTTTCCACATTCAGAACATGGGAACGGTTTCTCTCCTGTGTGAATTTTCTGATGGCGGACAAGCTCTGCTTTTGTGATAAAACATTTTCCACATTCAGAACATGAGAATGGTTTCTCTCCTGTGTGAGTTCTCTGGTGATTGACAAGATGTGAAAGTTGCCTAAAACAATTTCCACATTCAGAACAAGAGAACAGTTTCTCTGCTGTGTGTTTTCTCTGATGAGGGACAAGCTCTGCATTTGTGACAAAACTTTTTCCACATTCAGAACATGAGAACGGTTTCTCTCCTGTGTGAGTTCTCTGATGCTTGACAAGAGTTGAATGTTGCCTAAAACATTTTCCACATTCAGAACACGAGAACGGTTTCTCTCCTGTGTGAGTTCTCTGATGACAGACAAGAGTTGAATGTCGCCCAAAACATTTTCCACATTCAGAACACGAGAACGGTTTCTCTCCTGTGTGAGTTCTCTGATGACTCACAAGATCTGCTTTTGTGATAAAACATTTTCCACATTCAGAACACGAGAACGGTTTCTCTCCTGTGTGGGTTCTCTGATGACGGACAAGCTTTGCATTTGTGATAAAACATTTTCCACATTCAGTACACGAGAACGGTTTCTCTCCTGTGTGGGTTCTCTGATGACGGACAAGCTTTGCATTTGTGATAAAACATTTTCCACATTCAGAACATGAGAATGGTTTCTCTCCTGTGTGAGTTCTCTGATGACAAACGAACACGGTTTTTGTGACATAACATTTCTCAAATTCAGAACACGAGAAATGTTTGGGGTTTATGTTTACCATCTCCTTTGAGAACATACAGGAATCTGGCAAAATACTTTGTTTTTCAGAGTTAGACTTGGTTCTGTTATTAATAGATTTCTTCATAGCCTTGCTTCATGTATTTCTGTTCTTGTCACCTCTCTTGACAAATACACCTGAAAGAAATATACTGGGCGTTAAAGGAAATTGCTATACTTAGAAAAACAGACAATATTTGTATAATTTATAAGAGATATGACCATCAGGTGTCATAGTGATTGCGAAGAAATCAAGTATTTTGTGTGCATTACCCATTCACTAGCAAAATTGTGTATGCTCCTTTTTACTTTAATTTGCTTTGCAAAATTAGATTTAGCGCATAAAGTCTCACATATCTGCATTTATGCTAGAGGAACAAATTACACATACTGTGTATATCACATACATTCTAATAACATATATTCTTAACACATGCAGCAAATAATTTCACTGTTAACCCCCCCCCCCCCTCTATCTCTGCCACTGGAAGGCTGTGCCAAGTATCTACTACTCTTTTTCTATCACTTATACTATTGAAATTGTAGTAGATACCTGGTTTGACCTGCCCGTGGAAATGTACTGGGATTAGAGTTGAGCAGACACCTGGATGTTCGGGTCCGGCAGAACTTTGAAAAAAATCAATGGGGACCCGAACTTTTGGGCACAAAAATGTCTATATAAAAACTCATGGAAAGGGCTAGAAGGCTGCAAAAGGAAGTAAAATATGGGTAAGAGTAGAACAAGTGCCCTATGTGGATAGGGAAATCACTTCAAAATAAGCAGCCGCTTAGTAGATAACTCTTTAATTCCCACAGTATTAGAGAGCTATCTACCAAAAGGCTGAAAAACCTAAATTGGTCTTTCAGACACATTTACTAATATTAAGTAAAGATTAGCTATACCGCGAGTAGGGGCATGTCTAGTAAACAGTGAGCAGCCACTGTTAGTAGGCATGGCTGTGATGGCTTCTAAAGGCACACAAGTCAAACGCTTTGTGACAAAACGTGTAACAAAAACACCCCAGTTAACCAGTATAATGGCTGCGTGTGTGTGTGTACTCAGACTATTTGTTGTTTTACCTTCTGACTATGGCCCTGGGATATATGGCATTTGAAAACACTATTTGTGCCCTGTGGCAAAACTGGAGATTGTGCACAAATATTACTATTGTCCATATTGTATATGATTCCCTTCGTTTGTTGCACTGTTCCCCATGTGTTGCATCTGTTGGTTCAGCTGGATAGACTACCAAACTGTGGAGTTACTGGGTGGCCACCATTTCATGTATCAGAGGCACATGGTGAGAACAATGGATGGAGCACATGGCGAGAACAATGGATAGCGGCCATTTTAACTCACACACACTGTTTGGACTTTTCTACACTGTGCCATTGCACCAGTATTTGGTGCACAAAGACACCGTTCAGTAGTTCTAAACTACAGAACTGGGGACACATTTAACAGTAATTATTTTTCATATAGCCTGTACATGTTCTGTGGTATCTGCATTGAACCATATATTCCAAACTACTGAACGGATCTGGGTGAATTTTGGATATGTGGTTCACCCAGATCCCCCGGTTCCGATCATATATTTATGGGGTTATTGCATGTTTTGAGGTCCCTGTGATATATTTTATAATCATGTATTTTCCTGCCTGTGATAATTAAGTTAGTCTATTGTTTTGAGATAATTGTATCACAGGCAGAGGGGAGGATTTCTGATGTAATGAATGAGAGTGTTAGCTGTGTTGTAATGTGTTGATTGGCTGTTCTTCAAAACCCTGTGAGCATTACTATGTTTGTAGAATATGAATAAAAGAGGCTGTATGTGCCAGTTCAGTCAGTTCTTCTTCACCCTTCAAAACATAGCTGTGTCTTGTTGAAAGGGAATTTGCAGCTTAATCACAAGCTGTTTACAGAGCTCTGCCTCTCTATTGCTCCAGGGATCCAACGGATAGGACTTCACCTCTCCCCTACAACACAGCATCTTGCACCTACGGCAGATACCCCTTACTACCCTGGGTAGCCGTTACACTGTTGGCAGCGGCGGGATGGTCCTTTCATCCACAGAGCAAGCGTTGAATGGAGCATCAGTATGCCAAACTGAAAAGACCGACTGTAACGGATCACCTGGCACCCCGACTGGGTAACTCTGTTGAAGGATGCTCCTAGCGCTTCCTGAGGACTCCAAGCACTGCAGCAGACGCCATAACCACCGTAGACTCCTTCAAAGAGCAAAACAGGAACAAGTTCTTACAAGAGCTTAGCGGTGAATATAGCAAGAGAGTATGCAGAGCATAGCAATTCCTTGTAGCAGATTTCCCCAATAAGAGATGGCACTCCAAATTGAGGGTGAAGTAGAACTGAAGCTTTTAATCAAACACTCTGCTTTTATGCACATTTTACACACATAGTACTGCCCACAGGGTTTTTCAGAACAACCAATCAATACATACAATACACTCAGACACTCCCACACAAAATCCTCCCCTCTGACTGTTATATAATTACTGTACACAATGGTCTAATGTAATTATCATAGGCACACAAATACAGTTTTACACAATATTCATAACTCTAAAAGTATACATCACATTCACATAATGAAATACAATTTCAGAATCAGCGTACTCCAAATACAAACATATGTCAAACTCATACAAATTGGTTCAGTGGGAAAAGTTAGTTGGAAATCCCTTTGTGACCACCTGCAAGCATGACTTGGGTGTGGTAAGCCAATTACCTCCAGCATACAGAAAATAGCATACAAAAAATAGCTCTGTTCACAACAGTAAAAACACAAAAATACATAATTCCTATTATACTTAACAGAACCCCCACATTCAACCTATCCCCAGATAGCTTGGATCTGAGCGCTCACTACATCTGAACAGTGCTCAGATACCACAAAACACAGTCAAATTGCCATGGGGTTAAACCATAGCAACAAGTTCCAACTGGTCTGGCAGTGTCCCTGGGACAACGCCCTGCTGGAGAACAAAAGACAGGAAAAGGGGGAGTTCATGTGTTCAAAGGGGCAGAAAAAGTGTTTCAACATCCAATAAGCCCAAATAATGTCTTTAAAGGGCAATATAACCCAGGGGCCATAGTCACATGGCAGGAGGCTGGCAGTCTTCTCCAATGCCCAGTGTCGAGGTTGGTTTTGCCACACCAACACTGAAGGATCTGCTGGAGAGCCAAGAATGGAGTGCCAGTAATAAGCCCAGTTAAAGTTAAGGAGGCCCGACTCACCAGGTATGCAGTTACTCCAAAGACCTATCGCCGCCTGTTCCGGGAATCCAAGAAAAGAGTTGCGGATTCCCACATGGCTGCAGCAAGTTGCATCATACTGGGTAAAGGGATGCAACGCCAACACTGGAGAAGAAAAGCTACAGCTATTTCTCATGGAACACTTTTTCCGGGATTTACAGGACTGGGTGTGAGACTGCCGCCCCCTCATCTTAAAGGACGCTGCCCGGTTAGCTGATGAGTACGCACTTTGGGGTCCACGCCCTTTGGGGTCCTCCGCCTCAAATTGGAGGTGCCCCTCACCCGCCACCGAGACTGCAACCCCTCGGGCACCAGCTGTTCACTGCATGGACACCGAGATGAGCACTGAGGAATGCCTGGGTATCCTATATGAGGCAGATCCAGTTCAAGCTGCCTCCCCGGACAATCGCCAGCAGCACCGTCAGAAGGTACAAGTAAATGGCCAAGTGGCTCAAGGCCTCAAGGACACAGGCATCACCATCATTCTGGTACAACGACATTTGGTCAAACCAGAACACCTGTCAAACCGCACCGTAGCTGTCCGGGTGGCTGGAGGAGCTATATTCTGTCTGCCCACTGCCAGAGTTCACCTCGACTGGGGAGTCTGATTGGGAAAGAATACCGTGGGCATCATGGAAAATCTACCTGCAGAAGTCCTGCTAGGAAACGATATTGAACCACTGACTTCAGCCTACTTGCCTACCACTCCTGCTACTGCTTGCTCGGTGACCACCCATTCCCAGACTCGTGGTGACGAGGATCCTGCACCAGGACGGGAGACCCAGGTAAGTTCCTCACCACCCCTTCCCCTGACTGCTAGACCCCTAGCTTGGGACACCCTGAGGAATTTGGGAGGGAAACTAGAGAGGACCAGTTCCATAAGAAATATAGGGAGAAAGCTGAGGAGAGCTTTATTTGGGACAAACATAGATTATATAGACTAACCACAGGTAGGAAGAGAGGATGTGCCCCATCCCAGAAGTGCCAACTTGTGGTACCCCGGAAATACAGGTTGGAACTCCTTCGTATTGGACACGACATCCTCTTAGCAGGACACCTGGGTGGCAACTGCACCCAGACCTTCTTTTGGCCGGGGATCTCCAAGGACGTGCATCGTTACTGCAGCACATGTGACGTATGCCAGAGAGTAGGAACGAGGGTGGACCACCCTAAAGCTCGACTGCAGCCCATGCCAGTGATCGAGGAACCTTTTAGCAGGGTAGCGGTCGACCTGGTGGGACCTCTACCTAACCCCAGTCCATCCGGTAGGAAATACATTCTTACCGTGGTGGACTACGCTACCCGTTATCTGGAGGCCGTCGTTTTGACGAATATTTAGGCTGACACGGTTGCCAGTGCCCTAGTCGGAATATTCACCAGAGTGAGGTTCCTGAAAGAAATCCTGACAGGGGGGCGCAGTTTACTGCAGATCTAACCCAACAGTTATGGAAGGTCTGTGGTATAAAACCTCTTCTCAGCTCCCCTTACCACCCCCAGACAAACGGTCTCGGTGAGTGTTTTAATGGTACCCTGAAGCAGTTGCTCCGAACATTTACGGACGAGTACAGAGACTGGGAGCGATTCCTGCCGCACCTCTTGTTCGCCTATCGAGAGGTGCCCCAGGAATCCATTGGGTTTTCCCCCTTTGAGCTGCTCTATGGACGGAGGGTACGGGGACCCCTCAACCTCATCCGGGAGCACTGGGAGGGGAAATGGAACAGGAGGGTGTCCCTTTAGTACCATATGTTCTGGAAATGCGGGACCGTATGGAACAGTTAGCCCGGATGACCAGAGATCACCTCCATGCGGCCCAAAGCAGACAAAAAAAGTGGTACGACCAGGGAGCTCGACAAAGGACGTTCCCTTTGCTTGTTGATTGGCTGCCCTGCAGCCTTTCAAAATGCGTCATTAAATCGCCGAACACCGAACTCAAACACGAACATACAGTGACATGCCAGTGTTCAGGTCCGGGGTTCAAAAATCTTAATGGTCGGTACGAACCCGAACTTTTCAGTTCGGGTTCGCTCAACTCTAACTGGGAGTTAAAGAAAATTGGTCTATAAATTATTTATTGTTTACCATACTTAGAAAAACTGACAGAAATATTTTTTTGAAAGATAAGAAATAAGACTATGAAACTGGAGGAGCCTGGTTGCTTACCTGCTCCCTTTAGATAATGGCCGCATGTTTAACACTGTGCCTTTCTGCGGACTGTTAAAGTCATGAACACCGCTGAGCCGCTGACCTCCCTTCCTTTCTCCTACCTGCAGTCAATTATCCGAACACCGGCTCATCAAGTACTTTACTGTTTAAACCATGCTACCACAGATAGCTATGCCATGGAGCGGTCATGTCCTGTTCCTCGCTGCGGATCATTCTGGCAATGGCTTCTGGTATCCAGTACTCTTTTTTGCTGTTCTTTCTTGTTTTTTCTGGTCTATGTCTGGTTTTCTTTATTGCTGGGTTTCTGAGTAACTAAATCCCCATACTTTTCATATATAGTGCTTGGTTATGTTTCCTCTTGTTTTACATAGAAACATAGAATGTGACGGCAGATAAGAACCATTCGGCCCATCTAGTCTGCCCAGTTTTCTAAATACTTTCATTAGTCCCTGGCCTTATCTTATAGTTAGGATAGCCTTATGCCTATCCCACGCATGCTTAAACTCCTTTACTGTGTTAACCTCTACCACTTCAGCTGGAAGGCTATTCCATGCATCCACTACCCTCTCAGTAAAGTAATACTTCCTGATATTCTTTTTAAACCTTTGTCCCTCTAATTTAAGACTATGTCCTCTTGTTGTGGTAGTTTTTCTTCTTTTAAATATAGTCTCCTCCTTTACTGTGTTGATTCCCTTTATGTATTTAAATGTTTCTATCATATCCCCCCTGTCTCGTCTTTCCTCCATGCTATACATGTTAAGATCCTTTAACCTTTCCTGGTAAGTTTTATCCTGCAATCCATGAACCAGTTTAGTAGCCCTTCTTTGAACTCTCTCTAAGGTATCAATATCCTTCTGAAGATAGGGTCTCCAGTACTGTGTACAGTACTCCAAGTGAGGTCTCACCAGTGTTCTGTACAATGGCATGAGCACTTCCCTCTTTCTACTGCTAATACCTCTCCCTATACAACCAAGCATTCTGCTAGCATTTCCTGCTGCTCTATTACATTGTCTGCCTACCTTTAAGTCATCAGAAATAATCACCCCTAAATCCCTTTCCTCAGATGTTGAGGTTAGGACTCTATCAAATATTCTGTACTCTGCCCTTGGGTTTTTACGTCCAAGATGCATTATCTTGCACTTATCCACATTAAATGTCAGTTGCCACAACTCTGACCATTTTTCTAGTTTACCTAAATCATTTTCCATTTGGCTTATCCCTCCTGGAACATCAACCCTGTTACATATCTTAGTATCATCCGCAAAAAGACCTTTACCTTGTATCTCTTGTCTTGTTTATTTTGTCTTGTAATCCAAGTCCATGTACAGTCCTGTTCAGTCTTGACCATGTTATGTTCTTGTTTTCCTCATGTCTTGTGTACATGTTCTAGGTTATGCTTTCTGTCCTGCTCTGGTTCTGGGTTCTCCTAGTTTTGTCTTGTTTTCATGTATGGTGCCTATTTCTAGTCTTGCTCTGCTCTCCTAGTCTTGCCTTGCTTCAGTACTGGATACGTCCCTGCTGCAGAGCCTCACTATTACTTGCTCCTAGTTCCTGGGATCCGCATAAGCTGAATCAGGGTTCTGGTATGTGGCTGCACACACGCTAGTGCTCAACACCAGGGGGCGTGTGGTTGCCCTGCCCCAGATCCTGCTAATCCACCTCCACACTGTGACTCCTACTCTGAACATCAGGCATACATGGGTCCCGGATCACGCACCGCTGCCCGGACAGTGTCTGGGTCCCGGGCACCGAACCGCCATCCCTGACAGGAGCCCAGCCGTATACCAAAAGACTGTATGAAAGACACTGGCTCCATGACGATTGAACTGTATGTATGTGATCTGAGCGCCATCCGGTAGTAATGGGCGCTCAGATCTAAGCTATCTTGGGATAGGTAGAATGTGTATGTTCTATGTGATAAATGTAACAGTATGTAATTTCATGTCTTTTATTGTCCTTTGTCCGTCACGTGGTTAATGGAGTGTTGCCTCTGTCCTTGGAGATAATTGGATTACTTCCCAATTATCTCCAGGAGAGAGGGGAGGGATTGTGATGCATTGTAAGTTTGTGATTGGTCAATGTCCAATATGTTTCCCAGTCTTCCATCTAGTCCCCTAAGGGAGTGTCCACCAGGTGGGAGACCTGCATAAAGGCCAGGCAGGTAGCACCAGTAAATCAGTTCTGCTTGATCCTCAAACAAAGTGTCGTCTCGTTCTTGGGGGGAATTGGATTGTATGCTGTTACAGTGTGACTGCGAGGAATGTAAGCTGTTCGTATGATTTTTCCTGTTCAAGTGTTTAACAGCATTCGTGTGTTTCCTGTTCGGGAGTTGGAGGATTCATATGGTTCCAATTCAGGAGTTGTAGAATTTGTGTGTTTGCATTTCGGGAGATTGGTGATTGCAGTAGCTGCCTGTGCATCTAAAAGGGGAATTTCACCTAAACGTTTTTTAACCTCGTGTGTGCTTAACGATCCGATAGACATGGTGATTGAGCAAGACCATAAAAAAATAATACATACATTTGTGTAAGGGGCAAATAGCCGTATATGGAGTAAGGTTCCAGCATAAGCGTAGGATAGTATAAAGGGAGCAAGTCGGTTGTGTGTGCCGAGACCGACAATACGGTAGGCTTGTAAATAAAGAGGGCGAAAATGAATAATCAAAGATTTAATACAGTCAACAAATATATAGAAATTAACCAGACATTTCCTTAAATGCATTACGGTATTTAATTCCTGGAAGGATTTTCAAGGTAGGAATCTAGGACCGCAACTGGACACCATTTGTTGTGGGTAGGATAGTATGTTATCTCTACTGTTAGTGCGTGTTGACTCGTTTCGGAATGTGGTGGAGCCAATAGGTAATGATATATGTGTTTACGTACGTGGGATCGTTGAAGACAATGATCTGTCTGAGTGGCGGTGATGGTAGTCGATTTTCTGGCCTGAGAAAGGCATAGGACCTATTAGATCTACAAACATTCAATTATACTACCAAGTCGGCCATTACCAGCCAAAGTTGGATGGCTATTGGTAATCTCTGAGAGGAATGTGGGGGAATGGATTCCTGAAAACCTCTGAGTATATTCTTGTCTGGTATGATAGAATGAAGTTATGGTAGTTTTGGCCATAGGTTATCCTGTGTTGTTGAATGCCTGTAAAATATATAATTAATGGTGTGTGAGATAGTTTTAGTTTAAGGTGGCAAAAAGAAGCAAAACCTAGGAGAAATGTTATGACACAGGTTGAGCTATGTCGTGTTCCAATGAGATTCTTTAGCCAGGTGAAAAGCTGTGTTATACGTTCTACAAGTATGGGACGCAATTGCTAGGTGAGATAGTGCATGCTATGCTGCATGAGTATGTCTAATCCATGATTTTGTCTCTGGAACAAAAGAGTGGCCGTGACTATACGGGCGGCTGTAAGAAGCGTATGATGAACATGCCTGGAATATAAATGAGAATTGTCGGCAGGGATGTATACCCCCGCCTGGAACATGAAAGTAAAAGAAATGTGATAAGTGGTCAACCAAGTGAGTTCCCCAGAAATATCATGATCGTATGGATGATGAAAGGTGTTTGTTGATGATATGACATGTGCTTAGTTGTCTGAGTAACAACGGATTGATGACCCTGATCATGATTTACCCCATGCCACAGCAGCTGCTACAATGGGCTAGATCCCCCATAGGGGCTGAGGTGGTGGAAAAATTTCCAAATCTGGATGCCATGGCCAACAGCTCCAAAGCAATCGTTCCCGGTAGATCGCTGCCAAACCCGTGGTAGTCGCTGCTTCTGACCATCAGGTTGGAGAAGTGTCAGACAATCCTGGAAGGAACATGCTTTTACCATGCCAAGTGGTTAAGAAATTCCCCCCCATTTGCAGGTCTGCTGTTGCTGGGGTGTTTAGGGACATCCTCTGATCATGTTGGAAGTGTGGAAAAAAGGGGAAAGTACTCTGGATGTGAAAGCGTGGTCTTGTGGTATGATTTGCATGGCAAAATTAAGGAATCTGGTAGGGATTGTAGTTCCTTGCGGTTGTAAGTACTAAGCAGGAGGTAGTGATTGATGTAATTTAGAATGTTCCCTATTTGTCTTGTGGTAACTTGCGTGTATGGAAGCTGACTCAAGTTCTATGCCCAGTAATGTGATGATAGTGTCTGGGCCTTCTGTTTCTTATGGGGTACTGGGACGCCCAAGTGGTCAACCAGACTAAGCTGCTGTGAAGCTTCTAGTGAAAAATATGTTATCTTTGATCAACAAGAAATCTTCTAGATAGTGTATCACTGTAAGGCCTCTAGATATGTTATCATAACCAGCACAGAGTATCTTCGAATATCGATAGTAGGCTAATCTGTAGCCTGAAAGTTGAGCGGGGAAAGGATTGCCCATTTTATGCCATGTATGTGCCAGTGTGTAGGGTAGATGGTAGCCGTTTACTGCGTTGATGATATTGGTCTTACTTAACCAAGTTTCAACACATCCTTGAGTGATAGCTGTAAAGGAGGGTATGAGGGAGTTGAGACTTGGGTTAGCGGAGGTGTGTGGTGCCAATAAGTCTATGGTTAGTCTTTGTTTAAGGGAAGATTTCCTTGTGACAATACCAATGTGTTTGTGTTTGGCACCATGCTGTAAATGGCTGGAGATTGGAAAACCCAAGTAAAAACCCCTCTGCAAATCTTGGCTATGAGAGTGTTAACAGCTGATGGTTCTGTTGTGCTGACTGTAAGTGAGGGCATGCTATATTTTTTGAAGGTGTATTTATGATACCTGTATGGAAGCCCTTTGAAGCTCCAGAGCTTTAGTAAATCTACTACAAGTCTGGAAGGGTGATGAGACGGTGGGTTGAAAATGTATTGGTGTGTACAGATGGTGAGTACGTTTTTTGTAAGTTGTATTGGGATACATGGTTTGTCATGTGCCCTGAACCATTTGAACATATATGCAACAGTCTATATGCAATGCAACTACTCATTCCAATTGTCTCTGGTAGTTCAGAGGTGTTGGTACCTGGAGCCTGAGAGTGCTCGTCCATTTGTTTGGGACAAAATCCCTTCTGTATGGGTACCTGCACAAATAAACATCTTTACATATTCCAAATGCTAACCCAACCAAGGGATGGTCAGTTACCGATTTAACTGGAATCGACCATCACAGATACATCATCATACATATATATGCTGTAATGGATCACCTGGCACCCCGACTGGGTACCTCTGTTAAAGGATGCTCCTAGCGCTTCCTGAGGACTCCAAGCACTGCAGCAGACACTACAACCACCGAACTGGAAAGGAATACAAATGCTCTCAAGCATATGAATGCTGTAAACAGCTGAACAGGAAAAGCATACAATCAGCTTACACTCCTGGCAATCGGCATACAATCCAATTCCCCCAATAACGAGACAACACTTTGTTTTGAGGTCAAGCAGAACTGACTGTACTGGCACATATAACCTCTTTTATTCACAATCCACAAACATAGTACTGCCCACAGGGTTTTAAAATACAACCAATCAATCCATACAATACACACAGACACTCCCACACAAAATCCTCCCCTCTGCCTGTGAAAACAATGGGTAATATAATTACCACAGGAAGAGAAATACCTTCCAAAATATACATGCCATTCACATAAAACATGCATTTTCAGAATCAGCATGCTTGAAATATACACACTCAAAAATCAGGGCAATCGGTTCAGGGGTTAAAAAGTTAAGGGAAAGTCCTATTTGACCAAATGAAGCATGTTTTTTCTGCCCAAAACCAGTTCCACAGAGTCTTCTATCCTGGAGATAATTGGGAAGTAATCCAATTATCTCCAAGGACAGAGGCAAAACTCCATTAGCCACATGGTAGCAAAATACAATAAAATACATACAAATATATAACTGGGCAGCTATTGAATAAAATGGGTACATTCAGCATATCCCCAAATAGCTTAGATCTGAGCGCAAATTATTACTGAATGGTGCTCAGATCACATACATACAGTTCAATTGCCATGGAGCCAAAGTCTTTCACATAGTCTTTTGTTATATAAATGGTCTCCATGGCATAGCTATCTGGGGTAACACTGCTCACATAGGGAAAGTACCGAATGACCCGGCTTTCGGGTCTTTGCAGGGGAAAATCCAGCATTTCAACATAGTCACAGGGCAGGAGGCTGGCAATCAGTCTTCTCCAACGCCCAGTGGCGAGGCTGGTTCTGCCACACATGCCTTGTTTCCCCAATGTGCTGGGATCATACGTGCAGGGTTAACGTCTTGTGTGTCGTAATAATTGATTGTACCAGGTAACAGAGTTTCGGTTGGTGCTGGTTGCACAGTAGCGTGATGCCCAGCCTTGTGAGGGCTGTGGTGATAGACTCGAGATTGCCAGTCTGTCGTCAATTTTTGGTTTTATGAGTGAGGCTAGCATTGCCTGGGTGTCACCTGAGTTGGTGTTGCTGGGCCTTCCCCTGCCTCCGTGTTGTCCGTTGATGTATGGAGGAGTTTGAATAACTCTGCTTTCCTTGCTGTGGCAGGGTAGGGGATTTGTCGTTGTTATGATTACCCCTAGTCTAGCAGGGTGGTTGATCGCTTGGATGTCCTGGTTCCCGAAGTCAGAGAGTCAAACATGGTTACCTCCGGTAGAATCTGAAAGTGTAGAATATCGAGTCGAGGCTGCGAGTTGAGGGTCAAAACGAACTGGCTTCACTGGCACACAAGCATGGCAATCTATGCAAGTCCCCAGGTCCAGGGACAGCCCCCCATGGACCTGATGGGATACAGGTACAATACAAGTATTCACCAATCATAATACAGTGATTAATTCAAACTAGTACCCTCCCAGCTTGGAGATAATGAGGCCAACGGTTATACAATCTAATTATCTCCAAGCGCCCCAAACGACCATGCTTTATTATGTCCCAGAAAACAGCATAAAAATACATAATTCAGGCATTATCCAGTGAATATAGTCCTTTCTACATATCGTTCGGTAGCTCGGCGTTGGATGCATTAGATGTGCGAATAGCGCTCTGTTCCCACTAATAGAACAGGAGATTTCTACCGTATGAAATACTGTTCAGTCGTTGGTTTCCAGGCCCTTGATGGCTGCCATGTTTTTGGGTCCGTTAATGGCCAGCGGGACCTCGACGTTGGATTCATGGAGCAAAGGACGAGTACAGAATCATGAGAATCCCCGCTACCCGTCTGCTTGTCCCATCCGTTCGTGGTACGAATGGAGCTCGCCCAGGAGAGGCACTTAACCTGATGTTAACCGCAGACCGCAATGCCTGAGGGAGGATTAGTAAGCGGCACACTCCACTCGCAGGGTGGCCAACCATTCGGTACTTTGCGGGGTGACGGGGTTAAGTGGCGGCACACGCCTAGGACTGGGTGCTCGGCCGTTCGGTACTTTGCGGGGTGACGGGGTTAAGTGGCGGCACATGACTAGGGCTGGGTGGTCAGTCGTTCGCACCGACGAATGAGGCTTTATCGTATGGTCCGTTCACCTGGCCTGCATGCCATTAAACAGAGTCTCAATAGCAGAAATAGAGAATAACAATATAACAAGTCTGTGTAACGGAGTCTGTGTAACAGTCACCTCCTTAGGTCAGTGGTAATGTGTGGGATCGTCCAGGATCTGATTGCTGCTGGACTAGCAACATCTCCTCTGCTTGAATGTGTATCAATTCTAGCCGGGGTGCTAGGAAGAGGTGATTCTTCACCATCATTTTGAGAAATACTTAAATAACAATAAAGATTGCAATTATTATTTGTACCCAGGGGTCTTGTACTGGCTTGCTAGCTAAGCCGTAAGACAAAACGATTAGGCTTGGTATTTTTTGGTGACTGGTGAGGCCCTGCTAGTTGCCAAGGACTTGAGAAGCTCTATCTATGCTTGGCGCAAGGGGATTTTGTGAGGCCACCGAACGTTGTGGCAGGATGTTGGCCTCAGTGACAATAACCAGAAAATAGGAAAGAGAGTGACAGATGAGGCCCTCTCTATGATACAATGCGAGGCGGCTAGCTCACGAGTGGCCCGAGGGGTGTATGCCTCCGAGTGTGAAGAGGGGGTTGGCCTCTCGGGACCACTAAACGAAGCGTAATGAAGAAAAAAAGGGGGTAATACCTATTGGGCCCTAGAACCCTAGGCTATTACTATTCCAGGGAAGGTAAGAGATGGATAATTACTTGAGCAGGTGTATGTACCTTGTAGTATGGTATTGAACCTGACAATCCGCATAGTTTTTTTTTTTGTAGTAACTGTAACCTGATTGGATAAAACTGTGTGGCATAAGCAAATATGGCATAGACCAAGCTTATCTTAATACGTACAGTATATGTGAAAAGTAAAGTGCTGTGATGTGTAAATATTAAACATCGTAGCCATATTGGTTAAATATGTATCAATCTTAACCCATTAAAGGGACACTATAGTCACCTGAACAACTTCAGCTTAATGAGGTTGTTCAGGTGAGTGCTACAGCTACCCGGAGCCTTTTTCTTGTAAGCACTGTATTTTCTGAGAAAATGCAGTGTTTACATTGGAAGCTTGGAACACCTCTTGTTGCAGTCAATCAGACGGCCACCAGAGGGACTTCCGAGTTCAGAGGCCCTAAAAAGGCCTCTCGTCCGATGCATTCTGGGTGAATGCATCAGACGGGCTATCAGCACACAAAGCACTGTGAACGCGCTTTGTGTGCTGATAGCCTGTCAGCACTGCTGCGGGCGTGGCTTCAGCTGACAGCTTCAGCTTCAGCTGACAGCTGAAGCCCGAACCCACAGGGAGCTGACTGTCCACAATAGTGGTTGAAGGGGGGGGGGGGGGGGGGGGAGACCTACTCTCCTTCCCCCCCCCCGGCCCCCACCGCTGTGCGGCGGGTGGGGGCCCTAAAATTATCAATAAGGGGGGGACCTACTGTCCCCCCCCCGGCCCCCACCCCTGTGCGGCGGGTGGGGGCCCTAAAATTATCAATAAGGGGGGGACCTACTGTCCCCCCCCGGCCCCCACCCCTGTGCGGCGGGTGGGGGCCCTAAAATTATCAATAAGGGGGACCTACTGTCCCCCCCCCCGGCCCCCACCCCTGTGCGGCGGGTGGGGGCCCTAAGATTAAAATTATCAATAAGGGGGGGACCTATTGTCCCCCCCCCGGCCCCCACCCCTGAGCGGTGGGTGGGGGCCCTAAAATTATCGATAAGGGGGGGGGCCTACTGCCCCCCCCCGGCCCCCACCCCTGTGCGGCGGGTGGGGGCCCTAAAATTATCAATAAGGGGGGGACCTACTGTCCCCCCCCGGCCCCCACCCCTGTGCGGCGGGTGGGGGCCCTAAAATTATCAATAAGGGGGGGACCTACTGTCCCCCCCCGGCCCCCACCTCTGTGCGGCGGGTGGGGGCCCTAAAATTATCAATAAGGGGGGGACCTACTGTCCCCCCCGGCCCCCACCCCTGAGCGGTGGGTGGGGGCCCTAAATACAAAGGGGGGGGGACCCTAGTTAACCCTCCCCCCCCCCCCAAAAAAAAAAATTATCTCCCTACCTACCCCCCTCACCCTAAAAATAATGAGGGGGGGAACATTAACTAAAAACCTGTAAAAAAATAAAAAAATAAAAAGAGATAAAAAAAACTTACCATTCGATGTTTTCTTTCTTCTAAAATCTTCTTTCTTCAGCCCAAAAAAGGCCAAATAAAAATCCATAATAACCGACGCAATTAAAAAAAAAAAAAAAAAAAAAACGAGCGCAAAAAAAATAATCCATCTTCACCCATGGAGGGCTCCGCGCAGACTGAGCTCCGCAGGGTGGGCAAGGCTTATAAAGCCTTGCCCCGCCCTGCAATTAGGCTAAGAACACTCTGATTGGTGGGTTTAAACCAATCAGAGTGCTCTTTGTCATTTTACAAGCGTGGGAAAGTTCTTTCGAATTTTCCCACGCTTGTAAAATGACACAGAGCACTGTGATTGGATGGATTTCAAGCCATCCAATCACAGTGCTCTGTGTCATTTTACAAGCGTGGGAAAGTTCTTTGGAATTTTCCCACGCTTGTAAAATGACACAGAGCACTGTGATTGGATGGATTTCAAGCCATCCAATCACAGTGCTCTGTGTCATTTTACAAGCGTGGGAAAGTTCTTTGGAATTTTCCCACGCTTGTAAAATGACACAGAGCACTGTGATTGGATGGCTTGAAACCCATCCAATCACAGTGCTCTGTGTCATTTTACAAGCGTGGGGAAATTCCAAAGAACTTTCCCACGCTTGTAAAATGACAAAGAGCACTGTGATTGGATGGCTTGAAATCCATCCAATCACAGTGCTCTGTGTCATTTTACAAGCGTGGGAAAATTCCAAAGAACTTTCCCACGCTTGTAAAATGACAAAGAGCACTGTGATTGGATGGCTTGAAATCCATCCAATCACAGTGCTCTGTGTCATTTTACAAGCGTGGGAAAATTCCAAAGAACTTTCCCACGCTTGTAAAATGACACAGAGCACTGTGATTGGATGGCTTGAAATCCATCCAATCACAGTGCTCTGTGTCATTTTACAAGCGTGGGAAAATTCCAAAAAACTTTCCCACGCTTGTAAAATGACAAAGAGCACTCTGATTGGCTCAAACCCACCAATCAGAGTGTTCTTAGCCTAATTGCAGGGCGGGGCAAGGCTTTATAAGCCTTCCCCACCCTGCGGAGCTCAGTCTGCGCGGAGCCCTCCATGGGTGAAGATGGATTATTTTTTTTTGCGCTCGGTTTTTTTTTTTTTTTTTTTTAATTGCGTCGGTTATTATGGATTTTTATTTGGCCTTTTTTGGGGCTGAAGAAAGAAGATTTTAGAAGAAAGAAAACATCGAATGGTAAGTTGATTTTATCTCATTTTTTCTTTTTTACAGGTTTTTAGTTAATGGTCCCCCCTCATTATTTTTAGGGTGAGGGGGGTAGGTAGGGAGATATTTTTTTTTGGGGGGGGGGAGGGTTAACTAGGGTCCCCCCCCCTTTGTATTTAGGGCCCCCACCCACCGCTCAGGGGTGGGGGCCGGGGGGGACAGTAGGTCCCCCCCTTATTGATCATTTTAGGGCCCCCACCCACCGCTCAGGGGTGGGGGCCGGGGGGGGACAATAGGTCCCCCCCTTATTGATAATTTTAGGGCCCCCACCCGCCGCACAGGGGTGGGGGCCGGGGGGGGACAGTAGGTCCCCCCCTTATTGATAATTTTAGGGCCCCCACCCGCCGCACAGGGGTGGGGGCCGGGGGGGGACAGTAGGTCCCCCCCTTATTGATAATTGTAGGGCCCCCACCCGCCGCTCAGGGGTGGGTGCCGGGGGGGGGACAGTAGGTCCCCCCCCTCATTGATAATTTTAGGGCCCCCACCCGCCGCACAGGGGTGGGGGCCGGGGGGGACAGTAGGTCCCCCCTTATTGATAATTGTAGGGCCCCCACCCGCCGCACAGGGGTGGGGGCCGGGGGGGGGACAGTAGGTCCCCCCCTTATTGATCATTTTAGGGCCCCCACCCACCGCTCAGGGGTGGGGGCCGGGGGGGGACAATAGGTCCCCCCCCTTATTGATAATTTTAGGGCCCCCACCCGCCGCACAGGGGTGGGGGCCGGGGGGGGACAGTAGGTCCCCCCCTTATTGATAATTGTAGGGCCCCCACCCGCCGCTCAGGGGTGGGGGCCGGGGGGGGGACAGTAGGTCCCCCCCCTCATTGATAATTTTAGGGCCCCCACCCGCCGCACAGGGGTGGGGGCCGGGGGGGACAGTAGGTCCCCCCCCTCATTGATAATTTTAGGGCCCCCACCCGCCGCACAGGGGTGGGGGCCGGGGGGGGACAGTAGGTCCCCCCCTTATTGATAATTTTAGGGCCCCCACCCGCCGCTCAGGGGTGGGGGCCGGGGGGGGCAGTAGGTCCCCCCCCCTCATTGATAATTTTAGGGCCCCCACCCGCCGCACAGGGGTGGGGGCCGGGGGGGGACAGTAGGTCCCCCCCCTTATTGATAATTTTAGGGCCCCCACCCGCCGCTCAGGGGTGGGGGCCGGGGGGGGCAGTAGGTCCCCCCCCTCATTGATCATTTTAGGGCCCCCACCCGCCGCACAGGGGTGGGGGCCGGGGGGGGACAGTAGGTCCCCCCCCTTATTGATAATTTTAGAAAGCGAGCTGAGCTGTCAGTCAGACAGCTCAGCTCGCGAACGCGCATTCCGCGCACATGCGCGGTAAAGCGCTCAGGTTCTTCATAGGGCGGCATTCAATGCCGCTCTATGAAGAAAGCGATTGGTCCAGCGCGAAGCCGTCCCATTGGGCCCCGCGATTTCGTCATTTTGACGAAAAAGGGGGCGCGGCCTAGCGGGGAGCTCGGCGCTGGAACGGAGGTAAGTTTTTAATATAAAAACACCGATTTTTTTTTTTTAATTAATGAAAGTTCATATAAAAGCAAGAAGGAAGGCTGGGGGACCTGTCTTTCTTGCTTTTATATGGTGACTATAGAGTCCCTTTAAGTGCAGTATGTACAAGTGAAAAGGTGGTCTGTCACCACCTTGTATGTTGTATGTCTCCTTGCTAGGGGAAAGTCAGTTGTGTGAGCAGCGTGCTGTGAAAAATGTATGTGAACTATATTACCAGTTATGTATATACAGATGCGTCTGCTACTGTGTAATAATATATGTATTTATGCCAGATGTTGATATAGTACTTGCTATGTGGATTGTTGTATGTCTTATTGAATGGTAGGGGTCAGTGAACATGGTGTTGCAAAATGCAAGTGCACTGGAGATCTGCCGAGTGCCCTATAGGTGGCAGTGTAGTTGGATACTGATTGGTATGTGAAATGTTCTTTGTCTGTTGACCTATAGGGGTCAGTGTTTTGGTGTTTGTAAAACCCCATGAAAATTGTCAATGTACTTGACAGACCTGTACGTGGCAGTGTTGATAGAACCACTGTTGGTCTTGATGTGAAATGTAAATTATTGTGAATTAAACCTGAAGTTGAGCCTGTGCTGGAGTTTAATTCATAGTTTACGGTTATGTTTAAAACAATCTTATGTGTAATTTATATTGGCTGGTAAATTGTATATGACATGTGAAGACAGTTTTGCTGTTGACCAGTAGGGGTCAGAAATGCTGATTGTATGGTAAAAATACCCTTTAATCCAAAATGCAAGGTTAACGTGAGATTTTGAAAGTGACCTGTAGAGATCAGTGTGGTTTTTGTGAAACATTGTTCATGAGCTATGCCCCAGCATTATAGTTGTATGACAGGGAAACTAACAGTGCCCGTTTGACAATATACAATATGTGAACATAATAGCTTAACCCCTTAACGACGAGTGACGGACGAGGTCCGTCACTCAGGGGAATGCGTTAATGACGAGTGACGGACCTCGTCCGTCACCCATTAAAATTAACCCCAGATCGCCGCAATCGCGGCGATCGCGGGGTTAATGGTGCTCCGGTCTGCCTCTGCATTAGAGGCAGACCGGGAGCACCGGATCGGGCTGTCAGAGTACATGTGCCCGCTCTGACAGCATGCCAGAGCGGGCACATGTGCGGTGTATACTCACCTCCGCCTCCCTGCACTTCCTGGTTCTGTGTGAAGTGCAGGGAGCCGGATCTTCAGTGATCCTGCCCCCTGGTGGAAAGAAAATATAGTAAAATTAAAATCCCCCCCCCCTTTACCCATTTTAACAAAATATTAACCCCTTCCCTGCCAATTGATCACTGACTACAGTGATCAATTGGCAGGGATTACATTTTACTAAGATCTGATTTTTTTTTTAACCCCTGAGGGTTAATTCTTTTTTTTTTTTTAACCCTCAGGGGTTCAATTTATTTTATTAATTAATTTAAATATTTTAAAATTATAAATTTAGCTAGCTGGGGAGGGTGGAAGTTAGTGGGGAATTGGGGGATTTAGTATTACGCTAACTAGGGGTTAACGTTAAAAAAAGTTTAAAAATACGCTTTAAAAAGTTAAAAAATTAAGTTAAAAAAAAAGTTTTAATAACATTTAAGTAAAAAATTTAAAAAAATAAACCCTTTACCCAGTCCAAATAAAAATTAACCCCTTCCCTGCCAGTCGATCACTGCCTACAGTGATCAAAATACAGATCACAGTATTATACTGTTCTAATTTTTTTTTTTAACCCCTGACGATTAACTTTTATTTATTTTTTAACCCTCAGGGGTTAAATTTATTTAATTAACTAATTTAAATATTGTATAATTAAATATTTTGCTAGCTGGGGTGGGTGGGAGTTATGGGAAAATGGGGAATTTACTGTTAGTGCTGCTTACTGCTAGTTAGGGGTTAACGTAAAAAAAAAAGCTTAGAAAAATGTTAAATCTGTAAAAAAAAGTTTTACGAAAGTTTAGGAAACTTTAAAAAAATGAATAATCAAAACAAAAGGTTAAAAAATTGTTTTAAAAAGTAAAAAAAGTTTTAAAAAGTAAAAAAATACATTTAATAACGCTCATTACCACTACACCTGGTACAAGCTAGCGGAAAAATGATCCCACGCTAAGGTTCAAAATATGCCTTTTGAAATACCCTGGGATGTCTTCTTTAAGAAATGGTATGGCTTTATGGGGTATTTGGTTTATATAGCCTGGTAAAATACTCTAAAATGGGACATGGGCACAGCGTAAAAATTTAAAGTTTGAAAAAAAATGGAATGGCTGTGTCCCAAATGTGCCCCTCCGATGTCCACATATACCTGGCAAAGGTACATACGGGGGTATTTTTGTACACAGCAGACATAGCTGAGCAACATATGAAGTATTATACAGTGGTAGTACACATAAGGTTTGCAAAATATACTGTGCAAACTCACTTTGTGTGTCAAAAAGGCAGAAAAAACGCTTATTACCACTACACCTGGTACAAGCTAGTGGAAAAATGATCCCACGCTAAGGTTCAAAATATGCCTTTTGAAATACCCTGGGATGTCTTCTTTAAGAAATGGTATGGCTTTATGGGGTATTTGGATTATATAGCCTGGTAAAATACTCTAAAATGGGACATGGGCACAGCGTAAAAATTCAAAATTTGAAAAAAAATGGAATGGCTGTGTCCCAAATGTGCCCCTCCGATGTCCACATATACCTGGCAAAGGTACATACGGGGGTATTTTTGTACTCAGCAGACATAGCTGAGCAACATATGAAGTATTATACAGTGGTAGTACACATAAGGTTTGCAAAATATACTGTGCAAACTCACTTTGTGTGTCAAAAAGGCAGAAAAAACGCTTATTACCACTACACCTGGTACAAGCTAGCGGAAAAATGATCCCACGCTAAGGTTCAAAATATGCCTTTTGAAATACCCTGGGGTGTCTACTTTAAGAAATGGTAGGCCTTTGTGGGGTAGTTTGAATTTAAAACCTGCAAAGATGCTTGGAAATTGCACATAGGCCCGGCGTCAAAATTCAAAGTTCGGTCAAAACTGATATGGCTTGGTCTCCTATATGGCACTGTAGCTTCACAAAATAGTGCCATAGACATACAATGGGGGTGTCCTTTTACTCAGAAGACTTAGCTGAGCATAATTTGGGGGGTTTGAACTTAGTGGCACACATGAAATATACAAAATGCCCAGCAAAAATGCAATCCGTATGTAAAAAATGCACAAAATTATTTTTTACCACATACTTTGGCATGTAATGGTAAAAAAATGGGGGCATGTTAAGGCACAATATGCACCTTATGAGATACCCTGGAGTGTCTTCTTTTACAAATGGTAGGCCTTTGTGGGGTGTTTTGAACAGTAAAACTGTTATAATACCCCAAATGGAAGCATAGGCTCATTAAATCCGTCTCTCAAAATTCTACTGTGAATACTGAAAAGGACAGGTCTCCTGTATGGCACTGTAGCTTCACGAAATAGTGCCATAGACATACAATGGGGGTGTCCTTTTACTCAGAAGACTTAGCTGAGCATAATTTGGGGGGTTTGAACTTAGTGGCACACATGAAATATACAAAATGCCCAGCAAAAATGCAATCCGTATGTAAAATATGCACAAAATTATTTTTTACCACATACTTTGGCATGTAATGGTAAAAAAATGGGGGCATGTTAAGGCACAATATGCACCTTACGAGATACCCTGGAGTGTCTACTTTTACAAATGGTAGGCCTTTGTGGGGTTTTTTTGAACAGTCAAACTACTATAATACCCCAAATGGAAGCATAGGCTCATTAAATCCGTCTCTCAAAATTCTACTGTGAATACTGAAAAGGACAGGTCTCCTATATGGCACTGTAGCTTCACGAAATAGTGCCAAAGACATACAATGGGGGTACCGTTGTACTCAGCAGAAGTAACTGAACACATAATAAAACTTTGTACAGGAATAGCACACACCAAATTTACAAAATACACATGAGAAGTTCTTTGTTATAAGTTTGTGTGCGAAAACCCCCAAAAAACACAATTTTACTCCAATATTTAGCAGAGGTTGGCGGTAAAATGGCTACGTAGAAAGTGTCAAAACAACCTTAGGTAAATAGCCTGTGGTGTCTACTTTATATAAATATATACTTTTGTGTGGCAATTTTGTTTTCTTTTATGGCTATTAGGCTTACAAGACAAACATACCAAATTCTAAAATCGCTCCACATAAAAAGTTTATTTTACTCCTTGTGCTTTGTGACCTGTAACTACCAAAAAAAAACTGAAAATCCCAGACACATTATATATTCTGTAATTCAGAACAACTAAATGAATTTATTTTTAATTACTTTCCTTAACCTGCACTAATTATGTACACATTATTATTGCAAAAACTGTAAAAAAAACACACAAAAATTCATTTTTTTGCATATTTCTGTATTTTTTTTATAATAAATAAGCATTTATATATACATGTGTTACATCAAATTAAAGCCCTTTCTGTCCTTTAAAAAACGATATATAATATGTGTCGGTGCAATAAATTAGTAAAATGCAAATTGCAGTTGAACGCAAATAGCAAAAAATGCAAAAAATGCCGTTGTCATTAAGTGAAAGACAAGCTTCTGAAGCTCTGTCCTTAAGGGGATAATAACAGTCATTGTAACAAACCAAAGTTCTGTTTGTGGGTTTTAAACGCACAAAACGTGTGTGTAGTACAATAGTAAATGCATTGACTAGTTCCTGTTTGGTAGAAAATTGCACGAACCATGGGCCTGGTATGTTAGGGAAACAAAACGAAACAAGCAGTGAGATTCGAAATGCACGCACAGAATTGCCTAGTATGTTTAGGCAATTGAAACAGAATGTGTTCACATCCGGGAGTATGCTAATGCTCGAAATGAGCCAGTGACAGATATAAACAAGTGAGTTTAAACTAATGATATGCATGAACATGCAATGGTTTTAGAACAGACCTAGACAAAATGCAGCCATAAAGTGAGGACCTGACCTGTGCATGGTGCCATGGGACTGATTCCTGGCCTAACAGGTAGGTTGACTTACGGTTTGTGAGTCACTTGGACACCATCCACGACGATGGATTGAAGAAAGAAGGTGGTAGGCCGGAAAAAACCTGTGGCTGGATTCCTGACACAGCTCAGCTTAGAAAACCTCATGGAGTAATCAGGTAAAATGGGTCTGGACCTGGAAGTGGTAATCATTCTGATGTTGACCTCAAGCGATATGGAGTCAGGTAAGGGCTGTCCCTTATATAGGGGAGTGAATTAATTTAATCCCCTCCCACAAATACAAGCCAAACAGCCTTAATACACACACACACATATATATATATATATATATATATATATATATATAAAAATATAAATATATAAAAGGCCATAGGCCTGAATTTGTGGGAGGAGTTTTTCCTATAAAAGCTCTACCCCCCTGCTTAACTATGCCATGACAACCAGCACTTCCGGTTTCTTCGGCCCTCCATTTGTTTCAGAAGCAGCCACGGACTCGTCTTCAGCCTCTGACTCTGCTTACAGCTCTCCAAACCCGGCTTGCAGCTTCTTTTGGGGCTCCAACCACCCACAGGGCCTCCTACCAAGTTCCCGTTCTCTTTAACCAGCTTCCTACCGCATGACGCGGCCTGCTCACTTATGTACAAGTGGGAACCTGTTCACAGCACTCCCACGTTTGGGCCTAACTAATACTGGCATTGGCTCCCTCTGTTTAGCTTTATTATGCCATTAGTCTACGTCCATTCATTTACTTTGCATTACTTAATCCATTCATTAAAATGGCATTCGTTTAAACCTTGTGATTATATCACTTCGTTTAAACCTATCATTTTGTTTAAATCAATTTGTATGAATCATTTTGTTTATATCACTTTGTTAAATCATTCGTCTAAAACTCTTCGTTTAAATCCATTCATATAATCCCTTTCGTTTAAATCCATTTCATTTAAATCCATTTGTTTAATACTGTTGATTATATATTTAGTTTAAACCACAGGTATTCGTTCCTCTGTCTCATACACTCAGTGCATTCGGTTATTAAGCCACACGTTAGCTACATCATATGCCCATTAAAACCCAAGAATATATATCGGCTACCATTGTTATTGGTTTCCTACTTGTGACAAGACCAATCTCGCCCTGGCGTTTGGTAGATTCTCGGATTTACTGAATGAACTCATTTAACCCAGATAGCTATGCCCTGGAGCCTATTCGTGTAATAAAATACTTTGGCTTCATGGCAATGGAACTGTATGTGCGTGTGGTCTGAGCCCCATTCAGTATTAATGTGCGCTCAGACCTAAGCTATCTGGGCATATGTTGCATGTCTGTATTTTATGTGTGTATTTTATTGTATTTTATTGTCTTTTTACTGCCATGTGCTTAATGGAGTTTTGCCTCTGTCATTGGAGATAATTGGATTACTTCCCAATTATCTCCAGGATAGAAAACTCTGAGGAACTGGTTTTGGGCAGAAAAGCCATGCTTCCTTTATCTTTTCAACCACTGGACCAATTTGGATGATTTTGACATATGTTTGTATTTGGCGTATTCGGATACTGAAAATGTAATGTTTTATGTGAATGTGATGCATACTTTTAAAGTTATGAATAATGTGGAAAAAATCTATTTCTCTGCCTGTGATAATAACATTACCCATTGTGTAAGGTAATTGTATCACAGGCAGAGGGGAGCATTTTGTGTGGGAGTGTCTGAGTGTATTGTACATGTTTATTGGATGTTTTCCAAAACCCTGTGGGTGGTACTAATGTGTAAGAATCTGTATATAAGAACAATAAACACAAAGCTCTGTCTGTTCCTGCTTGACCCTCAAAACAGAGACTTGTCTCGTTCTTGGGGGGGGGGGGGGGGGATTTATTGTATGCTGTTCCAGTTTGACTGCTAGGAGTGTAAACCTATTCGTATGTTTTTTCCTATTCGGCTGTTTACAGCATTCGTATGGTTCCGGTTCGGCTGTTTATGGCATTCATATGCTTCTCCAGTTCGGGGGATTGGTGTCTACAGTAGCTGTGCCTGTGTCTCTGAAAGGTAAGATCTACTAAATGGTGGATAACCCTTTTATGCCTGGTGGTGCCGTTACACTACTATTTGTTGGAATTTTGCATAAATTACAATTACGTTGGGTAATTCACTTATTTGTACATAATAAACTGATTCGGACTAAGCAGTTCCTAGACACTAGTTAAAATACCATAGCCACTTCAGTACATTATTGCACATATCTGCAGGTTAATTCTCTGGATCCTAAGGGTCAGTCACATTACTTCCCTTACCATCCCCTGCTCCACAGTTATTTAACTTGTAAAAAAAAAAATATATATATATATCTCCAAAAAGGTTATGGTGGGGAAAAATTGTGATTAAAAACTCCTTCCACCTGACGTCTGTGGATAGTTATTACAATGTTAAAAAAAATCTGCACACTAGTCAAGCCATAAGACTTGCTTTTCCACAGAGAACACAAATCTGCAGTGATGTTACTACCGCAAAGGATTCTGGGTGGGCATATGCAAATTAGATTTTTATATATATATATATATATATATATATATATATATATATATATATATATATATATAGGAAACATGGGGGGATGGTTGCACTCACCTAAACATGCTTAAATGGGGTGCTGCTGGGGGCCATATTATACAATAAATACACAAGATCCAGCGCACTCTCCTATCTACTAAACAGCAACTTCAATGTCGACAGACTTTATTAGTCTGTAAAAGTTTTTTTTAAAAACACCTAATCTAGGCAAAAAAATGGGGATTTAGTTACATTATATGATCATACATTGCATAAGCCTGCCACAACGTCAATGTACCCCATCTTTGGCAGGTCCTACTCTCACAGTCTAATGTCTGCTCTTATGAGATTAACCACTTACTTGGGGAAAAAATTCCATCTGAGGCTCTCTGCAGTACAAGGCTAAATAGGGACCTGAGATGAGGCACCTGTAACAGGGAGGGGTGCAGAACCAAGGAGTTGGCTAGACTCCCAAATATATATAGGAAACATGGGGGGATGGTTGCACTCACCTAAACATGCTTAAATGGGGTGCTGCTGGGGGCCATATTATACAATAAATACACAAGATCCAGCGCACTCTCCTATCTACTAAACAGCAACTTCAATGTCGACAGACTTTATTAGTCTGTAAAAGTTTTTTTTAAAAACACCTAATCTAGGCAAAAAAATGGGGATTTAGTTACATTATATGATCATACATTGCATAAGCCTGCCACAACGTCAATGTACCCCATCTTTGGCAGGTCCTACTCTCACAGTCTAATGTCTGCTCTTATGAGATTAACCACTTACTTGGGGAAAAAATTCCATCTGAGGCTCTCTGCAGTACAAGGCTAAATAGGGACCTGAGATGAGGCACCTGTAACAGGGAGGGGTGCAGAACCAAGGAGTTGGCTAGACTCCCAAATATATATAGGAAACATGGGGGGATGGTTGCACTCACCTAAACATGCTTAAATGGGGTGCTGCTGGGGGCCATATTATACAATAAATACACAAGATCCAGCGCACTCTCCTATCTACTAAACAGCAACTTCAATGTCGACAGACTTTATTAGTCTGTAAAAGTTTTTTTTAAAACACCTAATCTAGGCAAAAAAATGGGGATTTAGTTACATTATATGATCATACATTGCATAAGCCTGCCACAACGTCAATGTACCCCATCTTTGGCAGGTCCTACTCTCACAGTCTAATGTCTGCTCTTATGAGATTAACCACTTACTTGGGGAAAAAATTCCATCTGAGGCTCTCTGCAGTACAAGGCTAAATAGGGACCTGAGATGAGGCACCTGTAACAGGGAGGGGTGCAGAACCAAGGAGTTGGCTAGACTCCCAAATATATATAGGAAACATGGGGGGATGGTTGCACTCACCTAAACATGCTTAAATGGGGTGCTGCTGGGGGCCATATTATACAATAAATACACAAGATCCAGCGCACTCTCCTATCTACTAAACAGCAACTTCAATGTCGACAGACTTTATTAGTCTGTAAAAGTTTTTTTTAAAAACACCTAATCTAGGCAAAAAAATGGGGATTTAGTTACATTATATGATCATACATTGCATAAGCCTGCCACAACGTCAATGTTTTTGTATGACACTTAGTGTGTTTTTTCATTGATTATTGAATTTTAATGGTCTAAGATAATTAACATGTCAACAGGCAAACGTAACCCGAATGATTTGTCTCAGTCTTGCATTCTATACTACCTGCACCATAGGCGACATTTATTTGTGTTTAGACTTTCTTAAGAAGTGGTAAATAGCCAGTGATTCACACATACACCAGATATGAAGTGCACACCCCAAATGTACTATTTAGCACCAAAAAAATTAGAATTTTTAAAACTGCAATGTAACCACAGTATTTGATGATTCTATTTGACTCTCAGATATGAAGTGCAGGCCCCAAATGTACTATTTAGCACCAAAACAATTTGAATTTGTAAAACTGCTATGTCACAGCAGTATTTGACGGTTCTATTTGACGCTCAGATATGAAGTGTGTCACATCCTGTTCCTGGCTGCGGATCATTCTGGCTATGGCTTCTGGTATCCAGTACTCTTTTTACATTTCTTGTTTAGTTTTTCTTGTTTTTTTGGTTTTCTATTCTATGTCTGGTTTTCGTTATGCTGGGTTTTTCTTGGTTCATTCCTGTAATCCGTCCCTGGATTTCCCAGTGTCCAGGTTTCCTTTAACCCCTTAAGGACACATGACATGTGTGACATGTCATGATTCCCTTTTATTCCAGAAGTTTGGTCCTTAAGGGGTTAAATGTTTGTTTTATGTTGGCACACCCGTTTGTTTTCCATCATTACTTTTGTTTCCGTGTTCTTGCAGGCAGCTGCTCAAGCCTTCTGCCCTTTCTTGCAGGTAAGTACTATGTGTGTTTTCTTTGGTTTTGTTTAGCTTGCATTAGGCAGAGTAGGACCTGCCAGATATGGGGTACATTGACGTTGTGGCAGGCTTATGCAATGTATGATCATATAATGTAACTAAATCCCCATTTTTTTGCCTAGATTAGGTGTTTTTAAAAAAAACTTTTACAGACTAATAAAGTCTGTCGACATTGAAGTTGCTGTTTAGTAGATAGGAGAGTGCGCTGGATCTTGTGTATTTATTGTATAATATGGCCCCCAGCAGCACCCCATTTAAGCATGTTTAGGTGAGTGCAACCATCCCCCCATGTTTCCTATATATATTTGGGAGTCTAGCCAACTCCTTGGTTCTGCACCCCTCCCTGTTACAGGTGCCTCATCTCAGGTCCCTATTTAGCCTTGTACTGCAGAGAGCCTCAGATGGAATTTTTTCCCCAAGTAAGTGGTTAATCTCATAAGAGCAGACATTAGACTGTGAGAGTAGGACCTGCCAAAGATGGGGTACATTGACGTTGTGGCAGGCTTATGCAATGTATGATCATATAATGTAACTAAATCCCCATTTTTTTGCCTAGATTAGGTGTTTTTAAAAAAAACTTTTACAGACTAATAAAGTCTGTCGACATTGAAGTTGCTGTTTAGTAGATAGGAGAGTGCGCTGGATCTTGTGTATTTATTGTATAATATGGCCCCCAGCAGCACCCCATTTAAGCATGTTTAGGTGAGTGCAACCATCCCCCCATGTTTCCTATATATATTTGGGAGTCTAGCCAACTCCTTGGTTCTGCACCCCTCCCTGTTACAGGTGCCTCATCTCAGGTCCCTATTTAGCCTTGTACTGCAGAGAGCCTCAGATGGAATTTTTTCCCCAAGTAAGTGGTTAATCTCATAAGAGCAGACATTAGACTGTGAGAGTAGGACCTGCCAAAGATGGGGTACATTGACGTTGTGGCAGGCTTATGCAATGTATGATCATATAATGTAACTAAATCCCCATTTTTTTGCCTAGATTAGGTGTTTTTAAAAAAAACTTTTACAGACTAATAAAGTCTGTCGACATTGAAGTTGCTGTTTAGTAGATAGGAGAGTGCGCTGGATCTTGTGTATTTATTGTATAATATGGCCCCCAGCAGCACCCCATTTAAGCATGTTTAGGTGAGTGCAACCATCCCCCCATGTTTCCTATATATATTTGGGAGTCTAGCCAACTCCTTGGTTCTGCACCCCTCCCTGTTACAGGTGCCTCATCTCAGGTCCCTATTTAGCCTTGTACTGCAGAGAGCCTCAGATGGAATTTTTTCCCCAAGTAAGTGGTTAATCTCATAAGAGCAGACATTAGACTGTGAGAGTAGGACCTGCCAAAGATGGGGTACATTGACGTTGTGGCAGGCTTATGCAATGTATGATCATATAATGTAACTAAATCCCCATTTTTTTGCCTAGATTAGGTGTTTTTAAAAAAAACTTTTACAGACTAATAAAGTCTGTCGACATTGAAGTTGCTGTTTAGTAGATAGGAGAGTGCGCTGGATCTTGTGTATTTATTATATATATATATATATATATATATATATAAAAATAAAATGGTTTATTACATAATCAGTTAATGCAAGGGTCTGGGGTTTTAGCTCATGGGATACTATTTCTAATACATATAGTAAAAACCAAAGGAAAAAAGTTACCTGCGCTCTTTCCACATCCCCAGGGCTGGCGCTACCCGTTAGGCAGACTAGGACTACCCACCAGGAGAGCCGCCTCACCTCATGCTGCAGCCACCCTAGTGCTCTGTAGAGAGTCTCAGGCGGCTGCAGCTTTGCCCAGGCTGGTGCGTCCATGAGGGTGCACCGCCTGGACGCAGCATGAGGAATGGCTGTATGGTCCGCGGGTACAGGGAGCATCTGTGTCCTGTACTCAGCCAGACTAACAGGAAGTGCACACTGACAGGGAGGGGAGGAGGTATGAGAGGGACAAGGGTAGAAGTCGATCGGAACAAGGGGACAGAAGAGAGTGACAAGGGGGGGGAGAAGAGAGTGACAAGGGGGGTTGAGATTGACATCCATCACACACACACACACACAAATACAATGCACCCCTTGCACACAGAAAAACACGCAATGAATTACACACACAGACACACACACACACACAAGCAATGCAACCCTTACACACACAGAAACACTCAATGCACCCCTTACAGACACACACACTGCATCCCGTACATACACAGAAACACACCTTGCAGCCCTTACACATACAAACACAGATTCACACAATGCATTCCTTACACACACATATCAGGACATCCCCTACACACTCCACCCCTGTGAACAAACTCATTGGTGGAACATTAAGGTGGACCCTGGGACCCAGACCTTGAGCTGTGTAAAGGCCCCCCCCCCCCCCAAAAAAAAAAAAATGGAGCTGCTTCCAGTTCTTCCAGAACATTGATTTTTGTGACCACAGTTACAGACAGCCTGCAAAGATCCTGTTCTACACCAGACCCGTGGAGCCAGACTGCAGCTAGAGCCCATCATCCTCATCTGGTTGTAATTAGGCAATCTAGTATATTATTCGTGGCACTAATCTCTAATTTACATCACATTAAAGAAACACTATAGTCCCCAGAACCACTGCAGCTTAATGTAGTGGTTCTGATGTCTATAGCCTGTCCCTGCAGGCCGTTTAATGTAAACACGGCGGCACTGCAGCACTGGCGTTAGTTAAAGGGACTCTCCAGCAAACGATCTTTACTCACCTGGTTCCAGCGCCGGGAGCCTCGTGAAGCCGCGCCCCCTATTTTGCCAAAATGACGAAATAGGCGGGCGCGAGCAGGGAGCAATCAGACGCTTCCATTTGGAAGCGTCATTGCTCCCTTGTGCGCATGCGCGGCTTCGCCGCACATGCGCACATACTTCAGAGGACGGCATTCATGCCGCCCTCTGAAGTCCTGAGCGCACTACCGCGCATGCGCGCGGTGTGCGCGGCCGCGAGCTGAGCTGACTGACAGCTCAGCGCGCGGTCTTTGCCCGCCCCCCTCCTCCGCTGACAGGCTGGAGAGAGAAGGCGCGCACACAGTGCCTTCTCTCTCCTGCACACGTCAGACGTATATTAATACGTCTGGCGTGTACAGGGCCTTTTTAGGGCCCTGGATGATGGGAAGTGCCTCTGGTGGCCGTCTGAGTGACGGCCATTGGAGGTATTCCTATCAATCAATGTAAACACTGTATTTTCTCTGAAAATACAGTGTTTACATTAGATTGCCTGCAGGGAGCTATAGATCATACCTGAACAACTACATTAAGCTGTAGTTGTTCAGGTGACTATAGTGTCCCTTTAACATGGCAGATCATATGGGTGGGGCATTGTGTCACATGGGGGGGAGGGCGGCACTGGCCCTGCACATCCCTATGTATTTTTAAACAAATGGAGGTTTTTAGTAACCACGAATGGCCATGCGAGGATATGCCCACCTGCCAAGTCAAAGCAAACCTCTTATGAGGACAATATGAGTACCGTGCAAAGGACCTAGTTCTCTTAGGAGCTCTGCCTTGACGTGGCAGGTGGGCATATCCTCTCATGGCCATTCGAGGTAACTAAAAACCTCCATTTGTTTAAAAATACATAGGGATGTGGAAAGAGCGCAGGTAACTTTTTTCTTTGATTTTTGATATATGTATTTTAGCTAATGTGTGCTATTGTCATTGCTGCCGCCCAGGAGTGATGGGAGTTTGAGCGCAGGACTTGTTTCTTTGTACTATTTCTGTGGCGGAACCAACCTCGCCACTATGCACTGGAGAAGCCTGGTTGCTCGCCTGCTCCCTTTAGAATGTCTATGGCCCTGCAGTTCAGACCTATTATTGTCCCTGTTGAAAGGTTTATTCGTGCCTTTCTGCCAGGGTGTTTGGTAGATTCAATCTACCGAACAAACTACCGAACGATGGACCACCTGGGAACTAGAGTGTGCCGTCAATTGACCGCCCAGAAACTGCGGTTATCCGCAGCTTAATTGATGAACGCTGGGTGGCCTTTGTTCGGTTGCCGAACACGTGGCAGCGGCCATTTGACCTCCCGAATGGCCAGCGGTGTTCAGCGCCCAAACTATGGAACTGAAAACGAACACTTATTGGCGCGAACACCGCTGAGCCACCAGCCTCCTTACCTCTCCATTCAGTATCGGAACCGAATGACTGTGCATTTGGTAGTTTAACTGGATGAACAACATCACCCCAGATAGCTAAGCGATGGAGCCTATTCGTATAACGAAAGACTATGTGAAAGACTTTGGCTCCATGGCGATTGAACTGTATGTATGTGTTCTGAGCGCCATTCGGTAGTAATGTGCGCTCAGAGCTAAGCTATCTGGGGAGATGTAGAATGTATATGTTTTATGTAATAAATGTAACTGTATGTAATTTTATGAATTTTGTCTGCCATGTGGTTAATGGAGTTTTGCCTCTGTCCTTGGAGATAATTGGATTATCTCCAAGGGGTTGTGATGCATTGTGGGATTGTTGAAATGTGTAAGTCTGTGATTGGTTCTTGTACCCTTTGTGTCCCACTCTCCCATCTGTTTCCCTAGGGGAGTGTCCACCAGGTAGGAGACCTGCATAAAAGCCGGGCAGTTAGCCCCAGTAAACCAGATTCTGCTTAACCCTCAAAACAAAGTGTCGTCTCTTTATTGGGGGAATTGGATTGTATGCTGACTGCCGGCAGTGTAAAGCTTTCGTTTTTTCCTATTTGGCTGTTTCCAGTATTTGTGTAGTTTGCAGTTTGGGAGATTGGTGCTTAGAGTAGCTGCCTGTGCATCTTGGAAGGGGAATATCATAAACGTTTTTTAACCGCTTGTGGACAAAACGGTCCGTTACAATTTCTAATACGTCTGTCACTAAATCTAACGTCGGTTAGCTAGATTATACGTAATTACATACTAATCTGTATATACGGAGGTCCTTTGCACGGTACTCATATTGTCCTCATATCATACGTGTATCTTAGGTGCCTATTTCTGGGATTAGCAAGTTTTTCTTCGGGCCAATTGTGTTTCAGGTATTTCCATTTCCGTACGCTCATTTTCTTACGCGCTTATTCTATCATAACAGGTACATCAGGTCTTGTATTGCCTTGTACGTTTACATGTTAATGCTCAGTTAAGGGGCTTGTCTTAATCATCCTACGTTCAGGAACCTCTATACACAATCTTACTAATCTCCTGTTGTGCTATCCGTTTCCAACCTAGGCTAGCAATACCATTGACAAACTTTAGACACATAGAAATACTTCACACCAAAAAAAAAGAAAAAAAATCTCTTATTTTGTTCCTTTTTACTATAATTCATTTTACTTATTACACATATCCCCAATTTTCTTCAAGGTGCATATAAGAGACTCCTATCCCATGAGAGCTCTCTCTTAGACTCAGTTAAGTGTACGTTCTATATTCACTGGGATTACCATTAGTCCACTTATCATTAGTTGATCCTTTTTCAAAATAGGCATCTTTTATCCTGCATCATCCCTCCAGCTTCCACGCAGGGTCTTTCTCATATGGTTATTAGGTATGTACAGTTACGGTCATGCTGTTTTCCATAAAGACAAGCCCCAGACAGGGATAGAGAACTGGCTGCAAGGGACTGCAAGGGACAGGATCTGCCCCTAATCCTATGAGGCCTCCCACCTCTTCCCAACCACCTCACACAGAGGGATCACCCACATGGCCCTTGTTAGTAAAAGGGCCTCATATCCCCTTCTACAGGGGTTGGCATAGAATGTCACATGCCATGTCCAAACATTTTTCTCTATACTGTCACCAAGAGAGCAACACCCCGCCACATCGTTCGGCGGCCACAGTTCCCCACGGCTAAATCATAGGTAGAGCCTCTCCATGCCACTTGCCAACTAGCAGGGATTCACCTATCACGGATAGTTAAAGGGACACTCCAGACACCTAGACTACTTCTGCTCATTGGAGTGGTCTGGGTGCCAACTCCCACTACCCTTAACCCTGCAAATGTAATTATTGCAGTTTTTTATAAACTGCAATTATTACCTTGCAGGGTTAACTCCACCTCTGGTGGCTGTCTACTAGACAGTCACTAGATGGCACGTCCTGTTTCATAGCAAAGATTTTCTTTACTAGAGCATCGCTGGATGTCCTCACGCTCTGTGAGGACTGTAACGGACCGTTTTGACCACAAGAGGTTAAAAACCGTTTAGGCAATATTCCCCTTTTCAGCTGCACAGACAGCTACTGCAAGCACCAATCTCCCGAACTGCAAACCCACAAATTCACCAACTCCCGAACTGCAACCAAGGGAATACTCGAAACTCCCGAACTGGAGACACACGAATAGCTGCTAGCAGACGAACAGGAAAAGCCCCCAATCGGCTTACACTCCTGGCAATCAGTCTCTAACAGCATACAGTAAATCCTCCCCCAATAATGAGACGACACTTCACTTTGAGGGTTAAGCAAGATCTGCACTGTAATGGCCACACACTGGCTTTTATGCAAGTCCCCATGCAAGGGGACATCCCACAGGGTGGGACACAGTACAACCAATCGTTTACAGGAGAATCATAAAACACACCCACAATTACATCACAATCCCTCCTCTCTGTCCTAGAGATAATTGTGAAGTAATCCAATTATCTCCCAGGACAGAGGCAAGACTCCATTAACCACATGGCAGTAACAATACAATAAACAACATAAAATTACATACAGTTACATTTATTCCATAAAACAGACATTCTACATATCCCCAGATAGCTTAGATCTGAGTGCACATTACTACCGAATGGCACTCAGATCACATACATACAGTTCAATCGCCATAGAGCCAAAGTCTTTCATACAGTCTTTCAGTATACGGCTGGGCTCCATGGCATAGCTATCTGGGGTAGCATGGCTTTAACAGTCCGCAGAAAGGCACGAATAAACCTTTCTGCCGGTAAAATAAAAAGTTTAAAATGCAGGACCATAGTCTAAAGCAGGGGTAGGCAACACTGTGCCGATATAGGATTGTGATGTCCCGTAGCGTGCCGGTCCTATTTTTATTTTTAAATTGAGGTGTGTATGCTGCCGTATTATGCTTGTGTTATTTATACTGTAATTGCTTTGTATTGTTGTATTTGTGCGTATATGAGCTATTATATTGTATATGTTCATGAGTAGATTGTGGTATCGTGTTTGATACATATGAATGTGGGCTGTGTATGGGGGCAGCTTGTGGAATTGTGTGTGTGGATGGATATGTCACATTGTGTGTATGTGAAAGGCTGCATGTGGGGTTGTGTGCATGTATGTGGATTGTTAGTGGTGTTGCGTTTGTGAGGATTGTGTGTATGTTTGTGCGGATTGTGTGTATGTTTGTGCGGATTGTGTGTATGTTTGTGTGTGGGCTGTCCGTATTATTTGTATGAGGGGATGGTCTTTCTGCATTTCTGTGTATATCTAGCAGTGTGGGTGGCTTCCCTGGGTTCCAGTGGAGACCATGTTGGCCAGGTACAGGTCAAGGACCGGAGCTGCAACAACTACAGGGAGTGCAGAATTATTAGGCAAATGAGTATTTTGACCACATCATCCTCTTTATGCATGTTGTCTTACTCCAAGCTGTATAGGCTCGAAAGCCTACTACCAAATAAGCATATTAGGTGATGTGCATCTCTGTAATGAGAAGGGGTGTGGTCTAATGACATCAACACCATGTATCAGGTGTGCATAATTATTAGGCAACTTCCTTTCCTTTGGCAAAATGGGTCAAAAGAAGGACTTGACAGGCTCAGAAAAGTCAAAAATAGTGAGATATCTTGCAGAGGGATGCAGCACTCTTAAAAGTGCAAAGCTTCTGAAGCGTGATCATCGAACAATGAAGCGTTTCATTCAAAATAGTCAACAGGGTCGCAAGAAGCGTGTGGAGAAACCAAGGCGCAAAATAACTGCCCATGAACTGAGAAAAGTCAAGCGTGCAGCTGCCAAGATGCCACTTGCCACCAGTTTGGCCATATTTCAGAGCTGCAACATCACTGGAGTGCCCAAAAGCACAAGGTGTGCAATACTCAGAGACATGGCCAAGGTAAGAAAGGCTGAAAGACGACCACCACTGAACAAGGCACACAAGCTGAAAGTCAAGACTGGGCCAAGAAATAGCTCAAGACTGATTTTTCTAAGGTTTTATGGACTGATGAAATGAGAGTGAGTATTGATGGGCCAGATGGATGGATTGGTAAAGGGCAGAGAGCTCCAGTCCGACTCAGACACCAGCAAGGTGGAGGTGGAGTACTGGTTTGGGCTGGTATCATCAAAGATGAGCTTGTGGGGCCTTTTCGGGTTGAGGATGGAGTCAAGCTCAACTCCCAGTCCTACTGCCAGTTTCTGGAAGACACCTTCTTCAAGCAGTGGTACAGGAAGAAGTCTGCATCCTTCAAGAAACATGATTTTCATGCAGGACAATGCTCCATCACACGCGTCCAAGTACTCCACAGCGTGGCTGGCAAGAAAGGGTATAAAAGAAGAACATCTAATGACATGGCCTCCTTGTTCACCTGATCTGAACCCCATTGAGAACCTGTGGTCCATCATCAAATGTGAGATTTACAAGGAGGGAAAACAGTACACCTCTCTGAACAGTGTCTGGGAGACTGTGGTTGCTGCTGCACGCAATGTTGATGGTGAACAGATCAAAACACTGACAGAATCCATGGATGGCAGGCTTTTGAGTGTCCTTGCAAAGAAAGGTGGCTATATTGGTCACTGATTTGTTTTTGTTATGTTTTTGAATGTCAGAAATGTATATTTGTGAATGTTGAGATGTTATATTGGTTTCACTGGTAAAAATAATTATGCACAGTAATAGTCACCTGCACACACAGATATCCCCCTAAAATAGCTATAACTAAAAACAAACTAAAAACTACTTCCAAAAATATTCAGCTTTGATATTAATGAGTTTTTTGGGTTCATTGAGAACATGGTTGTTGTTCAATAATAAAATTAATCCTCAAAAATACAACTTGCCTAATAATTCTGCACTCCCTGTACTGTGTGCTGCTCTACTACTGTGTGGATTCCCATTCACAAGTGCTGGAATGAAGTGCTCTGAGATCACTTCCTCTACGTGCTGCAATGCATAAATTGAGGATTGTCCTTCACCATCTATTCGTATTAGCAGATATCCGAAGTTTTACTGGGACTTCTGATAGGCCAGAGCCCGTTTGGCTCTAGCAGCCTTGAGTGCCATGCAAAGGCACCTCGAGTGCCGTGCATGGCACTAGTGCCATAGGTTGCCTACCCCTGGTCTAAAGGGAGCAGGCGAGCAACCAGGCTTCTCCAGTGTACAGTGGCGAGGTTGGTTTCGCCACACTTCTCCCCTTTACCAATCAGGCTAACAGGGTATCTGACCTCATGCCGGTCAGTTCCCTTGTTAGTCCAGCAGCCCACCCACAAAACACAATCATTAATACAGCCCACCCACAAGAACTGGTTACTACACCTGGGTAGAGGAGAACGTTGTCCATGTCCAGGCGCCTCACCATGGCTGTGTGGGTGACTGGTCAGCGGATTGGGTGGGTTGCTGAGTGGGCAGAGACCCACTCTGTCCTGGTGCCAGTACTACTACAGGAGTAGTCTGGTTGGAGCCTGGTTGCTGGAGGGGGAGACCGACTGTCTCCCCTTTGGCTAAACAGCCCTGTCGCTGGGGGGCAGAACCGACCGTCCCTACCCCCTGTGCTGTAAGTGCAGAAACCACGGTCCCATCTGCATGGTTGTGGGGCTTCTCATCTCCCCTTGGTGGGCTATGTTGCCGCTGTGGAGAGGGGGCAACAAGCTCTTCTCCCTGACACTCTCCCTGCTGGGGGAGAGGGGGACCAACTGTCTCCCCTTTCAATATATTGTCCTGCTGCTGGGGAGGAAGGACGGCACCGTCAGCTCCCTGTAATACACACTGCCGCTGGGGAGGAAGGACGACACCTTCAGCTCCCTGTAATACACACTGCCGCTGGGGAGGAAGGACGGCACCTTCAGCTCCCTGGGACACACACTGCTGCTGGGGAGGAAGGACGGCACCTTCAGCTCCCTGGGACACACACTGCCGCTGGGGAGGAAGGACGACACCTTCAGCTCCCTGGGACACACACAGCCGCTGGGGAGGAAGGACGACACCTTCAGCTCCCTGTAATACACATTGCCGCTGGGGAGGAAGGACGGCACCTTCAGCTCCCTGGGACACACACTGCCGCTGGGGATCCTCACAGGACCATTCTAGGAGGTCCGCCACCTCGGGTACCGCTGGTTGCTGTTGGGGAAGAGGACCAGTTGTCTCTTCCCGGGCCTCATTGATGAGTCGCAGGTAATCCCACTCCAGGTCACATTCCTTGGCGACCAGATACCATAGGTCTGTCTCGAGATCAACAGTGCTAAGGAGACCCAGCATGTCTTCTCAGTCGTAACACAGGTCCCAAAAACGAGAGTCGGTAGCTTTCCCAAAGTCCTCATCGTCAATATTATCCCAAAATAGACCAGGGCCAGCGTAATCTCTGCCCTCTGGGAACTCATACTCTGCCATCTCGGGGACACACTAAGCTGCGTACCACTGTATCGCCTGGTATGCGTCGTCGAGCGCCAGTTCTGCGGTCCGTTTTCTCAGGAGGGGCATCCGCTCTGCCATTCAAGCCAGGATTCGCTGCCTTCTGCTGCGGCGCCGATCCCCTCGCGAATACTGTACTTTCTCTAGGGCTTCGTCCCACAACCCGGCTCTGGCAATCTCTCTGTACCTCAACATGTCCTCCTCTGACACTGCTCCAGACCTCAGGGATATGCAACAGTACAATCTATTTTGAAATTTCTCCTCCATTTTCTGAGTTCCTTTGTAGATTGGGGCGCTGTACGGGTACTGGCGTTGCCCTCAATTTGTAATCCAGGAACTGGTGTTGTCTATTAGCTGTCCTTCTGGGCTGTGGAAATGATCCCATCGCTTGCCACCAATTGTAACGGACCGTTTTGCCCACAAGAGGTTAAAAACCATTTAGGCGATATACCCCTTTTCAGCTGCACAGACAGCTACTGCAAGCACCAATCTGCCGAACTGCAAACCCACAAATTCACCAACTCCCGAACTGCAACCAAAGGAATACTCGAAACTCCCGAACTGGAGACACACGAATAGCTGCTAGCAGACGAACAGGAAAAGCCCCCAAGCGGCTTACACTCCTGGCAATCAGTCTCTAACAGCATACAGTAAATCCTCCCCCAATAATGAGACGACACTTCACTTTGAGGGTTAAGCAGGATCTGCACTGTAATGGCCACACATTGGCTTTTATACAAGTCCCCATGCAAGGGGACATCCCACAGGGTGGGACACAGTACAACCAATCGTTTACAGGAGAATCATAAAACACACCCACAATTACATCACAATCCCTCATCTCTGTCGTAGAGATAATTGTGAAGTAATCCAATTATCTCCCAGGACAGAGGCAAGACTCCATTAACCACATGGCAGTAACAATACAATAAATGACATAAAATGACATACAGTTACATTTTATTCCATAAAACATAGACATTCTACATATCCCCAGATAGCTTAGATCTAAATGTGCACATTACTACCCAATGGCGCTCAGATCACATACACACAGTTCAATCGCCATGGAGCCAAAGTCTTTCATACAGTCTTTCAGTGTACGGCTGGGCTCCATGGCATAGCTATCTGGGGAAGCATGGCTTTAACAGTCGGCAAAAAGGCACGAATAAACCTTTCTGCCGGTAAAATGAAAGTTTAAAATGCAGGACCATAGTCTAAAGGGAGCAGGCGAGCAACCAGGCTTCTCCAGTGTACAGTGCCGAGGTTGGTTTCGCCACAAGGACCTCCAGCGTCATTCTATTTTCCATAGAAAATAATTTTCAATGCTTTCCTATGGAGAGCTGTAATGCGCGTGCGCGGCATGGCCAAGCATGCGCATTAGGTCTCCTCAGCTGGCGGGCGGGATCAGTCTCGCCTGCCGGCTGACATAATAACAGCAACCGGAGATGGGTGGTGGGAGGGAGAGGGGATCTGCAGTGCCAGGAAAACAAATTGTTTTCCTGGCACTGGAGTGTCCCTTTAAGTTCTTCGCCATTGGTACTAGCTAGCAAGCCAGTTCTATACAGTATTTCACCTTTGGCTCAATATTCTGTGTTTACTAATCTCTTCATGGGATGTCACAAGATTCACCCCATGAAGACAACTTGTCTCTACAGGGCTCTCCCCCCATGCCCAGTACACCTATTAGACCTATCTCACCAGCCGTATCTCTCATTACCACTACCCCTGGGTCTCTTAGATCTTGGACCCTCCCTAAATTGGTGGCAGCACTATGCCGTATTAACGTTCCTTTCCCGGCCACGGCAAGGAAAGCAGAACTCTTTAGGTTACATAGTTACATAGCTGAAAAGAGACTTGCGTCCATCAAGTTCAGCCTACCTCACATTTGTTTTTTGCTGTTGATCCAAAAGAAGGCAAAAAACCCAGTTGGAAGCACAATTTTGCAACAAGCTAGGAAAAGAAATTCCTTCTTGACCCCAGAATGGCAGTCAGATTTATCCTTGGATCAAGCAGTTATTACCCTACACTGAAAGATTATATCTTTGAATATTCTGTTTTTGCAAGTATGCATCTAGTAGCCGTTTGAACATCTGCATGGACTCTGATAAAACCACTTCTTAAGGCAGAGAATTCCACATCCTGATTGTTCTTACAGTAAAAAAACCTTTCCTTTGCCTTAGACGAAATCTTCTTTCTTCCAGTCTAAACGCATGGCCTCGTGTCCTATGTAAAGTCCGGTTTGTGAATAGATTTCCAAACAATGGTTTGTATTGGCCCCGAATATATTTGTGTCATGTTCTCATATTACCTCTCAGGTGACGTTTTTCTAAACTAAATAGGTTTAAATTTGTTATTAACTGTTCAGTCAAACGATCATCTTGTCCACCCTTCAGTCACTTAACGAGAGGATGACCCATAATCTCTACAGTTACCAGCGCACCTCTTACTCCAAGCACAGCACCTGAACCTTCTAACACGTATGCTAGGGGGATTACTATCATTCACTCCACTCTACACAGCATCAACCCTGTATATACAGTTCCAGCTTCCATTAGGGAAGACATTCTGGATGGCAAGGGTGTTAGCCTAGTTGCCCTCCTAATAGCTTCACAGGATACTCTAGAGAATAAAGCTGTTGGTTTGAAGATAGGTCAGAGTTCCTCATATCTAGGGACTCATGCCTCTGTATAAAGCTACCCATCCCCGAATTCGTTCTCAATTTCAGATTATACAGGGATGTCATCTGCTCAGCATACCCTCAGAGGCAAGAGGAATTCAACCTTTATCTACAAAAGGTGGACTTGGGGCACATGTACGGGGGTTTCATCTTTTATGATTGCCATAGAGCAATTTCATCTAAGGTAGCAGCTGCTCTGGCCCAGTCCAACACTCGCATTCATTTGAGTCAGTTGGACACAGAGCTGTTCTTCAGGCATTTTGTGGGCTTGAAACCTCCATCTTGTGCAGATTGCACCGCTACCTCACATTCTTCCAAGTTATGCCCATACGAAGCAGAACACCCTATATCTCAGCCCTCCACTTCCTACTCATCCTCCAACCTCTCCGTCAGCACGTGGGACAGAGAGATAAGCTGGGCAGACCAGTAGTATTCCTTCAGTGCAGGAGCATTTAACTACAATGCATGCAGGTTGTTGCATATTTGCGCCATCTGTTTCAGGTCACATACAAAAGACACGTGGCCTTCCAAGCTTTCCCCTAGAAAATCACTGACAGATGTAAACATAGACACCTTGGCTTACCATCTACGCACCCACCCCTCCCATCAGCTGGTAAAATATTTGATTTCTGGGATTTCTGAGGGTTTCCACACAGGGTTAGCAGCACTCCCAACAGGTAAAAGGAATGTCCTAACTTCCTCTCAGCTACCAACGACCCATCCACTGTTGGCTAATTACTACAGAGAGAGACCACATCAGGCTTTATGATCGGTCCTTTTTCATACCCTCCTTTTTCTTCATGGTGCACGAACCCTATCAGAGTGGTTACCAACACCACATCAAATATATAATGTTTTATTATCGATTTGTCAGCCTCTCATTCTTCAAAAAATCCTAGTTTAAATTCATTAATACCAGCTGAAGAATTCTCTCTTCATTATGCCTCTGTGGATCATGCCATACAAGCTATACTACTGGCCGGCAAACACGCCTGGCTCAGTAAGATGGACATAACCAACGCTTTCAAATTACTACCAATCCATCCGTCTCTCTGGCACATCCACGGCATCAAATGGAGGGATACTTATTACTTAGCCAACAGGCTCACTTTCGGCTCTAGGAGCAGCCCGAAGCTGTTCAATATATTTGCAGAAACACTTTGTTGGCTGCTTCTGAATACAGTCAGATGCCCCACGGTCATACACTATTTGGACTATTTTTACTGGTTGAGGCAGGATCCCTCACCCCATGTAGAGTCATTAGCACACCACTGCACTGTTTTCTACACTAGGTTTCCCACTATCCCCTGACAAAACAATAGCCCCCACAACACAGTTCGTATTCCTGGGATCTCACTCGACTCAGTGTCAATGCAGGCACGCCTCCCCGATGTGAAATTGGTACGTATTAGACTGGAATTGGACCAGTTCATCTAGAAAGGTACTGGTTCTCAGAGGGATTTCCAGTCTCTACTGGGACACCTCAATTTTGTGATGCATATTCCACAAGGGAGATCCTTCATCTCCAGGCTACTCTGTCTCCTACCAGGCGTGCCTGATGATGGCACCATAGTCCTTAACCTGCCAGCCGTAGTTGATTTAATTATGTGGAAGCACTTCCTAGCAGTGTGGAACGGCATCTCCATGTTCATTCCCCCACTGACCGAGCAATCTCCTGTTATTTGGACTGATGCAAATTCGCTGCAATCTTTGGTAACCACTAGTTCAGGGATGTGTGGCCTCAAGAGGCACTTGCCTTACCGGCCTTCAGGGAAACTTCACCCCTTTTCAAGGTCTATCCCATTGTAGCAGCAGCACATACTTGGGGTCATCTGTGGGCCAGTAAGGCAGTCAAGCGTTTCAAAGACAATTTGGCGGCTTGCGATATCATAAATAAAGGGCGCTCTTCCTCCTTGACCATTATGCGGTTAGTACGAAGATTGACATGGCTGGCCGCCGAACTACAATTTTATCTAGTTTGTGAACACATCCCAGGCATCCATATTACGGCAGCTGATGCGTTGTCCCGATCAAACTTTCAGGCTTTTTACAAAGTACACCCCTTCACCAACCAGCTCCCATCCAGAATACCTACTTTTCCAGAGTTAATTATGGATTAACTCGATTTTTGACCCACGCATGGTTTCTTACATGATACACTGCCAACACCAAAACAGCCTACAACAGGTCTGTAACTGAGTTACACGTATTGGGTGGTGAATATTAAGTTTTATGACAATAACTCCGAGACCATGGTGGCTTTTGCCTCTTCTTTTTGGCCACCTACACTTAAAATTAGCACATATCACTTGGTCATCTAGCAGCCATTTGCATCACACTTTTACGACCTCCTCAGACCACGAGAGTTCACTGTGGTCCATATCTGGATGTCAGCTCTTGTTGAAAACTATTTGTCAGCACCATACACGGTAACCACTATGTTAAGTCTCGACTCTCATCCAAACCAACCACACAACTACCCAACTACAATTCCTCTGTTTCTACAGAGAAACTCTGGTGTACCGGTAAATATACTCTACTTAATTATATCCACTACTTCTGTCTATCACCTAAACTTCAAAGACTGGGTAGATAGAATCCTCTGTTTATAGCATGTTACTTCACCTCCTGAGAAGAACTCAGGAAAACCTAAATGTATAGCATTGTAATAAATTTTTAATGAAGTGTGTTTTCCCTCTTTATTACATGCCTAACCGTACGTTGGTATTGTTATGGGCAAATGCAAATATTACAAGTTTTAGAATGAAATTTATTTCTTAAACTGTGTACTTTTTCTTTAGGAGATATTGAAAATTGACAAGGTGTTAGAAATGGAACATATTGTTTTTCATAGATGTTTCTTTAAGCAATAACCTCAGTGCATATTATGTTTACGCCATTTTGTCCCAGAAGAATTACAATAACAATAATACATAAACCAGCTTCAAGGCTATGCTACGACTCTTTCAGTACGTAATATACTGTGGTAACCTTAGTAGATAAAAACGTTCAGACTTTAAGATGCCATCAGAATTATGGCAACTGACATTTAAAGTGGATAAGTGCAAGATAATGCATCTTGGACGTAAAAACCCAAGGGCAGAGTACAGAATATTTGATAGAGTCCTAACCTCAACATATGAGGAAAGGGATTTAGGGGTGATTATTTCTGATGACTTAAAGGTAGGCAGACAATGTAATAGAGCAGCAGGAAATGCTAGCAGAATGCTTGGTTGTATAGGGAGAGGTATTAGCAGTAGAAAGAGGGAAGTGCTCATGCCATTGTACAGAACACTGGTGAGACTTCACTTGGAGTATTGTACACAATACTGGAGACCGTATCTTCAGAAGGATATTGATACCTTAGAGAGGGTTCAGAGAAGGGCTACTAAACTGGTTCATGGATTGCGGGATAAAACTTACCAGGAAAGGTTAAAGGATCTTAACATGTATAGCTTGGAGGAAAGACAAGACAGGTGGGATATGATAGAAACATTTAAATACATAAAGGGAATCAACACAGTAAAGGAGGAGACTATATTTAAAAAGAGGAAAAACTACCACAACAAGAGGACATTTAAAAATAATTTCAGGAAGTATTGCTTTACTGAGATGGTACTGGATGCATGGAATAGTCTTCCAGCTGAAGTGGTAGAGGTTAACACAGTAAAGGAGTTTAAGCATGCGTGGGATAGGCATAAGGTTATCCTAACTACCAAGAAAGGTGGAATATATGCATGTTTAATTTAATCCAATTTAAATTAATACATTTTTACTAAGAACAGAAATATACCTGGATAAAAGATCAGATTTCAAACCTTTGAAATCATATTTAGCTGGGGAAATATATGGTTCCACATCACATACCTGCAGGTGGTATAAAATAATATATTTTTATCATATTAAGTAAGTTTAGCATATCAAGCCACTACCCAGAGATATTGACTTAACTGAATCTAGTCATAGTTCATCTTTAATAAGGAAAGCTATTCATCTGCAATGTAAACATTTGGCTAAATTATTCTTGTTGGGTTACTGGATTGAAGGAATGGTTAAACTGACTACTTGTGTGAGATATATTGTGTCTGTTAGTTGCAATATTAAGGTATTTTTCCTGTGAGAATTGTAGCCAGCAGTGAGTGATTCGAACTGATAGCAAAAGTTTATGACTTGAAGCTGTGCTGCGCTGTGACGTTCTGTGTTGAGGAAATGTCATCTGAACTCTGAGAATTCTATAGTCTCGTTAAAAATGCAACTATGTGGATATAACTTAAATTCTAGAGGAATTATTTATTATTTAACTTATGTTGCTGGATATGTTGTTATTAAGCTTTCTTCAATCAAGTCAAAACTGTTGCCATATTGAATACTTGTTCGGTGGCTATACGAACAGTATTAGTTCAGCAAGCCCCAAATACCGAACCATACAGTACAAAAGGCACAAACAGTGTAAGCAAGGTTTATCATAGTCCCAGGGCAGAAGGCTGGCAAACAGGCTCCACCAAGAACCAGTGTCGAGGTTTCTTTCACCAAAGAACCCTTCACCATGGCTGAAAAGTTACTAGCCATTAAAACAACCCCATCCAACAAAAGTCCTGGCCCAGATGGTTTCTCAGCTACTCATTATAAAACCTTCCAAAAATAATCAGGCAAACATCTTTTAGAAACACAAAAAAGTCCTGCGCTTACTCCCATCACTCCTGGGTGGCAGCAACGTCCATAGCACACATCAGCCCCAATACATACAGTAAAACACAAGGAAAACGTTTTTTAACAAATTTAGGTTATTTAGTTACTCCGATGGCCATTGGAGGGAATGCCCACCTTCCACGTCAAGGCATAACCTCGCAGGTGGGTCCTACATGGACCTTTCACCTTGCTTCCTTGAGCTTCTGGCAAATATATCACTAATGAGAGTGGTATTTTTGTTTTTACATACACCCCTACATACTTATTAAGCCTTAGTAGGGAACACATGGGATGGGTGGCAGCATTGAAACATAGCTGTGTGATACAAAAAATGAATACAAGGCGGCGGAGCTTTACCGCCATGCAGAGAGGTCGCAAGCACCCAAGGCTCCCACCAAATGGCTAAATTTAAACCTTCCTTGCCGCAATCCAACCAGGCTAAACAGGCTCCGCATGCACCCACCCACCCCACGGAGCCCTGGGAAGGAACAGGACTGTGCCACTATTGGCACTCCAGAGGCAGGTCAACCGAGGCAGGTCTGACCTGCAGCCTAGCAGTTGATGTGGGGCTGGGGACATGGCCAGTCCACCAGCCCCAAAGTCCTGCAGATACAAAACCCCCCTTGGACTGTTGGGGGTCATCGCGGTCCACCATAGCATGTTCACAAGGCCACAGGCAGGAGGAAACAACAACACCCTGCTTACCTAAGATGGCGGCGGTCTATAACATGACGAACCCCACAAGCAACACGGTCTCACACACCAGGGAAACCAACGACTGAACGAGTGGTGGAACAGGTCAGTGGCAGCAACCGCACAGTGGACGTAGGCTTGGGGGAGACTGAGTGGAGGAGAAAGCCCCAAGGCATGCAAAGGCAAGAGGCCTTATCCACTCCCTCAGGCACCAAACAACGGTACACAGACCGCAATGGCAGCCATGTAACCCGGCGGCATCCAGCTCCGGCCCCTTCCTAGCCACAACCTGGAACTAACAGAGACAGCCACGAACAATGGTGAAGACTCACCCTGGGACTTAATACCTAACTTGAAGTACATTCTCTGCTCCTCACCCAGACTGTGGTAAATCACCAAATTAATATATATATTACACAAGTTTCGTCTACATTAAAAAGGTATTTATTAGAAAGCGAAAGTAACCCTGTGTACATAACATTAGGTGTTTACAGAGTGGAAATATTATAAATACTTTAAAACCAAACAGTGGTTGTGGTAAAACAAAACACAACCTGTAGGTATACTTGCAAACATGGAAATCACTCTGACACCTATTAAGGAGACAAAAACAGAAAGAGAGCTCCTAGTGCAGCATAGTAATTTACTCATAAATATATAAAATAAAGCAAACAGAGGTGCCCTTTAGGTGTTACACTCACAAGATTGGAGTGGTAAAAGCACCACTCGTTGCTATAGCACTCAGGGAGGATCAGCCCCTAGAGTGCGTGGGATCCGTGGAAAGGAAGCTTGCAATCCGGATCTCAGGTAAGTATACTTTATTAATAACAATTAAAAAACAGCAAAACTTGTTGTGGAGTTAGTTAGTCTGCTCACCAGCCTCAGGAAACCGCAAAGAAAGTTCCATATACTTATGTAATGTAAAAAAAAAATCTTCCAGCTGCTATCCTGGCTGCTGTTGCCGACTGTCTCCAAATCACTTCCTGGTTCCGGGTCCGTAATGCATTTCGCCCCACCCACAGGGCTTTGTCAAACGGCTGATGCTTCCTCCCACTATCCTGTGTCTTATATACCCCAGTCCATGTTACCAACCATTTTAAAATCAATACAAACATTCTCATCAACATTTCAGTCCAAAATAAGTCTCTTATTAGTAGAGATGTCGCAAACTGTCCGCCGGCAAACAATAGCGTGTTCGCGTTGGGCGAACATTTACGATTTCCGGTCCGCCCCCTATACGTCATCAATGAGTAAACTTTGACCCGGAACCTCACAGTCAGCAGACACATTACAGCCAATCAGCAGCAGACCCTCCCTCCCAGGAAGTGTCTGCTGACTGTGAGGTTCCGGGTCAAAGTTTACTCATTGATGACGTATAGGGGGCGGACCGGAAATGTAATATACGAACCGTATATGTTTGCCCAACGCGAACACGCTATTGTTCGCCAGCGGACAGTTCGCGAACAGTTCGGCGGATAGTTCGCGACATCTCTACTTATTAGTAGCACTGCTGATCCCAGTGCCAACTGATAGAAAAGGGGTCTCAGATATTTAAAACTATGAATATATATAAAAAAAAATATCAAAATTTAAAACGTGGAACCAAAATGGGGTATATTGCCTAAATCGATTTTTTTCACATATTTCTGTGGGCAATAAGAAACTCTACAAAAACTTATTTTACTTAATTAGCATTATGAATTTAAGTAACTACACACAAAAATTCTAAATAAAAAAGACAATTTATTTTCTTAAAGTGGCAGCACACATTCTCATAATACTACTAAAAATCCGTCTAAAAACCTAATTAGGGAAAAAAAAAACATATACACCCCTACATAAATGGGGGTATTTAGCACTTATTTCATGGCAGCTCATTTGTTTAGGCAATTTCTTATTACATATAGAAATATGTGCAAAATTTTGGTTTAGGTACTATATCCCCTTTTTTCAAGTTTCAAGTATTTTTAAAAGTAGTTGTTTCTTTTTCTCCTTTTTTTTTCTAAACAAATAAGGCCCACTCATAAGTCCACGTATATGTTGCACCCACGAGTACGCTCACAGGGAGTGGAGTGTGTAGGGGATGTGTTATGTGTTATTGTAGAGAATCTAATATGTGTGCATATTGTATGTAGTGTATAGGGATACCAGTTTGTGCAGGTGATGCAGTGTTTTTGTGTGTAGTGGAAGCAGTGTGTATTTGTGTATAAGGGATGCATTGCGTGAATCTGTGTTTGTATGCATAAGGGATGCAAGGTGTGTATCTGTAAGTGTGTGCATTGAGTGTGTGTAAGAGATGAATTGTGTTTCTGTGTGTATGTAAGAAAAGCAGCGTGTGTGTGTTTGCATGTGTGCAAAGGATGCATTGTCTTTGTGTGTAAGGGTTACATTGTGTGTGTGTGTGTGTGTGTGTGTGTGTGTAATGGATGCATTGTGTGTTTCTCTCTGTGTAAGGGAAGCATGTTATGTTTCTCTGTGTGTAGGGATGCATTGTGTGTTTCTGTGTATGTATAGGGATGCATTGTGTGTTTCTGTGTATGTATAGGGATGCATTGTGTGTGTGTGTGTGTGTGTGTGTGTGTGTGTGTGTGTGTGTACGCGTAGTGTGAAAGAGCTCGCTGTCTTGCCCGTTGTCCTATAGAGCTGTCCCTTCTGTCCCTTAGAGCTCTCCCCTGCCCCTTAGTGGTCTCTTCTCACACTCACCGTGCTCTCTGTGCTCTCCTCACCTCTCCCCTCCCTGTGTTCTTCTTACCCCCTCTCCTCCCTGTGTACTCCTCACCACCCACCCTCCCTGTGTTCTTCTCAGTCCCCCCCTTCTCCTCATCCTCTCTCCCCCCTCCTCCTTGTGTACTTCTTACCCCCTGTTTTTCATACCCCTTCTAACTCCTTCTGTTACCCCCCTCCTTCACTTACTCTCCCCTCTCTCCCTTCACTTACTCTCTCTCCCCTGTAGCGTGGCAGAGCTGCTCTCCGGTCCACGGTGCCCGTCCAGAGTGATAGGAAAGTGCACACTCAGTATGCACTTCCTGTCAGTCCAGCCGGGTACAGGAAACAGAAACTCCACGCGGAACAGGAATTTCTGTTTCTTGTAACCGGACGGACTAACAGGAAGTGCACATTGAGTGTGCACCTTCCTATCACTCCGGACGGGCACCGCGGACCAGAGAGCAGCTTGGCCACGCTACAGGGGAAGGGAATGGAGGGGTGGGGAGGAGAGAAGAGAAGCAGCTGCAGCCGCCTGAGGCTCTTAACAGATAATATTTTTTGAAAAAGCCACGGCGAAACGCGTTAAGTGAGGAAGAACCACGGACCTTTTTTTACTCAGACTGGTATTTTATATATTTGTTATTTCACTTTTAAAATATTTGTTAAAAAATAAAGTATATTCATTTTTATATATACCCAGTCTACCCTAGTCCTACTTCCTACTCCATCTTGCTGCTGCTACATTTGGGTCCATCACATCCCTAGGTGGGGATTGTTCCACCTGAAGCTGTTTAAACTAGAGCAGGTCCATTGCTCTAGTATATGTAAGTAGGATCTTTTCCATTTGCGTTTTATATATACCTACTATCTATACCATTGGTTTCTTTCTATTTTTTTCGTTCTATATACCACAAAAAATCCATATCTATAAGCTTACCTAGGAGACTGCACACCAATAAATCCGTAGACGGGGATTATTCCGTCCAGGCCCTTGAAATTGAGCTTATAAAGCTCTTCAAAGTGTGAGTGAGAATTATATATTCCTCCATCATCCACTGTATTGTCAAAATATATTGCACTATTATCGCACTTTGTTTCTCTTTTTAAGCTATACCACCGAGGAGTATCTTCTATAACGTATGTAATAGATATATTTTGTATACTGTTAGCGCTGTTCACCTTTATTCTATATATTTGTCTTGTTTTTCACAAGGTTGAGGGAACACCTTGTTGGTGAACTGCAGCTTACTCACAGTTAGAGAGCACTTATTTTTGTATTTTTACACCTCCCAAATAACAGTTCAAACGGGGAAACCCCTGTTGACTCCTGAGGCCCTCCCGGTAAGTGAATAAGAGGTGTGGCAGGAATCGCTCCCAGTCCTTGTGGGTCTCTGCGAAGGTTCGGAGCCTTTGCTTCAATGTACCATTGAACCGGTCGCAGAGTCCATTAGTCTGGGGATGGTAAAGGGCACTGATAATAGGCTTAATGCCGCAGATCCCCCAGAGGTGTTGGGTGACTTCTGCGGTAAATTGGGTACCCTGATCCGAGATGATCTCCCTGAGTAACCCCATCCGGGAGAAGATCTGCATGAGGGCATCCGCGACCATTTCTGCGTGGATGTTGGTCAGAGCCACCGCCTCTGGATATCTAGTGGCATAATCTACCACAGTCAAAATTTATCTTTTGCCTGACGGGCTAGCTTTCCTGAGGGGACCTATCAAATCTACGGCTATTCTGCTAAAGGGTTCTTCAATTATGGGTAGGGGATGTAGTTTCGCCTTTCTTCGGTCTCCCCTTTTTCCTACCCTCTGGCAGGTGTCGCACGTGCTGCAATACTTGCGCACTTCCTGGCTGATCCCTGGCCAGAAGAAACTTTGGGTCAGTCTGTACCTAGTGCGACTGACCCCTAAATGTCCGGATAGCGGAATATCATACGGTATCCGGAGTAACTCTGCACGGTACCGCTGCGGCACCACTAACTGCCTCATCACTATCGGTTCTGACCCAGCTATCTGCTTGTCAGACTCCCTGTATAGAAGCTGCTTGTCCCAGACAAATCTCTCTCCCTCCCCCTGGGTGAGTCAGTGACAACCTTGTCCCTATAGACTTGCAGCGTAGGGTCAGTTATTACTTCAGCTGCAAATTCATTGGGGGGGCCCAGGGTACACACTCTAAGGAAGGGGAAGGGTCTCTTACCTGAACCTCCGGGAGTGTGTTGTGGTCCTGAGTGCGGGCCTGCTGTCGGGTGACCACAGGATGAGCTTCCCCTGTGGTGGGTATCTGGGGCTCAAAAGCAGACGTGAGCCTCCCCAGATCATTCCCCAACAAAACTTCCCCCGGTAACTGCGGCATCAACCCCACGTCCACGTTTCCTGACCCCGCTCCCCAATGCAAATGAACCCTTGCTGTATGTAGCCGGTACACAGTTCCCCCGGCTACCCTGATGGCTACAGTTTTGTTGGTCTTGGCTTTCTCTGAGACCAGGTGACTTTTTACCAGGGTGATAGTGGCTCTTTAGTCCCGTAGTCCTTGGACCACTTTACCCTCCAAATACACAGTTTGTCTATGGTGTTGACGATTGTCAGCATTGGCCTGTACTGGATCGGCTTTGTGAAGTACTTGCCATTGCTCTATAGTTGTGATGGGGACTGCCGCACCATATGGGGTTGTGCTTTCCTCCTGATAGTAGTGGGCGGCTGCTCTCTGTGGTGGTGGTGGTCCTTGTCGGATCCAGGTGGAGCGGTCTCCTAGCTGTGGGCATTCTCGCTTGTAATGCCCCCACTTCTGGCAGTGGTGGCATTGCACAGAGCTGGGCTGCCCAAATCTCGGTGGGGCAGCCCCCAACCCCCCTGACTGGCCTTACAGTGGCTTTGATTACTACTGGCTTTTGTAATCATCTGCCTTTTTAGCTGCGTCTGTAATAGAAGTGGGGTTACGATCGCTCACCCACTCCTGCAGGTCTGCGGGTATCCCGTCATAAAATTGTTCCAGTAGCAGCATTTGTTCCATGGACCATGCCTGGTTCGCTTGCACCCATCCGAGGGCTGCCCGTAGCAATCGGCAAGCCCATTCGGCATGCAAATCTTTATCCGCCTTTTTCGATTCCCTGAAGCGCCTCCGATACGCTTCTGGGGTAATAGCATATCGGGCCAGAATGACTTATTTTACCCGGCTGTTGTCTCTGATTTCCGTATCTGGTATAGTACAGTAGGCTTCAGCAGCTCTCCCTGTTAACCGTTCTGCCAAGATGGGGACCCAATTCTCCCTATTTATTTTATGCATCATACACAGTCTCTCAAAGTCCTGGAGGAATGCGTCTATATCCTCTTCGGCCTCTACATACATTTTAAATGCCTACTAAGGAATTTTTGTCATACCCTCTTGTATTGTAGATACCGCTGTGCTTCTCTCTGGTGTTTGTGGCCCTCTTTGACGCATTATAAATTCCTGGACCTCTGTCATGGTCTTGGAGATGATTTCCATCGGTGGGTTCTCCCCATAAAAATGACAGTCTAAATTGGAGCTGTCTTTGGAACTCTGCCTGCTCCGTTCCCTCTGTTGCCTCCCTCTGTTCGGTAACCGAATCCTCCTCTGTTCGGTACTCTGCCATTACTTCCGAAATGATTGTTGCCTTTGTCTTGTTGCTGGCTGGAATACCTCTTGCTTCCAGAAGATCTTTCAGTGTGGATCGCTTTAATGTGGAGTAATCAATCTCCATTAATCCTTGTTCCTTTGTGAGTCTGGATCCCAGCGCTGCCATAAAATGTAGCGGAGATCTAGTATTTCACAAGTTATCTCTGCTTAAGATCCCAGTGAGGCTCAGGAACAGTAGCCATAAACCCATGAAGCAAGGTTTCCAGCAGGTAAAACAATATAGCAATATCCCAACAGCAATCCCAATAACTGGATGACACACAGCATCAAGAGCAGAACTAAACTTATTTCCACAGTGGCCTTTTAAAGCATGCTCCCATGCAAGGGAGGGATTTCCAATAATTAGTACAGTGTCCAATCATATTCTGGAAAACTCACACACATCTCCTCCCCTCAGTCTGACTCATAATCCCCTTATACAGTACACAAATTCCCCAAGTTTCTGGATGTACAACTAAACCTAGGGGTACCCCTTTAAATGGTAGCCCTGGTAGCCCTGATCTGGGTGAGCAATATATCCAAAAATCACCCAGATCGGACCAGGGGTTCATGAAATTTGTGGAGGTAATGAAGACCGACCGCGCTGGAGAGAATAGCCGAATCTGATTCCATGCGATGGGGCTCTGCGGTCGGTCACAATATAAGGGAACAAAAAGCACGAAGTGCTACGGTTACAGAGATCAGGGAGGGTTCGCCTGAATTCCCTCATTCGGTTGTTTCCTTCTACCGAACGAGGGGCCGTTCGGTGGTTTGGAAGCGAACGTACCGTGCGTGTGGAGGTCGACGGCAAAACACCGCTGTTCGGGAGTTTAAAATGTCCGCTGCCTCGAGAACAAAGGACCCACTGCATAGCTTACCAATTACCAGTTCGCAACATTGTTGCAACTGGTAATGGAAGGCACACTTCACACTGGGGAGATCTGACTGTTCGGTAGTTTCATTCCCATAATTGCTAGAATGATTCTAGCAAACAATCAGACGAATACAACCTATTTTACACATATAGCACTGCAATTTAAGCGAATACATTAAAACATATGAAATTTCCAGGACAGCCCAGTGCCATCCGCTACAACCTCACACTGCACATCACATACTAACCAGACTTAAGGAAAGAGGGGGATTGAGCAGCCCCAATATGCCATGGAGGCAGGAGATTAAGGTTTTGAAATACGGTGGAAACCCACACTCTGAGGCTAAAGACATGAAGAGTCTGGGGCCCATGACACACATACTGATGTTACGGGAGAGGAAAAGGTGTGTAGCCGGACCTCAAGTGCACATTTAGATACTGAATAGGTCCATTTCACTTCAGGGTTTGATGGTAGGCACCTCCCGAGATAGAATGAATGAAGTCAATATATGTATTATCTAAATTTACATTCCAATGCATGTTTTCTCCATGTACCTTATCCCTGTATTTTTGTACCTATACATTTAATACTGTACATTGTTCAACATCCATGTTTCATTGAATTGCATGTTTGTTATGAAACAATTTACCTTGTATGAAAAATTATAAAAATATAAAAAAGTGGTCCCAAGATCCCAAAAAGTGCTATTTTTGGGAGATACCCTGAAACACTCGAACAGTTTGCTGGGTCAGGATTGTTATCCAGTGAACAGTTCCAGAGTGTTTCAGTCTGTCTCCCAGTCAGATGATTGGTGAGCAGAATGGATCCAGGCGATCTCTAGAGGTCCTCAGTTCAGGCTGAGAGGCAGAGTAAGCACCCATGGGATCACCATAACACCTACTAATAGTGACAATAGCACTTTAGTGGCTCTTGGGAGCAGGCCAATAGTCTGTGGACAGGAGGCTGGCCTTCACATGTCTCCAAAAGGCCAAGGCATTGGAGCTTCCATCACATATTGCTCAGCACCCCGTCCAAGGGTAGACTAACCAGTTACCAGACCGCAAATCGGTCTGTGCATAAGTTATTCATTTAACCAGACACAAAAAAGTACATAAACCCTAGCAGTCTCTTGGACAAAGCTCCCCCTATAGCAATGATGTGCTATTCAGGATGGAGATTGACAACCTCCTCCTCCTTGGTGACATGTTTATGTCCCCAGATAGCTCGTCACTGAGCGCCCTCACTGTCGAAATGGCGCCCAGTTCAGAGAATCTGGCCGTCCCACCATGGCACATCATCTACGCATGCCTGTGTTTTAGATGTGACTGCCCAGCATCTCTGTGATTTAGATGTGGGAACAAGGTTCCTTCCACACTGACCTGGTCAACATCCTCAGATTTTAAGTCAACTAAATCCCTAGTCTATGGGGCCCGCTGCTCTACAGAGTCAAACAGATGCCTGTAATCCTGTTAAAACTCACTCTCTATGGTAGCCAGATGGGTTAGATCTGGTCCAAGCTCGGTAGCTTCTGAAGGATCCTGCAATTCTTCCCTATTGTTATGGATGTCCCAGATTCTAAACTCCTCAGGACTCTCAAACAATATTATCCTCAAAAGACATCCCACAACAGTCATCATAGTTATCACCTTCTGGAGGGTCAGCATTGTAGCAAATCGCTGTAGCGGAGATGCAATATTCCCCAGGTTATCTCCGCTTATAATCCAAGTGAGGCTCAGGAACAAGTAAATTGTGAATCCACAGGCAAGGTTTCCAGCAGGCAAAATAACACAGCAGTATCCCAGCAGCAATCCCAATAACTGGACGACACACAGTTTCAGGAGCAGAACTGAAAGCTTTATTCCACACTGGCCTTTTAAAGCATGCTCCCATGCAAGGGAGGGATTACATTCATTAATACAGTAGCCAATCCTGTCCTGGTAACCTCCCACACATCTCCTCCCCTCAGCCGGCATCATAATCCCCTTATCCAGTACAGCAATTCCCCCCCCCCCTTTCTGGATGTACCCCTAAACATAGGGGTACCCCTTTAAATGATACATCCCCTGGTAGCCCTGATCTGGGTGAACAACATATCCAAAAATTACCCACATCAGACCAGGGGTTCGGGAAATTTATGGAGGGAATACAATGACCGACCACACTGGGTGAAACAGCCGAATGCGGTTCCATGTGAATGGGCCCTGCGGTCGGTCCTGGAGTCAGGGAAAAAATGGCATGAAAACCTCTAGCTATAGAGGCTAGGGAGAGTTCGCCTGAATCGCCTCGTTCGGTTCTTTCTATCAACCGAACGAGGGGCTGTTCGGTAGTTAGGAACCGAACGGACCGGGCTTGTGGAGGTTTCAGCGGTGTTCGCCTAGTCGAGTGTCCGATTTGAGTTCCAGACACTCGACGGCAAAACACCGCTGTTCGGGAGTTTTAAAATGGCCGCCGCCACGTGTTCGTTTTTCGAATGGCGGCCACCCCCGAGAACAAAGGACGGCTACTTAACTTGTCAATTACCCGTTCGCAACAATGTTGCAACAGGTAATTGAGGACACACTTCACACAAGGGAGGTCTGACTGTTCGGTATTTTCATTCGAACAAACTAAGGGAATGAAACTACCTAACATTCAGACGAATACAATACATTAAATACATAGAACTTTGCGGTTTTCACACGAATGCATTAAAATACATGAAATTCTCAGGACAGCCTAGGGCCATCCGCTACAATTGCATTGGGCTGCCCCAGGTTATTAAGGTTACTATGTATTGTGTTTCAAGATTTTCTGTGTATGTAGCATCCGTCTGGTTGTTCGGCATACGAACAGACTACCGAACAACCAGACCACCCCAGAGTGAAGTATGCCTCCTATTACCTCTCACAACACTGTTTCAACCCTATAATTGGCAATTAGTGTAAATGTATGCTTTGTTCCCTGTGTGGCCACTGTTCGGGAGCTGAACATGTGGCAGCGGCCATTTTGCAGACGAACGCGCAGAAACGTATGGAACCAACATCGGCTGCTACCTCTGGTGCGGAAGTCTTTTTAATACCTCCAGAGATTTCCCGAACCCCTGGTCCTATTTGGGTGATTTTTAAGTATGTTGCTCACGCAGATCAGGGCTACCAGGGGGTATAAGACTTAAGGGTGTACCCCTAGTAAAAGGGGGAACATTTAGAAACTGGGGAGAACTGTGTCCTGTTTATTGGGATGTGTCATGCATAGGGGAGGAGGAAGGTGGATGGTAACGTACATGCTATTGGTTACTCTCCTAATTATTGTGGGTGTCTCTCTTGCATGGGAGAAATCTTTAGAAGGCAAGTGTATGGAATAAATCCTCAGTCCAGTCATTGGGAAGGGTGATGGGATATTCTTGTATTTGCTGTGGATAAAATTCTCTTTGGTTTTATTACTTGTTCCTGAGCCACAATTGGATTTCTAGCGAGAGAAGTCTGTGAGAGTCCAGCTCTTCGCTACAGGCATCTGCTAGCCATGGGTACTGCAGGACCACATACCACCGTAAGGCCCGGTAAGCCACAATTCCTGCTGGACCAGCTCATGTAACCTGGACACACATTCATCAGGGAATAACACTTGTGTAGATTGGCTGACAATGAAATTAGTTAAGTTAAAGCTGACTTTGCGCACTATACAAATGCTTCTTCAGTCTCTCCAACACTGTGGCATGGTCCCTTTCTTCTACACTCACTACATACACCTTTCCTATATTCCAGACTGTAAAACAGAAGCTTCTGCATGCTAGTAAGAAGGTAAGGAGAGGACTGGACAAGTGAGCGCTAGGAGACAATCCTTAGGAAGCATGGAGAAAGTGCATCATTAGACGCATTTATGCCAAGCTCAGGGTGCGGTTTGCATAGTATGCCCTTTGTTGGCCAGCATACATGATTGGCAGGCAGCCAGTCATGCATTCACACCTGGCTAACCTAATTCTTCAGGCAGACATGCCTCCTTTTTTGGGCATGTTGGTACTAGTTACGTGACTTGTGTAAGTGGTCCACCTTTTACCCCACCCACTGATATTCTGCTTCACAAAACCTGCTGTTAGGGGGTAAGGATTTAATTGAGAGATGAAAGCGAGAGATGTATGTGTTTTCATATAGCTGCATTCTGTGAGTTTCCCTACATTACCACCTCCACCAGATACATGATGCTTGGGATATGACGGTTAGTGTTTTCGGTCATTAACATTTTGTAATAAGGCCCATCATAATGGTCAACATGTCGCTCTGTATAATAATAATAATAATGAGTATCTATACGATGATAATAAACATGTCGCTCTGTATAATAATACTGAGTATCTATACGCTGATAATAAACATGTCGCTCTGTATAATTATACTGAGTATCTATACGCTGATAATAAACATGTCGCTCTGTATAATAATACTGAGTATCTATACGCTGATAATAAACATGTCGCTCTGTATAATAATACTGAGTATCTATACGCTGATAATAAACATGTCGCTCTGTATAATAGTGAGTATCTATACGCTGATAATAAACATGTCGCTCTGTATAATAATACTGAGTATCTATACCCTGATAATAATCATGTCGCTCTGTATAATACTGGGTATCTATAGGGTGATAATAAACATGTCGCTCTGTATAATAATACTGAGTATCTATACGCTGATAATAAACATGTCGCTCTGTATAATAATACTGAGTATCTATACGCTGATAATAAACATGTCGCTCTGTATAATAATACTGAGTGTCTATACGCCTATAATAAACACGTCGCTCTGTATAATGATACCGAGTACCTGTTATGATTGATGATAGCTGACTTACAATAACATACCGTCTATTAATCAGCCAGGATTTATTGATCGCAAGTCACATATTATGTTCGATCCCTTTGATGATATCCACATTCCTGCTGTAACATACACCCAACATGGCCGAACTCCATACACACACTGGGAAGAGACCAAATCTAGGGGGTGTATCCATCCCAGCATGCCTTGCACACTTACTACAGGAGCTGGTTAGGGAAAAAATGTGCATTGTGCAAAACTCCCCAAGAGGAGACTGCTGGTATACACCACAGTATCCACATAATAAGGTAGTCACTAGTCTGTATAATAATACTGAGTATCTATACACTGATAATAAACATGTCGCTCTGTATAATAATAATGAGTATCTATACGCTGATAATAAACATGTCGCTCTGTATAATAATACTGAGTATCTATACGCTGATAATAAACATGTCGCTCTGTATAATAATACTGAGTATCTATACGCTGATTATTATTATTGCCATTTATATAGCGCCAACAGATTCCGTAGCGCTTTACAATATTATGAGAGGGGGATTTAACTATAAATAGTACAATTACAAATAAACTTACAGGAACAATAGGTTGAAGAGGACCCTGCTCAAACGAGCTTACATTCCATAGGAGGTGGGGTGTAAAACACATTAGGACAGTGTCAGGGTACCTGAGGCCTCTACCTCTAAGGGAGGTAGAGATTTGGTGGTTTGCCCGTCCAGGCGAGCTGTTTCCTTCGTTCCTCGCGGTTCATCCAGTCACTTAAACACCGGCCGCGAGGAATCCACGTCCTTTTCTAGCGGGACGCTCAATACGTGACGTCATGACGCTATCACGAGCGACCTGTCACTCAAGTGTCCGATATCCAATCGGTACTTGTCAGAGGCGTGATTACCATCCAGAGCCAGGGTATTTAAGCTTACTTCTCTCTTCAGCTCATTGCCCTGTCGTGGTTCTAGCTTGTCTAGTCACTCAGTGCTCTGGTATTCTAGTTTGCTCTATTTGGTTTTGACTCGGCTTGTTGTACTACCCTGCTTCTCTGTTCTCCCTTGACCCGGCTTGTCTCTCGCTTATCTGTCTTCCCGTTCCCTCGACCTCGGCTTGTCTCTGACTATTCTCTATTACTCTCGGTACGTTAGTCCGGCCATTCTAAGGCCCGGTATACGTACCTTTCCACTCTTTGTACTCTGCGTGTTGGATCCCTGTCCCGACCCTGACAGACAGGAATTTACAATCAAATAAGGTGGGCTGCCCTTTAGGAGAGGGCAAGAGACAGGTATGTGAGGTAAGGGTTAGTCTTGGAGGCCATAAGCTTTCCTAAAGAGATGGGTTTTAAGGCACTTCTTAAAAGATGCAAGACTAGGGGAGAGTCTGATGGCGGTAGGCAGGCTATTCCATAGGAAGGGAGCCGCCCGTGAGAAGTCCTGCAAGCGCGAGTTGGCCGTACGAGTGCGGACAACGGACATGAGGTGGTCACGGGCAGAGCGGAGAGACCGAGAAGGGACATACCTATGGATCTGTGAGGAGATATAAGAGGGGCTAGAGTTGTTCAGTGCTTTATAGGTGTGAGTTAGTACCTTGAATTGACTCCTATAGCATACAGGAAGCCAATGTAAGGACTGGCAGAGGGGTGAGGGCTGATAATAAACATGTCGCTCTGTATAATAATACTGAGTATCTATACGCTGATAATAAACATGTCGCTCTGTATAATAATACTAAGTATCTATACACTGATAATAAACATGTCGCTCTGTATAATAATACTGAGTATCTATACACTGATAATAAACATGTCGCTCTGTATAATAATACGGAGTATCTATACGCTGATAATAAACACGTTGCTCTGTATAATGATACCGAGTAGCTGTTATGTTTGATGATAGCTGACTTACAATAACATACCGTCTATTAATCAGCCAGGATTTATTGATCACAAGTCACATATTATGTTCGATCCCTTTGTTGATATCCAAATTCCTGCTGTAACATACACCCAACATGGCCGAACTCCATACACACACTGGGAAGAGAGCAAATCTAGGGGGTGTATCCATCCCAGCATGCCTTGCACACTTACTACAGGAGCTGGTTAGGGAAAAACTGTGCATTGTGCAAAGTTCCCCTAGAGGGGACTGCTGGTATACACCACAGTATCCACATAATAAGGTAGTCACTAGTCTGTATAATAATACTGGGTAGCTATAGGGTGATAATAATCATGTCGCTCTGTATAATAATACTGAGTATCTATACGCTGATAATAAACATGTGGCTCTGTATAATAATACTGAGTATCTATACGCTGATAATAAACATGTCGCTCTGTATAATAATACTGAGTATCTATACGCTGATAATAAACATGTCGCTCTGTATAATAATACTGAGTATCTATACGCTGATAATAAACATGTCGCTCTGTATAATAATACTGAGTATCTATACGCTGATAATAAACATGTCGCTCTGTATAATAATACTGAGTATCTATACCCTGATAATAATCAGGTCGCTCTGTATAATACTGGGTATCTATAGGGTGATAATAATCATGTCGCTCTGTATAATAATACTGAGTATCTATACGCTGATAATAAACATGTCGCTCTGTATAATAATACTGAGTATCTATACACTGATAATAAACATGTCGCTCTGTATAATAATACTGAGTGTCTATACGCCTATAATAAACACGTCGCTCTGTATAATGATACCGAGTACCTGTTATGATTGATGATAGCTGACTTACAATAACATACCGTCTATTAATCAGCCAGGATTTATTGATCGCAAGTCACATATTATGTTCGATCCCTTTGATGATATCCACATTCCTGCTGTAACATACACCCAACATGGCCGAACTCCATACACACACTGGGAAGAGACCAAATCTAGGGGGAGTATCCATCCCAGCATGCCTTGCACACTTACTACAGGAGCTGGTTAGGGAAAAAATGTGCATTGTGCAAAACTCCCCAAGAGGAGACTGCTGGTATACACCACAGTATCCACATAATAAGGTAGTCACTAGTCTGTATAATAATACTGAGTATCTATACACTGATAATAAACATGTCGCTCTGTATAATAATAATGAGTATCTATACGCTGATAATAAACATGTCGCTCTGTATAATAATACTGAGTATCTATACGCTGATAATAAACATGTCGCTCTGTATAATAATACTGAGTATCAATACGCTGATTATTATTATTATTATTATTATTGCCATTTATATAGCGCCAACAGATTCCGTAGCGCTTTACAATATTATGAGAGGGGGATTTAACTATAAATAGTACAATTACAAATAAACTTACAGGAACAATAGGTTGAAGAGGACCCTGCTCAAACGAGCTTACATTCCATAGGAGGTGGGGTGTAAAACACATTAGGACAGGAATTTACAATCAAATAAGGTGGGCTGCCCTTTAGGAGAGGGCAAGAGACAGGTATGTGAGGTAAGGGTTATTCTTGGAGGCCATAAGCTTTCCTAAAGAGATGGTGTGACGAAACCAATCTCGCCACATTGTATTGGAGGAGCCTGGTTGCCCGCCTGCTGCCTCTGGACTATGGACCGGCAGCTAAAGGGTTAATTTTGCTGTGCAGAAGGATTTATTTCTCTCTTTCTGCACAGCAGTTCGGTAGATTTCATCTACCGAACAAACAGCCGTTCACCAACCTCCCAGAGCCGTGGGAAGCCGGCCGGCGTTGTTAATTGGCCACCCAGAAGCTGGAGTGTGCTGCCAATTTACCTCCCTGAAGCTGCGGTTAATTGCCTGTTAACTGTGTGGCCGCTGTTACACTTAGCGGCCGCTAGGTGGCGCTGTTCTGGAGCTCCCCGGGCAGCCAGCACTTTCCTGCCCGGCTTTCATGCACCAAAATCGGACACTTTTACGTGCAGGCACCGCTGAACCTCCAGCCCCTGGTTCTCATTCGTATGAATTTGGTGAATGCAGGGAAATTCGGTAGTTTATGTTTTATGTGAACTGTAGTAACCCAGATAGCCTGCCATGGAGCCTGTTCGTATAATTAAAGACTTTGGCTCCATGGCAATTAAAATGTATTTGTGTGATCTGGGTGCCATTCACCTAATAATGTGCACCCAGACCTGAGCTATCTGGGGATATGTTACATGTCTGTGTGTATTTTAAAGGGATAGTCTGTTTCTGTGTCACCATGTGCATAATGGAGTCTGGCCTTTGTCTTAGGAGATAATTGAATTACTTCATTAATTATCTCCAGGGCAGGGAGGAGGAAACCAAGATGCATGGTGGGAAAGTATTGTGGCTGTGTGTACGAAAGTGATACATGTCTGTCTGCTGTTTCAGTCTTCCATCTGGTCCCCTAGGGGAGTGTCCACCAGGTGGGAGACCTGCATAAATACAGGGGCAGGTAGCCCTGAATAAACAGACCACTGCTTGACCTTCAACACGGAGCCTTGTCTCGTTCTTGGGGGAATTTACTGTATGCTGTTGGAGATTTGACTGCTAGGAGTGTAAGCTGATGTCTGCTTTTCCTATTCATCTGCTAGCAGCTATTTGTGAGGTTCCAGCTGGAGTGCTACCTTATTCCCTTGTATGCAGTTCGGGAGTTTGGTGCATTCATTTATATCCGAATTCGTGAGTTTTGGTGCTTTTATAGTAGCTGTGCCTTGTTTGGGAAAAGGGGATTATCGCCTAAACTGATTTTTCCCCTTTTATGCTGAAACGGTCCGTAACAGATGGGTTTTAAGGCACTTCTTAAAAGATGCAAGACTAGGGGAGAGTCTGATGGCGGTAGGCAGGCTATTCCATAGGAAGGGAGCCGCCCGTGAGAAGTCCTGCAAGCGCGAGTTGGCCGTACGAGTGCGGACAACGGACATGAGGTGGTCACGGGCAGAGCGGAGAGACCGAGAAGGGACATACCTATGGATCTGTGAGGAGATATAAGAGGGGCTAGAGTTGTTCAGTGCTTTATAGGTGTGAGTTAGTACCTTGAATTGACTCCTATAGCATACAGGAAGCCAATGTAAGGACTGGCAGAGGGGTGAGGGCTGATAATAAACATGTCGCTCTGTATAATAATACTGAGTATCTATACACTGATAATAAACATGTCGCTCTGTATAATAATACGGAGTATCTATACGCTGATAATAAACACGTTGCTCTGTATAATGATACCGAGTAGCTGTTATGTTTGATGATAGCTGACTTACAATAACATACCGTCTATTAATCAGCCAGGATTTATTGATCACAAGTCACATATTATGTTCGATCCCTTTGTTGATATCCAAATTCCTGCTGTAACATACACCCAACATGGCCGAACTCCATACACACACTGGGAAGAGAGCAAATCTAGGGGGTGTATCCATCCCAGCATGCCTTGCACACTTACTACAGGAGCTGGTTAGGGAAAAACTGTGCATTGTGCAAAGTTCCCCTAGAGGGGACTGCTGGTATACACCACAGTATCCACATAATAAGGTAGTCACTAGTCTGTATAATAATACTGGGTAGCTATAGGGTGATAATAATCATGTCGCTCTGTATAATAATACTGAGTATCTATACGCTGATAATAAACATGTCGCTCTGTATAATAATACTGAGTATCTATACGCTGATAATAAACATGTCGCTCTGTATAATAATACTGAGTATCTATACGCTGATACTAAACATGTCGCTCTGTATAATGATATTGAGTACCTGTTATGTTTGATGATAGCTGACTTACAATAACATACCGTCTATTAATCAGCCAGGATTTATTGATCGCAAGTCACATATTATGTTCGATCCCTTTGATGATATCCACATTCCTGCTGTAACATACACCCAACATGGCCGAACTCCATACACACACTGGGAAGAGACCAAATCTAGGGGGTGTATCCATCCCAGCATGCCTTGCACACTTACTACAGGAGCTGGTTAGGGAAAAAATGTGCATTGTGCAAAACTCCCCAAGAGGAGACTGCTGGTATACACCACAGTATCCACATAATAAGGTAGTCACTAGTCTGTATAATAATACTGAGTATCTATACACTGATAATAAACATGTCGCTCTGTATAATAATAATGAGTATCTATACGCTGATAATAAACATGTCACTCTGTATAATAATACTGAGATTCTATACACTGATAATAAACATGTCGCTCTGTATAATAATACTGAGTATCTATACACCGATAATAAACATGTCGCTCTGTATAATAATACTGTGATGTAATTCCAGTAAAATACAAGTTTAGCAGGCTAAGATTGCCACAAGGCATATGTATGTATATGTGTTTGTAGTATCAGTTAGTTAATTACACGTAGCTAAGATACTGTCATCACTGTACTGACCAGGTGCAGGAATGTAAGAACTGGAATTACGCGTCCCTCTCCTTTGTATCAGATGAGCCACGTGGTTAGACCGGATGGATGAGTTTAGACTCTATTTATTAAATAGGTTAAGGGTATGTGTGGGTGTAGTTAATTGTGGGAGGAGCTACAGTGCTATATAAGGAATGTACTCTATGTATTCAGTACTCAGACTTTGCTGTATTTTGGTGACGCTAGTCCCTCTGAGTCCCGATCGGTGATCCAATAAAGAATCTCTTCCTTCCTGAAGAAACCTGTGTCCATCTCTCTGTGCTTGGCTTCCGTCAGTTTCTCCGGTATCATTTGGTGCATTGGCCGGGAAGCTCATCGTTCAACGGTAGCTGAGAGGCAGAGGCGTGAGACGGTCTATCTTTGCCCACGTTCTCTACGGCTGCACCCCTGAACTTCTGCGTGGACCTCCCTTCGTCTCGGCGCCACTGGTCTGTTGTCCAGGAGATCATCGGCCTCTACGTGAGAAGTGCTGGGGTGTCCCCGTCGATGAGTGTGAACTCAGGTTCAGGAACGAGGAGGTAAGACAACTGCTGTTTTAGACGGCAGGACCCGCTAGGGGTATACCGATTGTGCGGTAGGCCCAAAGGGGTTTTTGAATCTGTATCTGCCCCCTCTGTCGGAGGGAAGGAGCGAAGGCGCACCGCTCGATCGAACGCTCTTTAGTCAGACCGTTTGATTTGGTTAGTCAGGCGGGGTCCTGGTGTAAATAGCCCTAGCCGGACACCGGTGTCTTGTCTAGACTAGCGTTCTAGGGTGTATATTACGTTCGCTAGGTCGGAGGGACCGGGAGACTAAGCGGCGCCTGTGTAAATTCGGTTCGCTAGTTCTCATCCTATCTGGGCTAAGTGGGAAGGCGTGTAAATTTGGAACCCACTAGACTTTTGATAGTGCGACTAAGAGGCGCCTGTGTAAATTCGGTTCTCTAGCTCGCTATATATGTGGTGATTGGGCAGTGTGGCTAACCAAAACGGGTGTATATAGTTTTAGGTAGTCCATTCAAGGTACTGGCCAATAGTTTAGTTGGGAATTGTAAATGTGTTAACGATTGTTTTAGTAAAGTGTATATCTTGTTAGATAGCGCGAGCTCAGCCGTCTAGCGAGAGTGTTGATAGTGTGTTGCTGTATTATAGTGCACGGTACCATAACCCTGTATATTTACTGACATTGTATAATAAGTACTAATCATTGTCGTCCATTGCATGTTTAACACCATAACCACTAATAATTGTATTGTGACCTTAACTTGTGCTTTGACCTATGCTAACCGTACTGTAACCGCTATTTGTAAAAGACGATGTTACTGGGTGTGTTATAGACGGGTAATTCGTATATAGAGAATTATAGCGTGGGTGACTGTATAGTTACGCCAAAGGGCATAATATTGATTATATAGTGACTGGTGTAACAGCTGTGTGTGTACGGGAATTCCCTGAGTGTTTATTGTTATTGTGTACGTTTCACTTGGTAACCGTACCACGTGGTGCTGTTGCCAGAGGAAACGGGTGTGACTGTTGAATAGTACGCGTGTATAGTATTCGTTGTCGACGACGTTCCATTGTTAAATATGGGTGCGTCGCAGTCAACGATTCCGGATCCCTTAGGATGTATGGTTAAGAATTTTAAAAAGGGATTCAAAGTTTGTGATTTTGGGGTAAAGATGTCTCCTGTACGTTTGGTCACTTTGTGTACTAGGGAGTGGCCTACTTTGGTTGCGGCATGGCCGCCACGTGGCAGTTTGGATCCAACTCTGGTACAGCGCTTACACGTGGCTGTATCGGGTAGGCCTGAACTTTACGGCCAGTTTCCTTATATTGACTGTTGGAGACAGGCCGTAAATGACTCGCCAAAATGACTCCAGACATGCCACGAGGAGCAGTGTCGCCTCATGGTAGCTAGGACTTGCTCGTCCACTAGGACTGGTGTTAGGCCCATTTTGGACACGCCCCCTGAGTCCGAGATCCCTTTGCCGCCCCCTTACTTTCCGTTAAGAAGAAGTGACGCAAACGCAGGAAGTCCTGCACCCCTCCCCTCATTACCCTCATCCACTTCCGCTTCCTCCTCCAGTACAGGATCCACCCCCCCTCGTACTAAATCTCCCCTTCCGGAACCAGAATCCACCCCCATTAGAAACGAATATCCTGATTTGGCGCCACTTCAGACTTCCGGTCAAGCTTCATCTAGCTCGGCTCGAAGTGTTTTATTTACGACCTTTTCCCAAAACCGACCTCCCACATCCCCATACCCTATCTCTCCCCGACCGGAACCCATGACTGACGCCTCTCTACGTAGCCCCATCCAAACCCGACAGTTGACTGGTGCCCAACAATTAAAGCACTATCAGATGCCTCTTCGTCTGAATCCCGGGTCAGCTTATATCGATGCCGCAGGTCAAATGGCACACGCTGACCCAGTCTTCGTATATGTCCCATTTACCACAACCGATCTTTTAAACTGGAAGACCCATAATTCCTCGTATACTGAGAAACCACAAGCTATGACTGATCTGTTCACCTCAATAGTACAGACACATAATCCGACATGGGCTGATTGCCAGCAGTTATTAATGACTTTATTTAACAATGAGGAAAGGACAAGAATAAATCAAGCAGCCATTAAAGCATTAGAGGATAGAGCCCGTGCTTTGAACCAAGCCAATCCAGCAGCATGGGCCGCGACACACTATCCCAACACCGATCCCGATTGGAACGTAAATGGTGCTGATATGGTTCAACTCAGAGCCTATAGAGACGCTATAATTGCTGGCATGAAAGCCGGAGGAAAGAAAGCCATTAACATGTCGAAGACAGTTGAGGTGATCCAGAAAAGCGATGAAGCGCCCAGTGTCTTTTATGACCGATTATTGGAGGCATACCGCTTGTATACCCCCTTTAATCCGGAAGACGCAGACAATTCCCGAATGGTTAACTCCACCTTTGTCAGCCAAGCATACGGAGATATTAAGCGCAAGCTACAAAAGTTAGAAGGGTTTGCAGGTATGTCAATCACCCAACTAATGGAGGTAGCTAATAAGGTGTATATGAATAGGGAAACAGAAAGCAAGAAAGAGGAGGAGCGCAAGATGCGTAAAAAGGCTGATATGCTAGCGGTAGCGATCGCAGGCGTAGATAAACGGGGCCCAGATAGAGGCAATAATAGATGGAGTAGGGAGCCTTTGAGTAGGGATCAGTGTGCGTATTGCAAGGAAGAAGGGCATTGGAGGAACGAATGTCCGCAAAGAGAGCAGTACGAGAGAGACCAACCCAGGGCAGGCTACGGAAACTTTAGAGGCAGAGCGAGAGGTAGAGGAGGCCCCGGAGGGAGTAATGGTTATAGAGGGAGTAATGGGAACAGAGGAAGTGTTAGGGAAGACAGGTATATTCCAGCAGCGCAAAGGTCCCGCGATAGAGAAGGTAGGGACTTTGTAGGATTGGCTGACACTGTCATGGAGGACTATTGATACCGACCGGGCTCCATCCCCCTTGGTCGAGCGGAGCCTATGGTCGATGTATCAATAGGGGGGAAAAGGAGTGCGTTCATGATCGACACTGGTGCTGAACATTCAGTGGTGACTAATCTAGTTGCTCCTCCATCTGGAAGGACTATTACTGTGATAGGAGCAACTGGAAGAAGTGCTGAAAGACCGGTTCTTAAAAGTCGACTCTGTACATTGGGAGGCCACATAGTAAAACACCAATTCCTTTATATGCCTGAATGTCCAGTCCAATTGCTGGGACGTGATATGCTATCAAAATTACAAGCGCAGATTACGTTCCTACCAGATGGAACAACATCTTTAAAGTTTAATGGACCTTCAGGTATTATGACTTTATCCGTACCAAAGGAAGAAGAGTGGCGACTTTATACAGTGTTGACTAGCCAAAACCCTAGGAGTGATGAGACATTGTTTAACATACCAGGAGTTTGGGCAGAGAACAACCCACCAATATTCCACCAATAAAAATTGAACTGAAACATGGGGTTTATCCAGTGAGCCTAAGACAATATCACATTCCGCAGAAGGCTAAGAAGAACATCCAATCCTATCTGGATAAGTTCATACGGTATGGTATCCTAAAATTCTGTACTTCCCCCTGGAACACCCCATTGCTGCCTGTTCAAAAGCCCGGTACAGATGAGTATCGACCTGTACAGGACTTAAGAGCAGTCAATGATGCGGTTGTTAGCATACATCCAGTTGTACCCAATCCATATAACCTGCTTGCTTTAATTCCGGGCGGGGCTACTTACTTCACAGTCTTAGATCTCAAAGATGCCTTCTTTTGCCTCCGAATTGCCGCAGAAAGCCAATGTATTTTCGCTTTCCAATGGGAGAACGCTGTAACGGGCTCAAAACGCCAAATGACTTGGACAAGACTGCCCCAAGGGTTTAAAAATTCACCTACCCTATTTGGTTCAGCTCTAAGTCAAGATCTACTGGATTTCGAGTCTATCCCAGGAGAATGTGTATTGTTACAATATGTAGATGACTTGTTGATAGCAGCAGTTACAAAAGAAAAATGTCAGCAAGCAACGCACGATCTACTACATATTCTCTGGAAGGCAGGATACAAGGTGTCCAGGAAGAAGGCTCAGTTGTGTTTGCCAACTGTCAAGTATCTGGGATTCCATATCTCTGAAGGTCAAAGGATTATGGGGCCAGAGAGAAAAGAAGCTGTCTGCCAAATACCAATACCCAAGAATAGAAGACAAGTGCGAGAATTCTTGGGGGCAGCAGGCTTCTGTAGGATATGGATTCCCAGCTATGCGATACTAGCAAAACCTCTGTACGCAGCCATCAAAGGTACAGAGCACGACCCCTTCTTATGGACCCAAGAACAGCAAACGGCATTTGAAGATGTGAAGAAGGCTTTGATGAGTGCCCCAGCATTAGGTCTACCTGATCACACACGACCATTCTACTTATATGTACACGAGCAAAGAAGAATGGCTGTGGGAGTATTGACACAGTACTTGGGATCATGGCAAAGACCTGTTGCCTACATGTCTAAGCAACTGGATGCAGTGGCCAGCGGACTTCCACCTTGTCTAAGAGCCGTAGCTGCAGCCGCCCTGCTAGTAGCTGAAGCCGATAAACTCACTCTGGGTCAAGAACTTTATGTACGAGTCCCACATGCAGTACAGACGTTGTTGGATTACAAAGGAAATCATTGGTTTAGTAATAGCCGTATGACCAAGTATCAAGCAATGTTGTGTGAAAACCCAAGAGTGCATTTAGAGACTGTAAACACCTTAAATTCAGCTACCCTTTTGCCACAACCTACTGAAAGTCAACATGATTGTTTGGAAGTAATGGATGAAGTATTCTCAAGTAGACCAGATCTTCGTGATTTTCCCATCCAGAACCCCGATGTTCAATATTACACCGACGGCAGTAGTTATGTGAAAGAAGGGATCCGCTATGCAGGATATGCAGTGACAACAATAGACAAGGTGATAGAAGCTCGGCCACTGGCGAAAGGAACATCAGCACAAAAGGCAGAATTAATAGCACTAACACGAGCGTTACAATTGGCTGAAGGTTTAAGAGTAAATATCTATACGGACTCTAAGTATGCGTTTTTAACCACTCATGCCCACGGAGCTTTGTATAAAGAAAGAGGACTACTGAATTCAGAAGGCAAAGAAATCAAGTACGCAGCTGAAATCCTACAACTATTGGAAGCAGTGTGGGAGCCGAAAGAAGTCGGTATCATACATTGTCGAGCGCATCTGAGAGGAGATGGTGATGTAACCAAGGGAAATCGGATGGCAGATAGTGCAGCTAAGCGTGCTGCTGAATCAGGAAGACAGGAGTATGTGGGGCATATAGCTGCTCTTATACCAACTCCACTGTCCCAATGGACTCCAGTTTATACAGCTCAAGAAGAGGAGTGGTTAAAGACTGAACCGGGAAAGTATTTGGAGAACAAGTGGTATCAGCTAGAAGATGGAAGAATAGTCATACCAGCATCACTAGCGGTAGAAATTGTCCAAAATTATCACAACGGGACACATTCTGGGAGAGACAGTACTGAAGAATCTCTTAGGAAACATTTCTACATACCAAGATTGTCCAACTTGACTCAGGCCATTGTACGTAGATGTGTAACGTGTGCTAAAAATAATGCAAGACAAGGACCAGTAAAGCCACCAGGAGTCCAGTTTATGGGGGGACTCCCCATGTCCGATCTACAAATAGACTTTACAGTAATGCCTAAATCGGGTGGACATCGTTACCTGCTGGTAATTGTGTGCACCTATTCAGGCTGGGTAGAAGCATGTCCTACTCGTACAGAGAAAGCAGGAGAAGTTGTGAGATTCCTGCTACGAGAAATAATACCCCGATATGGACTACCCTGTTCTATAGGATCGGACAATGGTCCAGCTTTTGTTCATCAGTGCCTACAACAACTGACTCATATGCTTGGTATAAAGTGGAGGCTTCATACTGCATATAGACCCCAGAGTTCTGGTAAGGTAGAGAGAATGAATAGAACTATAAAGAACCAGTTGGCTAAAATGTGTCAGGAAACCCAACTTAAGTGGAACGTTCTCTTACCCATAGCTTTATTGCGAATCCGCAGTACCCCTACCAGAAGGATGGGCCTCTCTCCTTTTGAAATCATGTATGGGCGACCACCTCCCGTACTTGGTAACTTAAGGGGGGACTTGAGTCAGTTGGGAGAAGGAATTACCCGGCAGCAGGTTGTAGAGTTGGGTAAGACTATGGAGGAGGTACAGAAATGGGTACAAGATAGATTACCTGTGAATATTTATCCCCCTGTTCATAGTTATCATCCAGGAGATCAAGTGTGGATTAAAGAGTGGAATAATGTACCGTTAGGGCCCAAGTGGAGAGGTCCTTATGTTGTTCTTTTGTCTACCCCTACAGCGATAAAAGTAGCCGAAGTAACTCCGTGGATACATCACTCCAGGGTTAAACCAGCAGCAGTCGATTCTTGGCAAATTACAGCAGATCCAGAGAATCCCTGCAAGATCCGGTTGAAACGCACTACTCAGTCGGAGTAACGAGGAATTATTGTGGATTACAAATTTTATTGTTACAGGTGTGAGTGAGAAGGCCATAATAAAGCCTGTCCGCTTACCAACACATAGTGTATAAGCCAGGAAAGTCTCGAAGGGACACCTGTGAAGACGAGCAGAACTCCATTCCCTGCAGCCCTCACATCCTGGAAGCTGAGGTTCCATCGCACGGACGAAGACTGAGGATGACGGCGAAAGATGTGCTTTTGATTGTGTTTATTTATATGTGTTTTTATATTCAGGAAGGTAGAGGTACCGACACTCCTAGCTGTGAGGTATGCATTAAGACTACGAGAACAGGTAACCATATTTCCCAAACCCTAATTTGGCATTCACAATACGAATGTAAAGGAGAGGTATCAAGATGTAGATACCTAAATATAGACTATAGTGTGTGCCATTTAGGAGTAGGAGAACCTAAGTGCTTCAGTCCAGAGTATCAACCTCGTACAATTTGGTTGACTCTCAGGAATGGAGATCCTCAGGGGACCCTAATTAATAAGACGGTGTTAGAATCCGTACATTCTTCGGGTGTTCTGCTATTTGATGCATGTAAGGCGATATCAAGTGGTAGAAAACCGTGGAATGTATGTGGGGATCTTAGATGGGAGAGGACGTATGGGTCTAATGATAAATATATTTGTCCCAGTAGTAAAAATAAATATGTGAGTCCTAGATGCCCAAATAAAGACTATAACTTTTGTCCATATTGGTCTTGTGTGGGGTGGGCGACTTGGGGACAGACAGTAGATAAAGACATGATAGTGACTAAGTTGCCGACTAGCCCTTATTGTAAGTCTATGGAATGCAACCCAGTCCATATACTTATTAATAACCCCGACAAGTTCCTAGATAAGTATGGAAATTTATTTGGGTTTCAGATATACGGGACGGGTTTAGATCCTGGGACATTATTGTTTATAGGAATAGAGACTGATACGGTATCCTCCCAGACTCATCAAGTATACCATTCCTTTTATGAAGAGATGAGTATAGATAATAAGATCCCCCATAACGCTAAAAACCTGTTCATTGACCTAGCTGAAAGTATTGCCGGTAGTCTTAATGTTACCAACTGCTATGTGTGTGGAGGTACTAACATGGGAGACCAATGGCCTTGGGAAGCAAAGGAGGTAATGTCCGGTTCTGAGGCAGTTGACCAACTAATATCTACACAAGCCGATTATCATTTGAGTGTTAGAGGTAAATCTGAGTGGAGATTAAAGACCTCCATCATAGGTTATGTTTGCATAGCAAGGAAAGGAATAATGTATAATACTTCTGTAGGAGAATTAACTTGTCTAGGGCAAAAAGCTTATGATGATGATACTAAAAATACAACTTGGTGGTCGGCTTCAAATGTCTCAGAACCATCTAACCCGTTTGCTAGATATGCCAGTTTAAAGGATGTGTGGTTTGATTTATCCATCACATCTACCTGGAGAGCCCCAGCAAATTTGTACTGGATCTGTGGTAAGAAAGCCTATTCGGAGTTGCCACAGGACTGGGAAGGGGCATGTGTGTTGGGTATGCTCAAACCATCCTTCTTCTTGTTACCTATTGAAACAGGTGAGACTTTAGGTGTTAAAGTGTATGATGTGAATCATAGGAAGAAAAGGGGACCCTTAGAGATAGGCACCTGGGAAGATAATGAATGGCCTCCCCAGCGTATCATAGATTATTATGGGCCAGCCACGTGGGCAGAAGATGGTACCTTTGGTTATAGAACCCCAATTTATATGCTCAACCGTATTATAAGATTACAGGCGGTGGTTGAGATTATTACTAATGAGACCTCACAAGCACTCAATCTTCTAGCGAAGCATAATACCAGGATGAGGACAGCAGTGTACCAAAATAGATTAGCCTTGGATTACCTTTTGGCAGTAGAGGGAGGTGTATGTGGGAAGTTTAACCTGAGCAATTGCTGTCTTCAAATAGATGACGAAGGGCAAGCAATAGCTGAGCTTACTAGCCATATGGTTAAACTAGTGCATGTGCCTACTCAGGTATGGAAAGGGTACAATCCAAGTAGTTGGTTTGGTAGCTGGTATGAGTGGTTTGGAGGGCTTAAGGCAGTGGTAGGTGGAGTCCTACTGATTTTACTGTTGTGTCTACTCCTACCGTGTCTTATACCCTTAGTAGTTAGGTCTGTGCAAAGCCTGATAGGAAGTATAGCAGAGAGGAAGGCTGCTGCACAGATAATGGCGATATATAAGTATAAGGCTCTAGATCAAGGAGAACCAATGCAGGAAGATGAGTGTTAAAAGATTCACATCATAAGATAAGTCTGGTCTGGTTCATGGTAACCTGAGGTATATGCAAACCAAGGTTAAGTGATGCCTCAAGTAATTGTGAAATATCAGAGGCATCAAAGGGGGGAATGTGATGTAATTCCAGTAAAATACAAGTTTAGCAGGCTAAGATTGCCACAAGGCATATGTATGTATATGTGTTTGTAGTATCAGTTAGTTAATTACACGTAGCTAAGATACTGTCATCACTGTACTGACCAGGTGCAGGAATGTAAGAACTGGAATTACGCGTCCCTCTCCTTTGTATCAGATGAGCCACGTGGTTAGACCGGATGGATGAGTTTAGACTCTATTTATTAAATAGGTTAAGGGTATGTGTGGGTGTAGTTAATTGTGGGAGGAGCTACAGTGCTATATAAGGAATGTACTCTATGTATTCAGTACTCAGACTTTGCTGTATTTTGGTGACGCTAGTCCCTCTGAGTCCCGATCGGTGATCCAATAAAGAATCTCTTCCTTCCTGAAGAAACCTGTGTCCATCTCTCTGTGCTTGGCTTCCGTCAGTTTCTCCGGTATCAATACTGAGTATCTATACGCTGATAATAAACATGCCGCTCTGTATAATGATACCGAGTACCTGTTATGTTTGATGATAGCTGACTTACAATAACATACCGTCTATTAAGCAGCCAGGATTTATTGATTACAAGTCACATATTATGTTCGATCCCTTTGATGATATCCACATTCCTGCTGTAACATACACCCAACATGGCCGAACTCCATACACACACTGGGAAGAGAGCAAATCTAGGGGGTGTATCCATCTCAGCATGCCTTGCACACTTACTACAGGAGCTGGTTAGGGAAAAACTGTGCATTGTGCAAAGTTCCCCTAGAGGGGACTGCTGGTATACACCACAGTATCCACATAATAAGGTAGTCACTAGTCTGTATAATAATACTGGGTAGCTATAGGGTGATAATAATCATGTCGCTCTGTATAATAATACTGAGTATCTATACGCTGATAATAAACATGTCGCTCTGTATAATAATACTGAGTATCTATACGCTGATAATAAACATGTCGCTCTGTATAATAATACTGAGTATCTATACGCTGATAATAAACATGTCGCTCTGTATAATAATACTGAGTATCTATACGCTGATTATAAACATGTCGCTCTGTATAATAATACTGAGTATCTATACCCTGATAATAATCAGGTCGCTCTGTATAATACTGGGTATCTATATGGTGATAATAATCATGTCGCTCTGTATAATAATACTGAGTATCTATACGCTGATAATAAACATGTCGCTCTGTATAATAATACTGAGTATCTATACGCTCTTATTAAACATGTCACTCTGTATAATAATACTGAGTATCTATACGCTGATAATAAACATGTCGCTCTGTATAATAATACTGAGTATCTATACACTGATAATAAACATGTCGCTCTGTATAATAATACGTAGTATCTATACGCTGATAATAAACATGTCGCTCTATATAATAATACTGAGTATCTATACTCTGATAATAAACATGTCGCTCTGTATAATAATACGTAGTATCTATACGCTGATAATAAACATGTCGCTCTGTATAATAATACTGAGTATCTATAATCTGATAATAAACATGTCGCTCTGTATAATAATACTGAGTATCTATACGCCGATAATAAACATGTTGCTCTGTATAATAATACGTAGTATCTATACGCTGATAATAAACACGTCGCTCTGTATAATAATACTGAGTATCTATACTCTGATAATAAACATGTCGCTCTGTATAATAATACTGAGTAGCTATACTCTGATAATAAACATGTCGCTCTGTATAATAATACTGAGTATCTATACTCTGATAATAAACATGTCGCTCTGTATAACAATACTGAGTATCTATACTCTGATAATAAACATGTCGCTCTGTATAACAATTCTGAGTAGCTATACTCTGATAATAAACATGTCGCTCTGTATAATAATACTGAGTATCTATACGCTGATAATAAACATGTCGCTCTGTATAATAATACTGAGTAGCTATACTCTGATAATAAACATGTCGCTCTGTATAATAATACTGAGTATCTATACTCTGATAATAAACATGTCGCTCTGTATAACAATTCTGAGTAGCTATACTCTGATAATAAACATGTCGCTCTGTATAATAATACTGAGTATCTATACCAGGGGTAGGCAACCTTTTAGCAGCACTGTGCCGAAATATGATTGTGATGTCCCATAGAGTGTCGGTCCTATTTCTTTAAATTGAGGTGTTCATGTTGCCATATTCTGCTTGTGTTATTTATACTGCAGTTGCTTTGTATCATAGTTGTGCGTATATGAGCTATTATATTGTATATGTTCATTAATAGTTTGTGGTATTGATACCGGAGAAACTGACGGAAGCCAAGCACAGAGAGATGGACACAGGTTTCTTCAGGAAGGAAGAGATTCTTTATTCGATTCACCGACCGGGGCTCAGAGGGACTTATGTCACCAAAATACAACAAGATCTGAGCCCAGAACTAACTGTGTAAATGCATGATATAGACATATAGCTCCTCCTATAGTTAACTCTACCCCCATATACTCTTTACACAATCAGCTGAACAAAGCCTAACTTCCCTTACTTATTAGACCACATGGCTCACCCAGAACAATGGAGGAGGGGGGAAGTGTTTTCAGTTTCTGCATTCCTGCATTTGCTCAATACGGTGTTGATTGTATCTTAGCTACGTGAAACTAACTAACTGATACACCATTTACACATATGCCACATGGCAATCTTGTCCTAGTAAATTTATTTTTACTGAGATTCCACCACATTCCCCCCTTTGATGCTTCTGATATTTCACAATTCCAGATGCATCACTTAACCATAGTTTGCTTACACCTCAGGTTGCCATGAATCAGAACAGACCTCGTAAGCATCTTAGCATCCTTACAAATTCCTTCAGCACTCCTCATTCTGAATATATTCTCTCTGGGCTAAGGGTTCATACTTGCAAACAGCCATTACATGCGCAGCTGGTTTCCTTTCTGTCGTGCTCTCTATGACACTCTGTATGGACCTAATTACCAATGGAACCAAACATGGTAGAAAGAGACACACTATAATCAACATGACTCCTCCTACCAATGTCTTGATCCCTCCAAGCTGCTCGTACCTACTTCCAAACCAACTACTAGAATTGTACCCGTTCCAGGCTTAAGTCGGTACATGCGTCAGTTTAGCCATGTGGCTTGTGAGACCAGCCACTGCCTGCCCTTCATCATCTATGTGCAGACAACAGTTGCTGAGATTGAACTTTCCACATACACCTCCTTCTATTTGCACTGGAAGTGAATGGAGGACTTTATCAACAGCCCAACTGGTTTACCTGGTAATAAGGCTATGTGCTTTACAGAGGAATCCATAATTGCCTAATGGTAGAATGAGGCTTGAATCCCTGTATTAGAATACAATAACACTTCATGGGCATACAGTTTGGCTGTTAACCAGTTCCCTCACATATTACATCCCTCCTATTGGCAATGAAGCGCGCTAAGGTAGCCAGTGCCACTCATTATCTTCCCAGCTACCTACATTCAAGGATGCTAGCTTCTTTTTATGATTCACATCATAAACTTTAACTCTCAAGGTCTCTGCTGTTTCAATTGGCAACAAGAAGAAGGATGGTTTGAGCATACCTAATACACATGCCCCTTCCCAGTCCTGTGGTAACTCCGAATATACTTTCTTACCACAGATCCAGTACAAATTTGCTGGGGCTCTCCAGGTAGATGTGATGGATAGGTCAAACCACACATCCTTTAAATTGGCGTATCTAGCAAACGGGTTAGATGGTTCTGAGACATTTGAAGCCGACCACCAAGTTGTATTCTTCGTATCATCATCATAAGCTTTTTGCCCTAGACAAGTTAATTCTCCTACAGAAGTATTATACATCATTCCTTTCCTCGCTATGCAAACATAACCTATGATGGAGGTCTTTAATCTCCACTCAGATTTACCTCTAACACTCATATGATAATCGGCTTGTGTAGATATTAATTGGTCAACTGCCTCAGAACCGGACATTACCTCCTTTGCTTCCCAAGGCCATTGGTCTCCCATGTTAGTACCTCCACACACATAGCAGTTGGTAACATTAAGACTACCGGCAATACTTTCGGCTAAATCTATGAACAGGTTTTTAGCATTATGGGGGATCTTATTATCTATACTCATCTCTTCATAAAAGGAATGGTATACTTGATGAGTTTGGGAGGTTACCGTATCAGTCTCTATCCCTATAAACAATACTGTCCCAGGATCTAAACCCGTCCCATATATTTGAAACCCAAATAAATTACCATATTTATCTAAGAACTTGTCGGGGTTATTTATAAGTATATGGATTGGATTGCATTCCATAGACTTACAGTATGGACTGGTAGGCAACTTAGTCACAATCATGTCCTTGTCTGCTGTCTGTCCCCAAGTTGCCCACCCCACACAAGACCAATATGGGCAAAAATTATATTCTCTATTTGGGCATCTCGGACTCATACTTATTTTTACTACTGGGACAAATATATTTATCATTAGACCCATATGTTCTCTCCCATCTAAGATCCCCACATACATTCCACGGCTTTCTACCACTTGATATTGCTTTACATGCATCAAATAGCAGAACACCCGAAGAATGTACGGTTTCTAACTCAGTTTTATTTATTAGGGTCCCCTGAGGATCTCCATTCCCGAGGGTCAACCAAATTGTACGGGGTTGATACTCTGGACTGAAGCACTTAGGTTCTCCTACTCCTAAATGGCACACACTATATTCTATATTTAAGTATCTACATCTTGATACATCTCCGTTACATTCATATTGTGAATGCCAAATTAGGGTCTGGGAAATATGGTTACCTGTTCTTGTAGTCTTAATGCATACCTCACAGCTAGGAGTGTCGGTACCTCTACCTTCCTGAATATAAAAAGACACAAAAATACATATTATCAAAAACACTTCTTTCGACGTCTTCATCCTCAGTCTTCGTCCGTGCGATGGCACCTCAGCTTCCAGGATGTAAGGGCTGCAGGGAATGGAGTTCTGCTCGTCTTCACAGGGGTCCCTTCGAGACTTTCCTGGCTTTTAATAACACGTTGGTGAGCGGACAGGCATTATTATGGCCGTCAAAAACACTCCAAAAACACTCACTTGTAGATCTTTGTTGATGTTCCCTTTTAACAATATTATCTTCGCAAAAAAAAACACTTTTAATCCAACTCGGTCACACGCTTCAACTGGATCTTGCAAGGATTCTCTGGATCTATGGTAGCTTGTCAGGAATCTGCCGCTGTTTTTTTTTTTTTTTTACCCTAGAGTGATGAATCCACGGAGTCACTTCTACAACCTTTACAACTGTTGGGGTAGATAAAAGAACAACATAGGGACCTCTCCACTTGGAACCTAATGGAACAGTGTTCCATTTTTTTATCCACACTTGATCCCCTAGATGGCAAGAATGAACAGGTGGATAAATATTCACAGGTAATCTATCTTGTACCCATTTCTGTACCTCCTCCATAGTTTTACCCAACTCTACAACCTGCTGCCGGGTAATTCCTTCTCCCAACTGACTCAAATCCCCCGTTAAGTTACCAAGTATGGAAGGTGGATGCCCATACATAATTTTTCAGCAGTACCCCAGAAACAAAAGAAAGCATCTTTGAGGTCTAGGAAGGTATAGTAGGTTGCCCCACCTGGTATTAAAGCAAGCAGATTATAGGGGATGGGTACCACTGGGTGTATATTGACTACTGCATTATTAACTGCGTTTAGATCTTGTACAGGATGATACTCATCTGATCCCGGCTTCTGAACAGGTAATAATGGAGTGTTCCAAGGGGAGGTACAGAATTTTAGGATGTCATACTTTGCACACTTATCCACATAGGTTTGTATATTTTCCTTAGCCCTCTATAATATATGGTACTAACTAAGGCTAACAGGATATGCTCCAAGCTTTGATTCAATGTGTATTGGTGGAATATTGCGAGCAAGTCCTGGAGGATTATTCTCTGTCCATATTCTTGAAATGTCAAATAAGGATTCATCACTCTTAGGGTCTGTATTTGTTATTATAGAGTAGAAGTGCCATTCTTCTTCCTTTTGCACCGATACTGATATTATGCCTGGTGATCTATTAAACTTCAGAGACGTTGATCCGTTGGGTTTAAAAGTTATCTGGGCTTGAAGCTTTAATAATAGATCTCGTCCTAGAAGCTGAACTGGACACTCCAGCATATATAGGAACTGGTGCTTAACCAAATGGCCTCCTAGAATACAAGTATGACTCCTGAGAATTGGTCTAGCAGCGCTTTTCCCAGTAGCTCCTATCATAATTATAGTCTTCCTGAAGGAGGAGCAACTAGGTTAGTTACCACAGAGTACTCAGCACCAGTGTCAATCATGAAAAAGCTCCTCTTTCCCTCTATTGATACATCGACCATAGGCTGCACTCGGCTAAAGGGGGATGGAGCCCAGTCGGTATCAATAGTCTTCCATGACAGTGTCAGCCAGACCGACAAAATCTCTATCTTCTCTATCCCTTAATCTCTGGGTAGGGGAATAGTATCTACTTCCCTGAACACCTCCTCTGTTACTACTGTCATTCCCTCCAAGACTTTCTCTATAGCCACCTCTGTAACCATCTCGTAACCTTCTCTCTTGTCTTATCTATAACTTGCTTTATATTCCCTCTGTGGGCAGTCACTTTTCCAATATCCTTCCTCTCTACAATACGCACAGTGATTCCTACTTCCTCCCTTACTCAGGCTATTCTCAACTCCTCTATTCACCTCCCTTCCCTGTCTCTCTACACTTATGATAGCTACAGCTAGCATATCTGCCTTCATCCTCATTTTACGTTCTTCCTCCTGCTTTGTTTCAATCTCCCTGTTCATATACACCTGAACTGTGATATGGACATTCCTACAAATCCCTTTAACTTTAGCAATTTTCTTTTGATATCACCTTGGGTCTGGCTGACAAATGCTGAGTTGTTCATTCGAGAGTTCTCAGGGGCCTCTGGATTAAAAGGAGTATATAATCTATATGACTCCAGCAATCTCTCATAGAAAGCATTAGGTTACTCGTCTGCTTTCGTAAAGGAATTATGGGTCTTCCAATTAAACAGATCAGTCATGGTGAACGGGACATAAACAAATACAGGGTCTGCCAACTGTAATTGACCATTAATATCAATGTGTGGTGGACCAGGGGTAAGCTACAGTGGCATTTGTAAATGTCAAAGTTGGAGGGCACCGGTCATTTGTCAGGTTAGGGTGGGACTTAGATAGGGTTGTTTAGTCATAGGTTCCGGTCGGGGAGTGGTGAGGTAGGTGGAAATGGATAAATTAATTTTACTGGTCAGTAACTTGGTTAACAAAATGTTTCGGACAGGGCTAGGAGGAGCCTGACCAGTAACCAAAAATGGTAAAAGTGTATTCCAGCGTCCTATACCATTGACCATTTCATCCAGTTGTATTTCAAAACTAATTTACTGTTACTAAAGGCACACAAGGCTCAGTAATTATAGTGTTATGTCAGTGGTTATGGTGTTTTCTGTGATTATGGTATTATCAGTGGTTATGGTGTTTTCAGTGGTTATGGTATTATCAGTGGTTATGGTATTATCAGTGGTTATGGTGTTTTCAGTAGTTATGGTGTTTTCAGTGGTTATGGTATTATCAGTGGTTATGGTATTATCAGTGGTTATGGTATTATCAGTGGTTATGGTGTTTTCAGTGATTATGGTGTTTTCAGTGGTTATGGTATTATCAGTGGTTATGGTATTTTCAGTGGTTATGGTGTTTTCAGTGGTTATGGTGTTTTCAGTGTTTTCAGTGGTTATGGTGTTTTCAGTGGTTATGGTATTATCAGTGGTTATGGTATTATCAGTGGTTATGGTGTTTTCAGTGGTTATGGTGTTTTCAGTGGTTATGGTATTATCAGTGGTTATGGTATTATCAGTGGTTATGGTGTTTTCAGTGGTTATGGTGTTTTCAGTGATTATGGTAGTATCAGTGGTTATGGTAGTATCAGTGGTTATGGTGTTTTCAGTGGTTATGGTATTATCAGTGGTTATGGTATTATCAGTGGTTATGGTATTTTCAGTGGTTATGGTATTTTCAGTGGTTATGGTGTTTTCAGTGTTTTCAGTGGTTATGGTGTTTTCAGTGGTTATGGTATTTTCAGTGGTTATGGTATTATCAGTGGTTATGGTATTTTCAGTGGTTATGGTGTTTTGTAATTGCTGAGAATTATCTGATTTCAGTGGATTCAGTTACTGTTATTAAGAATTCTCCTCACAATTTTGACTGCTAATAATAAAACTGAATACAAAGAACCAGTTGGGGGGGTAGGTAGGCACAGAAAAAGGAGGGGACAGGCATCTGAGAGCCAGAGACAATTAGAGCACAGGGGGACATACCAGCTGCACCAGTTTTTGCTAAAGAATTTAGTTGAGGGATGGTCAGATGGGTCAGATTCCATTGGGGATGGACAGACCAGTTTTGATAACCATCTAGTAACACAAACTGTGTTAACAGTCAAAAACTGGTCATTCTCTACTACATAAGGTAGTCCCCAAAATCACACACATTATATCCCTTTTTAAAGTTATTTAGCATACATTCTAAGGGATCAACAATCTTTAAATCGGCGCTGCCATACTTAGCAATGGAGCGTCTAATTCAAAGAAACACAACAAACACACCTACAACAGTCACATTTGTTTCCCTGGCAACAGCACCATGTGGCACAGTTACTAGGTCAAACTCATACAACAAAACATACAGGGAATTCCCGTACACACACAGCTGTTACACCAGTCACTAAGTAACTAATACTGTGCCCTTTGGCGAAACTATACAGTCACCCACGCTATAATTCTCTATATATGAATTACCTGTCTATAACACACCCCAGTAACATCGTCTTTTACAAATAGCGGTTACAGTACGGTTAGCATAAGTCAAAGCACAATTTAAGGTCACAATACAATTATTAGTGGTTATGGTGTGAAACATGCATTAGACGACAATGATTAGTACTTATATACAGTGTCAGTAAATATACAGGGTTATGGTACCGTGCACTATGATACAGCAACACACTATTAACACTCTCGCTAGACGGCTGAGCTCGCGCTATCTAACAAGATATACACTTTACTAAACAATCTTTAACACATTTACAATCCCAACTAAACTATTGGCCAGTACCTTGAATGGACTACCTAAAACTATATACATCCGTTTTGGTTAGCCACACTGCCCAAGCACCACATATAGCGAGCTAGAGGACCGAATTTACACAGACGCCTCTTAGTCGATTACTATCAAAAATCTAGTGGGTTCCAAATTTACACGCCTTCCCACTTAGCCAAGATAGGTTGAGAGCTAGCGAACCGAATTTACACAGACGCCGCTTAGTCTCCCGGTCCCTCCGACCTAGCGAACGTAATATACACCCTAGAACGCTAGTCTAGACAAGACACCGGTGTCCGGCTAGGGCTATTTACACCAGAACCCCGCCTGACTAACCAAATCAAACGGTCTTACTAAAGAGCGTTCGATTGAGCGGTGCGCCTTCGCTCCTTCCCTCCGACAGAGGGGGCAGATTCCATACACAGATTTAAACCCCTTTTGGGCCTACCGCACAATCGGTATACCCCTAGTGGGTCTGCCGTCTAAAACAGCAGTTGTCTTACCTCCTCGTTCCTGAACCTGGGTTCACACTCATCGACGGGGACACCCCAGCACTTACTACGTAGAGGCCGATGATCTCCTGGACAAAAGACCAGTGGCGCCGAGACAAAGGGAGGTCCACGCAGAAGTTCAGGGGTGCAGCCGTAGAGAACGTGGGCAAAGATAGACCGTCTCACGCCTCTGCTTCTCAGCTACCGTTGAACGATGAGCTTCCCGGCCCAATGCACCAAATGATACCGGAGAAACTGACGGAAGCCAAGCACAGAGAGATGGACACAGGTTTCTTCAGGAAGGAAGAGATTCTTTATTCGATTCACCGACCGGGGCTCAGAGGGACTTATGTCACCAAAATACAACAAGATCTGAGCCCAGAACTAACTGTGTAAATGCATGATATAGACATATAGCTCCTCCTATAGTTAACTCTACCCCCATATACTCTTTACACAATCAGCTGAACAAAGCCTAACTTCCCTTACTTATTAGACCACATGGCTCACCCAGAACAATGGAGGAGGGGGGAAGTGTTTTCAGTTTCTGCATTCCTGCATTTGCTCAATACGGTGTTGATTGTATCTTAGCTACGTGAAACTAACTAACTGATACACCATTTACACATATGCCACATGGCAATCTTGTCCTAGTAAATTTATTTTTACTGAGATTCCACCACAGTATCATGTATAATATCTATGAATTTGGGCTGTGTATGGGGGCTGCTTGTGGAATTGTGTGTGTGTGTGGATGGATATGCCACATTGTGTATTTGGTAGTGTGTGTATGTGTGGGGCTGTTTGGGGTATTGCATGTGAGAGGCTGCATGTGGGGTTGTGTGTATGTGGATTGTTGGTGGCGTTGCGTTTGTGCGGACTGTGTGTGTGTTTATATGTGAGCTGTTTGTACTATTTGTTATTCTGCAGCTCTGTGTATATCTAGCAGTCTGGGAGGCTTCCTTGGGTTTAAGTGGGGACCATGCTGGCCAGGTACAGCTCAAGGACAGAAGCTGCAACAGGAAGCTATGGGCTGCTCTACTCCAGTGTGAATTCCCATTCACAAGTGCTGGGAGGACGTGATCTGAGATCACGTCCTCCACGTTCTGCAATGCATGAATGGAGGATTGTCCTTCACCACCTTTTCGTATTAGCAGATATCTGAAGTTTCACTGGGACTCCTGACAGGCCAGAGCCTACCCCTGATCTATACGCTGATAGTAAACATGTCGCTCTGTATCATAATACGGAGTATCTATACACTGATAATAAACATGTCGCTCTGTATAATAATACTGAGTATCTATACACTGATAATAAACATGTTGCTCTGTATAATGATACCGAGTATAGTGTTTTCGCGAACCCGAAATTTTCGGTTCGCTAACGGCGAACGAGAACTTCCTCAAATGTTCGCGAACCGGCGAACCGCGCGAACCGCCATTGACTTCAATGGGCAGGTGAATTTTAAAACCAACAGGGACTCTTTCTGGCCACAAAAGTGATGGAAAAGTTGTTTCAAGGGGACTAACACCTGGACTGTGGCATGCCGGAGGGGGATCCATGGCAAAACTCCCATGGAAAATTACACAGTTGATGCAGAGTCTGCTTTTAATCCATAAAGGGCAGAAATTACCTAACATTGACACCTGTCCTCAAAGCCCCTGATACACACTGACACAGAGCAGAATAGAGACTGTTCCCCGTCCTCAGAGACCATGATACACACTGACACAGAGCAGAATAGAGACTGTTACCCCTACATAGGGTCACTTGGCAGATATGGCGGGGTCGTGGGAGGGGGAGGATGACTTTCACCTCTTCCCCTGTTAGATTCCCGTTGTGCTGTGACATCACCCTTATACACTGTGTAACGCATACTATTTAATTTGATCAGCATGGCCACTTGAGCTTTTATAGTTTTCACGCTGCTTGTAGTTTATATATGGTTCACAAAAATCAAACAAACGATAAAGTAAACATGTAAGGATTCAGAATATTCTTTCAAACCCTTACACATTGTGTGTACGTATTTTTTGTCTTAAGTTTGTGGCTTTAAAGAGGTTCACGTTGTTTCTATGATGTGCATAACATGTTCTTGTAAATGTTTGTTAAATTTTTCCTGGAATTTTAATTTTTCAATCTGAATAAAGATAGGCAAATCCCTGATACACACTGACACAGAGCAGAATAGGGACTGTCCCCCCTACATAGGGTCACTTGGCAGATATGGATTTACACCTGTCCTCAGAGACCATGATACACACTGACACAGAGCAGAATAGAGACTGTTCCCCGTCCACAGAGACCATGATACACACTGACACAGAGCAGAATAGAGACTGTCCCCCCTACATAGGGTCACTTGGCAGGTATGGATTGACACCTGTCCTCAAAGCCCCTGATACACACTGACACAGAGCAGAATAGAGACTGTTCACCGTCCACAGAGACCATGATACACACTGACACAGAGCAGAATAGAGACTGTTCACCGTCCACAGAGACCATGATACACACTGACACAGAGCAGAATAGAGACTGTTCACCGTCCACAGAGACCATGATACACACTGACACAGAGCAGAATAGAGACTGTTCCCCGTCCACAGAGACCATGATACACACTGACACAGAGCAGAATAGGGACTGTTCCCCCTACATAGGGTCACTTGGCAGGTATGGATTTGTTATGGTACTTTTTAGCAGTAAACCAAAATGTTTAAATGTCTATCTGTTCCTGTCCAAATTAAGAAAATTGAATTGCGTATATACGCTGAAGTAATTAAGTCTGACACACGGAGTTCAGGTTAAAATAACTTCGAGAAAATTTATTGGCAAGTGAAGAAAAGCGGGCGCGCAGGCCCTTTTAAGAGGCATTTTTCGTCATCATTGATTATCAGAATCAGTAAATACACATCATTAATTGGATTAATTGTTAAGTGTCTGGATTAGTGTCCACCTATCAATATAATTAATTGGCTCAAAAACTAAGTGGTTAGCTATGTGTCCACCCACCGAGAGGTGGTATTGTTTGGACACGGGTGGGGACAAGGGGCTCAAGCGCCATTTCCCTTAGCATGAGGTTTACTCGGTGGAAAGGGGGGCTTGAGCGTCATTTTACACTGTCATGATGTCAGGTCTGTGGTCAGGTGCAAGGTCTCTTATGAATAGAACATTTCATTACTACAGTGTTCTCATGGCCTTCAGTTTATACTATGTTGCGAGTTAGGGGAAATTCAGCAGTTCCTGAGTTAGTCATGTCTTTATAGAAAATACAGTCTTTGTCCATTGTGTTAGATGTGCTATGAAATTCTGTCATGTAATGTAGTTTTAAAATGAAGAAGTCAGGTTATGAGGACAAAATGGAGGATTTGTCATAGTATGAAGATAAAATGGAGTTAGTGCAATAATTCAATACAAGTTCAATAAAGATTTTTTAATAATTCTACATCAGTCCCCCCTATGAAATGTTAGATTCTAAGAGATAAAACTTTATTTGTTAGTACCAGAAGACGTGTTAACCCAAAGGCACAGAAACCCCGTGGCCGCTAGCTAGGTGTTAATGCAAAGTGCAAGTCTGTCCCTAGATCTGACCCTAATAGGCTAACTCATCGTCAGCATGGCTCTCGAACACTTCACTCCCATGGGTGGCCCATGATGGCTTGCCCACCACTTCTCCACACGGGGTCTTTACCATTCACTGACAGATGCTGTCCCTAAGCTGGTCCCTTCCTAGAATTCTCGCACTTTATCAACAAAAGGGATAGTTTGTAGCGGTAAACAGGGTGAGTTGAGATCTTGGAAATCTTGGTCATCAACTTCGAGATGTGTGAAAGTGGGTGCCGCTTGGTCGCTTGGTCAACAGTCTTCATGAGGGATTTTCTCAGACAAGGGAGGACACAACAAAAGAGAAGAGCAAAGATAAAAAGAAAAATTAGTATTGCCATACCAATATGCATTAAAGCCTTTTGCCATCCTGTCATCCAACCAAACCATCTTTCCCAGGGATCTTTTATCCCAGAATTCCTTTTTAACTCTTCAGAAAGTTCATTTAATTTTTCTATGGCTAATGTAACTTTACCATTAGGGCCTGTGTTTTCTGGGATGTAGGTACAACATGTCATGGTGTCGGGCAAAATTTTACATACTCCTCCTTTTTCAGCTAGAATCATATCTAAGGCCATTCTATTCTGGAAGGCCATTTGGGATGTGGCCTGCAACTGTTCGGCCAAACCCTGGAGGGCATCTCTGGTATAATTAACAAAACGCTGTTGATTATAATAAATGTAATTTATCCAATTTAAATTCTTGTTTGCGGTAACTATGGTAAAAAGTGATTCAAATCCTGCAGCAACTTCATCTCTTGCTTTAAATTCGTTGGGCACCCCCCTAGGCACCCCAACAGCATCAATATAAACATGAGGGTCAAAACTTCCTTTCACTGGGGCTTCGCGCTTAACCTTAGTGTGTCTGGACTCATGGGTGTTGAGGTGTGTGTCAGAGATGATGTGTATGGGCATAATGGCTTTAGCCAAAGTACACTCCCCCCACCACTCTTTGTCCATTCTGGATCTTAGCTGTAAATCCCCACACAACCAGTAAATATCCCCCAATGATCTGGTGTGAAACTGCAACAAGTTCATGGAGACATTTCTGTAGGTAGCACAATACCCCTTAGAGAAGTTACCCAAGAATTTACCAATTCCATCATAATTAGCATAACAAGTGTAATTACCTTTATATACTGTAATACCATCTGGGGGTTTGACATCCTTGGTTAGGAGAGGATACTCTTTTGTCCATGCTTTACATATGGACCTGTTGAAATCATAGTGATAGGCAAAGAGGCTCAACACACATGCTTCTATATCTACTGGCAGGGTTAAAGGCACAGTGCTCAGGTGAGGCCGGGCACCGCCACACACATAGCATGCGGTCTTATTATGCTTATTAGCATTATATTTCATCCATTCTAACCATAGATTAACATCATTAAAACCAGTTTCAGCGGCCATGGTATCTTCAAAGGTGGGGTTAGCAATGGCCATCATGTCTTGAAAGGTCTGGATGTGTGGTTTTAATGGGTTAGGGACCATATAAGTGGCCCCTTGCCACTCAGAAGAGTTGCACATATCTTTGAGGTAGAAATGCCCTAACTTGTGGTAGGACTGTTTGTCAACTACACAAACATATGGGTCTTTTGCATGAGGGATATCTCTATAGATATTCTGAATTTGTGATGTAGGGAATGGGCATTCTACGATGTCACAATAATCAAAGGTATAAGTAGCCACATGGGTGCATGATGAGTTATACCAGAAGGTGTACCCACTAACATCTTTGGTGATGGCTACTTGCTGAGCCTTAATTAGGCTAATTAAGGAGATAATGTACCAGAGGTACATGCTTGTGCAGTATCTGCTTCTTCTGGGGCAGGAGACTTCTTGCAGTGGGAAGCGTGGATCCAATGTGGCCTACCGGCCAGTTTGACGGAGGTTGCAGTGATCAGAAGAACTTGGAATGGACCGTCAAATCTTGGTTCCAGGGTATTTTTCCGCACAAATTTCTTAACCAGAACCCAATCTCCGGGAAGCAGGTTGTGGGTACCTGTATCCAAATCGAGATCTGGAATTGAAGAGAAAACTTGGGCATGTATTTTGTTTAAGGCACTTGCAAGTTCAGTTACATAGTCTACTAAACCATCTGATTGGAGCTGTAACTGTTGCGGAAAATAACAACCTAGTCTGGGTGCTGTCCCAAATAGAATCTCATATGGGGATAGTGAGTGCTTCCCTCTAGGTGTGTGCCTAACGCTGAATAAAGCTATTGACAGGCTTTCTGGCCAGGGCATCTTTGTTTCTTGTGACATTTTTAACATTCTGGCTTTTAAAGTGCCATTCATGCGCTCTACTTTACCACTACTTTGTGGGTGGTAAGGGGTGTGGAAGGCTAGGGTCACCCCTAGAGCAGTCCAAATTTCTTTAGTCACTGTTGCTGTAAAGGCTGGGCCTTGATCACTTTCAATGACTTCTGGAAGTCCGAATCTACATACAATATCTGTAAGTAGGCGTCTTGCGGTTGTTTTTGCAGTGATATTGGCCACTGGGTAGGCTTCTGGCCAGCCTGAGAACATGTCCACTATTACTAGTGCATATTCATGAGACCCACTCTTGGGCATTTGGATGTGGTCAATTTGAATTCTCTGGAATGGGTACATGGGTTTTGCCAGGTGCTTTGAAGGCACTTTGATTGGTTTTCCTGGATTGCATTTTGCACAAATGACACAGGCCCTACAGAAGCTGTTGATCAATGTTGTGATTCCAGGTGCTTCATAATACTTTTGTATGAGGGCGGCCATTAAGTCTTTTGACAGGTGTGCAGGCCCATGTGCCCATTGGACAACTGCTGGATATAAATTTCTTGGAAGGCAGAATTTAAAGTTGTTGTAATATATTCCGTCCTTTAGGATGGCTCCTTTCTTTTTCCATTTCTGGATTTCTTCAGGGGTGATTGCAGCTTGCTGTTCTCGCAAAATTCTTAAATCAGTAGGAAGGGTTTGCAGAGCAAAAACAGGAACTTCTTCTTCTTGTCCGGACACTTCTTCATCCACTTCCTGCAAATCTCTGGCTGCTTGCTTAGCGGCCTGATCAGCCAAATGGTTGCCCTTTGCTTCATCTGTATCCAATTTCCCATGTGCCTTGACTTTCAAAACGGCCACTTCTTCAGGGAGTAGGAGGGCATCCATTAGTTCCTTGATTGCAGAGCTGTGTTTAACTGGTGTACCGGCGGTGGTAAGAAATCCTCTTGTCTTCCAAATGAGGCCGAAGTCATGTGCCACACCCAGAGCATATCTTGAGTCTGTATAGATGTTGGCACGTTTTCCTTCGGAAATTTTGCATGCTGAAGTCAGGGCTTGTAATTCAGCTTCTTGCGCAGACATTGCTGGCGGTAAAGATGATGATTTGATAACTTCATCTGTTGTGGTTACGGCATATCCTGTATGGTATTTTCCTTCTTCATCAGCATATCTTGAACCGTCCACAAACAGGGTAAAATCTGGATCTGGCAATGGATTCTCATGCACAGTTGGTAAGTGCACTGTCTCCATTTTCATCTGTTCAAAACAGTCATGAGGTGTTTCTGGGTCATAATCATTCACTATGACCAGATCTTGGAATTCCTTTTCCAGGAAATGGCGTGGCCATGCTTCCAAAAGGTCAGTTGTTGGGTATTTGGTAATACCATTTTCCTGTAGCTGTGTTTCATCCATGGTGGCCCATAACTTTGCCATGGGCCCAAGATCATTCCATGACCTTGTTTTCAACTTGGTAACAGGAATATGTGGGATAGTGTATCCCAATGACGGTACAGGTAATTGAGTTCTGGAGGTAATTGGATCAGAACCATGCTATTGCCTTCAGAGTCACAATAGAAATCTTGAGCAGTGAGCTTCACATCAATCCAGTGGTAAAGCTCATCTTCATAGCAAGGTTCAGGAGTAATGTTCGGCTTGTACCACATGGTACAGAAGGCGTAACCCGGGCCTTCACAAAGAGGTGTCTCATCTTCGTAAAATGTCAAATGTGGATGCATGATTTTCTTGATACATCCACAGAGCAGGTAGATGTAGGTCTCATCCGTGATAAATCCATAGTAGATACCCCCCTCAGGGAGTGGAAGAAGAGTGGATGGATTAAGCACTTGACATCTTTGTATAGAAATGTTGTCAGGTAAAAGAAGATGACATTGCAGACGCAAGTGTCTAGCAGGAGACACGTGCTTGAGCTGGACTTGGTTGATAATGGCAGAGATGTCATGAGGGGCCAAAACAACCAGAGGGTGGCCAAGGACCAGGTCTGAAGTTCTTTCTATGAGTTCTCTCGCAGCAAAAACAGCCCTAAGGCATGAAGGAGTCCCTCTGGCCACAATGTTCAGTTGACATGAGAAATATCCAATAGGCCTCTGGCGGCCTCTTAAGTCATTAGTTTGGGTAAGAACTCCTGTAGCATGGCCTTGTCTTTCAGAGACAAACAATTTGAAAGGTTTGGTATAGTCTGGTAGGCCCAAGGCAGGAGCAGAAGCAATTGCACGTTTAAGAGATTTGAAGTTATCCAGAGCTTCATTGGTCAGGCAGAATGGGTCTGACTTGAGTGCATCATAGAGAGGTTGCATAAGCAGAGAGGCTTCTGGGATCCATGCTCTGCAGTAGGAAATGAGGCCTAAGAAGGCATGAAGAGATTTTGAAGTCCTTGGAGGTGGGATATCCAGTACTGCTCTTACCCGGTCCCGAGTAAGATGTCTGGTACCTTGAGATAGGCAATGTCCAAGGAAAATTACTGAAGGTTGGCAGAATTGCAGCTTGATAAGTGAAGCTTTGCATCCTTGTTCTGCCAAATAGCAAAGGAGACTAATTGAACACTTTTCAGTAGTGGGTATATCATCTCCACAGAGTAGTAAATCATCCACATACTGGAGCAAAACAACTTCTGGGTGTTCAGCTTGCCATGGGTCAAGGATGGTGCCCATGGCTTTTGCAAATTGACTTGGAGAATTTTGTGCCCCTTGGGGCATGACAGTCCAGGTATACTGTTTCATTTCATGGGTGAAAGCGAACAGGTATTGACAGGATGGGTCCAGTGGGACACTGAAAAAGGCATTAGCCAGGTCAATGACTTTGCAGATGGTGGGACTCCAGAGAGCAGAGTGTGAGGATTTGGTACAAGAGGGGTGTCCAGGACAGTAGCTTCATTGACGGCACGGAGATCCTGAACCATCCTGTACTTCTCTGGCTCACCTTTTGGAGTTTTCTTTTTCACAGGAAATAATGGAGTATTGCATTCAGATTTACATTTCACTAGAGCACCCTTCTCCAAGAGTGCTTTGATTTGGATAGAAATGGCTGCAGCCTGTGCTGGTTTTAAAGGATATTGTGGTTTTCTTGGTAACTTAGCTCCTGGAATAAGCTTTACCACCACAGGTGGGACATTTAGGTGACCTATGTCCTCTGGGCCTGAGGACCATAATTTAGCAGGCACCTGTGTTTTTAACACGTCTGGGAAATTGGACCTCGGTTCTGCTGCTTCCCCACGGGGACCTTCTAAATGCAGCATCAGAGGTAGGGAGCACAAGGCTGAGGTGTCTGATTCAGATAGAGGTGTAGACATTTCTACTTGTCCGTCTGGAGTGAAGGTGATAGATGCCTGCAGGCGTGAGAGAACATCAGCGCCTAATAGGTTAATTGGGCATGTGGAGGATACCACAAAGCGAGCAAGCAGGCTAGTGCCAACTCGTAGTGGAGTTGTTAAAGGGCTGTGTCTTGGCTGGCCATCCACTCCAAAACAAGAGACATCAATATTTGACAGAAAAGATGGGTCTGGCAGGTCTTGTTCTCGCAGAACACTACGGGCTGCACCTGTGTCAACAAGAAATGTGGTTGGTTGGCCCTCAATGGGTAAAGTCACTGTAGCAAGTGGCCCCCCCTTATCCCCTGTAGACACTGCCATGACAGGGGTTAATGACACAGGCTTGCCAATTTCCTAATCATCTGGTTCCTCAACTATTGGAACAGTTTTAGTGGGTTTGGGACCCGGGGCAGGCTTAGGCAGCCTCTTAGGTTCTCTCTTGGGTTCAGGGCAATCACTTCTAAAGTGTCCCTTGGCCCCGCAATTAAAGCAATGTCCATCCTCAGGTTTGGTGCCTTTTGGGACAGGAGTGGAGCGGGACACCATGAGAGGAGCTGAGGTGGGTCTTCTTGGGGTCTGGGCAGATTCCAGACCTCTAGCAACTAAAAGTAAAGTATCCAGAGGAACAACCTTATATTCAGGGCGTGCAGCAATGATTCCCTTGCGTATGGAATCTTTAACACCTTGAACAAATGCACCGGACAGCATTTGTGAATGGATCTTGTCAGTAAGATCAAACCCCAAATCTGTAAACATTTGATACAGTCTTGCATGAAACTTTTCAACTGATTCTCCTTTATCTTGTATAACATCAGTAAGGCCAGCAGCCTGATCTGCAAGTTTGTCCTTAGCCCATTCTCTTATTGGTTGCAAAAAGTTACTCCGGAGGGGTAATCAACATCACTGGTGAGCAGATCTGTACTGAGGTGGCGGGCCATGCTGGTGTCAGGATCGGGACAGGGATCCAACACGCAGAGTACAAAGAGTGGAAAGGTACGTATACCGGGCCTTAGAATGGCCGGACTAACGTACCGAGAGTAATAGAGAATAGTCAGAGACAGGCCGAGGTCGAGGGAACGGGAAGACAGATAAGCGAGAGACAAGCCGGGTCAAGGGAGAACAGAGAAGCAGGGTAGTACAACAAGCCGAGTCAAAACCAAATAGAGCAAACTAGAATACCAGAGCACTGAGTGACTAGACAAGCTAGAACCACGACAGGGCAATGAGCTGAAGTGAGAAGTAAGCTTAAATACCCTGGCTCTGGATGGTAATCACGCCTCTGACAAGTACCGATTGGATATCGGACACTTGAGTGACAGGTCGCTCGTGATAGCGTCATGACGTCACGTATTGAGCGTCCTGCTAGAAAAGGACGTGGATTCCTCGCGGCCGGTGTTTAAGTGACTGGATGAACCGCGAGGAACGAAGGAAACAGCTCGCCTGGACGGCCAAACCACTAAATCTCTACCTCCCTTAGAGGTAGAGACCTCAGGTACCCTGACAGTACCCCCCCTCTCAGATACGCCCACCGGGCGGAAGGAACCGGGGCGAGATGGGAAGCGAAGGTGAAATGCTCTGCGAAGGCGAGAAGCATGAACGTCCTCCTGAGGTACCCAACTCCTCTCCTCAGGACCATATCCCCTCCAGTTGACCAGATATTGCAATTTTCCCCTTGAAATTCTGGAATCAATGATGGAGCTGACCTCGTACTCCTCCCGACCCTCCACCTGAACAGGGCGAGGCGAGGAAACCTTAGAGGAGAATTTGTTGCAAATAAGAGGTTTCAACAAGGAGACATGAAAAGAGTTAGGAATGCGTAAGGCAGGTGGCAGAGCAAGGCGATACGCAACCGGGTTGATACGAGTGAGAATCCTGTAAGGGCCTATGTAGCGAGGAGCAAATTTCATAGATGGGACTTTTAGGCGAATATTCTTAGTACTCAACCATACCCTATCCCCAGGAACAAAAACAGGAGCCGCTCTTCTATGCTTGTCAGCGTGTTTTTTGAACAACGAAGAACTATGTAACAGAATTTGCCGAGTCTGATCCCATAATCTCTTCAGGTTGGCGACATGATCATCAACCGACGGTATCCCCTGAGAAGAGGAAACCGAAGGAAAAATCGAAGGATGAAAGCCATAGTTCATGAAGAAAGGGCTAGAGCGAGTTGAATCACAAACAAGGTTATTGTGTGCGAACTCCGCCCAAGGAATCAGACCGACCCAATCGTCCTGGTGTTCGGAAACAAAGCAACGCAGATACTGTTCGATCTTTTGATTAGTACGTTCAGCAGCTCCGTTAGACTGAGGGTGATAGGCAGAGGAGAAGTTCAATTTGATACCCATTTGAGAACAAAAGGATCTCCAGAAACGTGAGACAAATTGAGAACCTCTATCAGAAACAATCTCCGAAGGAATCCCATGTAGGCGAAAAACCTCTCTCGCAAAAATCTCCGCCAATTCAGGAGAAGTCGGAAGTTTAGGTAATGGTACGAAATGAGCCATCTTAGTAAATCTATCCACCACCGTGAGAATAACAGTCTGTCTCTTGGAAGCAGGTAAATCAATGATAAAGTCTATGGACAAACAGGACCAAGGTTTCTCAGGAACGTCCAAGGGGTGTAACAGGCCACATGGAGAAGCATGAGGTAGTTTAGTCTTGGCACAAGTCTCACAAGCTGCGACGAACTCCTCAATATCTTTTCGAAGTGAAGGCCACCAGAAATCCTTGGATATCAGAGAGTATGTCTTGCGAATACCAGGATGACCAGCTATCTTACTTTCGTGAAAACATTGTAAGAGCTCCAGTTAAAGTTCAGGAGGAACAAAGTTTCTTCCCTCAGGAGTGTTTCCGGGAGCTAGATGTTGTGACTTCAAGATCTGGTCAAGTAGCGGAGAATGAATTTTAAGACTGGTATTAGCAATAATATTGCATTTGGGTACAATGGAGGACACAAGTGGTTCAACTGAAGCAGAAGGCTCAAATTGGCGAGATAGCGCATCGGCTTTAGAATTCTTTGAGCCAGGTCTGTAAGTCAGAACGTAATTGAAATGGGTAAGAAACAACGACCAACGAGCCTGCCTGGAGGACAAACGCTTGGCCTCTCCGATATAAGACAAATTTTTGTGGTCTGTTAGAATGGTAACAGGATGTAAAGTACCTTCCAATAAATGTCTCCACTCTTTCAAAGCTTTGATAACCGCTAGTAATTCTCTGTCACCAATGTCATATCTGCTCTCAGTACCGGACAATTTTTTAGAGAAAAATCCACATGGATGTAATGGTTTATCAACACCCAACCTTTGAGATAGGACAGCACCTAAACCAGTCTCTGATGCGTCTACCTCAAGCAGAAAAGGCAGGGAAGTGTCGGGGTGAACTAAAATTGGAGCGGAAGCGAAAAGCTCCTTGAGAGTTTTGAATGCAAGAAGAGCTTCAGTAGTCCAATTCTTAGTATCAGCCCCCTGTTTGGTCATATTAGTGATAGGTGCGATAATTGAAGAATAGCCCTTAATAAAGCGCCTATAATAATTAGAAAAACCAATAAATCTCTGTACGGCTTTAAGACCTTTGGGTAAAGGCCACTCTAGAATGGACTGGAGTTTATCCGGGTCCATCTTAAACCCCTCCCCAGAGATCACATAGCCGAGAAAGGTTACCTGGGTTTGATCAAAGCTACATTTCTCCAACTTGCAGTACAAACCATGCCGAAGAAGCTTGTGCAAAACCCTCCTGACTTGCTTGTGATGAGTCTCAATCTCACTAGAATGTATAAGGATATCATCTAGGTATACAATGACGCACTCTTGCTGAAACTCCCTAAGAACCTCATTTATCAGATCTTGGAATACCGCTGGTGCATTGCATAACCCAAAAGGCATAACCGTATATTCATAGTGACCATAGCGAGTATTGAATGCCGTCATCCACTCATGTCCCTGCTGGATTCTCACCAAGTTATATGCCCCTCTGAGGTCTAACTTGGTGAAAATTGTAGAGCCCTTCAAACGATCGAAGAGTTCGGTGATCAAGGGAATCGGGTAGGCATTTTTAATGGTTATCTTATTTAAGCCTCGATAATCAATACAAGGTCTCAAAGAACCATCTTTCTTTTTAACAAAAAAAAATCCAGCCCCGGCAGGAGAGGAGGACCTCCTGATGAATCCCTTGTCTAAATTCTCGTGAATATACTCCTCTAGAACTGAGTTCTCTTTCGTAGATAATGGGTATACATGACCTCTGGGGGGCATGGTACCAGGGAGTAGGTTAATTATGCAATCAAAGGACCTGTGTGGGGGTAAGGTATCGGCTTTCTTTTTGTCAAATACTGCCTTTAAATCTAGATACTGAGGCGGAATTTGTGTCTCTGTAGGGTTGTCAGAGGTAGCCGATGTGTTAGTTAATCCGAGAGGTAAGACCTTCCGCAAGCATTTTTCTTGACAATTCTTTCCCCACGAAACTATCTCCCCTGACTCCCAATTAATAATAGGGTTGTGTCTCCTCAACCAGGAGTACCCCAGGACTATGGGAATAGACGGAGAAGAAATGAGCATTAAGGATATATCCTCTTTATGTAGGATGCCAACAGTTAAGTTAATCGGTATGGTCTCATGGAAAATAACAGGCTCAAGTAACGGTCTACCATCGATGGCCTCAACAGCCAGTGGTGTCTCTTTTAACTGGGATGGGATAGCATGCTTGGCAGCAAAACCCTGATCTATAAAGCTCTCAGCAGCTCCAGAATCGATTAGTGCCATAGTCTTTACTACTCCCTTCTCCCACCTCAAAGAAACGGGTAACAGAAGCCTGAACTCTTTGTAGTTGTGAATAGAGGACAAAGTAGAAACACCCAAGGCCTGTCCTCTAGAGGAACTTAGGTGCGAGCGTTTCCCGAACGATTAGGACAATTTAGGCGTAAATGGCCTCTGACTCCACAATACATACACAAACCCTCCCTTCTTCTGTACTGTCTCTCCCTCTCTGTGAGATGAGTACTGCCTATCTGCATAGGTTCAGAAATACGTAAGTCCTCGAACTCAGAATTTTGAAAGGTAGGCGCTAGTTTAAAGGAGGGTCTACGGGTCCTATCTCGAGTGTTCTGCCTCTCTCTTATGCGTTCATCAATACGAGATATAAAAGAAATTAAATCCTCCAAATTCTCAGGGAGTTCTCTAGTAGCGACCTCGTCAAGAATTACATCTGATAACCCATTCAGAAACACATCTATATAAACCTGTTCGTTCCATTTAACTTCTGCCGCCAAAGACCTGAACTCTAGTGCATAGTCCACAAGTGTTCGATTGTCCTGTCTAAGGCGCAACAGTAATCTAGCTGCATTGACCTTTCTACCAGGAGGGTCAAAAGTTCTTCTAAACGCAGCTACAAAGGCATTATAATTATAGACTAGTGGATTATCATTCTCCCATAAAGGATTGGCCCATCTCAGAGCTTTCTCAATGAGTAAAGTAATAACAAATCCAACCTTCGCTCTATCTGTAGGATAAGAGCGGGGTTGTAATTCGAAATGGATGCTAATCTGGTTTAGAAAACCACGACACTTCTCCGGTGACCCGCCATAGCGTACTGGTGGGGTAATACGGGAAGAAGCACCTACAGTGGCTACCTCTAGACCTGAGACTGCAGGAGAAATAGAAGGAGTACGTGTCTCCTCAGGTGGGTTACTAGCACGAGACAAAAGTGCCTGTAGTGCTAGAGCCATCTGATCCATCCTATGCTCCATGGCGTCAAACCTGGGATCAGAAGAACCAAGCTGACTGTTTGTACCTGCAGGATCCATTGGCCCTGTCGTAATGTCAGGATCGGGACAGGGATCCAACACGCAGAGTACAAAGAGTGGAAAGGTACGTATACCGGGCCTTAGAATGGCCGGACTAACGTACCGAGAGTAATAGAGAATAGTCAGAGACAGGCCGAGGTCGAGGGAACGGGAAGACAGATAAGCGAGAGACAAGCCGGGTCAAGGGAGAACAGAGAAGCAGGGTAGTACAACAAGCCGAGTCAAAACCAAATAGAGCAAACTAGAATACCAGAGCACTGAGTGACTAGACAAGCTAGAACCACGACAGGGCAATGAGCTGAAGTGAGAAGTAAGCTTAAATACCCTGGCTCTGGATGGTAATCACGCCTCTGACAAGTACCGATTGGATATCGGACACTTGAGTGACAGGTCGCTCGTGATAGCGTCATGACGTCACGTATTGAGCGTCCTGCTAGAAAAGGACGTGGATTCCTCGCGGCCGGTGTTTAAGTGACTGGATGAACCGCGAGGAACGAAGGAAACAGCTCGCCTGGACGGCCAAACCACTAAATCTCTACCTCCCTTAGAGGTAGAGACCTCAGGTACCCTGACAGCTGGGCCAATATGCATCCCCTGCTTTAATTGCACAAATGCTCAATAAATCACGCCATGCGGCGGAATAAGTCTTTTGAATTTGAACTATCCCTCGGTAAAAAGGCATAGGCTGCTTTTCTGGGTCAGGGAGTGATTTCATTAAAGCACTAGCTTGAGTGGGGTTAAAAGCAACATATTTAGGAGGGGCCCGTTCTCCCCGACCCTTGTGTCCGAAGGGATCATCGATAGAACGATGAGCTGAGGCTCCCGCAGCTTCCAATGAGTCCTGGGATACCCTGTCATCCTCTTCCTCATCTATTTCTACGATTTGGGCCCTCCTGCGTGAGGGGCCCGCTTGAGGTGTCAGGACCGGGGGGTGAGAGGGAGTTCCAGATGCGGGGGTGGCTTGTGGGTCATAGTCTTGGGATAAGTAGTCACCGGGAAGTACCGGCATCAGGGCTGAATGACTGGGGGCCGCCATATTGGGGGCGTGAAAGGAAGCTGCATTGGGGTTAAGGGAAGAAGTGGCGGCCATGTTGGATGTGGGCACATCCGGGGCAGACTGTGCCGTACTGGGCATGACCGGAACCTGGGGAGTGGCTTGGGGAAGGGGGTATGGATAATTTGGATAGGGCAGGGCCATGGGATACGGGAAAGGGTATGGCCAGGCTGGGGAGGGCAGGAGAGTTGGGTGAGGATTTGGGAAAGAGGTGGGATATTGGGCCGGGGTGGGGGCGGTTACGGGAGAGGACGGAGAGGGATTGGTAGGGGTGGGTGCAGAAGGAGGAGCCGGAGCAAGGGAGGTGGGGGTAGTTAGCTGGGCGGATGCAGATGGGAGGGGATTATCAACGGAGAGAGAATGCAGGGAAGAAATGGCAGATGAAATGTTAGGATTAGGTACAGGAGGTAGCGTAGGGATGGATGAGGATGATGGGAATGTTAGAGACGGGGAAGGGGAAAAGAAAGATCCATCAGAATTCAGGACCGGGCAGACAGGGGAGGTGATGGGATGGGCTTCGGGAGGATTGGGAGTGGGGAACATAGTCAGCTGGCTATCACCCATTGCTGACTGAACCTTGGGGATAGACATCCCCTGGGCGCCATTTTGGGGCGCTGGCTGAGGGAATGCCCCAGCAACACAATTATTATGATACACAAACAATTTCACACCTTTGTGATTTATTTCTTCCTCAACCCAACCTTCCTGCTGAATAGCCTTCGCTACTCTGTACCATGCTTCAGCAGTCTTTAATAAATCGTTATCTGTGAGCTTGCCTTTCTTCTCTGTCAGTAATCTACGCCAGCTTTCTGGTTGTAATCTACCACATGAAGGCACAGCAATTTTACACACTTTAGCAATTCTTTCAACACCTTTAACCATTTCCTCTCCCTCTCTGTCTTCAACTAAATCACATGCGAGCCAGCCCCTACCGGGCTTACTCAATTCCTGCCCCATATTCCCCCTCCCCCTACACCAGCGTCCTAGATATAGGGAAAGACAAGGAAAGCTGAACAGGAACGTCTACAATGCTCGACTGCCACCTGAGGATTGTGGGCCCCCCTCAAGTGCGTCTTCCCAAAACGTAGACTAGTCACTGAATCCGCCTACCCGAGGTGGTAGACACGGATTGGAGCGAGGTGAGAAGTGTGTGACCAATCACTTCTCTATCAAGAGAAATAGGAGTGGCTAGAATAACAATATAGGAAGTGTAGAAAAGGTAGAAAGGTAAGGAGAAATCCTTAGAGACAGACACAGGAGTTTGAATGACTCCTAATTAAACAAACAAGACAACAATACAATTGAAATACAGTGCATGCATCACAGTTCAAATAAAATCAACAGTAATTCCTTTCCTTTACTCGTGTGACCTAAGTCACCTCCCTCAACCTCGTAGTGTCCCCGCTCGGAGAACGACTTCCTCAAGTCTCACTACCAGCGGCCACAGGAAACAGCAATCCTCTCCGACCCGAATCCTGTCTAGCCTCCCTCGTTACAGCAGTCCACAAGAATGTGGCCACCTCTATCCTCACTCCCGTAGTGCCCCTATAAAATCCCACTTATAAGTCTCACTACTACGTGGTGCTGGAGACAAGCAATGCCTGCTTGAATCCGCCCGCCACAAATAAAAGAAAATTGGAATTCCACCAGCCTCAGCGCTCGAAGCTGTGGGTTACCACCTCTCTGCAAGCAGAGTTACGTGCACAATGGAGCTAGCTAGGCTGTCAAAGTGACACAAGAAGGATCACAGGAAATTATGAGTCTACACAAAATCCACAGTTCCAACACTCCTCTTTTTCCATACAGCCACAGCTACGAGGCTCCTAAAAGAGGTAAACAGGCAAAGAAGAACCCCAGGAAAGCTTCCACAGGTCAACCCCCCTTTTTCCCTACAGCCACAGCCACGTGGCTCCTAAAAGGAGTAAACAGGCAACAGGACTCCAGGCAAATCCCCCGGGTCCACCCCCCTTATCCCAAAGGGGAAACAGACAAACACAGGACCCCCAGGAAAACTACCACGGGTCCACCCCCCTTTTATCCCAAAAAGGGGAAACAAATAAACATTCAGCCCGGGCACTTAACTAAAACAGGCCAATTCAAACACACCCAGGCAACAGATAGACTAAATGCAGGTAAACAAGTGAGTAACGAGACACCGGGCAAGATATTACCTGTCTTTGATGTCCTCCCGGGAAGCAGTCACAGACACGTGGACGGGTCAATCAAAGGGGCCGGAACATACCGGTGGCTCTGCAGTAGTCTCTACCGTGTACCTGGAGGTGATCAGTCTCCTTTCCTTCCCCCCGGATTCCTCCGTCCAACCGCGTCTTCCTTAGGACGGCTCACCGGCCGGACATAGCCCGATGCCCCACGTTGGGCGCCAAAGTTGTTATGGTACTTTTTAGCAGTAAACCAAAATGTTTAAATGTCTATCTGTTCCTGTCCAAATTAAGAAAATTGAATTGCGTATATACGCTGAAGTAATTAAGTCTGACACACGGAGTTCAGGTTAAAATAACTTCGAGAAAATTTATTGGCAAGTGAAGAAAAGCGGGCGCACAGGCCCTTTTAAGAGGCATTTTTCGTCATCATTGATTATCAGAATATCAGTAAATACACATCATTAATTGGATTAATTGTTAAGTGTCTGGATTAGTGTCCACCTATCAATATAATTAATTGGCTCAAAAACTAAGTGGTTAGCTATGTGTCCACCCACCGAGAGGTGGTATTGTTTGGACACGGGTGGGGACAAGGGGCTCAAGCGCCATTTCCCTTAGCATGAGGTTTACTCGGTGGAAAGGGGGGCTTGAGCGTCATTTTACACTGTCATGATGTCAGGTCTGTGGTCAGATGCAAGGTCTCTTATGAATAGAACATTTCATTACTACAGTGTTCTCATGGCCTTCAATTTATACTATGTTGCGAGTTAGGGGAAATTCAGCAGTTCCTGAGTTAGTCATGTCTTTATAGAAAATACAGTCTTTGTCCATTGTGTTAGATGTGCTGGGAAATTCTGTCATGTAATGTAGTTTTAAAATGAAGAAGTCAGGTTATGAGGACAAAATGGAGGATTTGTCATAGTATGAAGATAAAATGGAGTTAGTGCAATAATTCAATACAAGTTCAATAAAGATTTTTTAATAATTCTACATCAGATTGACACCTGTCCTCAAAGCCCATGATACACACTGGGGGGAGCTACTGTCCTCCCCAACCACTGCGCGGTGGGTGGGGGCCATAAATCACAATGGGGGGACCTACTGTCCTCCCCCCCTCGGCCCCCACCCCTGCGCGGTGGGTGGGGGCCATAAATCACAATGGCGGGGGCCTACTTTCCTCCCCCCGGCCCCCATCCCTGCGCGGTGGGTGGGGGGCATAAATCACAATGGGACGGACCTACAGATAGGAGTGGAGTATTGTTCATATCAGTTTAATACCTTCCGCGTCTCCTATCAGAGGACATGTATATGGCAGCCATTTTAGGAACCGCACACCTGGGACCCGAGCAAGGTCACCTCTTTCAACAGGCGACATGATTTGGCCCTGTAAAACTATCCTGGATATTCTCTACAAGTTCTATGGATATGGCATTGATTTATGTAACAGGGAGATGGAAGAAGATGCTTGGTCGGTCCTCTGACTTGAAATTTGGGGCACTGCGCGGGCAAGCTAATGTGCCACCAGATAGGAGTGGTGAGTTTAGTATTGTTCATATCAGTTTAATACCTTCCGCGTCTCCTATCAGTGGACGTGTAAATGGCAGAGATTTTTAATTGTTGAATCACCTCCCCTTTTTAGGCCAAGGTGGGAGGATGCTTAGACCACTGGTATATTGGTGCCATCTTGGAGGATTTTTTTTGGGTTTGGTTTTTGAAGCCACAGTGCTGCACCAGTGGGCCTAAATATTAGGCATGTACACATGCCTGAAAAATTTGGTATTGTTGCAGCCGCTGCTGTAGCAGCGGCCAGAAAAATTGATGTTTGTTTCACAGGCAGAAAGTGCCCTAAAACATGGCGGCTTGAACCCTAGTTGGTGGCGGATAAGTCACGCAAGTCAAACGTCATTCAGAGCTAAAATACAGCAGCGTGTGGACCATTTTTAGCCCAAGGCAGCTCATCTCATCAGGCCTTTTTTAATCGAATGTATCGCCCAGTGTCAGTCCCTTCGGGATCCATCCCTCATTCATCTTAATAAAGGTGAGGTAATCTAGACTTTTTTGACCTAGGCGACTTCTCTTCTCAGTGACAATACCTCCTGCTGCACTGAAGGTCCTTTCTGACAGGACACTTGAAGCGGGGCAGGCCAGAAGTTCTATCGCAAATTGGGATAGCTCAGGCCACAGGTCAAGCCTGCACACCCAGTAGTCAAGGGGTTCATCGCTCCTCAGAGTGTCGATATCTGCAGTTAAGGCGAGGTAGTCTGCTACCTGTCGGTCGAGTCGCTCTCTGAGGGTGGATCCCGAAGGGCTGTGGCGATGCATAGGACTTAAAAAGGTCCGCATGTCCTCCCTCAACAACACGTCTTTAAAGCGTCCTGTCCTTGCCGGCGTGGTCGTGGGAGGAGGAGGATGACTTCCACCTCTCCCCCTGTTAGATTCCCGTTGTGCTGTGACATCACCCTTATACGCTGTGTAAAGCATACTTTTTAATTTATTTTGCAAATGCTGCATTTGCCACTTTCTGCTTATACCGGGGGTCTAGTAGCGTGGACACCCAGTACAGGTCGTTCTCCTTCAGCCTTTTTATACGAGGGTCCCTCAACAGGCAGGACAGCATGAAAGACCCCATTTGCACAAGGTTGGATGCCGAGCTACTCATTTCCCGTTCCTCCTCCTCACTGATGTCATTGAAGGTATGTTCTTCCCCCCAGCCACGTACAACACCACGGGTACCAGATAGGTGACAACGAGCACCCTGGGATGCCTGTTGTGTTTGGTCTTGCTCCTCCTCCTCCTCCTCCTCAAAGCTACAATCCTCCTCTGACTCCTCTTCCTCACAATCCTCTTCCAGCGTTGCCGCAGGTCCAGCAAGCAATGCTGATAAGGCTGTTTCTGGTGGTGATGGTGACCACAACTCTTCCTCTTCCTCTTCACGCTCATCTACAGCCTGATCCAGCACTCTTCGCAGGACACGCTCCAGGAAGAAAACAAATGGTATGATGTCGCTGATGGTGCCTGGCAAACGTGGCAAAAAAATTCCCAGCTCCCCAGAGGCTGTCCTAGCACCCCGGTCATACAAAAAGTCATTAACAGCTTTTTCTTGTTGGAGCAGGCGGTCGAACATTAGGAGTGTGGAATTCCAACGTGTAGGGCTGTCGCAAATCAAGCGCCTCACTGGCATATTGTTTCGCCGCTGGATATCGGCAAAGTGAGCCATGGCCGTGTAGGAACGCCTGAAATGGCCACACACCTTCCTGGCCTGCTTCAGGACGTCCTGTAAGCCTGTGTACTTATGCACAAAGCGTTGTACGATCAGATTACACACATGTGCCATGCACGGCACATGTGTCAACTTGCCCAACTTCAATGCCGCTATCAAATTATTTCCGTTGTCACACACCACTTTGCCGATATCCAGTTGCTGCGGAGTCAGCCACTTTTCCACCTGTGCGTTCAGGGCGGACAGGAGTGCTTGTCCGGTGTGACTCTCTGCTTTCAAGCAAGTCAAACCCAAGACGGTGTGACACTGCCGTATCCGGGATGTGGAATAGTACCTGGGGAGCTGGGGGGGGGGTGCCGTTGATGTGGAGCAAGATGCAGCAGCACAAGAGGACTCAGCCGAGGAGGTTATGGAAGAGGATGGAGTAGGAGGAGTAGAGGAGGTGGCAGCAGGACTGCCTGCAATTCGTGGCGGTGTCACCAACTCCTCTGCAATGCCACGCATTCCTTGCTTGTCAGCCGTCAGCAGGTTTACCCAATGCGCAGTGTAGGTGATATACCTGCCCTGACCATGCTTTGCAGACCAGGTATCAGTGGTCAGATGGACCCTAGCCCCAACACTGTGTGCCAGACATGCCATGACTTCCTTTTGCACAATCGAGTACAAGTTGGGGATTGCCTTTTGTGAAAAGAAATTCCGGCCGGGTACCTTCCACTGCGGTGTCCCAATAGCTACAAATTTTTTGAACGCCTCAGACTCAACCAGATTGTATGGTAAAAGCTGGCGGGCTAATAGTTCGGACAAGCCAGCTGTCAGATGCTGGGCAAGGGGGTGATGCTGGGCAAGGGGGTGACTTCTTACGCTCAAACATGTCCTTGACAGACACATGACTGTGGGCAGATGAGCGGGAACTGCTCAAGGCGGGAGACGGAGTGGCGGATGGTTGAGAGGGGGCAAGAAGGACAGCAGTGGTTGACGTGGCTGAAGATGCTAGACCAGGAGGAGGATGGCGGCTTAGAGTAGGCGTGCTGCTTGTACTCATGTGTTGATCCCATAGGCGTTTGTGATGTGAGATCATGTGCCTACGCAAAGCAGTTGTACCTAGGTGGGTGTTGGACCTCCCACGACTCAGTTTCCTTTGGCACAGGTTGCAAATGGCATCGCTGTTGTCCGAGGCAGACACACAAAAAAAAGCCACACTGCTGAGCTCTGCAATGACGGCATTCTGGTGGTGGACACAGCATGCGTTGATTGGCGTGCTGTCGGGCTGACCCCGGGTGCCAATGCATGCTGCCTGACTGTGCCACTAGCTCCTTGCGACGACCCCCCCCGCTTCCAACTCGTCTCCTCCTCCTCTCTGTCTCCCCATCTGAACTTTCGCCCTGTTCTTCTTCTTGCCGAGCGGGCACCCACGTGACATCAACCGCTTCGCTTGTATCTGACAACTCAGAAAAGGAAGCAGCAGCGGGTACAACATCATCATCACACCGTACCTCCATGTGTTTAATGCTGCCTGCCTGAGACATATCCCTGTTATCTACATCCTCTAGCAATAATGGTTGCGCATCACTCATTTCTTCAAATGGGTGTGTGGATAACTCCTCTGACATACCAAGTAAAGCGGCTGTGGTGCTAGTTTTGGTGGTGGCGGCAGGCGGGTGAGTGGTATCTTGAGAGGTGCCTGAAGCTAAGCTGGAGGAGGATCAGGGGCGGGCTGGGCCGGGGGGCAGGGAGGCAATTGCCCCCCAGGCCGCCCGAAATTCTTTTAGGACCGGCCGCGGTGGGCCGGCCCTTTAAATGCTGCAGCCGCCGAGCGCTCTGTAAAGAGCGCTCAGACGGCTGCAGCAGCTTTTCCCTCCCTCCCCTCCCCTCCCCTGTAGGTGGCCGAGCTGCACTCCGGTCCGCGGTCCCGGCCGGAGTGATGGGAAGGTGCACACTGAGTGTGCACTTCCTGTCAGTCCGGCCGGGTACAGGAAACAGAAACTCCTGTTCCGCGCGGAACAGGAGTTTCTGTTTCCTGTACCCGGCCGGACTGACAGGAAGGTGCACACTGAGCACCTTCCTATCACTCCGGCCGGGACCGCGGACCGGAGTGCAGCTCGGCCACCTACAGGGGAGGGGGTAAGAAGAAGGGGGGGGGGGGGAGAGAGTAAAAAGAGGGGAGGGGGGAGAGTAAAAAGAGGGGGGGGGGGAGAGAGTAAAAAGAGGGGAGGGGGGAGAGTAAAAAGAGGGGAGGGGAGGGGGGAGAGTAAAAAGAGGGGAGGGGAGGGGAGGGGGGGGAGAGTAAGAAGAGGGGAGGGAGGGGGGGAGAGTAAGAAGAGGGGGGGGAGAGTATGAAGAGGGGAGGGAGGGAGGGGGGAGAGTATGAAGAGGGGAGGGGGGGAGAGTAAGAAGAGGGGAGGGAGGGGGGGAGAGTAAGAAGAGGGGAGGGAGGGGGGGAGAGTAAGAAGAGGGGAGGGAGGGGGGAGAGTAAGAAGAGGGGAGGGAGGGGGGGAGAGTAAGAAGAGGGGAGGGAGGGGGAGAGTAAGAAGAGGGGAGGGAGGGGGGGAGAGTAAGAAGAGGGGGGGAGAGTAAGAAGAGGGGGGGAGAGTAAGAAGAGGGGAGGGGGGGGAGAGTAAGAAGAGGGGAGGGGGGGAGAGTAAGAAGAGGGGAGGGGGGGAGAGTATGAAGAGGGGAGGGAGGGGGGAGAGTAAGAAGAGGGGAGGGAGGGGGGGGAGAGTAAGAAGAGGGGAGGGAGGGGGGGGAGAGTAAGAAGAGGGGAGGGAGGGGGGGAGAGTAAGAAGAGGGGAGGGAGGGGGGGAGAGTAAGAAGAGGGGAGGGAGGGGGGAGAGTAAGAAGAGGGGAGGGAGGGGGGGAGAGTAAGAAGAGGGGAGGGAGGGGGGGAGAGTAAGAAGAGGGGAGGGAGGGGGGAGAGTAAGAAGAGGGGAGGGAGGGGGGGAGAGTAAGAAGAGGGGAGGGGGGGAGAGTAAGAAGAGGGGAGGGAGGGGGGGAGAGTAAGAAGAGGGGAGGGGAAGGAGGGGGGGGAGAGTAAGAAGAGGGGAGGGGAAGGAGGGGGGGAGAGTAAGAAGAAGGGCGTAGTAAGAAGAGGGGGGGGAGTAAGAAGAGGGGAGGGGGAGTAAGAAGAGGGGAGGGGGGAGTAAGAGGGGCGGGGGGAGTAAGAAGAGGGGCGGGGGGAGTAAGAAGAGGGAAGAGAGGGAGTAAGAAGAGGGAAGAGAGGGAGTAAGAAGAGGGGAGGGGGGATAATAAGAGGGGGGAGTAAGAAGAAGGGGAGATAAGAAAAAGAGGGGGGTAAGAAGAAGAAGGGGGGAGTAAGAACAAGAGTGGGGAGTAATTAGAAGAGGGGGTAAGAAGAAGAAGGGGGAGTAAGAAGAAGAGGGGGGAGTAAGAAGAAGAGGGGGGAGTAAAAAGAAGAAGGGGGGTAAGAAGAAGAAGGGGGGTAAGAAGAAGAAGGGAGTAATAAGAAGAAGGGGGTAAGAAGAACAAGGGGGGGAGTAAGAAGAACACAGGGAGGAGGGATGGTAAGAAGAACACAGGGGGGGGTGAGAACACACAGAGGGAGGAGTGAGAAGAACACAGGGAGGGTGGAGGGGGGATGAGAAGAGCACAGGGAGGGTGGGTGAGTGTGAGAAGAGACCGCTAGGGGAGGGTGGGGGAGAGGAGAGACCACAAAGGGGCAGGGGAGAGCTCTAAGGGACAGAAGGGACAGCTCTATAGGACAGGGGGCAAGACAGGGAGCTCTTTAACACTACGCGCACACACACACACACACAATGCATCCCTATACATACACAGAAACACACAATGCATCCCTATACATACACAGAAACACACAATGCATCCCTATACATACACAGAAACACACAATGCATCCCTATACATACACAGAAACAGAACAGGCTTCCCTTACACACAGAGAAACACACAATGCATCCATTACACACACACACACAATGCAACCCTTACACACAAAGACAATGCATCATTTGCACACATACACAGAAACATACACTGCAAACCCTTACACACACATGCAAACACACACACTGTTTTTCTTACATACACACAGAAACACAATGCATCTCTTACACTCAATGCACACACATACAGACACACACCTTGCATCCCTTATGCATACAAACACAGATTCACACAATGCATCCCTCACACACAACCAGAAACACATAATACATCCCTTATACACAAATACACACTGTTCCACTACACACAAACACACTGCATCACCTGCACAAACTGGTATCCCTATACACTACATACCATAAGCACACATATTAGATAACACATAACACATCCCCTACACACTCCACTCCCTGTGAGCGAGCTCATGGGTGGGTGGAACATATAAGTGGACTTATGAGTGGGCCTTATGGGCATACTCACCGTCAGGCACTGGAGCCCAGACCTTGAGCTGTGTAAGAGGCCCCCAAAAAATTGAGCTGCTTCCAATTCTCCCAGAACGTTGAATTTTGTGACCACAGTTGCAAACAGCCTCCAGAGGTCCTGTTCTACACCAGACCAGTGGAGCCAAACTGCAGCCCATCATCATCCTCATCCAATTGTAAGTAGGCAATCTAGTATATTATTAGTGACACTAATCTATAATTTACCTCACATTAAAGGGACACTATAGCTTAATGAAGTGGTTCTGGTGTCTATAGCTGGTCCCTGCAGGCTTTTTAATGTAAACACACACTGTGTGCAGCACTGGCGTTAGTTCATATGGCAGATCATATGGGTGGGGCATTGTGATGTCACATGGGGGGGTGGCGCAATGGGCCACTTGACTGGTTTTGCCCCCCAGGCCTAAGGCTGCCAGCCCTCCCCTGAGGAGGATGGTGCGTCAAGGTTCCGAGCGGAGGCTGTACAAGATTGGGTGTCCTGTGTTAGCCAGTCAACTATGTCCTCAGAACTTTTCAAGTTCAGGGTACGTGGCTTCTGAAAACTGGGCATTATTCTAGGGCAAAAGGGAATCACAGCACCACGACCATGACGGCCCCTGTGGGGTGGCCTGCCTCTGCCTGTCATTTTTTGGGGGATTAGTGGTACTATGCGTGCAAGCTACTGTGAGACCAGATATGATTGGCAATGTGAACTGTAACAGTTCTGCAGAGCACACACTGTAGGCCTGACACACCCGCTTGAAGACAAGTAACTGCTATTCAATCTATAACACTGAAAAACAAATTTTGGTTTTAAAAGCATGCTATAGAGACACCAGATATGATTGGCAATGTGCACTGGAACAGTTCTGGAGAGCACACACTGAAGGAAGGACTGACAGAGCCGCTTGAAGGACACTGACTGGCTGCTATTAGCTTACACTAGAAACCTCTTTTCTTTGTAAAAGCACGCTATAGAGACACCAGATATGATTGGCAATGTGCACTTGAACAGTTCTGCAGAGCACACACTGTAGGCCTGACACACCCGCTTGAAGACAAGTAACTGCTATTCAATCTATAACAGTGAAAAACAAATTTTGGTTTTAAAAGCACGCTATAGAGACACCAGATATGATTGGCAAAGTGCACTGGAACAGTTCTGGAGAGCACACGCTGAAGGAAGGACTGACAGAGCCGCTTGAAGGACACTGACTGGCTGCTATTAGCTTACACTAGAAACCTTTTTTCTTTGTAAAAGCACGCTAAAGAGACACCAAATATGATTGGCAACTGTCAAAGCACGCTGGAACAGGTCTACAGAGCACACGCTGAAGTAGGCCTGACACCCAGACGCTTGCAGACAACTAACTGCTCTTCTATTACAGTGAAAAAAATATATTTCTTTTAAATCTAAAGCTTAAGCTATTGTAAAAACAGATATGAGTGGTGGCACTGGGCAAGAGGGCACAGTATCCACTGTGAACCTCACACAGAAGCTGGCAGGCAGGCAACTGCTCTTCTATTACAGTGGAAACAAAATTTTGGTTGTAAAAGCACGCTATAGAGACACCAGATATGAGTGGCAACTGTCAAAGTACGCTGGCAGGGTTGTGCAGGGCACACGCTGAAGGAAGGCCTGACAGAGCCGCTTGAAGGACACTGACTGGCTGCTATTAGCTTACACTGGAAACTTTTTTTCTTTGTAAAAGCACGCTAAAGAGACACCAGATATGATTGGCAACTGTCAAAGCATGCTGGCAGTGTTGTGCAGGGCACACGCTGAAGGAAGGCCTGACAGAGCCGCTTGAAGGACACTGACTGGCTGCTATTAGCTTACACTGGAAACCTTTTTTCTTTGTAAAAGCACGCTAAAGAGTCACCAGATATGATTGGCAACTGTCAAAGCACACTGGCACAGGTCTGTAGAGCACACGCTGAAGTAGGCCTGACACCCAGACGCTTGCAGACAACTAACTGCTCTTCTATTACAGTGAAAAAAAATTATTTCTTTTAAATCTAAAGCTTAAGCTATTGTAAAAACAGATATGAGTGGTGGCACTGGGCAAGAGGGCACATTATCCACTGTGAACCTCACACAGAAGCTGGCAGACAGGCAACTGCTCTTCTATTACAGTGGAAACAAAATTTTGGTTGTAAAAGCACGCTATAGAGACACCAGATATGAGTGGCAACTGTCAAAGTACGCTGGCAGGGTTGTGCAGGGCACACGCTGAAGGAAGGCCTGACAGAGCCGCTTGAAGGACACTGACTGGCTGCTATTAGCTTACACTGTAAACCTTTTTTCTTTGTAAAAGCACGCTAAAGAGACACCAGATATGATTGCCAACTGTCAAAGCACGCTGGCAGTGTTGTGCAGGGCACACGCTGAAGGAAGGCCTGACAGAGCCGCTTGAAGGACACTGACTGGCTGCTATTAGCTTACACTGGAAACCTTTTTTCTTTGTAAAAGCACGCTATAGAGACACCAGATATGAGTGGCAATTGTCAAAGTACGCTGGCAGGGTTGTGCAGGGCACACGCTGAAGGAAGGCCTGACAGAGCCGCTTGAAGGACACTAACTGGCTGCTATTAGCTTACACTGGAAACCTTTTTTCTTTGTAAAAGCACGCTAAAGAGACACCAGATATGATTGGCAACTGTCAAAGCACGCTGGCACAGGTCTGCAGAGCACACGCTGAAGTAGGCCTGACACCCAGACGCTTGCAGACAACTAACTGCTCTTCTATTACAGTGAAAAAAAATTATTTCTTTTAAATCTAAAGCTTAACCTATTGTTAAAACAGATATGAGTGGTGGCACTGACTGTGCAAATGGGCAAGGCATCCAACCTGACACAGAAGCTGGCAGGCAGGCAACTGCTCTTCTATTACAGTGAAAAAAAATTATTTCTATAAAATCTAAAGCTTAACCTATTGTAAAAACAGATATGAGTGGTGGCACTGACTGTGCAAATGGGCAAGGCATCCAACCTGACACAGAAGCTGGCAGGCAGGCAACTGCTCTTCTATTACAGTGAAAAAAAATGATTTCTTTAAAATCTAAAGCTTAACCTATTGTAAAAACAGATATGAGTGGTGGCACTGACTGTGCAAATGGGCAAGGCATCCAACCTGACACAGAAGCTGGCAGGCAGGCAACTGCTCTTCTATTACAGTGAAAAAAATGATTTCTTTAAAATCTAAAGCTTAACCAATTGTTAAAACAGATATGAGTGGTGGCACTGGGCAAGTAGGCACAGTATCCAATGTGAACCTCACACAGAAGCTGGCAGGCAGGCACCTGCAATTACATTACACAGGAAAAAAAAAAAAAAAAAAAGCAGCCTGATGTTATAGCCCTAAAAAGGGCTTTTTGGGGTGCTGTCCTTACAGCAGAGATCAGATGAGTCCTTCAGGATTGTAGTGGACACTGAATACCCTAGCCTAGCTATCAATTTCCCTATCTAATCAGCAGCAGCTAAACTTTCCCTCCTCTCACTAAGCATGCAGCTTCAGAATGAATCGAAAATGGATGCTGGGAGGGAGGTTGGAGGGTGTGGAAGGGAGGGAGTGCTGCTGATTGGCTGGAATGTGTCTGCTGACCGAGAGGCACAGGGTCAAAGTTTGCCCAATGATGATGAATAGGGGGCGGATCGAACTGCGCATGTGTCCGCCCGCCGCGGCGAACGCGAACACGCTAAGTTCGCCGGGAACTGTTCGCCGGCGGACAGTTCGGTACATCACTAACCGAGTACCTGTTATGTTTGACGATAGCTGACTTACAATAACATACCGTCTATTAATCAGCCAGGATTTATTGATCACAAGTCACATATTATGTTCGATCCCTTTGTTGATATCAAAATTCCTGCTGTAACATACACCCAACATGGCCGAACTCCACACACACACTGGGAAGAGAGCAAATCTAGGGGGTGTATCCATCCCAGCATGCCTTGCACACTTACTACAGGAGCTGGTTAGGGAAAAACTGTGCATTGTGCAAAGCTCTCCAAGAGGGGACTGCTGGTATACACCACAGTATCCACATAATAATGTAGTCACTAGTCTGTATAATAATACTGAGTTTCTATACAATGATAATAAACATGTCGCTCTGTATAATAATACTGAGTATCTATACGGTGATAATAAACATGTCGCTCTGTATAATGATACTGAGTATCTATACGCTGATAATAAACATGTCGCTCTGTATAATAATACTGAGTATCTATACCCTGATAATAATCATGTCGCTCTGTATAATACTGGGTATCTATAGGCTGATAATAATCATGTCGCTCTGTATAATAATACTGAGTATCTATACACTGATAATAAACATGTCGCTCTGTATGATAATACTGAGTATCTATACGGTGATAATAAACATGTCGCTCTGTATAATAATAGTGAGAATTTATACACTGATAATAAACATGTTGCTCTGAGAATCTATACACTGATAATAAAAATGTTGCTGTATAATAATACTGAGTATCTATACACTGATAATAAACATATCGCTCTGTATAATAATATTGAGTATCTATACGCTGATAATAAACATGTCGCTCTGTATAATAATACTGAGTATCTATACGCTGATAATAAACATGCTGCTCTGTATAATAATACTGAGTATCTATAATCTGATAATAAACATGTTGCTCTGTATAATACTGAGTATCTATACGCTGATAATAAAAATGTCACTGTATTGTGGTGGAATCTCGGTAAAAATAAATTTAGTAGGCCGAGATTACCACGTGGCATGTGTACGTGCATATGCTGACGTATCGATCAGTTGGTTGCACGAGGCAAGATACGATCAGTAGTGTACGGAGCATGTGCAAGAATACAGGATATAGTATTCCCCTCCTCCATTGTGCTGGACAGGCCATGCGGTCAAACAGGAAGTTAATTCTTATTTGTGTTGATTGGTTAAGAGAATGTGCGGGTGGAGCTTAATATGGGAGGAGTTATGTGCCTATATAAGGAGCCTGCACTATTGTCCGGGGCTCAGAACTTGCTGTATTTTGGTGACGTTAGTCCCTCTGAGTCCCGATCGGTGATCCAATAAAGAATCTCTTCCTTCCTGAAGAAACCTGTGTCCATCTCTCTGTGCTTCGCTTCCGTCAGTTTCTCCGGTATCATTTGGTGCATTGGCCGGGAAACTCATCGTTCAACGGTAGCTGACGTTCTCTACGGCTGCACCCCTGAACTTCTGCGTGGACCTCCCTTCGTCTCGGCGCCACTGGTCTGTTGTCCAGGAGATCATCGGCCTCTACGTAAGAAGTGCTGGGGTGTCCCCGTCGATGAGTGTGAACTCAGGTTCAGGAACGAGGAGGTAAGACAACTGCTGTTTTAGACGGCAGACCCACTAGGGGTATACCGATTGTGCGGTAGGCCCATAAGGGGTTATTTGTGTATGGAATCTGCCCCCTCTGTCGGAGGGAAGGAGCGAAGGCGCACCGCTCAATCGAACGCTCTTTAGTCAGACCGTTTGATTTGGTTAGTCAGGCGGGGTTCTGGTGTAAATAGCCCTAGCCGGACACCGGTGTCTTGTCTAGACTAGCGTTCTAGGGTGTATATTACGTTCGCTAGGTCGGAGGGACCGGGAGACTAAGCGGCGCCTGTGTAAATTCGGTTCGCTAGCTCTCAACCTATCTTGGCTAAGTGGGAAGGCGTGTAAATTTGGAACCCACTAGATTTTTGATAGTTATCGACTAAGAGGCGCCTGTGTAAATTCGGTCCTCTAGCTCGCTATATGTGGTGCTTGGGCAGTGTGGCTAACCAAAACGGGTGTACATAGTTTTAGGTAGTCCTTTAAAGGTACTGGCCAATAGTTTAGTTGGGAATTGTAAATGTGTTAAAGATTGTTTAGTAAAGTGTATATCTTGTTAGATAGCGCGAGCTCAGCCGTCTAGCGAGAGTGTTAATAGTGTGTTGCTGTATTATAGTGCACGGTACCATAACCCTGCATATTTACTGACACTGTATATAAGTACTAACCACTGTCGTCCATTGCATGTTTAACACCATAACCACTAATAATTGTATTGTGACCTTAAATTGTGCTTTGACCTATGCTAACCGTACTGTAACCGCTATTTGTAAAAGACGATGTTACTGGGGTGTGTTATAGACGGGTAATTCATATATAGAGAATTATAGCGTGGGTGACTGTATAGTTTCGCCAAAGGGCATAATATTAATACAAAAAGAGAAGTCCTGCGCTAAAGCAGCAAGGACTACAACACACATCAGCCCCAATATGTAGTAAAAACCAAAGAAAATAAAATGTTACTTGCGCTTTTTCCTTAATCCCTATGTATATTTAGACAAATGGAGGTCATTTAGTTGCTCCAATGGCCATTGGAGGGATGCCCGCCTGCCAACGTCAAGGCAGACCCCCCCTAAGCGGGTCCTAACACCGACCCTTCAGCCTGCTTCCTTGAGCTTCTGGCAAAGATATCTCTAATGAGACAGAAAGGGGTATTTTTTATATACACCCCTTTACTTATTAACCCTTAATAGGGAACACATGGGATGGGTAGCAGCATTGTAACCAGGCTGTGTGATACAAAGTAAATACAAATACAATACTTTTAAATACAATACATACAATACATCCCTCCAATGGCCATTGGAGCAACTAAATGACCTCCATTTGTCTAAATATACATAGGGATTAAGGAAAAAGCGCAAGTAAAATTTTCTTTTCTTTGGTTTTTACTACATATTGGGGCTGATGTGTGTTGTAGTCCTTGCTGCTTTAGCGCAGGACTTCTCCTTTTGTATTTGTATTTACTTTGTATCACACAGCCTGGTTACAATGCTGCTACCCATCCCATGTGTTCCCTATTAAGGGTTAATAAGTAAAGGGGTGTATATAAAAAATACCCCTTTCTGTCTCATTAGAGATATCTTTGCCAGAAGCTCAAGGAAGCAGGCTGAAGGGTCGGTGTTAGGACCCGCTTAGGGGGGGTCTGCCTTGACGTTGGCAGGCGGGCATCCCTCCAATGGCCATTGGAGCAACTAAATGACCTCCATTTGTCTAAATATACATAGGGATTAAGGAAAAAGCGCAAGTAACATTTTCTTTTCTTTGGTTTTTACTACATATTGGGGCTGATGTGTGTTGTAGTCCTTGCTGCTTTAGCGCAGGTCTTCTCTTTTTGTATTTGTATTTACTTTGTATCACACAGCCTGGTTACAATGCTGCTACCCATCCCATGTGTTCCCTATTAAGGGTTAATAAGTAAAGGGGTGTATATAAAAAATACCCCTTTCTGTCTCATTAGAGATATCTTTGCCAGAAGCTCAAGGAAACAGGCTGAAGGGTCGGTGTTAGGACCCGCTTAGGGGGGGTCTGCCTTGACGTTGGCAGGCGGGCATCCCTCCAATGGCCATTGGAGCAACTAAATGACCTCCATTTGTCTAAATATACATAGGGATTAAGGAAAAAGGGCATAATATTGATTATATAGTGACTGGTGTAACAGCTGTGTGTGTACGGGAATTCCCTGAGTGTTTATTGTGTTATTGTGTACGTTTCACTTGGTAACCGTACCACGTGGTGCTGTTGCCAGAGGAAACGGGTGTGACTGTTGAAAAGTACGTGTGTATAGTATTCGTTGTCAACGACGTTCCATTGATAAGTATGGGCGCGTCGCAGTCAACGATTCCGGATCCCTTAGGTTGTATGGTGAAGAATTTTAAAAAGGGATTCAAAACTTGTGATTTTGGGGTTAAATGTCTCCTGTACGTTTGGTCACTTTGTGTACTAGGGAGTGGCCTACTTTGGTTGCGGCATGGCCGCCACGTGGCAGTTTGGATCCAACTCTGGTACAGCGTGTACACGTGGCTGTGTCAGGTAGGCCTGAACTTTACGGGCAGTTTCCTTATATTGATTGTTGGAGACAGGCCGTAAATGACTCGCCAAAATGGATTCAGACATGCCACGAGGAGCAATGTCGCCTCATGGTGGCTAGGACTTGTTTGTCGACTAGGACTGGTGTTAGGCCCATTTTGGACACGCCCCCTGAGTCCGAGATCCCTTTGCCGCCCCCTTACTTTCCTTTAAGAGGAAGTGACGCAAATGCAGGAAGTCCTGCACCCCTCCCCTCATTGCCCTCATCCACTTCCGCTTCCTCCTCCAGTACAGAATCCACCCCCTCTCGTACTAAATCTCCCCTTCCGGAATCAGAGCCAACCCCCATTAGATCTGAATATCCTGATTTGGCGCCACTTCAGACTTCCGGTCAAGCTTCTTCTAGCTCGGCTCGAAGTGTTTTATTTACTACCTTTTCCCAAAATCAAGCTCCCACATCCTCATGCCCTATTTCTCCCCGACTGGAACCCATGACTGACGCCCCTCCACATAGCCCCATACAAACCCGACAACTGACCGGTACCCAACAATTAAAACATTATCAGATGCCTCTTCGTCTGAATCCCGGGTCAGCTTATATTGATGCCGCAGGTCAAATGGCACATGCTGACCCAGTCTTCGTATATGTCCCGTTCACGACAACCGATCTCTTAAACTGGAAGACCCACAATTCCTCGTATACTGAGAAACCACAAGCTATGACCGATCTGTTCACCTCAATAGTTCAGACACATAACCCGACATGGGCTGATTGCCAGCAGTTATTAATGACTTTGTTTAACAATGAGGAAAGGACAAGAATTAATCAAGCAGCCATTAAAGCGCTAGAGTATAAAGCCCGTGCTTTGAATCAAGCCAATCCATCAGCATGGGCCGCAACACATTATCCTAACACCGATCCCGACTGGAATGTAAACGGTGCTGATATGGTTCAACTCAGAGCCTATAGAGACGCTATAATTGCTGGCATGAAAGCCGGAGGAAAGAAAGCCATTAATATGTCGAAGACAGTTGAGGTGATTCAGAAAAGTGATGAAGCGCCCAGTGTCTTTTATGACCGATTATTGGAGGCATACCGCTTGTATACCCCCTTTAATCCGGAAGACGCAGATAATTCCCAAATGGTGAACTCCGCCTTTGTCAGCCAAGCTTACGGAGATATTAAGCGCAAGCTACAAAAGTTAGAAGGGTTTGCAGGTATGTCCATCACCCAACTAATGGAGGTAGCGAATAAAGTATATATGAACAGGGAAACAGAAAGTAAGAAAGAGGAAGAGCGCAAGATGCGTAAAAAGGCAGATATGTTAGCGGTAGCGATTGCAGGCGTAGATAGACGGGGCCCAGATAGAGGCGATAGTAGATGGAATAGGGAGCCCTTGAGTAGGAATCAATGCGCGTATTGCAAGGAAGAAGGGCATTGGAGGAATGAGTGTCCACAAAGAGAGCAGTACGAGAGAGACCAACCCAGGGCAGGTTACGGAAACTTTAGAGGCAGAGCGAGAGGTAGAGGAGGCCCCGGAGGGAGTGTTAGGGAAGATAGGTATTTCCCAGCAGCGCAAAGGTCCCGCGATAGAGAAGGTAGGGACTTTGTAGGATTGGCTGACACGGTCATGGAGGACTATTGATACCGACCGGGCTCCATCCCCCTTGGTCGAGCGGAGCCTATGGTCGATGCATCAATAGGGGGAAAAAGGAGTGCGTTCATGATCGACACTGGTGCTGAACATTCAGTGGTGACTAACCTAGTTGCTCCTCCATCTGGAAGGACTATTACTGTGATAGGAGCAACTGGAAGAAGTGCTGAAAAACTGGTTCTTAAAAGTCGACTCTGTACATTGGGAGGCCACGTAGTAAAACATCAATTCCTTTATATGCCTGAATGTCCAGTCCAATTGCTGGGACGTGATATGCTATCTAAGTTGCAAGCGCAGATTACGTTCCTACCAAATGGAACAACATCCTTAAAGTTTAATGGACCTTCAGGTATTATGACATTATCCGTACCAAAGGAAGAAGAGTGGCGACTTTATACAGCGTTGACTAGCCAAAACCCTAGGAGTGATGAGTCCCTATTCAACATACCAGGAGTTTGGGCAGAGAACAACCCACCAGGACTGGCCCGCAATATTCCACCTATTAAAATCGAACTAAAACTTGGGGTTTATCCAGTGAGCCTAAGACAATACCACATCCCGCAGAAGGCTAAGAAGAACATCCAATCTTATCTGGATAAGTTCATACGGTATGGTATCCTAAAATTCTGTACTTCCTCCTGGAACACCCCATTGCTGCCTGTTCAAAAGCCCGGTACAGATGAGTATCGACCTGTACAGGACTTGAGAGCAGTCAATGATGCGGTTGTTAGTATACATCCAGTTGTACCCAATCCATATAACCTGCTTGCTTTAATTCCGGGCGGGGCTACTTACTTTACAGTCTTAGATCTCAAAGATGCCTTCTTTTGCCTCCGAATTGCCGCAGAAAGTCAATGTATCTTCGCTTTTCAATGGGAAAACGCTGTAACGGGCTCAAAACGCCAAATGACCTGGACAAGACTGCCCCAAGGGTTTAAAAATTCACCTACCCTATTTGGTTCAGCTCTAAGTCAAGATCTACTGGATTTCGAGTCCATCCCAGGAGAGTGTGTATTGTTACAATATGTAGATGACTTGTTGATAGCAGCAGTTACAAAGGAAATATGTCAGCAAGCAACGCACGATCTACTACACATTCTCTGGAAGGCAGGATACAAGGTGTCTAGAAAGAAGGCTCAGTTGTGTTTGCCAACTGTCAAATATCTGGGATTCCATATCTCTGAAGGTCAAAGAATTATGGGGCCAGAGAGAAAAGAAGCTGTGTGCCAAATACCGACACCCAAGAATAGAAGACAAGTGCGAGAATTCTTGGGGGCAGCAGGCTTCTGTAGGATATGGATTCCCAGCTACGCGATACTGGCAAAACCTCTGTATGCAGCTATCAAAGGTACAGAGCACGACCCCTTCTTATGGACTCAAGAACAGCAAACGGCATTTGAAGATGTGAAGAAGGCTTTGATGAGTGCCCCAGCATTAGGTCTACCTGATCACACACGACCATTCTACCTGTATGTACATGAGCAAAGAAGAATGGCTGTGGGAGTATTGACACAGTACTTGGGATCATGGCAAAGACCTGTTGCCTACATGTCTAAGCAACTGGATGCAGTGGCCAGCGGACTTCCACCTTGTCTAAGAGCCGTAGCTGCAGCCGCCCTGCTAGTAGCTGAAGCCGATAAACTCACTCTGGGTCAAGAACTTTATGTACGAGTCCCACATGCAGTACAGACGTTGTTGGATTACAAAGGAAATCATTGGTTTAGTAATAGCCGTATGACCAAGTATCAAGCAATGTTGTGTGAAAACCCAAGAGTGCATTTAGAGACTGTAAACACCTTAAATCCAGCTACCCTTTTGCCACAACCTACTGAAAGTCAACATGATTGTTTGGAAGTAATGGATGAAGTATTTTCAAGTAGACCAGATCTTCGTGATTTTCCCATCCAGAACCCCGATGTTCAATATTATACCGACGGCAGTAGTTATGTGAAAGAAGGGATCCGCTATGCAGGATATGCAGTAACAACAATAGACAAGGTGATAGAAGCTCGGCCACTGGCGAAAGGAACATCAGCACAAAAGGCAGAATTGATAGCACTGACACGAGCGTTACAATTGGCTGAAGGTTTAAGAGTGAACATCTACACGGACTCCAAGTATGCGTTTTTAACCACTCATGCCGACGGAGCTTTGTATAAAGAAAGAGGACTATTGAATTCAGAAGGCAAAGAAATCAAGTATGCAGCTGAAATCCTACAACTATTGGAAGCAGTGTGGGAGCCGAAAGAAGTCGGTATCATACATTGTCGAGCGCATCTGAGAGGAGATGGTGATGTAACCAAGGGAAATCGGATGGCAGACAGTACAGCTAAGCGTGCCGCTGAATCGGGAAGACAGGAATATGTGGGGCATATAGCTGCTCTAATACCAACTCCACTGTCTCAATGGACTCCAGTTTATACAGCTCAAGAAGAGGAGTGGTTAAAGACTGAACCTGGAAAGTACTTGGAGAACAAATGGTATCAGTTAGAAGATGGAAGAATAGTCATTCCAGCATCACTAGCGGTAGAAATTGTCCAAAACTATCACAATGGGACACATTCTGGGAGAGACAGCACAGAAGAATCTCTCAGAAAACATTTCTACATACCAAGATTGTCCAACTTGACTCAGGCCATTGTACGAAGATGTGTAACGTGTGCTAAAAATAATGCAAGACAAGGACCAGTAAAGCCACCAGGAGTCCAGTTTATGGGGGGACTCCCCATGTCCGATCTACAAATTGACTATACAGTGATGCCTAAATCTGGTGGACATTGTTACCTGCTGGTGATTGTGTGCACCTATTCAGGCTGGGTAGAAGCATGTCCTACTCGTACAGAGAAAGCAGGAGAAGTTGTGAGATTCCTGCTACGAGAAATAATACCCCGATATGGACTACCCTGCTCTATAGGATCGGACAATGGTCCAGCTTTTGTTCATCAATGCCTACAACAACTGACTCATATGCTTGGTATAAAGTGGAGGCTTCATACGGCATATAGACCCCAGAGTTCTGGTAAGGTAGAGAGAATGAATAGAACTATTAAGAATCAGTTGGCTAAAATGTGTCAGGAAACCCAACTTAAGTGGAACGTTCTCTTACCCATAGCTTTATTGCGAATCCGCAGTACCCCTACCAGAAGGATGGGCCTCTCTCCTTTTGAAATCATGTATGGGCGACCACCTCCCGTACTTGGTAACTTAAGGGGGGATTTGAGTCAGTTGGGAGAAGGAATTACCCGGCAGCAGGTTGTAGAGTTGGGTAAGACTATGGAGGAGGTACAGAAATGGGTACAAGATAGATTACCTGTGAATATTTATCCCCCAGTTCATAGTTACCACCCAGGAGATCAAGTGTGGATTAAAGAGTGGAATAATGTACCGTTAGGGCCCAAGTGGAGAGGTCCTTATGTTGTTCTTTTGTCTACCCCTACAGCGATAAAAGTAGCCGAAGTGACTCTGTGGATACATCACTCCAGGGTTAAACCAGCAGCAGTCGATTCTTGGCAAGTTACAGCAGATCCAGAGAATCCCTGCAAGATCCGGTTAAAACGCACGACTCAGTCGGAGTAACGAGGAACTATTGTGGATTACAAATTTTATTGTTACAGAGATTTGGTGAAGTGAGTGTTTAGACGGCCATAATAAAGCCTGTCCGCTCACCGACATATAGTGTATAAGCCAGGAAAGTCTCGAAGGGACTCCTGTGAAGACGAGCAGAACTCCATTCCCTGCAGCCCTTACATCCTGGAAGCTGAGGTGCCTTCGCACGGACGAAGACTGAGGATGACGACGAAAGATGTGTTTATGATAATGTTTATTTATGTGTGTTTTTATATTCAGGAAGGTAGAGGTACCAACACTCCTAGCTGTGAGGTATGCATTAAGACTACGAGAACAGGTAACCATATTTCCCAAACCCTAATTTGGCATTCACAAAACGAGTGTAAAGGAGCTGTATCAAGATGTAGATACCTTAATATAGAATATAGTGTGTGCCATTTAGGAGTAGGAGAACCTAAGTGCTTCAGTCCGGAGTATCAACCTCGTACAATTTGGTTGACTCTCAGGAATGGAGATCCTCAGGGGACCCTAATTAATAAGACGGTGTTAGAATCCGTACATTCTTCGGGTGTTCTGCTATTTGATGTAAGGCGATAGCATGTAAGGCGATATCAAGTGGTAGAAAGCCGTGGAATGTATGTGGGGATCTTAGATGGGAGAGAACGTATGGGTCTAACGATAAATATATTTGTCCCAGTAGTAAAAATAAGTATGTGAGTCCTAGATGCCCAAATAGAGATTATAACTTTTGCCCATATTGGTCTTGTGTGGGGTGGGCAACTTGGGGACAGACAGTAGACAAGGACATGATTGTGACTAAGTTGCCTACCAGCCCATATTGTAAGTCTATGGAATGCAACCCAGTCCATATACTTATAAATAACTCCGACAAGTTCTTAGATACATATGGTAATTTATTTGGGTTTCAAATATATGGGACGGGTTTAGATCCTGGGACAGTATTGTTTATAGGGATAGAGACTGATACGGTATCCTCCCAAACTCATCAAGTATACCATTCCTTTTATGAAGAGATGAGTATAGATAATAAGATCCCCCATAATGCTAAAAACCTGTTCATTGATTTAGCTGAAAGTATTGCCGGTAGTCTTAATGTTACCAACTGCTATGTGTGTGGAGGTACTAACATGGGAGACCAATGGCCTTGGGAAGCAAAGGAGGTAATGTCCGGTTCTGAGGCAGTTGACCAACTAATATCTGCACAAGCCGATTATCATATGAGTGTTAGAGGTAAATCTGAGTGGAGATTAAAGACCTCCATCATAGGTTATGTTTGCATAGCAAGGAAAGGAATGATGTATAATACTTCTGTAGGAGAATTAACTTGTCTAGGGCAAAAAGCTTATGATGATGATACAAAGAATACAACTTGGTGGTCGGCTTCAAATGTCTCAGAACCATCTAACCCGTTTGCTAGATACGCCAATTTAAAGGATGTGTGGTTTGACCTATCCATCACATCTACCTGGAGAGCCCCAGCAAATTTGTACTGGATCTGTGGTAAGAAAGCCTATTCGGAGTTGCCACAGGACTGGGAAGGGGCCTGTGTGTTGGGTATGCTCAAACCATCCTTCTTCTTGTTACCTATTGAAACAGGTGAGACTTTAGGTGTTAAAGTGTATGATGTGAATCATAGGAAGAAAAGGGGACCCATAGAGATAGGCGCCTGGGAAGATAATGAATGGCCTCCCCAGCGTATTATAGATTATTATTGGCCAGCCACGTGGGCAGAAGATGGTACCTTTGGTTATAGAACCCCTATTTATATGCTCAACCGTATTATAAGATTACAGGCGGTGGTTGAGATCATTACTAACGAGACATCACAAGCGCTCAATCTTCTAGCGAAGCATAATACCAGGATGAGGACAGCAGTCTACCAGAATAGATTAGCCTTGGATTACCTTTTGGCAGTAGAGGGAGGTGTATGTGGGAAGTTTAACCTGAGCAATTGCTGTCTTCAAATAGATGACGAAGGGCAAGCAATAGCTGAGCTTACTAGCCATATGGTTAAACTAGCGCATGTGCCTACTCAGGTATGGAAAGGGTACAATCCAAGTAGTTGGTTTGGTAGCTGGTATGAGTGGTTTGGAGGGCTTAAGGCAGTGGTAGGTGGAGTCCTACTGATTTTAATGTTGTGTCTACTCCTGCCGTGTCTTATACCCTTAGTAGTTAGGTCTGTGCAAAGTTTGATAGAAAATATAGCAGAGAGGAAGGCTGCTGCACAGATAATGGCAATTTATAAATATGAGGCTCTAGATCAGGGAGAACCAATGCAGGAAGATGAGTGTTGAAGATTCACATCATAAGATAAGTCTGGTCTGGTTCAAGGTAACTTGCGGTGTATGCAAACTAAGGTTAAGTGATGCCTCAAGTAATTGTGAAATATCAAGAGGCATCAAAGGGGGGAATGTGGTGGAATCTCGGTAAAAATAAATTTAGTAGGCCGAGATTACCACGTGGCATGTGTACGTGCATATGCTGACGTATCGATCAGTTGGTTGCACGAGGCAAGATACGATCAGTAGTGTACTGAGCATGTGCAAGAATACAGGATATAGTATTCCCCTCCTCCATTCTGCTGGACAGGCCATGCGGTCAAACAGGAAGTTAATTCTTATTTGTGTTGATTGGTTAAGAGAATGTGCGGGTGGAGCTTAATATGGGAGGAGTTATGTGCCTATATAAGGAGCCTGCACTATTGTCCGGGGCTCAGAACTTGCTGTATTTTGGTGACGTTAGTCCCTCTGAGTCCCGATCGGTGATCCAATAAAGAATCTCTTCCTTCCTGAAGAAACCTGTGTCCATCTCTCTGTGCTTCGCTTCCGTCAGTTTCTCCGGTATCAGTATAATAATACTGAGTATCTATACACTGATAATAAACATGTCGCTCTGTATAATAATACTGAGTATCTATAAACTAATAATAAACATGTCACTCTGTATAATATTACTGAGTATCTATATGCTGATAATAAACATGTCTCTCTGTATAATCATACTGAGTATCTATACGCTGATTATAAACATGTCGCTCTGTATAACAATACTGAGTATACACTAATAATAAACATGTCGCTCTGTATAATAATACTGAGTATCTATACGCTGATAATAAACATGTGGCTCTGTATAATAATACTGAATATCTATACGCTGATAATAAACATGTCGCTCTGTATAATAATACTGAGTATCTATACGCTGATAATAAACATGTCGCTCTGTATAATAATACTGAGTATCTATACGCTGATAATAAACATGTTGCTCTGTATAACAATACCGAGTATCTATACCCTGATAATAAACATGTCGCTCTGTGATGGAATTCCATTAAAATAAAAGTTTAGCAGGCTAAGATTGCCACAAGGCATATGTAGGTACATGTGTTTGTAGTATCAGTTAGTTAGTTACACGTAGCTAAGATACTGTCATCACTGTACTGAGCATGTGCAGGAATGTAGGAACTGGAATTACGCGTCCCTCTCCTTTGTTTCAGATGAGCCACGTGGTTAGACCGGATGGATGAGTTTAGACTCTATTCATTGAATAGGTTAAGGGAATGTGTGGGCGTAGTTAATAATGGGAGGAGCTACAGTGCTATATAAGGAATGTACTCTATGTATTCAGTGCTCAGATCTTTGCTGTTTTTGGTGACATTAGTCCCTCTGAGTCCCGGTCGGTGAATCGAATAAAGATCTCTACCTTCCTGAAGAAACCTGTGTCCATCTCTCTGTGCTTGGCCTCCGTCAGTTTCTCCGGTATCATTTGGTGCATTGGCCGGGAAGCTCGTCGTTAACGGTGGCTAGGAAGCAGAGGCGTGAGACGGTCTATCTTTGCCCACGCTCCCTACGGCTGCACCCCTGAACTTTTGCGTGGACCTCCCTTCGTCTCGGCATCACTGGTCTGTTGTCCAGGAGATCATCGGCCTCTACGTAAGAAGTGCTGGGGTGTCCCCGTCGATGAGTGTGAACTCAGGTTCAGGAACGAGGAGGTAAGACGACTACTGTTTTAGACGGTGGACCCACTAGGGGTATTGGATACCGATTGTGCGGTAGGCTCATAAGGGGTTTGTATTGTGTATGGAATTGGCCCCCTCCAGTGGAGGGAAGAAGCGAAGGCGCACCGCTTATAATTAGACGCCCTGTAGTCAGCCCGTCTAATCTTGGTATGGAGTCAGGCTGGGTCCTGTGGAAATAGCCCAAGCCGGACACCGGTGTCTTGTCTAGACTAGCGTATCTAGGGTGTATATTCCGTTTGCTAGGTCGGAGGGACCGGGAGACTAAGCGGCGCCTGTGTAAATTCAGTTCGCTAGATCTCAACCTATCTTGGCTAAGTTGGAAGGCGTGTAAATTTGGAACCCACTAGACTATTGATAGAGTAGATAGACTAAGAGGGTTTTGTTGTAGTTCGCTATGTGTGGTGCTTGGGCAGCGATGGCTAACCAAAACGGATGTAAATAGTTTTAGGTAGTCCATCGAGGTACTGGCCAATAGATTAGTTGGGAAATTGTAAATGTGTTAAAAATTGTTGTAGTAGAGTGTATATCTTGCTAGATAGCGTGAGCTCTGCCGTCTAGCGAGAGTGTGAATAGTGTGTAACTGTATCATAGCGCACGGTACCATAACCATGTAGTATAATTACTGATACTGTAAATAACTACTAATAACTGTCGTTTATGTTGTATGTTTAACACATAACCACTACTAACTGAACTGTGACTTTAAAACTGTTCTTTAACCAATGCTAACCGTACTATAACTACTGTTTGTAAAGACGATGTTACTAGGGTGTGTTATAGACGTGTAATTCAAATACTGAGAATTATAACGTGGGTGATTGTATAGTTTCGCCAAAAGGTACAGTAATAGTTATTTAGTGACTGGTGTAACAGCTGTGTGTGTACGGGAATTCCCTGTATGTTTTGTTGTGTGCGTTTGGCATAGTAACTGTACCATGTGGTGCTGTTGCCAAGGGGAACGAGTGTGACTGTTGGAAGTGTGTTTGTTTTGCTACTGTTGGAGACGACGCTCCGTTGCAAAGTATGGGTGCGTCGGATTCAAAGATCATTGATCCCTTAGAATGTATGTTGAAGAACTTTAAAAAGGGATATAATGTATATGATTTTGGGGTAAAGATGTCTCCAACACGCCTGATTACTTTATGTAGTAGGGAATGGCCACGTGGTAGTTTGGTTCCTAATCTGGTGCAGCGCGTACACGTGGCTGTATCGGGTAGGCCTGAACTTTACGTCCAGTTTCCGTATATTGACTGTTGGAAGCAGGCCGTAAATGACTTGCCAAAATGGATCAGGGTATGCCACGAGGAGCAATGTCTGCTCATGGTGGCCAGAAATCGGTTGTCCACTAAGACTGTGATTACGCCCATTCTGGACACGCCCCCGGAGTCAGAGATCCCTACGCCGCCCCCTTATTCCTCCACTACAGGAAGAGGAAGAGGAGGTGCTGCTGTTAATACTACTCCCCATGTTCCGTTGTGTCAACCTACCCCCTCCTCTAGCTCAGAGTCTAGCCCACTTGTTTTAAACCCTCCCCTTCCGGTACCTACCCCTATTAACTCCACCTACCCAGATTTGGCGTCATTTCTAGTTCCTGGTCAGGCTCCTCCCAGCCCGGCCCGGAATATTCTACTTACTGATCTTCCCTTCAGTAATGAAAAAGCGTCCCTTTCCCCTCGTCTTACTACCCCTCGACCGGAACCCCTAACAGACATTCCTCAACGAAGCCCCATACTAACCCGACAACTGACCGGTACCCTCCAACCCCGACATTATCAACGGCCTCTCCGACTGACACCGGGCCCGACACATATTAACGGTGAGGGCCAGTTACAACATGCTGATCCCATATTTGTTTATGTTCCCTTCACTACAACTGATTTATTTAACTGGAAGACCCATAACTCCTCCTACACCGATAAACCTCAAGCCATGACAGATTTGATTACGTCTATAATCCAGACACATAATCCTACTTGGGCTGATTGCCAGCAATTACTTATGACATTGTTCAATAACGAGGAAAGAATGCGGATAAATCAGGCGGCAATTAAAGCGCTTGAGGAAACGGCCCATACCCAAAATCAGGCCAACCCGGCAGCATGGGCCGCAGCCCATTATCCAAATGCAGATCCGAAATGGAATGTCAATGGTGCAGACATGGCCCATTTAAAAGCTTACAGGGACGCTATTATTGCTGGCATGAAAGCCGGTGGGAAAAAGGCGATCAATATGTCTAAGACGGCTGAGGTATTGCAGAAATGTGATGAGTCGCCCAGTGCCTTTTATGATCGATTATTGGAGGCATACCGGTTGTATACCCCCTTTAATCCAGAGGCTCCTGAGAATTCCCAGATGGTTAACTCTGCCTTTGTCAGCCAGGCCTAGCGAATAAGGTATATATGAATAGGGAGACAGAAATGAAAAAGGAAGAAGAGCGAAAGATGAGAAGGAAAGCAGGCATGCTAGCAGTAGCTATCGCAGGCGTAGATAGAAGGGAAAAGGAAGTGTATAGGGGAACTGAGAAAAGTGAGAATAAGTGGAATAGGGAGCCTTTAAGTAGGAACCAATGCGCGTATTGTAGGGAAGAATGGCATTGGAGAAGTGAGTGTCCACAGAGGGAACAACATGAGAGAGATAGGACAAGGGCAGGATATAGCAATAATTATAGGGGCAGAGCGAGAGGAAGAGGAGGCCCTGGAGGAAATGGTGGGAATAATAGAGGAAGCGTTAGTGGGGATAGGTATTACCCAGCAGCACAGAGACCCCGAGAAAGAGAAGATAGGGACTTTGTGGGTTTGACTGACACTGTCATGGCAGACTATTGATACTGACCGGGCTCCATCCCCCTTGGCCGAGCGGAGCCTATGGTCGATGTAGCAATAGGGGGAAAAAGGAGTTCTTTCATGATCGACACTGGTGCCGAACATTATGTGGTGACTGACCTAGTCGCTCCTCCTTCAGGAAGAACTATCACCGTAATAGGAGCAACTGGAAGGAGTGCTGCTAAACCGGTTCTTAAAAGTCGACTCTGTACACTGGGAGGCCACGTAGTAAAACATCAGTTCCTTTATATGCCTGAATGTCCAGTCCAACTTCTAGGACGAGATTTGTTGTCAAAGTTACAAGCACAGATAACATTTCTGCCTAACGGAACGACATCCTTGAAGTTTAATGGACCCTCAGGTATAATGACATTATCAATACCAAAGGAAGAAGAGTGGCGACTTTAGTGTTGGCTAGCCAAAACCCTAAGAGTGATGAATCCTTGTTTAATATAACAGGAGTGTGGGCAGAGAGTAACCCACCAGGACTTGCTCGCAATATCCCACCTATCCGGATTGAACTAAAGCTTGGGGTTTATCCAGTGAGCCTGAGACAATATCATATTCCACAGAAGGCCAAGAAGAACATACAATCTTATTTGGATAAGTTCATAAGGTATGGTATCCTAAAATTCTGTACTTCCCCCTGGAACACCCCATTGTTGCCTGTTCAAAAGCCCGGGACAGATGAGTATCGCCCTGTGCAGGACTTGAGAGCAGTCAATGATGCGGTAGTAAGTATACATCCAGTTGTTCCCAATCCATATAACCTGCTTGCTTTAATTCCGGGTGGGGCCACTTACTTCACAGTTTTGGATCTCAAAGATGCCTTCTTTTGCCTACGAATTGCTACGGAAAGCCAGTGTATCTTTGCATTCCAATGGGAAAATGCTGTAACGGGCTCGAAACGTCAGATGACTTGGACAAGGTTGCCCCAAGGGTTTAAAAATTCACCTACCCTATTTGGATCAGCATTAAGTCAGGACTTACTAGATTTCAAGTCCATCCCAGGAGAATGTGTATTACTACAATACGTAGATGATTTGTTGATAGCAGCAGTTACAAAAGAGATATGCCAGCAAGCAACATATGATTTACTGCACATTCTTTGGAAGGCAGGATACAAGGTGTCCAGGAAGAAATCCCAGTTGTGTCAGCCAACTGTCAAGTATCTGGGATTCCATATCTCTGAAGGTTAAAGGATAATGGGGCCAGAGAGAAAAGAATGCCAAATACCAACACCCAAGAATAGAAGACAAGTGCGGGAGTTCTTGGGGGCAGCAGGCTTCTGTAGGATATGGATTCCCAGTTATGCGATATTGGCGAAAGCCCTTTATGCAGCTATAAAAGGCACAGAACACGATCCCTTCCTGTGGACTATTGAACAGCAGAAGGCATTTGAGGATGTTAAGAAGGCATTGATGAGCGCCCCAGCATTAGGTCTACCTGATCATACACGTCCATTCTACTTATATGTACACGAGCAAAGAAGGATGGCTGTGGGAGTACTGACACAGTACTTGGGATCATGGCAACGACCTTTTGCATATATGTCTAAACAACTGGATGCAGTGGCCAGTGGTCTTCCACCTTGTCTAAGAGCCGTAGCTGCCGCCGCCCTGCTGGTAGCTGAAGCTGATAAGCTCACTCTGGGTCAGGAACTCTATGTGCGAGTCCCGCACGCAGTACAGACGCTGCTAGACTATAAAGGCAATCATTGGTTTAGCAATAGCCGCATGACTAAGTATCAAGCTATGTTATGTGAAAACCCGAGAGTGCATCTTGAGACTGTTAATACCTTGAATCCAGCTATCCTTTTGCCACAACCTACTGAGAGTCAACATGATTGCCTGGAGGTGATGGATGAAGTGTTCTCAAGTAGACCGAACCTTCGTGATTTTCCCATCCAGAATCCTGATGTTCAGTACTATACGGACGGCAGTAGTTATGTGAAAGAAGGGATTCGCTACGCAGGATATGCAGTGACAACCATAGACAAGGTGATAGAAGCTCGGCCATTGTCAAAAGGAACATCGGCACAGAAGGCAGAACTAATCGCACTCACACGAGCGTTACAATTGGCTGAAGGATTGAGGGTGAACATCTATACGGACTTTAAGTATGCATTTTTAACCACTCATGCCCATGGAGCCTTGTATAAAGAAAGAGGACTACTGAACTCAGAGGGTGAAGAAATCAAATACGCAGCTGAGATATTACAATTATTGGAAGCCGTATGGGAACCGAAAGAAGTTGGTATCATACATTGTCGAGCGCATCTGAAAGGTGATGGTTAGACATGTGCAATTCGTTTCGGTCCGAATGTGTATTCGGACGAATTTCGGGAATTCGGACATTCGGATGCTTCCGAAGTTCCGAAGTTCGAAGTGGCCGAACTTCCGAAGTTGCCGAAGTTCGGAAGTTCCGAAGTGCTGATATCCCGAAGTTCCGAAGGTCCGAAGTTGTCGAAGAGCCGAAGTTCCGAAGTTCCGAAGTGCCGAAGTTCCGAAGTGCCGAAGTGCCGAAGTTCCGAAGTTCCGAAGTGTCGACGTTCCGAAGTGTCGAAGTGCCGAAGTGTCAAACGAAAACAAGAGAGAGGGCGGGAATTCATTATGTGAATGATGACAGGAATCTTAATCAATAAGGCAGTACAAAAAGGGTTGTTCACAATGTGCACAAATAAAATATAGAATTTAAAAAAAAATTAAAAATTAAAAAGCTAATTCCTTTTGTGCAATGTGTGTGTGTTTACAAAGTAAAAGAGGGGTACCAGTAAAAAATAAATAAATCTATATTTATATATTTTTATATGATATACTTAATATATCATATTGTATAAATATATAAATATAGATTTTACTTTACAGCCCTCCATATTTTGATATACCGTATTTTTCGCTCCATAAGACGCACCTCACCATAAGATGCACCTAGTTTTTAGAGGAAGAAACCCAGAAAAAAAATATTCTGAACAAACTGTCCCATAGTGTTTCTTACTATGGGACAGTTTGTACAGAATATTTTTTTCTCCCCTGTCCCATAGTGTCCCCCCTCCCATAGTCTTCTCCTCTCTCCCATTGTCTTCATCTCCCCCCCTCCCCATAGACTTCATCTCCCCCCCTCCCCATAGACTTCATCTCCCCCCCTCCCCATAGACTTCATCTCCCCCCCTCCCCATAGACTTCATCTCCCCCCTCCCCATAGACTTCATCTCCCCCCCTCCCCATAGACTTCATCTCCCCCCTCCCCATAGACTTCATCTCCCCCTCCTCCCCATAGACTTCATCTCCCCCCCTCCCCATAGACTTCATCTCCCCCCCCTCCCCATAGACTTCATCTCCCCCCTCCCCATAGACTTCATCTCCCCCCCTCCCCATAGACTTCATCTCCCCCCCTCCCCATAGACTTCATCTCCCCCCCCTCCCCATAGACTTCATCTCCCCCCTCCCCATAGACTTCATCTCCTCCCCTCCCCATAGACTTCATCTCCCCCCCCTCCCCATAGACTTCATCTCCCCCCCCTCCCCATAGACTTCATCTCCCCCCCCATAGACTTCATCTCCCCCTCCCCATAGACTTTATCCCCTCCCCATAGACTTCATCCCCCTCCCCATAGACTTCATCCCCATACTGTCCCCCTCCCCCTGTCCCATAATTACTTACCTGTCTTGCAGCGTTGGCCGGCAGCACAGGGCGCACCGCGGTAGTGGAACTTGAATTTCATGTTCCGGTTTCCGGCGGGACTGAAAGGAAGTGCGCACTCAGCTTGTGCACACTTCCTTTCAGTCCCGCCGGAAACCGGAACATGAAATTCAAGTTCCACTACCGCGGTGCGCCCTGTGCTGCCGGCCAATGCTGCAAGACAGGTAAGTAAAGCTTCATATTCGCTCCATAAGACGCACAGACATTTCCCCTCACTTTTGAGGGGAAAAAAAGTGCGTCTTATGGAGCGAAAAATACGGTATTTATTTTATCGCTCTTCCTGATTTACCATCAATTGGTTACTTTTTTTATGTGCAATGTAATGCTTACTTGCCCAATCCGGTTTCACTATTCCCTGTCCAATGAAATTAGCAAATGTTTAGTTTGATGTTAGAGGACAGCCAATTAATGGTGATTTTGTCACTGACACTTGGCCAATGAAAACACACAGAGTCATTAAGGTGGAATAGCAATAAATCAGGCTGTCAGTTGTTGTTTTGCATTAATTTGACCAGACGGCAGGCTAGTTAGTTGTGATAGCACAAAGAGACTGAGAAAGGTAAACAACATTCCATTTATTTATTTTTTTAAGAGGGTGAGAGAGTTTGTGTCTTTGCAAGACAGCCTGATTGCCAGAGTCAGTGTCTCTCTGCTGCACTGTGATTTTACTGAAGTAACTTTTTACTGAAGTTACTTTTATGGGACTTGATTTTACCGAATTGTATTCAGCTTTATTTTATTTATAATAATAAATTGGTTTCCATTTCAACTTTCATCTGTCTGGCGTTCTAAATGAAAGTGAAGGTACCAGCAGCAAAGAAAAATTTTCGGAGGTTCCAATAGAAAGTCCTGGTTTCCCACTGCTTACAAACCTGAAGTTTGAGCCAACTATTAAGTGGCTCTGGATATGTGAGTAAGACCATTACTTACTGCACAAATACTATATGTCAACAATATTACCCTATGTCTTTCTTTTTGTTTTAACATTTTAGATTGACAGACCAAAGTTGGGGTAAAGTTGTTTTATATTGAGTGCTCTCACCAATTTTACATATTTTCTATATCACTGTTTTTTTTGTGGAGGTGTGGCCCACATAGGTGATTGTAGCACCATTTATATTTTTAGGGATTTTTTTATTCATCTTTTACTGTTAATTAATTTTGTGTTTTTTAGCTGTTGGCAGGTAGCCTGATTGATTGCTACAGTGATACATTTTGTATTTTTTTATTTTCTTTTTTCTGTGATTTAATTTAAATAAAAAATTCATAACAGAAAATAAATCATAATGGACCGTCAACATCCTCCAAGTCCTCACATTCTCCCCTCAAGCAAAGTTACTGAGGAAACTGGTAGCCGCCATATCGCTGCTGGTAGTACCACTACTAGCTCCTCCACCAGTACAGGTAGTGGTACACTTGCTTCCTCTTCAACTCACCTGAAGCGGAGGCAAATGAAACAGCAAGAGCTGCTAGCGCTTCCAATTCCTGCAACCAGAGCCAGCAGTAGCACTAGAAAGAGTTCTAGCCCAGTTAGCCCAGTTAGCCCACCTATGAAACTGAAGAGGGCAGAGAGTGAAACTGCAGGTCTCAATGTTCAGCCATTTGGCACCAAAAAGCAGCAGCAGATGCCTTCCAGTGGCAGGTTGAGAGGTCTCCTAGGTCCACAAAGCAGCCAGCATCCAAATCTCGTAGACAGCTGTTTACTCCCCTCACAACCACCAGCATTGCTAGTAGTGACAGTAGTACCTCTACCTCCACTACTGCCTGCTCCACTGCTATGTTTTACAGCAGCTGGGCAGTTTCAACACAGCCTGTTACCGCTGCTCATCCATTTAGGCAGCCTAAGAGGGAGATATTGGAGTTAGAGGAGGAAAAAAATGCTAGTGCTACTCATGCCACCACCACTACTACCCCTGCTACTGCCACCATCTCTCATAGCATCAGCAGCAGCACAATAATTGATGACATAATACAAGAAGATATTGTAGTTCCCAGTAGCCAGAGAGAAGAGGGAATTGATCAGTTTGCCCCAATTTCAGCTGCTGGTGACATATCTTTGTTTCTCAGCAGCAGAGATATGGACCAAGGCTCTAGTCTAGGTAATGAGCAACTAGACTATGATGATAAGCCTGAGGATCTCTCTTTTGAAGATAGTCCACCACCACCCACTCAGTCTCCCCTACTGATATCTGCCCCCCCAACTCGAGCAGTGCCAACTGCCTCTCCAGTTGATTGTGAAATTGCACAGTCTTCCACCCCCATAACTAGTAGTGGCACTCGTCGTTCCACAGTGTGGGAACATTTTTCAACAATTGGAGACGGCCGTCTGGCAAAATGTAAACTGTGTGGTAGGGAAGTCGGCCGTGGGAAGGTGTTGGGTCATCTTACTAACTCTGGGATGAACCACCATCTTCGTACACACCACAAGGCCATCTTGCTAAGGCAAGAAAGCAGTGTGGCGCCTCCATCTAGCAGTACTAGGAGAAGTAGTAGTGCCACCACCACTAGCCATGTCAAGAGGAAGGGGGATCATCGAACTTCTGCTGCAATGTATAGTCCCACCAGTCATCCAATTCATGCTGCACAGCCTACCCTAGAAAGTTTTCGTGGGTTTCACTCTAGGGGGATGTCCAGGCAGCAGTCCAGGAAAATTACTCGGATCATTGCTGAGCTGATAGTCATTGGAGGTGCCCCTTTTAACATGGTAGAAGGGGAGCCCTTCAAGCATCTTATGGCGGCTGTTTCACCGTAATATGTAATTCCATCGCGCACAACTTTTATCAGGAACATAGTGTCAGGATCGGGACAGGGGTCCAACACGCAGAGTACAAAGTGTAGTAGGTACGTATACCGGACCTTAGAATGGCCGGACTTAACGTAAGGAGTAAGTAGAGAATGGTCAGAGACAAGCCGAGGTCGAGGGAACGAGAAGACAGGTAAGCGAGAGACAAGCCGGGTCAAAGGATAACAGTGATAAGCAGAGTATACAAACAAGCCGGGTCAGAACCAAAGAGACAATAGACATACAAGAGCACTGAGTGACTAGACTGGCTAGAACCACGACAGGGCAATGAGCAAATGCGGCAAGCTCTATTAAATACCCCGGTTCTAGGAGGTAATCACACCCCCGACGAGTCCTGGTTCGTGTTCAGGGTTTGAGTGACAGGTCGAGCCGGCTTGGCGCCATGACGTCGGCTACTGAGCGTCACGTCATAAAAGGGCGTGGATCCCTCGCGGCCGGCGTGTAACCGACCAGAGGGACCGCGAGGAACGGAGGAAACAGCCCTTCTGAACGGGAAAACGTCTAAGTCTCTCCTCTTATCAGAGGTAGAGACTACAGGTACCCTGACACATAGTGCCCTCACTCTACCGTTCCTGTGTTGCGGTGTTGAAGGAGCATCTGGCAAAGGCTGGTGGCCAGTCAGTGCACTTCACAACTGATTTGTGGAGTGCTCCTAGTGTCCAACATGCTTTCCTGTCCTTGACAGGACATTGGTGGCAGCCCAAGGTATCAGGAGATGTCACCACGTCATGCACAGAGAGCAAGCACTGCTCCTTCCTCCTCCATGCTGAGATGATGGACGAACAACATACCTCAGCAAATATTTTGCAGGCACTAAAAAAGATGGTGATGCAGTGGGTAGGACATCAGGCAAACACACAGATGGGTTTTGTGGTGACTGACGGAGCAGCAAACATGGTGAAGGCTCTCCGTGATGGTAGCTTTGTAGCCGTGCGTTGCTCAGCTCATATCATTCATTTAGTAGTGAAGGCTGCTATTGAACACAAAAGCAGTGGACGGTTGGCAACCCTGCTTGAGAAATGCAGAAAGATTGCTGGCCACTTCCACCGTAGCGTGAAGGATAGCCAACTCCTGAGAAATGAGCAAAAGAAGGCAGGCATTGACCAGCATCGTCTCAAGCAAGATGTAGGGACTAGGTGGAACTCCACTTTGGAGATGCTGGAGCGCATCCTGGAGCAGCAGATAGCAATCAATGCCATGTCCTATGAGCATTACATCGGGATCGATAGCTCCTTAGTCAGGGAGGATTGGTTAATGATTGGGCAGCTAGTAGCAGTCCTTAGGCCATTCAGGGATGTTACAGAGAATTTAAGCCAAGAAAATGCGAGCCTTGGTCAAGTAATTCCCTTGTTCACCCACCTCTCAAATAAGCTGAGTCGCTTAATTTCTAAAAAGGAAGTGGTACCTGGTGGCCAACTACTTGGTGATGTTGCTGCACTTGTTAGGAGGCTCCAGGAGCAACTAACACGTAGGTTCAATGAGCGCATGGAGTCCTGCCAAGAGTTGATGCTTGCATGCATGTGTGACCCAAGAATAAAGGGCAAGATGGCACTCCACATGAATTCCCTGACCGCTTGGAGGGATAAATTGATTGACAGGGTGCGTGATGTGCAAAGAAAGAGGTTAAGGTTGTTTGAGGAAGAAGAGCTGGAGGAGCCTGATAGTGTGCCACCATCATCTACCAGTGTAAGCAGCACTGCTCAATCCACTGGAGCTGCTGCGTTTTGGGCTGAAGCCCTGGATACTTTTGTTGGACCCACTACGGTTCCCTCAAGAAAAGGAAGTAGTGCTGAAGAGATGGTGAAGGCTTTCCTTGGTGAACCACCTATACCCCCTACTACAGATCCTTTGAGCTTTTGGGATGAGAAAAGGGATGTGTGGCCTGCTCTCTCTCTGTTAGCCCAGGAGCTCCTTTCTTGTCCCCCAAAAACTGTCCAGAGTGAACGTGTGTTACGGGAAACATACTTTGCCCTCAGCGGTCCCAACTGGCACCGCGGCTCATGGAGCAAATGGCTTTCCTAAAAGTCAATCTGCCCAAGTTGGGTTACCCCACTCTTAGCTTTGACACAGATTAAACTACTTTGTCCATACCCTCCATCTGTTTTTCTCTCTTTTGTCATTATTCTATACTTCTACGTTAAGCCCGGCCACTCTAAGGACCGGTAATACGCTTACTATCTTTCCTTAGTAGATATCTGTGTCTCAGGTTTGCGTGTTGGAATATACCTTCCTTGACAGTGTTTTCTCTTCTGTTTAATCGTTCACTCAAGCCCACTTTATGACGTACTCCTTATTGATTGGCCACAATACACGTAGCTAATCTATTATGCACCCAACGACTACTATGATTGGTCCAAGTATTGTTCTATCTACACATGGGATCCTATTTAAATCCTTCTAGGATTCAGTCACTTGTTTTCTCCTGAGGAAGGTACCATGTTAGCGCTGAAACGTGCTTTGGGTTTTGGGCTTTAAGTTCTTTTTTTCTTTTTTTTTTTTACTCACGTAACTCACTATGGAACGGGTGTTTGTTCTTTGTTTACCTTAATTTATTGATTGATTTAGTTTTTTTATGTATCGCACTAGCTAGTTGTTTAAAAATAAAAAGCATTCAGAGAGGCACTATCCAATTCATACCACACCCACTACTTTATAATACAAAATTTATGTTTTTCTTCTTCTGAGTTCTGAACAAAATTGCAAATATCATTGCTCTTAATTTGTTGAATTGATCTAAAGAAATAGTGTACTGGGTTGTGTAATAGTTTGCCAACTCCTCGTCGATGTGTTCTGGATGGAACAGCTCCGTACTCGCTTGAAATATGAAATTTGGCTTCTGAAGATGGACAACTCACGGAGGTGCCATAACAGCCATTGCCGTGGACTTTTTTTCGACTTGGATATGACTCTGCTTTGTGACCTAAACGAGAGACAGGAGGATTCCCTGACCGATGGTTGGTTGGTAAGTAATGGTATGGCAACACGTCAGGCAATGACATTCCATCACCTGCACTCTTAACACTCCCATCACTACTCACATGCAGTAACACACCCAGTAAGCTTGATCTCAAACACACCTGTGCAATTCACCATTGCTGTGGATAAGGTATAACACAATTCTAACACTAAATAAGTTATGAATGCACACAGTAGCCACAACTTCTATACTTTTACTTGTGCACAACCTGCCCTGGGTTTAGTGCACTGCTTAACTTTCACTGAACTGCTTCCAATCGATATAAAGTTGGAGAGGCAAGTGTACTTCACATTCACACTATAAACTGACATGACAATCCTCCGCACTCTTCCCATATGTATATTCACAACAATTCATATCTCCAACAGGTGACACAAGATATGGATTCAAGGCCTGGCCGCTCGCTTGTCACACAGCATCTTTGTCTTGCCGAGAAAGCCTACAATGAGACCTGGTCCTTAATTAACTGAACTTTTAGATCACACTTGTGTGGCCGTGCTATACTCTCCCCAAAAGGTCGCTGGCATTGTCATTGACTGTTGTTGCCAACATATTTTGGTGCATCAGGGGATTCGTTCAGAATCATACATGAAGACTTCCAAGGTAAATAACCTTTTTTGATCATAAGCGTGTGTAGATGGGCAATGGACAGGCCTCTACCCCCTCTACTCCCTCAATGTCCCCCCTCCCACCTCACTCTGATCTTCACACCAGATATTGATTGACAACCATCTGGTGCCTATTTTCTAACATACCTGTGACTTATCTGCACCATGTCGCTTTAACCCATGTATCACAACTCAACTTTGAATTCTATGTGTCGTCAGAAATGCTTCAGACTTGAGAAAGGGAGGTTCTCCCGAAAGCGTTTCATTAATAAAAATCTGTTAGTCCAATAAAAAAGGTATTACAAGATACAAATTTTATCTTTTTTACATCTACATCACTGGACTAATACGGCTACAATCTCTACTTTAATACTTAAAAAGACACTATAGTCACCAAAACAACTACAGCTTAATGTAGTTGTTATGGTGAGTATAATAGCTCCCTTCAGGCATTTTCATGCAAACACATTGCCCCTAGGGACACCTCCAATTGTCAGATGGCCACTGGAGGTGCTTCCTGGTTCAGTGCTGCACAGTAGGCAGCAGTGCCATTCAGCATCTCCATGCTCTGCATGGGAACACTGATTTTATTCTCATAGAGGTGCATTGATTGAATGCATCTCTATGAGGAGGTGCTGATTGGCCAAAATGGGGCATGCCAATTTTAGCCAATCCAAAGCTTTTCCATGGATTGGCTAAACATTGTCAATTTTTATGTCACCAAGGGGGCGGGGCAGCGCCATCTGACCAAGGGGGCGGGGCAGCACCAGCTGGAAATAAGGTGAGTTTAACATTTTTTATAAGGGGGTAAGCCACCTAAATGGTGGGTTTAACACTATATGGTCAGGAATACATGTTTATGTTCCTGACCCTATAGTATTCCTTTAACCATATAAGTTATGAATTAAAAAGAAGAAACCACAATAATCAATAAATTAAATATGCTTTATTATACAATGAAACTATATATATATCTAGTTAAGAAGGAAATATAATATATATCATATACAATCAAAACTGTTTGTATATACACACACATCGAAAAATCTAATTCACAATTTAAAAAAATTACATTGTGCATTGAAAAGCTGTTCCCTTTCAATATATGTTTATTTTACATATACACAAGAGCCGTTATCTTTATAATAAATAAATATATATTTTGTGAAGTGAACTTTAGGAATGAAAACGTTGCTCAGAGTGCTTCGTTAATGAACAATACATCTCTTAGGAAAAAATGAAACTAAGGCTATGCAGTTATAGAAACATAGAATGTGACGGCAGATAAACTCGTACAATTTGGAAAATTAGGTCATGTAATTCAATAAGGCCAACAGACCTCATGACACATGGTGCCAGGATAAACACCAAGCATGTTTGATTTTGTGGTTAGTACTAGTAAAATAGTTATTTTAAACATTCGTGACACCAATTACAAAGTGGCTGACAAAGCACATGACTGACTAGTACTACTAACCAGTAGAGAGGATAACAAGTCTAAAAGCATGGATACAGCACACGCATAGAATGATATTTGGTATGATAAAGGAGGGGTGGAGGATATTGGTTCGGACTCCGATGATCCAGACAATGGAGAAACACGACGCACGATTTCATCAATAATGGAAACTCTCATGTTCTCCATCGCCTGGCGCTGCTCTGTGCTGACCCGGGACACCACACGGTCCATTTCGGTCGACAAGCTTAGACTCATGATGGCCCAGGTCTGCCTCCTTATGGCCCGGGTCTGCTTCATTATGGCCGAAATCATATCCTCCATCAGCTCCTCCATTCGCCGCATGGATCCTCCTGGGCCAGGTGAGGACTCTGACTGGAGAGGTGGTAGTGGCTGGACAGGTGGCGGTGTGATTTGTGGTTCTTCTACAGTCACACTGTGGGCAGTCTCAAAGACAGACCCTGGGCCCATTTCCTCCTCCAGGGAGCAGGCAAAATATTCTGAGGACAGCGCCGCCTCAATCACACTGTCCTCATGTGACTGGAGGACAGGTAACTGAAGCGAGCTGCCCTCTTCGCCTCTCCCAACAGACTGCATTGGACCTGAAATAGACAAGATAGGCAATGTTATTAATATGCAAACACATTGATTTGTGGACATGTTGTAGACATTACTACATGTGGCTGTAAAAAGAATAGTGTTACTCTAGGACATTTTGAAATTTCTATCTAAGGCGGATTTATATTTGTATTCCAAATTTGTATTCCTAACGCTATAGTGATACCGGAGAAACTGACGGAAGCCAAGCACAGAGAGATGGACACAGGTTTCTTCAGGAAGGAAGAGATTCTTTATTCGATTCACCGATCGGGACTCAGAGGGACTAATGTCACCAAAATACAGCAAGTTCTGAGCCCCGGACAATAGTGCAGGCTCCTTATATAGGCACATAACTCCTCCCATACTAAGCTCCACCCGCACATTCTCTTGACCAATCAATACAAATAAGAATTAACTTCCTGCTTGACCGCATGGCCTGTCCAGCACAATGGAGGAGGGGAATACTACATCCTGTATTCTTGCACATGCTCAGTACACTACTGATCGTATCTTGCCTCGTGCAACCAACTGATCGATACGTCAGCATATGCACGTACACATGCCACGTGGTAATCTCGGCCTACTAAATTACCACATTCACTCACCACATTCCCCCCTTTGATGCCTCTTGATATTTCACAATTACTTGAGGCATCACTTAACCTTAGTTTGCATACACCGCAAGTTACCTTGAACCAGACCAGACTTATCTGTGATGTGAATCTTCAACACTCATCTTCCTGCATTGGTTCTCCCTGATCTAGAGCCTTATATTTATAAATTGCCATTATCTGTGCAGCAGCCTTCCTCTCTGCTATATTGTCTATCAGGCTTTGCACAGACCTAACTACTAAGGGTATAAGACATGGCAGGAGTAGACACAACATTAAAATCAGTAGGACTCCACCTACCACTGCCTTAAGCCCTCCAAACCACTCATACCCAGGGCCGGCCTTAGGCATTTGGGCGCCCTGTGCAAAAAATCTTCACAGCGCCCCCCCTTCCCGTCCCCCCTCCCCCACTCCTTACCCCTTCCCACACACCCTGTCACACACACACACACGCAGACAGTCTCACACACACACACACAGTCAGACACACACACACACACACAGTCAGACACACACACTCACTAACAGACAAACACACTAACAGACACAGACACACTAACAGACACAGACACACACTAACATACACAGACACACACTAACATACACAGACACACACTAACAGACACACACTAACATACACACACTAGCATACACACACTAGCATACACACACTAGCATACACACACACACTAACATACACACACACACACTAACAGACACACACTAACAGACACAGACACACTAACATACACACTAACATACACACACACTAACATACACACACACACACACCCACATTAACAAATTTTTTAACATTTATTTAGACCCCCCCAGCCTCCTTACCTTTGGGAATGCTGGGGGGGGGGTCTCTTCCTCCCTGGTGGTCCAGTGGCTGCTGGGCTGGGCGGGCGGCGCTGGCGAGGGAGCACTTCCTCTGAGCTGTATGCTCAGCTCCCTCGCGCGCTGCAGAGTGAGGCTGGGAGCCGGAATATGACGTCATATTCCGGCTCCCAGCCTCACTCTGCAGCGCGCGAGGGAGCTGAGCCTACAGCTCAGAGGAAGTGCTCCCTCGCCAGCCGCCCGCCAGCGCCGCCCGACCGCCCAGCAGCCAGGCATGTCTGTTAGCCGCAAGGCTAACAAGACATTTGCCCTGGGCATTTGGGGGCGGCTTTTTTTGCCGCCCCCTGGAAAATGCCGCCCAAGGCAAATGTCTTGTTAGCATTGCGGCTAACAGACATGCCGTGTGAGCTATGCGGCCGCAGGGCGCCCCCTGCACCATGGCGCCCTGTGCGGCCGCACAGCTCGCACACCCCTAAGGCCGGCCCTGCTCATACCAGCTACCAAACCAACTACTTGGATTGTACCCTTTCCATACCTGAGTAGGCACATGCGCTAGTTTAACCATATGGCTAGTAAGCTCAGCTATTGCTTGCCCTTCGTCATCTATTTGAAGACAGCAATTGCTCAGGTTAAACTTCCCACATACACCTCCCTCTACTGCCAAAAGGTAATCCAAAGCTAATCTATTTTGGTATACTGCTGTCCTCATCCTGGTATTATGCTTCGCTAGAAGATTGAGCGCTTGTGATGTCTCGTTAGTAATGATCTCAACCACTGCCTGTAATCTTATAATACGGTTGAGCATATAAATTGGGGTTCTATAACCAAAGGTACCATCTTCTGCCCACGTGGCTGGCCCATAGTAATCTATAATACGCTGGGGAGGCCATTCATCATCTTCCCAGGCGCCTATCTCTATGGGTCCCCTTTTCTTCCTATGATTCACATCATACACTTTAACACCTAAAGTCTCACCTGTTTCAATAGGTAACAAGAAGAAGGATGGTTTGAGCATACCCAACACACATGCCCCTTCCCAGTCCTGTGGCAACTCCGAATAGGCTTTCTTACCACAGATCCAGTACAAATTTGCTGGGGCTCTCCAGTTAGATGTGATGGATAGATCAAACCACACATCCTTTAAATTGGCGTATCTTGTAAACGGGTTAGATGGTTCTGAGACATTTGAAGCCGACCACCAAGTTGTATTCTTTGTATCATCATCATAAGCTTTTTGCCCTAGACAAGTTAATTCTCCTACAGAAGTATTATACATCATTCCTTTCCTCGCTATGCAAACATAACCTATGATGGAGGTCTTTAATCTCCACTCAGATTTACCTCTAACACTCATATGATAATCGGCTTGTGTAGATATTAATTGGTCAACTGCCTCAGAACCAGACATTACCTCCTTTGCTTCCCAAGGCCATTGGTCTCCCATGTTAGTACCTCCACACACATAGCAGTTGGTAACATTAAGACTACCGGCAATACTTTCGGCTAAATCAATAAACAGGTTTTTAGCATTATGGGGGATCTTATTATCTATGCTCATCTCTTCATAAAAGGAATGGTATACTTGATGAGTTTGGGAGGTTACCGTATCAGTCTCTATCCTTATAAACAATACTGTCCCAGGGTCTAAACCCGTCCCATATATTTGAAACCCAAATAAATTACCATATTTATCTAAGAACTTGTCGGGGTTATTTATAAGTATATGGACTGGATTGCATTCCATAGACTTACATTATGGACTGGTAGGCAACTTAGTCACAATCATGTCCTTGTCTGCTGTCTGTCCCCAAGTTGCCCACCCCACACAAGACCAATATGGGCAAAAGTTATAATCTCTATTTGGGCATCTAGGGCTCACATACTTATTTTTACTACTGGGACAAATATATTTATCGTTAGACCCATACGTTCTCTCCCATCTAAGATCCCCACATACATTCCACGGCTTTCTACCACTTGATATCGCTTTACACGCATCAAATAGCAGAACACCTGAAGAATATACGGATTCTAATACCGTTTTGTTAATTAGGGTCCCCTGAGGATCTCCATTCCTGAGAGTCAACCAAATTGTACGGGGTTGATACTCTGGACTGAAGCACTTAGGTTCTCCTACTCCTAAATGGCACACACTATATTCTATATTTAAGTATCTACATCTTGATACATCTCCTTTACACTCGTATTGCGAATGCCAAATTAGGGTCTGGGAAATATGGTTACCTGTTCTTGTAGTCTTAATGCATACCTCACAGCTAGGAGTGTCGGTACCTCTACCTTCCTGAATATAAAAATACACATATAAAAACATTATTAGAAACACATCTTTCGTCGTCATCCTCAGTCTTCGTCCGTGCGAAGGCACCTCAGCTTCCAGGATGTAAGGGCTTCAGGGAATGGAGTTCTGCTCGTCTTCACAGGGGTCCCTTCGAGACTTTTCCTGACTTATACACTCGTTGGTGAGCGGACAGGCTTTATTATGGCCTTCTCACTCACTTACCAAATCTCTGAAACAATAAAATTTGTAATCCACAAGGTTCCTCGTCACTCCAACTGAGTCGTGCGCTTTAACCGGATCTTGCAGGGATTCTCTGGATCTGCTGTAGCTTGCCAAGAATCGACTGCTGCTGGTTTAACCCTGGAGTGATGTATCCACGGAGTCACTTCGGCTACTTTTATCGCTGTAGGGGTAGACAAAAGAACAACATAAGGACCTCTCCACTTGGTACATTATTCCACTCTTTAATCCACACTTGGTCTCCTGGGTGGTAACTATGAACTGGGGGATAAATATTCACAGGTAATCTATCTTGTACCCATTTCTGTACCTCCTCCATAGTCTTACCCAACTCTACAACCTGCTGCCGGGTAATTCCTTCTCCCAGCTGACTCAAATCCCCCCTTAAGTTACCAAGTACGGGAGGTGGTCGCCCATACATGATTTCAAAAGGAGAGAGGCCCATCCTTCTGGTAGGTGTACTGCGGATTCGCAATAGAGCTATGGGCAAGAGAACGTTCCACTTAAGTTGGGTTTCCTGACACATTTTAGCCAACTGATTCTTAATAGTTCTATTCATTCTCTCTACCTTACCAGAACTCTGGGGTCTATATGCCGTATGAAGCCTCCACTTTATACCAAGCATATGAGTCAGTTGTTGTAGGCACTGATGAACAAAAGCTGGACCATTGTCCGATCCTATAGAGCAGGGTAGTCCATATCGGGGTATTATTTCTCGTAGCAGGAATCTCACAACTTCTCCTGCTTTCTCCGTACGAGTAGGACATGCTTCTACCCAGCCTGAATAGGTGCACACAACTACCAGTAGGTAGCGGTGTCCACCAGATTTAGGCATTACTGTATAGTCAATTTGTAGATCGGACATGGGGAGTCCCCCCATAAACTGGACTCCTGGTGGCTTTACTGGTCCTTGCCTTGCATTATTTTTAGCACACGTTACACATCTTCGTACAATGGCCTGAGTCAAGTTGGACAATCTTGGTATGTAGAAATATTTTCTGAGAGATTCTTCTGTACTGTCTCTCCCAGAATGTGTCCCGTTGTAATAGTTTTGGACAATTTCTACCGCTAGTGATGCTGGAATGACTATTCTTCCATCTTCTAACTGATACCATCTGTTCTCCAAATACTTTCCAGGTTCAGTCTTTAACCACTCCTCTTCTTGAGCTGTATAAACTGGAGTCCATTGAGACAGTGGAGTTGGTATAAGAGCAGCTATATGCTCCACATATTCCTGTCTTTCTGATTCAGCGGCACGCTTAGCTGCACTATCTGCCATCCGATTTCCTTTGGTTACATCACCATCTCCTCTCAGATGCGCTCGACAATGTATAATACCGACTTCTTTCTGCTCCCACACTGCTTCCAATAGTTGTAGGATTTCAGCTGCGTTCTTGATTTCTTTGCCTTCTGAATTTAATAGTCCTCTTTCTTTATACAAAGCTCCGTGGGCATGAGTGGTTAAAAACGCATACTTGGAGTCCGTGTAGATGTTCACTCTTAAACCTTCAGCCAATTGTAACGCTCGTGTCAGTGCTATCAATTCTGCCTTTTGTGCTGATGTTCCTTTTGCCAGTGGTCGAGCTTCTATCACCTTGTCTATCGTTGTTACTGCATATCCTGATAGCGGATTCCTTCTTTCACATAACTACTGCCGTCGGTGTAATATTGAACATCGGGGTTCTGGATGGGAAAATCACGAAGATCTGGTCTACTTGAAAATACTTCATCCATCACTTCCAAACAATCATGTTGACTTTCAGTAGGTTGCGGCAGAAGGGTAGCTGGATTTAAGGTATTTACAGTCTCTAAATGCACTCTTGGGTTTTCACACAACATTGCTTGATACTTGGTCATACGGCTGTTACTAAACCAATGATTTCCTTTGTAATCCAACAACGTCTGTACTGCATGTGGGACTCGTACATAAAGTTCTTGACCCAGAGTGAGTTTATCGGCTTCAGCTACTAGCAGGGCGGCTGCAGCTACGGCTCTTAGACAAGGTGGAAGTCCGCTGGCCACTGCATCCAGTTGCTTAGACATGTAGGCGACAGGTCTTTGCCATGATCCCAAGTACTGTGTCAATACTCCCACAGCCATTCTTCTTTGCTCATGTACATACAGGTAGAATGGTCGTGTGTGATCAGGTAGACCTAATGCTGGGGCACTCATCAAAGCCTTCTTCACATCTTCAAATGCCGTTTGCTGTTCTTGAGTCCATAAGAAGGGGTCGTGCTCTGTACCTTTGATAGCTGCATACAGAGGTTTTGCCAGTATCGCGTAGCTGGGAATCCATATCCTACAGAAGCCTGCTGCCCCCAAGAATTCTCGCACTTGTCTTCTATTCTTGGGTATCGGTATTTGGCACACAGCTTCTTTTCTCTCTGGCCCCATAATTCTTTGACCTTCAGAGATATGGAATCCCAGATATTTGACAGTTGGCAAACACAACTGAGCCTTCTTTCTAGACACCTTGTATCCTGCCTTCCAGAGAATGTGTAGTAGATTGTGCGTTGCTTGCTGACATATTTCCTTTGTAACTGCTGCTATCAACAAGTCATCTACATATTGTAACAATACACACTCTCCTGGGATGGACTCAAAATCCAGTAGATCTTGACTTAGAGCTGACCCAAATAGGGTAGGTGAATTTTTAAACCCTTGGGGCAGTCTTGTCCAGGTCATTTGGCGTTTTGAGCCCGTCACAGCGTTTTCCCATTGGAAAGCGAAGATACATTGACTTTCTGTGGCAATTCGGAGGCAAAAGAAGGCATCTTTGAGGTCTAAGACTGTAAAATAAGTAGCCCCACCCGGAATTAAAGAAAGCAGGTTATACGGATTGGGCACAACTGGATGTATACTAACAACCGCATCATTGACTGCTCTCAAGTCCTGCACAGGTCGATACTCATCTGTACCGGGCTTTTGAACAGGCAGCAATGGGGTGTTCCAGGGGGAAGTACAGAATTTTAGGATACCATACCGTATGAACTTATTCAGATAAGATTGGATGTTCTTCTTAGCCTTCTGCGGGATGTGATATTGCCGTAGGCTCACTGGATAAACCCCAAGTTTTAGTTCGATTTTAATAGGTGGAATATTGCGGGCCAGTCCTGGTGGGTTGTTCTCTGCCCAAACTCCTGGTATGTTGAATAAGGATTCATCACTCCTAGGGTTTTGGCTAGTCAACGCTGTATAAATTCGCCACTCTTCTTCCTTTGGTACAGATAATGTCATAATACCTGAAGGTCCATTAAACTTTAAGGATGTTGTTCCATTTGGTAGGAACGTAATCTGCGCTTGTAATTTGGACAGCATATCACGTCCCAGCAATTGGACTGGACATTCAGGCATGTAAAGGAATTGATGTTTTACTACGTGGCCTCCCAATGTACAGAGTCGACTTTTAAGAACCGGTTTTGCAGCACTTCTTCCAGTTGCTCCTATTACAGTAATAGTTCTTCCAGATGGAGGAGCAACTAGGTTAGTCACCACCGAATGCTCAGCACCAGTGTCGATCATGAACGCACTCCTTTTTCCCCCTATTGATACATCGACCATAGGCTCCGCTCGACCAAGGGGGATGGAGCCCGGTCGGTATCAATAGTCCTCCATGACCGTGTCAGCCAATCCTACGAAGTCCCTACCTTCTCTATCGCGGGACCTTTGCGCTGCTGGATAGTACCTATCTTCCCTTACACTTCCTCTGTTCCCATTACTACCTCTATTACCATTGCTCCCTCCGGGGCCTCCTCTACCTCTCGCTCTGCCTTTAAAGTTTCCGTAACCTGCCCTGGGTAGGTCTCTTGTACTGCTCTCTTTGCGGACACTCGTTTCTCCAATGCCCTTCTTCCTTGCAATACGCGCACTGATTCCTACTCAAAGGCTCCCTATTCCATCTACCATCGCCTCTATCTGTTCCCCGTCTATCTACGCCTGCGATTGCTACCGCTAGCATATCTGCCTTGCTACGCATCTTGCGCTCTTCCTCTTTTTTTGTCTCTGTTTCCCTGTTCATGTACACTTTATTCGCTACCTCCATTAGTTGAGTGATAGACATTCCTGCAAACCCTTCTAACTTCTGCAGCTTGCGCTTAATGTCTCCGTAAGCTTGGCTGACAAAGGCGGAGTTTACCATTCGGGAATTATCAGCGTCTTCCGGATTAAAGGGGGTATACAAGCGGTATGCCTCCAATAATCGGTCATAAAAGACACTGGGCGCTTCATCACTTTTCTGAATCACCTCAACTGTCTTCGACATATTAATAGCTTTCTTCCCTCCGGCTTTCATGCCAGCAATTATAGCGTCTCTATAGGCTTTTAGTTGAACCATATCTGCACCATTAACATTCCAATCGGGATCAGTGTTAGGATAATGTGTTGCGGCCCATGCTGCTGGATTGGCTTGATTTAAAGCACAGGCTTCATCCTCTAGCGCTTTAATGGCCGCTTGGTTAATCCTAGTCCTTTCCTCATTATTGAACAATGTCATTAATAACTGCAGGCAATCAGCCCATGTCAGATTATGTGTCTGAACTATCGAGGTGAACAGATCGGTCATAGCTTGTGGTTTCTCAGTGTACGAGGAGTTGTGGGTCTTCCAATTCAAGAGATCGGTAGTCGTGAACGGGACATATACGAAGACTGGGTCAGCATATGCCATTTGACCTGCGGCATCGAGATAGGCTGACCCAGGATTCAGACGAAGGGGCATCTGGTAATGTTTGAGTTGTTGGGTACCGGTCAGTTGTCTGGTTAGTATAGGGCTACGTGGAGGGGCGTCGGTTAGAGGTTCCAGTCGGGGGGTGGTAAGGCATGAGGATGTGGGAGCTTGATTTTGGGAAAAGTTGGTAAATAGAATACTCCCAGCCGAGCTAGAAGAAGCTTGACCGGAAGTTTGAAGTGGCGCCAAATCAGGATATTCAGATCTAACGGGGGTTGGTTCCGGAAGGGAAGGTTTAATACGAGGGGGGGTGGATTCTGCACTGGAGGAGGAAGCGGAAGTGGATGAGGGCAATGGGGGAAGGGATGTAGAGCTTCCTGTACTCGTACCATTTCCTCCTAAAGGGAAGTAAGGGGGCGGCAAAGGGATCTCGGACTCAGGGGGCGTGTCCAAAATGGGCCTAACCATAGTCCTAGTGGACAAACAAGTCCTGGCCACCATGAGGCGACATTGCTCCTCGTGGCATATCCGAATCCATCTTGGCGAGTCGTTTACGGCCTGTCTCCAACAATCAATATATGGAAACTGTCCGTAAAGTTCAGGCCTACCTGATACAGCCACGTGTACACGCTGTACCAGAGTTGGATCCAAACTACCACGTGGTGGCCATGCCGCAACCAAAGTAGGCCACTCCCTAGTGCACAAAGTGACCAAACGTACAGGAGACATTTTAACCCCAAAATCACATTTTGTAAATCCCTTTTTAAAATTCTTTACCATACAACCTAAGGGATCCAAAATCGTTGACTCCGACGCGCCCATACTTATCAATGGAGCGTCGTTGACAACGAATACTATGCACACGTTCTATTCAACAGTCACACCCGTTTCCTTCGGCAACAGCACCACGTGGTACGGTTACCAAGTGAAACGTACACAATAACACAATAAACACTCAGGGAATTCCCGTACACACACAGCTGTTACACCAGTCACTAAATAATCAATATTATGCCCTTTGGCGAAACTATACAGTCACCCACGCTATAATTCTCTATATATGAATTACCCGTCTATAACACACCCCAGTAACATCGTCTTTTACAAATAGCGGTTACAGTACGGTTAGCATAGGTCAAAGCACAATTTAAGGTCACAATACAATTATTAGTGGTTATGGTGTTAAACATGCAATAGACGACAATGATTAGTACTTATATACAGTGTCAGTAAATATACAGGGTTATGGTACCGTGCACTATGATACAGCAACACACTATTAACACTCTCGCTAGACGGCTGAGCTCGCGCTATCTAACAAGATATACACTTTACTAACAATCTTTAACACATATACAATCCCAACTAAACTACTGGCCAGTACCTTGAATGGACTACCTAAAACTATCTACACCCGTTTTGGTTAGCCACACTGCCCAAGCACCACATATAGCGAACTAGAGGGCGGAATTTACAACAGAACCCTCTTAGTCTATTTACTCTATAAAAAATCTAGTGGGTTCCAAATTTACACGCCTTCCCACTTAGCCAAGATAGGTTGAGATATAGCGGACCGAATTTACACAGACGCCGCTTAGTCTCCCGGTCCCTCCGACCTAGCGAACAAAATATACACCCTAGAACGCTAGTCTAGACAAGACACCGGTGTCCGGCTAGGGCTATTTACACAGGACCCCGCCTGACTCCAAACCAAATCAAACGGTCTTACTAAAGAGCGTTCGATTGAGCGGTGCGCCTTCGCTTCTTCCCTCCGACAGAGGGGGCAGATTCCATACACAGATTTAAACCCCTTATGGGCCTACCGCACAATCGGTATACCCCTAGTGGGTCCGCCGTCTAAAACAGCGGTCGTCTTACCTCCTCGTTCCTGAACCTGAGTTCACACTCATCGACGGGGACACCCCAGCACTTCTTACGTAGAGGCCGATGATCTCCTGGACAACAGACCAGTGGCGCCGAGACGAAGGGAGGTCCACGCAGAAGTTCAGGGGTGCAGCCGTAGAGAACGTGGGCAAAGATAGACCATCTCACGCCTCTGCCTCTCAGCTACCGTTGAATGATGAGCTTCCCGGCCAATGCACCAAATGATACCGGAGAAACTGACGGAAGCCAAGCACAGAGAGATGGACACAGGTTTCTTCAGGAAGGAAGAGATTCTTTATTCGATTCACCGATCGGGACTCAGAGGGACTAATGTCACCAAAATACAGCAAGTTCTGAGCCCCGGACAATAGTGCAGGCTCCTTATATAGGCACATAACTCCTCCCATACTAAGCTCCACCCGCACATTCTCTTGACCAATCAATACAAATAAGAATTAACTTCCTGCTTGACCGCATGGCCTGTCCAGCACAATGGAGGAGGGGAATACTACATCCTGTATTCTTGCACATGCTCAGTACACTACTGATCGTATCTTGCCTCGTGCAACCAACTGATCGATACGTCAGCATATGCACGTACACATGCCACGTGGTAATCTCGGCCTACTAAATTTACTTTTACCGAGATTCCACCACAATAGAGCCCTAGTCACCGTTTATAAATGAAACAGGATATAGCGTATACTGCGCCTAAATATTATGCATACATAGACCTTGGAGGAAGCGTAGTGAACCTCAAAAAAAGAAAAAAAACAGATGATAGTGCAATACAGTATAATACAATTGGGAGATCAAATGGAAAAAGTAACTGTAGGAAAACCACTCTATCTCACCACACAAGGTTTTTGGGAATCCTTGTATTGTATACCGTAGCCTGTTCTATTATATAGTGAGCGCCTATACCTCCAGTTTGTTATATTTCACCGTTTATAAATTAACTATTTATTTGCTTACCTAATGCAGCGCCGGGCTCCATCGGCACTGGTGACCTCTCCATCGACGTCAGCTTCCGAGTGGAGCCGAAAGCGCATGTGCCGGCAGAAAAGTGCAACCACTTTTTTTTTTTTCCAAGTAAATCGTGAAAGCGGCCTCTGATGCTGTCAAGCAGACAGCCCCTAGAGGCTGGATAAAGCCTGCAGTGTAAACATAGCAGTTTCTCTGAAACATGTTTTCAGCTGCAGGGTTAAGACTAGGGGGACCTGCACCCAGACCACTTCATTGAGCGGAAGTGGTCTGGGTGCCTACAGTGGTCATTTTAGGAGATACAAATTGTATCTGGTTAAAAAGATACAGTAACTCTGCTGTATGATATCTATGTATGCACTTGTATGATATTTTCTGTATATACAAGCACAACATTAATGCATTTATAATTGTACTGTAATCTTAGTACTACCTGAGAATGTATAATTGTCTGATAACTAGTGTTAGAGCTGATTGAGAGTTTGTGTGTGTGAAGATAGATTCGGATTACGAACGAATTTAAAGTGTTTTATATCGTAAGGACTCATCATTGTGTGTAATGCATAGGTAATAATGGCGAGTCATGTTTAGATGGAGTTTCTACTTACGTGGAGGAGAAATGGGCCCAGGTCGCCTTTCAGAGGGTGTCCCTTGTGGGATACGGAAGTCTGTTAAAGATGGATGAAAAGTGCACATACGTTTTTAAGGTATCCAATAATTAAAATAAAAATAATTTTGCGCATCAATATTCCAATAGTAATTTTGTATATGCCATTTTGGGATTTCAGCAGATATTTGACCTTTTGCGACTAATCTGGCTATTGAATTGTCTACTGGAGGTAAAGGGAGCCTTGGGAGTGAAGTGAAAAAGCAACTCTATCAGTTTTGTAAGCAAATTCTGCATAGATTGTCTGGATTAGCAAGAATGGCATTGTTTAACGAGTTAATCCAACCATCATGACAACATCAGTGATTTGAAGTGGTCATGGTGTCTGGAGTCTGCATGTACAGAGTCTCGCTGGGAAGCGCTGCACATACAGAGATTAAGCCCTTTACTCCCGAAGGTGTAACTCTACCTCCGGCAACGTTAACTGGTGTGCCATTCATTGGCTGAGAACGGTCTGCTGAATCTAAAGCGCTCAGCCAGTGAATGAATAGCCAGCAGGATTTGCATTATGCTGTGCATAAGCCAGATGTCAAATCCTGCTTCACAGCAGAAAGGGTGCCCAGAAAGAGGGCCAGGGTACTCTTGGCACAAGTTACGCTTTATAATAAGTAATGCTTTATTTATGAGTTTGTCCTATTTTTTTTTTCCTTCATTTTATAAAAAAGTGCAGATTGTAATAGAAATTGTCACTTTATATAAATTAACTTGGTAACACTCAAGCAGACAACCGGTCAATTTAATTCCGGATTTGGTTAGTTCTGCTGAGCTAAACTCAATAGGCAGTAAGTTGCCCAGAGCACCTGCCTTGCAAAGACTTCTCATTGAGCTGCATTGGGGAGTCTGTGATTGGACAGCCACAGAAAGTCTGGGCGGGGTTATAAGGGGAGGGCTTGCAAAGAATGCAGACACGAGAACTGCTGGTTCTGCAAGCTGTTAGACATAGTCCCAATGAAAAATGCATAATTAAATGCATGCATGTTTTCATTGAGGGTACATCTTCTAAACAGTGATTTGTATTTGTTTTGTTTTATTTGGGCAGTGGAGTGCCCCTTTAATGCTGTTTATCATTATTTGTGTTAGTGTACTCACCAGAACTTGGCTGAGATGTGCTTGGAGCTGATCCCACACCAGATGAGGTTGATGGACCTTTAAAAAAAAAAAGCAAAAAGTAAGTTCACACTTGTAATAGTGCAGTATAATGAGCTTCAAAACAACAATGTCATCATTATAATGTAATGATATTCATTTTACCCACTGAGAGTCTGATTTGTAAGCTTTTAAGACAAAGTTGCATGCATTAATGAGGCCAAAACAAAATTCATAATAACAAATCAGATTTAACAGCTGTAAGAGAGAGAGGGAAAAAAGTGGGGGATTAAAGAGAAATCTGTTTGGAGAACATTTCTGTCAAACATGGACACAGTATCCAGGATATGAACGATCTTTTTGGGGGATCGTTCAGCACCCAGCGGGAGAGAAAAATATGGGAGGTCAAGCCAGTATGCCAGTTTAAGGCCTTAAGAGAGACAGTGAATTTATTTCACAATATTACTTTACTAATTAATAATGTTTCTACAAGGGGCGGAGCCTGACTGCTGGAGTGGACGGTCGCATGCTGCCCGAGCTCCGGGCCCAAGACCAGCAAACCAAAGGTTTACCAAGCCAAAACGATCGACAAATCGCTCCACTCACCTACTGGGCACTAGTAAACAGCCCGGAGACACGGTGCATGCGGTAAACCCGCCGACAGACAGCTACTCCACGATGAAGCAACCACGTGGCCTACGGGAGGCCGAGGCGGGGGGAGACGGCCGCTCTCCTTGCACTCCGGTCGACCACGGAGCCCACAATTGCTCCCACCCTCCCCCCTACGGACCGGCGGGGGTCATCCCGGTCCCCCAGAAGGCACAGGCATGCTCACCCCGTCCTAGCCTGAGGGGCCCTGCAGACTCGGATTCCCACACGGCAGAAGCCAAGATGGCCGCCGGACAGGAACCCATCTCACCTCAAACCCCCAAGATACGGGCCACCCAGGGGGATGGTATCGCCAGGGCCTTTGATGAATTCTGGGCCAAATACCAAGAACTAACCCTGCAGAGCGAGGCACAGCATGCTACCGAAGAACTGACCAACAGCAATAGATGGATGGACATGAATCTAGGCCAGGCAGACCCTAAGCAAGCTACAAGGAAGCTGGAGGGAAAGTGGAAACACCACAACAGGTGGAGTGCCACCCAGGGCCTGACCCGGTCTCACCCACCAGTCCAACCGCAGCTTACCTCCACCCACACTCCTTACAGCACCTCCAGACATACACTTAGGGCACAGAGGCCTCTCTCCACACGAGACCATCAGGCCGGTCACCATCACCGTCCACCCAAACACCCACCTGGGGACCTGGGGAATACGCCACGGTGGAACAAACACAAGCGGAAGTCCAAACCAGGAAGGGGCCAAACTACAGCATGGAAAGCGGGGAGGAGAAGGTTGGAAACCCGACGCAAGCCCCTGCGGGTCGGCAACAGCCCACCAGCGGTGAGTCACCAAACTGAACGGAGACCAACACCAGGACTATCCACCCAAACCCCCCCTCCCCGCGCTGTGATCATAACCCCACCTGGGCAAAGTCACCATGGTGGAGACCACCAGACTCCCAGGCACAGCCCAGCCCAGTACCACTACCTAAAAGTGCTGTGGCGCGATGGGGGACCTCCTCATACTCACCAAACCGCCTTAACAGAGGATACCAATCACCAAAAGACCCACCATCCCCACCAGGGACAACAAGCCCACGACATGCTCATCACAAGACAGGGGACTTATGCAACCATGCCATCTGACTACATCCCGGCTGGACACTGGAAGAGCACTGACTGGGGGGACCCCCACCGCCTACTGCTCCGGGCACTAACCCGACGGCTGATGGGGATCGGTTAGACCACACAGGCTGGACATTACGTTACTTAATACAGAGGCAGTACACTAAGCTTAACACAATATGTGCGCCCAATGTTTTGCCTATAACAATTTTTTGCCTATACCTGAGTTACATATTATATATAATTATTAGCGCTAGTGGAATCTTAATTTAAAAATCGTTAAACAAATGTCACTATACCTTTCACTCATACGTAATATGCAATAGAAATGCCTTAATCTATAGTGCTAAATGTATGATCTATGACTATGTCTATACTCGTACCTTACCTTTTCTGTTGAGCAGCATAGAAGAACATTACTATATAAAAAAAAATGTGCAGTACTCTTTCATGCCTAACTAATGTACCTATATGTTAGCAAACTGCTTACCCTAGCTGTTGTGGCATTGTAAGCCTGATGTGATATATCCGTGCACAAATAAAATAAAGAATTTAAAAAAAATAAAAAAAAATAATGTTTCTACAAGCCCTGGATTACTGCAGTGGATTTATTTCAAATGGCAAACATTTGACACTTTCCTGTATCTGGCATGTGTCTAATTGTTTTATTGTCCCCCTAACCAGGGAGTGGAGTGATCAGGGATGCTCTGACCAAACTGATTTTATCTGTTGGATCTCTGTAGAACTGGCTAATTTACTGCAGAGAACATTCTTTAATACCCTGTGTCTTTCAGGTCTCCCCCTCCCCCCTTCCTTGTTTTCTCTCTCAAAGTCGTTAACTATGATTTGTTATTAGGAATTGTGTTTTAGTGGTATAATTTTAACTCTACTTGTTTCCTGTTTTTCAACGGCTAACACAGTACTATTTTAACTATTTTACTCACCAGCTCGCTGCTGCACAGCTGACTCTTCCGAATCCACAGCACCAAGACTCGGGACAGCCTCTGAAAGGAGCCCGTCTTTGAGACGAGTCTGCCACTCATTGAATCCCACAGCGGACTGTGACATCTTCTTTTTCATCGCCGCCTTGCAATCATAGTACCTGTAAAAACCAGCATTAGTTATTAAGTACATAAGAAATTGACAACAAGTTAACAACCTCTTATTAAAAATATGACGGCTTGCATCCATTATCAGGTTAGCCTTCACACTGACTGGGGAGTATAAGATTAAATAATAATCTGGGTAGAATTTTTCAATAACATTCTTTTTAAAAAGTCTAGGTTTTTAAAGACTGACATTAGAAGTTGCATTGAGAACTGATACAAAGAGCATGTTTATTCTACATTAAACCTAGGCAGACATTAATTTACATTTAACCAAAATAAAAGACTTGCGCTGTGAATTTTTATTTATTTATTTTTAAAAACACTCCTTGCACCATAACCACTACAGCATGGTTTGACTACCATCACTGGGGCAGATTTAGGGCACTCCTTGTACAATAACCAGTGTTCTGTTTTGGTAACGGTTCTCTGAGTATTCTTTCAAACACAGTTGCATCATATGCACTGTGTGGCTGAATCTGGAGTTTCAAATCTTAGAAGAGCTTCTGTGTTGTCTTTGAGAGAGAGGGGGGTGGGGAACAAAAACAAAAAAAACACCACAACCACCTCGTCAAATTGCATTAATTTTCCAAGCAAGAAGCTATAGGCTCACAACCGTGATCATCAGTTGAGACTAAGGTTAATATAATTTCTGTGTGTAATGTAGTAAATCCAAAAGTGCATTGACACACCCATCTATATCTAAAGTGATAAAATGTGACATTACAAGAACATGCAACTCCTCCCTACCATTACCGAAGAGGTAAATGTAAAAAAACACAAATGAAAATTAGTGAAGCCACTTCAAAAAGGTCACACAATATGTGCAACCAGTTTTAAATAGTGCAGATATACATAACACACTATATGCAAACATTACAATATTTGCATGTATTATTGTCTGCTGTTAACGTGCTAAGTTAATAAATATTTTTTGGAACAAGTAATATTGTGTGCCTATTTCTTTTTTTTTTTACATTTAAAGGACCACTATAGGCACCCAGACCACTTCAGCTTAATGAAGTGGTCTGGGTGCCAGGTCCATCCAGGATTAACCCTTTCTGTTGTAAACATAGCAGTTTCAGAGAAACTGATATGTTGACCTATGGGTTAATCCAGCCTCTAGTGGCTGTCTCATTGACAGCCGCTAGAGGCGCTTCCGCGCTTATCACTGATTTTCACAGTGAGAAGACTCCATTGAAAATGCTTTCCTGTGGACTGGCTGAATGCGCGTGTGGCTCATACCGCACATGTGCATTCAGCCGATGACGAAGAAAGGAGGAGGAGAGTCTCCAGCGCCGAGGGAGCCCAGTGCTGGAGAAAGAAATACGTTTTAACCCCTTCCTCCCCTTAGAGCCTGGCAGGAGGGGATCCCTGAGGGTGGGGGGGACCTGGAGACCCTATAGTGCCAGGAAAATGAGTATGTTTTCCTGGCACTATAGGGGTCCTTTAAGAGAGTATAATGACTAAAAAGGAATAATGGGGAATTTGCAATAACATTTCTATTCAGCTCTTCATCCAGAAAAGAAACATTGGCATAGTTTTTATAATTCCCCTGCAAATTCAACTAAATTTTTTTATTGGTGATTGACTATAGAAAGAATAAGAATTAGTTACCTGTGCCTCACACAGTTGATGGACCTGCACTCCTCTCCAACAGAGTTTACAGCATCCCTTATCCTGGCCCAGGCAGCCTTCTTCCCCCGATGATCTGGCAGAAAAGAGTATGTCTTTTTCCTGGATGACGGCAGCCACCAGCGTACAGTTTTCATTATTGCTGAAAGGGGGGCCCCGTGATATTCCTCCAAGGGGTGCCTCCTCAGTTGAGGAGTCTGTACTGCTACAGATGAAGGGTCTCTCGGGCAAATCCTCCCCAACAACCTTCCTTCTACCCTCCTCCCTGGGAGCCTCTTCCCTGCCTCTAGAATGCCTACCTTCCCTCCCACCACCCTGCCTGGGCAAACCCTCCACGCCCCTAGTACGCTTACCTTCCCTCGCACCACCCTCCCTGCCCCTAGAACGCCTACTTTCCCTCGCACCACCCTTGCCCCTAGAACGCTTAGCTTCCCTCGCACCACCCTCTCTGCCCCTATAACGCCTACCTTCCCTCGCACCACCATCCCTGCCCCTAGAACTCCTAGCTTCTCTCGCACCACCCTCCCTGGCCCTAGAACGCCTAGCTTCCCTGGCACCACCCTCCCTGCCCCTAGAACATCTACGTTTCCTCCCACCACCCTCCCTGGGCAAATCCCCTAAAACTAGCCCACTACCACCACTCTCCCTGGGGGACCCTACACTGCCCTCCCTACCGGACATCATTTGCTCTCTCTCACCCACTCTCACTTGCTTGTTCACACACAAATTGCTTTCTCTCTACTCACTCTCTCTGCTCACTCTCTCTGCTCACTCTCTCTACTATCTCTCTGCTCACTCTCTCTGCTCACTCTCTTTGCTCACTCTCTACTATCTCTCTGCTCACTCTCTCTGCTCACTCTCTCTGCTCACTCTCTCTGCTCCTAAACTCTCCACAAAGATGGTGTCACATGGGTGGGTTTATATAGTGAGCAGAATGTTGCATGCTGGTAGTACTGCTTGATTGGCTGCACTATCTGTGCAGTGAAAATCAAAATATCATTATATTTATATCAAAATATCATTATTTATATCATAAATACCATTTTGTAAACTGTATAATATATATTACACTAACACTACACTACTAAATATTAGCAATTATTAACTAAACCTAAATAATTATTAACTAAACCTAAACCCCTTCTTTAAACATGTCATGATTACCTTTTATTCCAGAAGTTTGGTCCTTAAAGGGTTAAGATGAAGTGGTCTGGGTGCTGGTGTGGTCCACTAGCAGTGTAAACATTGCGGTTTAAAAAAAAAACACATAAATGCTTATTTTTCCGAACTTCCGAAGTTCCGAAGTGTACGAATTCGCCGAAGTTCTGAAGTGTCCGAAGTTTCCGAAGTTTCCGAAGTTCCGAAGTTGCCGAAGGTCCGAAGTTCCGAAGTTGCCGAAGTTCCGAGGTGTCGAAGTGCCGAAGGTCCGAAGTGCCGAAGGTCCGAAGTTCCGAAGTTGCCGAAGTTCCGAGGTGTCGAAGTGCCGAAGTGCCGGAGTCCGAAATTCGGAATGCCAAACCGAACCGAATTTTTTCGCCATGCACATGTCTAGTGATGGTGATGTAGTGAAAGGAAATCGGATGGCAGATAATGCAGCCAAGTGTGCCGCTGAATCGGGACAACAGGAATATGTGGAGCGTATAGCTGCTCTCATACCGACCCCTCTGTCTCAATGGACTCCAGTTTATACAGCTCAAGAAGAAGAGTGGTTAAAGACTGAAGCTGGAAAATACTTGGAGAATAATTGGTATCAGTTAGAAGATGGAAGGATAGTTATTCCAGCATCGCTAGCTGTAGAAATTGTCCAGAATTATCACAATGGAACACATTCCGGGAGAGATAATATGGAAGAATCTCTTAGGAAGCATTTCTACATACCAAGATTGTCCAACTTGACTCAAGCCATTGTACGAAGATGTGTGTTATTGTCAGGGTACCTGAGGCCTCTACCTCTAAGGGAGGTAGAGATTTGGTGGTTTGCCCGTCCAGGCGAGCTGTTTCCTTCGTTCCTTGCGGTTCATCCAGTCACTTAAACACCGGCCGCGAGGAATCCACGTCCTTTTCTAGCGGGACGCTCAATACGTGACGTCATGACGCTATCACGAGCGACCTGTCACTCAAGTGTCCGATATCCAATCGGTACTTGTCAGAGGCGTGATTACCATCCAGAGCCAGGGTATTTAAGCTTACTTCTCTCTTCAGCTCATTGCCCTGTCGTGGTTCTAGCTTGTCTAGTCACTCAGTGCTCTGGTATTCTAGTTATCTCTATTTGGTTTTGACTCGGCTTGTTGTACTACCCTGCTTCTCTGTTCTCCCTTGACCCGGCTTGTCTCTCGCTTATCTGTCTTCCCGTTCCCTCGACCTCGGCTTGTCTCTGACTATTCTCTATTACTCTCGGTACGTTAGTCCGGCCATTCTAAGGCCCGGTATACGTACCTTTCCACTCTTTGTACTCTGCGTGTTGGATCCCTGTCCCGATCCTGACATTACGACAGGGCCAATGGATCCTGCAGGTACAAACAGTCAGCTTGGTTCTTCTGATCCCAGGTTTGACGCCATGGAGCATAGGATGGATCAGATGGCTCTAGCACTACAGGCACTTTTGTCTCGTGCTAGTAACCCACCTGAGGAGACACGTACTCCTTCTATTTCTCCTGCAGTCTCAGGTCTAGAGGTAGCCACTGTAGGTGCTTCTTCCCGTATTACCCCACCAGTACGTTATGGCGGGTCACCGGAGAAGTGCCGTGGTTTTCTGAACCAGATTAGCATCCATTTCGAATTACAACCCCGCTCTTATCCTACAGATAGAGCGAAGGTTGGATTTGTTATTACTTTACTCATTGAGAAAGCTCTGAGATGGGCCAATCCTTTATGGGAGAATGATAATCCACTAGTCTATAATTATAATGCCTTTGTAGCTGCGTTTAGAAGAACTTTTGACCCTCCTGGTAGAAAGGTCAATGCAGCTAGATTACTGTTGCGCCTTAGACAGGACAATCGAACACTTGTGGACTATGCACTAGAGTTCAGGTCCTTGGCGGCAGAAGTTAAGTGGAACGAACAGGCTTATATAGATGTGTTTCTGAATGGGTTATCAGATGTAATTCTTGACGAGGTCGCTACTAGAGAACTCCCTGAGAATTTGGAGGATTTAATTTCTTTTATATCTCGTATTGATGAACGCATAAGAGAGAGGCAGAACACTCGAGATAGGACCCGTAGACCCTCCTTTAAACTAGCGCCTACCTTTCAAAATTCTGAGTTCGAGGACTTACGTATTTCTGAACCTATGCAGATAGGCAGTACTCATCTCACAGAGAGAGAGAGACAGTACAGAAGAAGGGAGGGTTTATGTATGTATTGTGGAGTCAGAGGACATTTACGCCTAAATTGTCCTAATCGTTCGGGAAACGCTCGCACCTAAGTTTCTCTAGAGGACAGGCCTTGGGTGTTTCTACTTTGTCCTCTATTCACAACTACAAAGAGTTCAGGCTTCTGTTACCCGTTTCTTTGAGGTGGGAGAAGGGAGTAGTAAAGACTATGGCACTAATCGATTCTGGAGCTGCTGAGAGCTTTATAGATCAGGGTTTTGTTGCCAAGCATGCTATCCCATCCCAGTTAAAAGAGACACCACTGGCTGTTGAGGCCATCGATGGTAGACCGTTACTTGAGCCTGTTATTTTCCATGAGACCATACCGATTAACTTAACTGTTGGCATCCTACATAAAGAGGATATATCCTTAATGCTCATTTCTTCTCCGTCTATTCCCATAGTCCTGGGGTACTCCTGGTTGAGGAGACACAACCCTATTATTAATTGGGAGTCAGGGGAGATAGTTTCGTGGGGAAAGAATTGTCAAGAAAAATGCTTGCGGAAGGTCTTACCTCTCGGATTAACTAACACATCGACTACCTTTGACAATCCTACAGAGACACAAGTTCCGCCTCAGTATCTAGATTTAAAGGCAGTATTTGACAAAAAGAAAGCCGATACCTTACCCCCACACAGGTCCTTTGATTGCAAAATTAACCTACTCCCTGGTACCATGCCTCCCAGAGGTCATGTATACCCATTATCTACGAAAGAGAACTCAGTTCTAGAGGAGTATATTCACGAGAATTTAGACAAGGGATTCATCAGGAGGTCCTCCTCCCCTGCCGGGGCTGGATTTTTTTTTGTTAAAAAGAAAGATGGTTCTTTGAGACCTTGTATTGATTATCGAGGCTTGAATAAGATAACCATTAAAAATGCCTACCCGATTCCCTTGATCACCGAACTCTTCGATCGTTTGAAGGGCTCTACAATTTTCACCAAGTTAGACCTCAGAGGGGCATATAACTTGGTGAGAATCCAGCAGGGACATGAGTGGATGACGGCATTCAATACTCGCTATGGTCACTATGAATATACGGTTATGCCTTTTGGGTTATGCAATGCACCAGCGGTATTCCAAGATCTGATAAATGAGGTTCTTAGGGAATTTCAGCAAGAGTGCGTCATTGTATACCTAGATGATATACTTATACATTCTAGTGAGATTGAGACTCATCACAAGCAAGTCAGGAGGGTTTTGCACAAGCTTCTTCAGCATGGTTTGTACTGCAAGTTGGAGAAATGTAGCTTTGATCAAACCCAGGTAACCTTTCTCGGCTATGTGATCTCTGGGGAGGGATTTAAGATGGATCCGGATAAACTCCAGTCCATTCTAGAGTGGCCTTTACCCAAAGGTCTTAAAGCCGTACAGAGATTTATTGGTTTTTCCAATTATTATAGGCGCTTTATTAAGGGCTATTCTTCAATTATCGCACCTATCACTAATATGACCAAACAGGGGGCTGATACTAAGAATTGGACTACTGAAGCTCTTCTTGCGTTCAAAACTCTCAAGGAGCTTTTCGCTTCCGCTCCAATTTTAGTTCACCCCGACACTTCCCTGCCTTTTCTGCTTGAGGTAGACGCATCAGAGACTGGTTTAGGTGCTGTCCTATCTCAAAGGTTGGGTGTTGATAAACCATTACATCCATGTGGATTTTTCTCTAAAAAATTGTCCGGTACTGAGAGCAGATATGACATTGGTGACAGAGAATTACTAGCGGTTATCAAAGCTTTGAAAGAGTGGAGACATTTATTGGAAGGTACTTTACATCCTGTTACCATTCTAACAGACCACAAAAATTTGTCTTATATCGGAGAGGCCAAGCGTTTGTCCTCCAGGCAGGCTCGTTGGTCATTGTTTCTTACCCATTTCAATTACGTTCTGACTTACAGACCTGGCTCAAAGAATTCTAAAGCCGATGCACTATCTCGCCAATTTGAGCCTTCTGCTTCAGTTGAACCACTTGTGTCCTCCATTGTACCCAAATGCAATATTATTGCTAATACCAGTCTTAAAATTCATTCTCCGCTACTTGACCAGATCTTGAAGTCACAACATCTAGCTCCCGGAAACACTCCTGAGGGAAGAAACTTTGTTCCCCCTGAACTTCAACTGGAGCTCTTACAATGTTTTCACGAAAGTAAGATAGCTGGTCATCCTGGTATTCGCAAGACATACTCTCTGATATCCAAGGATTTCTGGTGGCCTTCACTTCGAAAAGATATTGAGGAGTTCGTCGCAGCTTGTGAGACTTGTGCCAAGACTAAACTACCTCATGCTTCTCCATGTGGCCTGTTACACCCCTTGGACGTTCCTGAGAGACCTTGGTCCTGTTTGTCCATAGACTTTATCGTTGATTTACCTGCTTCCAAGAGACAAACTGTTATTCTCACGGTGGTGGATAGATTTACTAAGATGGCTCATTTCGTACCATTACCTAAACTTCCGACTTCTCCTGAATTGGCGGAGATTTTTGCGAGAGAGGTTTTTCGCCTACATGGGATTCCTTCGGAGATTGTTTCTGATAGAGGTTCTCAATTTGTCTCACGTTTCTGGAGATCCTTTTGTTCTCAAATGGGTATCAAATTGAACTTCTCCTCTGCCTATCACCCTCAGTCTAACGGAGCTGCTGAACGTACTAATCAAAAGATCGAACAGTATCTACGTTGCTTTGTTTCCGAACACCAGGACGATTGGGTCGGTCTGATTCCTTGGGCGGAGTTCGCACACAATAACCTTGTTTGTGATTCAACTCGCTCTAGCCCTTTCTTCATGAACTATGGCTTTCATCCTTCGATTTTTCCTTCGGTTTCCTCTTCTCAGGGGATACCGTCGGTTGATGATCATGTCGCCAACCTGAAGAGATTATGGGATCAGACTCGGCAAATTCTATTACATAGTTCTTCGTTGTTCAAGAAACACGCTGACAAGCATAGAAGAGCGGCTCCTGTTTTTGTTCCTGGGGATAGGGTATGGTTGAGTACTAAGAATATTCGCCTAAAAGTCCCATCTATGAAATTTGCTCCTCGCTACATAGGTCCTTACAGGATTCTCACTCGTATCAACCCGGTTGCGTATCGCCTTGCTCTGCCACCTGCCTTACGCATTCCTAACTCTTTTCATGTCTCCTTGTTGAAACCTCTTATTTGCAACAAATTCTCCTCTAAGGTTTCCTCCCCTCGTCCTGTTCAGGTGGAGGGTCGGGAGGAGTACGAGGTCAGCTCCATCATTGATTCCAGAATTTCAAGGGGAAAATTGCAATATCTGGTCAACTGGAGGGGATATGGTCCTGAGGAGAGGAGTTGGGTACCTCAGGAGGACGTTCATGCGTCTCGCCTTCGCAGAGCATTTCACCTCCGCTTCCCATCTCGCCCCGGTTCCTTCCGCCCGGTGGGCGTATCTGAGAGGGGGGGTACTGTCAGGGTACCTGAGGCCTCTACCTCTAAGGGAGGTAGAGATTTGGTGGTTTGCCCGTCCAGGCGAGCTGTTTCCTTCGTTCCTCGCGGTTCATCCAGTCACTTAAACACCGGCCGCGAGGAATCCACGTCCTTTTCTAGCGGGACGCTCAATACGTGACGTCATGACGCTATCACGAGCGACCTGTCACTCAAGTGTCCGATATCCAATCGGTACTTGTCAGAGGCGTGATTACCATCCAGAGCCAGGGTATTTAAGCTTACTTCTCTCTTCAGCTCATTGCCCTGTCGTGGTTCTAGCTTGTCTAGTCACTCAGTGCTCTGGTATTCTAGTTATCTCTATTTGGTTTTGACTCGGCTTGTTGTACTACCCTGCTTCTCTGTTCTCCCTTGACCCGGCTTGTCTCTCGCTTATCTGTCTTCCCGTTCCCTCGACCTCGGCTTGTCTCTGACTATTCTCTATTACTCTCGGTACGTTAGTCCGGCCATTCTAAGGCCCGGTATACGTACCTTTCCACTCTTTGTACTCTGCGTGTTGGATCCCTGTCCCGATCCTGACAGTTATGTGCTAAAAACAATGCGAAGCAAGGTCCAGTGAGACCACCAGGAGTCCAGTATATGGGAGGGCTCCCTATGTCCGATCTTCAAATAGACTATACGGTAATGCCTAAATCCGGCGGACATCGTTACCTACTAGTAGTTGTGTGTACCTACTCAGGATGGGTAGAAGCATGTCCCACTCGTACAGAGAAAGCAGGAGAAGTTGTGCGATTTCTGTTGCAGGAAATAATACCCTGATATGGACTACCATGTTCTATAGGATCGGATATTGGTCCAGCCTTTGTTCACCAGTGCCTACAACAACTGACTCATATGCTCAGTATTAAGTGGAAACTTCATACGGCATATAGGCCTCAGAGTTCTGGGAAAGTGGAAAGGATGAACAGAACTATTAAGAACCAATTGGCAAAGATGTGTCAAGAAACTCAACTTAAGTGGAATGTTCTTTTGCCAATAGCTCTGTTGCGCATTCGTAGTACACCTACCAGAAGGATGGGTCTCTCACCTTTTGAAATTATGTATGGGCGTCCACCTCCCGTACTTAGTAACTTAAGGGGGGGTTTGAGTCAGTTGGGAGAAGGAATTACCCAGCAGCAGGTTGTAGAGTTGGGTAAAACTATGGAGGAGGTACAGAAATGGGTACAAGATAGGTTACCTGTGAATATTTATCCACCTGTCCATTCTTATTATTCAGGAGACCAAGTTTGGAAAAAGGAATTGAACAGTGTACCATTGGGGCCAAAGTGGAGAGGTCCTTATGTTGTTCTTTTGTCTACCCCAACAGCTATAAAGGTGGCCGAAGTGACTCCGTGGATTCATCACTCCAGGGTTAAACCAGCAGCAGTAGATTCTTGGCAAGTTACACCAGATCCTGAGAATCCCTGCAAGATCCGGTTGAAGCGTGCAATTCAGTCGGAGTGACAAGGAGATATTGGGACTTCTAGAGTAATCATAGAGATCAGCAAGTAGGTGTTTTGACGGCCATATTAAAGCCTGACCACTTGCCTACGTTACATAGTCAGAGTGTCTTGAAGGGATCTCTGTGAAGGAAAGTGAGGATCAGGAGGACTCCATTCCCTGCATCCCTCACACCCTGGAAGCTGAGGTGCCATCGCACGGTCGAAGAGTCAGGACAAAGATGTCAGGAGTGATGTGTTTGATAATGTGTATTGCATGTGAGGTTTGCATTAAGACTACGAAAACAGGCAATCATATTTCCCAGACCCTTATTTGGCATTCACAATATGAGTGTAAAGGACATGTATTTAAGTGTAGATACTTAGGTATAGATTACAGTGTATGCCATTTAGAAGCAGGAGAACCTAAGTGTTTTAGCCCAGAGTATCAACCCCGTACAATTTGGTTGACTATTCGGAATGGAGACTGGCAAGGGACCCTGATAAATAAGACCATACTAGAAACCATACATTCTTCAGGTGTTCTGCTATTTGATGCATGTAAGGCGATATCAGGTGGTAGAAAACCATGGAATGTATGTGGGGATCTTAAATGGGAAAGAACGTATGGGTCTAATGATAAGTATATTTGCCCCAGTAGTAAGAACAAATATATGGATCCAAAGTGCCCAAATAAGGATTATAATTATTGTCCATATTGGTCCTGTGTGGGGTGGGCAACCTGGGGACAAACAGTAGATAAGGATATGATTGTTACTAAGTTGTAAGTCTATGGAGTGTAACCCAGTCCATATACTTATCAATGACCCAGAACTATTTATAGATAGGTTTGGGAACTTATTTGGGTTCCAGATATATGGAACAGGTTTGGATCCTGGGACAGTATTATTTATAGGGATAGAGACCGATACTGTGGCAACCCAGACTCATCAGGTTTTCCATTCCTTCTATGAAGAGATGAGTGTCGAAAATAAGATCCCCCATAATGCAAAGAACTTGTTTATTGATTTAGCCGAAAGTATTGCTGGTAGTCTAAATGTAACCAACTGCTATGTGTGTGGAGGTACTAATATGGGAGACCAATGGCCATGGGAAGCAAAGGAGGTAATGTATTCCGGTTCTGAGACAGTTGAACAGTTAATATCTTCTAAAACTGATTATCAAATGAGTGTTAGAGGTAAATCTGAGTGGCGATTAAAGACCTCCATTATAGGTTATGTTTGCATAGCAAGGAAAGGAATAATGTTTAATGCACCTGTAGGAGAATTGACTTATCTAGGGCAAAAAGCTTATAATGATAGTACAAAAGATACAACTTGGTGGTCAGCTTCAAATGTCTCAGAACCACCTAATCCGTTTGCAAGTTATACCAGTTTAAAGGATGTGTGGTTTGACCTATCTGCTACATCTAGTTGGAAAGCCCCAGCAAATTTGTACTGGATCTGTGGTAAGAAAGACTATTCAGAGTTACCACAGGACTGGGAAGGGGCATTTGTATTAGGTATGCTCAAACCATCCTTCTTCTTGTTGCCAATTGAAACAGGAGAGACTTTGGGAGTTAAGGTATATGATGTGAATCATAGAAAGAAAAGGGGACCCCTAGAAATAGGTACCTGGGAAGATAATGAGTGGCCTCCCCAGCGTATTATAGATTATTATGGGCCAGCTACGTGGGCAGAGGATGGTACTTTTGGATACAGAACCCCAATATATATGCTCAACCGTATTATAAGGTTACAGGCAGTGGTTGAGATAATTACCAATGAGATATCGCAAGCGCTCAATCTCCTAGCGAAACATAATACTAGGATGAGGACAGCCGTCTACCAGAATAGATTAGCCTTGGATTACCTATTGGCAGTAGAGGGAGGTGTATGTGGGAAGTTTAACCTAAGCAATTGTTGCCTTCAAATAGATGATGAAGGGCAAGCACATGTGCCTACACAAGTATGGAAAGGGTATAATCCGAGTAGATGGTTTGGTAACTGGTATGAGCAGCTTGGAGGACTCAAGGCATTGGTATGGGGAGACATGCTAATCTTGATGCTGTGCCTTCTCCTGCCATGTCTGATTCCTTTGGTAGTTAGGTCTGTGTAGAGCATTATAGAGAACATAGCAGAGAGAAAGGCTGCTGCACAGATAATGGCTGTTTATAGGTAAGAGGCTCTAAATCAAAGAGAACTAGTACAGGAAGAGGAATGCTGAGGGATTTGTATCTCTAGAGATTCGCAAAGTCTAGTCTGGTTTATGGCAACTTGAGGTGTAAGCAAACTATGATTAAGTGATGCATCTGGAATTATGAAATAACAGAAGCATCAATGGGGGGAATGTGATGGAATTCCAGTAAAATAAAAGTTTAGCAGGCTAAGATTGCCACAAGGCATATGTAGGTACATGTGTTTGTAGTATCAGTTAGTTAGTTACACGTAGCTAAGATACTGTCATCACTGTACTGAGCATGTGCAGGAATGTAGGAACTGGAATTACGCGTCCCTCTCCTTTGTTTCAGATGAGCCACGTGGTTAGACCGGATGGATGAGTTTAGACTCTATTCATTGAATAGGTTAAGGGTATGTGTGGGCGTAGTTAATTATGGGAGGAGCTACAGTGCTATATAAGGAATGTACTCTATGTATTCAGTGCTCAGATCTTGGCTGTTTTTGGTGACATTAGTCCCTCTGAGTCCCGGTCGGTGAATCGAATAAAGATCTCTTCCTTCCTGAAGAAACCTGTGTCCATCTCTCTGTGCTTGGCCTCCGTCAGTTTCTCCGGTATCAGCTCTGTATAATAATACTGAGTATCTATACGCTGATAATAAACATGTCGCTCTGTATAATAATACTGAGTATCTATACGCTGATAATAAACATGTCGCTCTGTATAATAATACCGAGTATCTATACCCTGATAATAAACATGTCGCTCTGTATAATAATACCGAGTATCTATACGCTGATAATAAACATGTCGCTCTGTATAATAATACCGAGTATCTATACGCTGATAATAAACATGTCGCTCTGTATAATAATACTGAGTATCTATACGCTGATAATAAACATGTCGCTCTGTATAATAATACTGAGTATCTATACACTGATAATAAACATGTCGCTCTGTAAAATAATACTGAGTATCTATACGCTGATAATAATCATGTCGCTCTGTATAATAATACCGAGTGTGATCAAAGGAAGGTGAGGAAATTGACCTCACAAGAAGCTAAATCTGGATTGGAGGATGTGACGAAGTGCCCTTCGCCCCTTGGTCCTGGAGAGGCCTGCTTGCCAACCTCCTCCCCTGTGACTATGACTCTTTGATGTATTTGGCTTCAAAGCCCCTATTCTACGTTCAGACAGACTATGTATGTAGGTTGCTTTATTTCTCTTATGTTTTAGTCACCCTGTACCCATTATAGATACAGGGTGTGTGTAATGTAATTGTTTATAGTGTGTGTGTGTGTGTGTGTACTGTGAAATGTATTGCCTGCTCTCCTGTACTGCTGAGGTTTGCTACCAATTAGGTGGGTTTGGCTATGGAGCTTGTCTAGTGCCCTCTGTTGGTAGCAACAGCAATATGCACTACCTGAATAGCATAGAATTTGCATATTCGGGTAGATTTGCATATTGCTAATTCTGCAGGCACGTGATATATATTCTGTTAATTATTGTCTCCCCCACCCCTTTAAAAATATGCCATTGTGTTATAATAAGTCACTGTATGTTGCCTGCTATGATTTGGCTGTTTGTATTTGTAGCGGATGGCATGGGACTGTCCGCCTGGATTATATTGTAGCAGACTGTTCGTGTATTTAAACTACTGTATATTGAAAATGGTATGTATATTTGTGTGTTGGTTCGGTAGTTTCATTCATAGTTCATACGAATGGAAACTACCGACTCCATAGACCACCTCAGAGAGAAGTGTGCACCTTGTTAAACCTTTCTCACTTCTCTAACTGCAGTTAATTGATGTTATATTGCCGCATCTTACGCACAAACTCTCAGCGGTGTTTGGTCGTCGAGTGTCTGGAACTAAAATCGAACACTCAACTGTCCGAACACCGCTGAGACCTCCAGAGCTCCAGAACTCACGAACGGAGAGGCCAATTAACTCCTCGTTCGGTGAGTTCAATCTACTGAACCAAGGGATTCGGGCGAACAATGTATTATCTATGGATGGCAGGGATTTATAACTGTTTTACCTCCCGAACGTAGACCGACCGCAAGGCCAAAACACATGGATCTCTTTTCGGCTACATAGCCGTGTGCGGTTGGTCAATTTGTTTATTCCCCATAACACCCGAACCCCTGGTCTGATCGGGGTGAATTTTGAGTATGTTGGTCACCCAGATCAGAGCTACCGGGGGTGCCACTTAAGTCCATGTACCCCAAAGTTTTGGGGTACATCCAAGAAACATGGAAAAAGGTGCCAGCATTAAGTGGATTAAGTGTCACTCTGAGGGGAGGGAAAGTAGGGGAGGGAACCTCTGTATTATTGGTAACTGTCATAATTACTGGAAATCCCTCCCTTGCATGGGAGAATCCTTTATAAGGAACTGCTTTGAATAAAAGTTTAGTTCTGCTCCTGATGCTGTGTGTCGTCCAGTCATTGGGATTGCGATTGGGGATATTGTTGGAGTCTTTCTGCCTGCTGGAATTATTACTCTGTGGATTTATTATACTTGTTCCTGAGCCTTACTAGGATCTAAAGTGGAGATAGGCTGTGTAATACCAGCTCTCCGCTACATTGGTTGGCAGCGCTGGGATCCAGACTCACAAGGGAACAAGGACTAATGGACTACGGATGGAGAGTGATTATGCTAAGCTGAAAAGATCCACGCTAAAAGACCTACTAGAAGCAAAAGGTATTGCAGCAAGCAACAAAAGGAAGGCAACCCTCATTGCAGAGGTGATGACAGAATATCAAAACGAGGACAGGGCAATCCCTGAACAGCAGAGTTCAGCAGATGGATCTGAACAAGAAGAGTTTTAAAGGCAGCTGCGGTTTTATGGAGAGAATTCAACGGCGGATATTATATCCAGGACAATGACCGAGGTGCAGGAGTTTATACTACGCCAAAGTAGTAAGGAATACAACCACAACTCCCATCACACAGGGTAAGACAAAAATACCCTACCAAGCATTTAAAACATATGTAGAGGCAGAGGAGGACATAGATGCATTTCTCCAAGATTTTGAGAGACTGTGTGCACTGCATAATATTAGTCCAGAAGAGTGGGTACATATTTTGGCAGGTAAGCTCACTGGGAAGGCCGCTGAGGCGTACAGAACTGTACCAGATGAGGAAATTTGGGACTACCACAGGGTAAGGCACCTGGACATGGACAAAGTTCTCCTCTACCCAGGTGTAGTAAGTAACCATTTATTGTGGGTGGGCTGTATTACTGATTGTGTTTTGTGGGTGGGCTGCTGGACTAACAAGGGCACTGACCAGCAGGAGGTCAGATACCCTGTTAGTCTGTTTGGTAAAGGGGAGAAATGTGACGAGACCAATCTCGCCACTGTGCATTGGAGGAGCCTGGTTGCCCGCCTGCTGCCTTTAGACTATGGCCCCATGTTGAAACGCTTGATTTTCCCATGCGAAGACACGAAAGCGGGGTCATTCGGAGCTGGCCCTGTTTGAGCGGTGATACCCCAGATAGCTATGCCATGGAGCCCATTCGTATAATGAAAGACTATGGGAAAGACTTTGGCTCCATGGCAATTGAACTGTATGTACGTGCTCTGAGCACCATTCAGTAATAATGTGCGCTCAGATCTGAGCTATCTGGGGATATGCTGAATGTACCTGTTTTGTGCAATGGCTGCACAGTTATATATTTTTAAGTGTTTTATTGTCTTTTGCTGTCATGTGTTCAAGGGAGTTTTGCCTCTGTCCTGGGAGATAATTGGATTACTTCCCAATTATCTCCAGGATAGAAGACTCTGGGGAACTGGTTTTGGGCAGAAAAGCCATGCTTCATTTGGTCACAAAGGACTTCGATCTATCTTTTGAACCAATGGACCAATTTGGATGATTTTTACATATGTTTGTATTTGGAATATGCTGATTCTGGAAATGTGAATGTGATGCATACTTTTCAAGTTATGAATAATGTGGAAAAACTGTATTTCTCTGCCGGTGATAATTACATTACCCATTGTGTAAGGTAATTGTATCACAGGCAGAGGGGATGATTTTGTGTGGGAGTGTCTGAGTGTATTGTATGTGTTTATTGGTTGCTTTCCAAAACCCTGTGGGTGGTACTAATGTGTATATAAGAACAATAAACCCACAGCTCTGACTGTTCACTGCTTGACCCACAACACCGAGCTTTGTCTCGTTCTTGGGGGGATTTACTGTATGCTGTTAGAGACTGATTGCCAGGAGTGTAAGCCGCTTGGGTGCTTTTCCTGTTCAGCTGGTATCAGCTATTCGTGAGGTTCCAGTTCGGGAATTTGGAGTGCTACTTAGTATCCTGTTCGGGAGTTTGGGGTTCTGCAGTAGCTGTGCCTGTGTCTCTGGAAGGGGAAAATCTACTAAACAGCGGTTTAACCCTTTTATGCTGAGGGTGCCGTTACAATTAATTCCTAAATATAAATGAAGAAGAAAACAGACAATGAAAAGTTATTGAACAGTTATGAGTATTAATACCAAAGGAGTATTTATAAATGTGTAACACATAAAGTAAAATTATGAAATGATAGTATTATGAAAAGAACTATTATATTATGACCTATACATAAGATAAGATGAGAAGTATCAGAGGTAGATAGAATATGAAGTTGATAAAATAAGTATCATGGTTACTTATTACTACAAATATTGAGTGCAATAGGATTTCATAGATTCACAAGAATGAGTAATTTGTTTATATCGAGGTGAAGTAAAACAAACAATGGTAGCAAAAGGAAGAAAACTAAGGAAGGATAATTTATATATATATTGATTAATGTGAAGAAATCCCCTAATCCCTATGTTATTCACTTATTGCATTCCCTTTTTTTACCTCTATTATCTGCCTATTGCATTCGGTAGATGGAACTACCGAACCAAGACCACCCCTCTGGCTAATTTAACATCAAAGTTTGGGTGAAATTGCTACTGTAATGGATCACCTGGCACCCCGACTGGGTACCTCCGTTGAAGGATGCTCCTAGCGCTTCCTGAGGACTCCAAGCACTGCAGCAGACATCACAACCATTAGAATGAATGCTCTCAAGCATATGAATGCTGTAAGCAGCTGAACAGGAAAAGCATACAATCAGCTTACATTCCTGGCAATCAGCATACAATCCAATTCCATCAATAACGAGACGACACTTCGTTTTCAGGTCAAGCAGAACTAACTGAGCTGTGGGTTTATTGTTCTTATATACACATTAGTACCGCCCACAGGGTTTTGGAAAACAACCAATAAACACGTACAACACACTCAGACACTCCCACACAAAATCCTCCCCTCTGCCTGTGATACAATTACCTTACACAATGGGTAATATAATTATCACAGACAGAGAAATACAGTTTCATAAAACACATCACAGGGACCCCAAAACATGCAATAACCCCATAATATATCCCCATAAATATATCCTTGGAACCGGGGGATCTGGGTGAACCACATATCCAAAATTCACCCAGATCCGTTCAGTACTTTGGAAGATACAGCTTAATGCAGATTCCACAGAACATATGCAGGCTATATGAAAAAACAATTACTGTATAATGTGTCCCCTGTTGTATAGTCCAAAACCACCGCACGATGTCTCTATGCACCAAATACTGGCGAGATGGCACCGTGTTGAAAAGTCCAAACAGTGTCTGTGAGTTAAAATGGCCGCCATCCATTGTTCTCACCATGTGCTTCATCCATTGTTCTCACAATGTGCCTCTTATACATGAAATGGTGGCCACCCAGTAACTCCACAGTATGTCCCAGATGGTTCTTAAAGGGCCAGCAGCAGCACAACACAAATCCATTATGCCCAAATCATGTATTTAAAGGGAAATACATCCCAGGGGCCATAGTCACATGGCAGGAGGCTGGCAATCAGTGTTATCCAATGCCCAGTGGCGAGGTCAGTTTCGCCATAGCTAGCCCTGTCTCTGCGGCCAGCGTTCATTAGTCGAACGCCACGTGGCAGAGAAAACCATGGCCATCTTTGTTCATGCGAACAAAGGCAGCGGGACCTGGTCGTCGAGTGCATGGAACTGAAAACGGGCACTCGACTTCCCGAACACCGGTCCCAAACAGAAGAGCACTATTCGGTACTTTGGTGCATTCGACAGAGGGGCACGAACGCTGCTAGGAGCCAGAGGGATCCATTCGGTATTTTTATTCGTTTTTATGTTTTTTCGGTCACAAGAGACTTCCATAAATTTTGCAAACCCCTGAACCGATCTGGGGTTGGTCAGCCAGATCAGGGCTATCAGGGACACATAATTTATGGGGATACCCCCAGTTTAAAGGGGTGTTCTGGATGTTGGGGAAAAAGGTGATTTTTCAGCCCGGAGATAATTAAGTTATTATTTTATCAGACTGAATTATCTCCTGGGCTAGGGGAGGGAATTGTAGGTGTGTGTTAACGTTTTACGGCCTGTCATTGGTTATTGTTTGTCCCTCCCTGAGACTGTCCCCTTGCATGGGGACTTGCATAAAAGCTGTGGGTACCCATTAAGGGACAGTTCATTTTGTACCCTTCTTCTTGACTTCGGCTGATGTTTGGGGATTTGTGTGTTTCACTAAGGGAATCGTCTTGTGGAACTGGGGGAATTACTATTGAATTTGTCTACCTGATCTACCGAACAGAGAGCTATAATCACTAGGCTCTGGCGGTTCGGGAGGAAACTACAAAATAAGGTTTAAATACACTTGGTTTCCTTACAATTAATATTAAGTACTTATATACATTAAGAATGCCTTGGATATAAGAGTCCAGAGATCCAAGAGGAATTGAATTGAAGTTGAGTTAAGATTATAGTACACAATTATATTTGACCTAAGTCTATAAAGGTGTGGACTAAGGAGAATAGGTTTCTGGATATGGCGATATCCACTGAATACGTTGTTTTAAGATTTCCCTGAGTTTGTTAGACACAGACTAGGAATAAGAGTTTCTGGGCAGTATGACCACAAGTTTTGTTTATTTTATTTTATTTTAGTCAGTTGAAGTGTACTAAGGAATACGGATTGGTCAGAACAAATGTTAAGGTAACATTAGGGCAATCCTACTTTTTTTTTTTTTTTTTTTTTTATATTTGTAATTTTTATTATTTTCATAATTATCACAAATAACAATCGTGAGTTTAGTAAATGCAAACAATACAAACAGAGATATTTTGAAAGTATAATACGGAGTTAAGCAATGCTGTACATTATGTTTAGTGAATTCTCTAAATAACGGTTGGTCAGCTTAGTTTATAGAAAGTTACAAGTTAAGTATCAATAGTTGATGTAATATATTAAGTACTGTAATATGTAAAACATTGGAGCAGTTGTACAGTTTGATAAGATGCCTGTTAGTACTTGAGAGGTATCGGAGGTAAGTTCCCTCAACTCGTCTTACAACAAATTTTCAAAATATATGCAATCTATAGTCATGTCTTTCAGTCCTGTGTCGCCTCTGTAAAGAGGACTGTTGTCAATGTCAATCGTTTAGGTTCGTAGTTGTCCGTGTTTGGATTATGTTGCGCCCCCAGCAGCCCGCAGACAGTACCCGAGACCCTCCACCCCCAGTTATCTCCCTCTTGCCGTGAAATTAGTGTAACTATTTGTTTAGTGTGATTCCAATCCTGTGAAGGTGTTCCATGGAGCCCATACCTTGGTAAATTTCGTATAGTTCCCTACTCTGGCATGTGTTATTCCCTCCAGTTGTTTTGTGTCCTCCACTCTCTGAATCCACTCCCTAAGCGGGGGGGGATGGAGTTGTTTCCAGTATTTGGGAATTAGTTGTGTGGCGGCCATGATTAGATGGCGGAAAAGGGCAGTTTGAATTTTTGAAAATCCCTGAGGAGGCATAAGAAAGAGATATTGATCTGGGGCTAGTGCAAATTTGGTCTGAAAAATGCTTTGTGTTATAGTATGTATTCTGTTCCAGAATTTTGCTACTTGCGAGCAGTGCCACCAGATGTGAGCATGATTTGCTCCTGTTTGGTGGCATCTCCAGCACTGATCTGGAGACGTGGTGTGTATCATGTGGATCTTTGCCGGTGTATAGTGCCACCTAGTTAATCCTTTATAATTGCTCTCTTGTGCTGATAAGGAAATAGTGGAGATATGTGCTGATTTGAGTATGTGGTGCCATTGTGGACGTGTGAAGTTGACTTTCAGTTCATCTGACCATTTAACTGTATACCCTGGAAGTTCGGTCTCTTGAGAGTCTCTAAGCAGTGTATACATTGTAGATAAGAGTTTCCTAGAAAGCGGGTGAGAGGAGCACAGTTGTTCTAGTTTTGTCAGTGGCCTGTCCCCCAAGGGTAATAGGTTGTGGGTCTTGATGAAGTGTTTCAGTTGATGGTAGTGTAAATGTTGAGTTACCGTCGGGTTGTCGGTTGGTAAAATTTGGAGCAAAGTCTTGATTTTGCCATTCTGAACAACATCACGTAGTTGTAGTGACTTGTTGGTGTGGTAAAGTTCGAAAGCTTTGCCCGAGTCCCCTTGTTGGAAGTGGGGATTGTGTGTAATGGGATATAGCGGGGATGGGACTGGGGAGAGGTCTAGTTTTATCCTGAGTTTATGCCACAATTTGAGGGTTGTGTCAATTGTTGGGTGGGACTTGTGTATTCCCTTCGTGGGAAATATAGGAGTAGAATGTGACCAAACACATGTATGTAGTGGGGGGCTGTGGATGGCTTTTTCAATGGTAACCCATTGTTGGGTTCGCGTGTTTCTGGTCCATTCGTAGACCCTCTGTAAATGTAGTGCCTGGTGATATAATTCAATATCAGGAAGATTCACTCCTCCATTTTCTTTGTTTCTTGTCAAGATAGAGTGTGCTAGCCGTGGTGATGAGTGTGCCCACACAAATTTCGTGATTATGGATCTGCTCGTGATGAAGAAAGTGCATGGGATTGTGATAGGTAGAGTTTGTAGGAGGTACAGAAGTCGAGGTAAAACATTCATTTTAATTATATTGATTCTACATAGCCAACCAAAGCACGGCTTGTGCCATAACTGTAAATCTCTGGTAATGTTAGCTAGTAGAGGGGGGAAGTTTAATGCATAGATCGATTCCAATTTGTTTGGGATGTGCACGCCTAGATATTTAATCGAACCTGGGGCCCAATTGAAGTTAAATTTGGACTGTAGTAACATATTTGTGTTTCTCGTTGTGTGAATTGGTAGGAGGTCGCATTTCGTTAGGTTCGCTTTAAAGTTGGATATTGTACCGTACGTTTCCATTTCCGCCATTAAATGGGGTAGAGTTGATAGAGGGTTAGTAATTGTGAATAACAAGTCATCTGCGAAAGCAGTGACTTTGTATTCTTGTGTATCAATCCTAAAGCCCCGTATATTTTTATTGTCTCTGACACCCTGAAGGAATGGCTCCAAAATTAGGATGAACAAAATAGGAGAAAGGGGACACCCCTGTCTCGTCCCATTAGTGATGTTTACCGGCTGAGATAGTTGCCCATTAACCCTTAATCTAGCTGTCGGAGCGGAATATATGGAGTTTAACCATTCTTGCCATCGCGGGCCAAAGCCTAATTGTTGCATTGTGTGTTTTAGTAGCGCCCAACTAACTCTATCAAATGCTTTCTCCGCATCGATAGCCAGCAGGGCGCTGTTAATTTTACGCGATTGAGCCCAGTGTACAAGATTAATAATTTTAGTTGTGTTATGTTTTGCTTCTCTACATGGGACAAAACCGGCCTGGTCTTGGTGGATAAGGTTAGGTAATAGGGGTTTCAGTCTATTAGCCATAATTTTGGTAAGGATTTTGAGGTCTGCATTAATCAACGAGATAGGACGATAACTGCCACATGCCGTAGGATCTTTACCCGGTTTTGGTATTAAGGTAATGGTTGCCTCTAGTGCAGACTTAGGGATGATAGATGACAGTTTATGGGCGTTAAATGCAGTGGTGAAAGGTTGCGCTAAGATTTGAGATAGTGATTTATAATATTTCCCAGTGAAGCCATCTGGGCCTGGGCTTTTGCTAGTGGGGATGGTTTTAACCACCTGCAAGAATTCGTCAATAGATATGGGTTCGTCAAGAAATGCTTTGTCTATGGATGGTATTGTATGTTTAATCCTGGGTGTTAGGAAATCTAGTATGTCCTGTGATGTGGGTTGCGAGGTTTTCAAATTGTATAAATTAGTATAGAATTTATGGAATGCTTTGAGTATGTCTGGCATATGGCAGGTGAGGTTGCCGTTCTCCGTTTTAATTTCGGAGACGAAGCTGGATTGTCTTTCTGTTTGGAGTGCCTGAGCTAGGAGTCTCCCCGCCTTGCCTCCCTGTGTGTAATAGGAGCTCTTGGTGAGTGAAAGTTTGCGTTTTGCATTTAAGGTTAGGATCGAAGTGAGTTCCGACCTTTTAGTGAGCAACAAATTGTAGTTTTCTAGGGAAGAGGTGCCCCGATGTGTGTCTTCCAGAGTTTTAATATCTTGGGTGAGTTTGGTAATTGTTTGTTCCCTCTTGCGTTTTAGTGTCGATGCTATTTTAATCAATTCTCCTCTAAGTACTGCCTTATGTGCTTCCCACACCATGATTGGCGTCGTGTCTGGATTGGTGTTTTCTCTAAAGTAATTTGTGGCTGTTTCTTTTATTTGGGAAACAGCTCCCTCATTATTCAGTATCAGGTCATTAAGTTTCCATTGAACAGTAGATTTAGGGATCGCGGGTATAGTTAGCTTGAGTGCGAGTGGGGCATGGTCAGACCACGTGATCGGGCCATAGGATGCTGATGTAATCAGGGGCAGGTGTCTATGGTGTAAAAAAATTGTGTCTATTCGAGTGTATGTGCCTGTGGGAGGTGAGAAGAAAGAGTAGTCTTTTGTCTTAGGATTGACTGCTCTCCAGCTGTCAAATAGTTGAGCCTCATATAAGATATTTTTCATGTGTATTCTTGATTGTGTCAGATAGCCTTGCGTCGTGGAGGTGGTGTCTAGAGTTTCATCTAGGGATATATTGATGTCTCCCCCCATTATTAGTATCCCTTCATAGAAGGAGGATAATTTATGTAATATTTTGTTGAGGGAGTGGGATTGTTTTTTGTTTGGTAAGTAGATATTTGCTAGTGTTATTTGAGTGTTTCCTACTTTACCCTTCACAAATATATACCTGCCTGCATCATCTAATATCTGATCTTGGAACGTAAATTGCGTCTGACGGCTCACTAGGATAGCCACGCCCCTTGCCTTAGCTTCAGCGTAGTTGCTGAAATAGCCTCTTGGATAGTCCCTATTCTGAAGTCTAGGGGGAGTATCCTTACGAAAATGTGTTTCTTGTATGTAGACAAAGTTTGCCCTACGTCTATGAAAATCCGTAAGAGCTATTGACCTTTTCTCTGGGGTGTTTAATCCCCTAGCATTTTGCGTGACAATAATTATAGTAGACATTACCAAGGTGTGGTTGCTACTGTGGTGTTTGGAGAGTGGACAATTCTAGTATATTTAAAGAGAGGGTTGGGCAAGATCGGTGAAACAGTTTCCCAACCGTACCTAAGCCTCGTAGGGAAGCTTTGGTGTAAAGATGTGGAGCAGTGGTGCTGCAAGTTACCTTGTAGATAGAATTTCCTATATGGGATCAGAGAGTCCTTCAAGCCTGCCCCGGGCAACTGGCTGCGCAACAGTTTCAGTAGTCACAATGGAGGGCACGTCTTAGTCTCTGAAGTACAGGTGTATGGTATATGCTGTCGATGGAGTTGTTTGCCAGGCACTAACTGAAGCCTACTGCATATATTTTATAACAATAAGAAGAAAAGAGATATTAACAAACAGAAAATTTACATATAGGATATGTAACACTATCAATATCATTTATAACACTTCAGCGCCGTTAAATTGACCACTTAGTACTATAATTGAAAAGAGTTGTTTCACAGGTATACAGTGAGTGATAGTGTAAATACAAATGAATTAGATCTGAAATATATTTCTCTCTAGATTGTGTACTCTCTGTCTCAGAAAGAGTTTTCTGTGTTGTGTAGTAAGGTTATGAAAGATGTGATGAAGATTACACCCCACAATGTGGGTAATCTGTTTTCCCTTAAGGGGAATGTAGTTCAATCTCTATATTAGAGAGCGAACCGAAATTTATTAGGGGATTTGTGCTACGGGAGTGTCTCTAGGACCCGGGACTTATTGATCCTATTCGTTTAGGTATTCTTTAGGAGAGAAGGTCAGATGACCCATATTTATCATAGTGGAATGTATAAAACCAGAGAGGAAAAAACTTTAAATAATCAGATATTTAGAACATATTTTGTTTTAGTGAATAATTCCAGTTACTTTTTTTTAAACGTTTAAAACAATCAACCTTCGCTCGTCGTTGAGCTTGATCTACAATTAAGGGCTAAATTCCGTATCTAATTAAAGTGTATATTATATACTTATTATCAGTAGTAGCATAGTCAGTTGTAATATGGTTGCTTATCTTCAATTACTCGAGGGAGACTCTTATGCGTGATTCGGAATAAGTCCTATCATTAGAATACTTGTTAGGAAACTCAGAGTCCCTGGAGCATTGTACAGCTGTGAGTATCCCTTAGCAGAAAGACTTATTATGGACCTGCGAACAGTACCAGTAAAACAAGGAAACCTAAATATATAAAAATTCTGTACAAGATGCATGTAACTTAGGGGGTGTGAGCCCAGCGTGAGTGTCTGGGTGAACTTTGAGTATACAACCTGAGAATGCAAATTATTAATCTCCCTTCGTGAGGGTGGTAGTTTCCTTGAGATATCGACTATGTCCAAACTAATTTAGAGGGAAAGTCTCGGTGTCCAAAAATTGCATGTAACTCAGTAAATCACCACTTTGGCATGCGCCAGGTACAAAGAGATTCGAGTTGTATGTATCTCGTTGAGTCGGATTTTAACGGAAGGAGAGCCCCAGTCATCTTCATCTGTTTTGTGTAGTATAGATAGTGGAGTATCGTCCCGTTGGATACGATTAGTTGTTGGGAGTTGGTCTCAAGTGATTTTGAGTATTCAGTTGCCGTTCACGCTGTAAATGTGGTGAAATGAACCTATTCGGTGGTTTCTTTGTTTTCGCTGGGGTGGTCCATTTCTGTCTTTGTGATGGTTGAAAGCTTTCCTGGTTCGGTATTGGGTAATTCCAATCCATGATAACTGTGTCTGGTAGGTCCAGAGCTCTTAGGAATGGTGGGACATCCATAGTAGAGGCGATATGGTTAATATTGCCTTTATTATTCACTATCAACGCAAAGGGGAAACCCCAACGATATCTGATGTTCCTGTTGCGTAGTAATTCCGTGATTGGTTTAAGCGCCCGTCGTGCCTGCAAGGTGTACCAGGAGAGATCTGGGTAAATCTGTATCGGGTTTCCGTGGAATAGGAGAGGTTGCGAGGTGTCCCTCAAAGCTCTCAGTAACGAATCTTTGGTGGTGAAATAATGCAGTCTGCATATGATGTCTCTGGGTGAGTCCTGGGATAACCCCCTGGGGCGTAGCGAGCGGTGAGCCCTGTCTAGAAGCATTTGGTCGGCGCTATTATCTCTTAATATGAGAGTGAACAACTCCGTTAGTACCACTGATAAATCTTCATTTAGTGCTTCTGGGATCCCCCTTATGCGCAGATTGTTTCTCCTCCCACGATGATCTAAATCATCAATATGCCTCTGGGTGGCTGACATAAAATGTATGTGTGATTCTAGAGTTGAGGAAATATTGGATATTTGGGCCTGCATTACATCCTTCTCCTCCTCTAGGTCGGTGACTTTTAAGTTTATTTGTTGAATTTCTGAGCCCATTTCCGCCATTTTGGTATGGAGTGTGGCCTCCAATTTCCCAATCATGTTTTGTATATCGGATTTAGATGGGAGATTCTGGATATCTGATTTGGACGGAAGGTTCCTTAGCATCTCTTTTATGTCCAAATCCTCATTAGTATTAGGTAAGTCTATCGAGCATTCTGACATGTGGGGGCTTTGTGGCTGTGACTCTAATACGGACTCAGCATCCGCCATCTTGGAGGTTGCGGCCGCGGCCTCAGATTCTCGATCGAGAGAATCTTTAAAATAACGGGTGAGGGTGCCCGATTTTGTTGTGGGGGTTTTCCCCTGGTGCCCCTGTACCTGGTTGTGTTTCCTGGGGTTGCCCATGTCACTTGATTCTCTCCGATTGCAGTGGATTGTGCCCGGGTCTGGAGGAGCTGAATTAAAACGCGTCCATCAGGCTTCCCGGCTAGCCACGCCCCCCTAGGGCAATCCTACTTTTATGTTGAGATGTATTACATTAATAAGTCATCACAATGCTAATGAAAAGAGTGATGATAATGAATTTAAATTATTCTTTCCAAGTTCTTTTAAAGTAAACCCTTCTCCGCTTGAATGAAAAGGTTTTTACTACAAGGTGGGATTTTAGTCAAAATTATAATTATGTAAACAAAAACAAATCTATGATAGAAAGATTTCTGGGTGGAGAATTTCTAGAACAATAAGTATTGTCAACACCATGAACATTATTTGAAGAATTATTAGAAAACTTCATGGTTGATAACAACACAACCTTTGAAGGTTTGCAAACTATTATGAGTCTTATAAGTAGTGTTGGTATATTTCAGTTAGTGAGAGCCTACTGAATATACAAAGTAAATACTATGATTGTTAGGTACTGATACAATTTTCACTAGGTGGTATTAATGGTATAGAAATGTAATTCATGAATCCAAATGACCTAAAAATTTTAAGGTTGCTAGAAACCATATGATTTGTAGAAATATAATTGGACAGGATATTATAGTAATACATGTATTAGTACTTAAGTAATATCAGGTATTGTGAATGAAAATACTTTGTTATATGTGTCTGTAGGAATATGATAGTGATACACAGTTATTATCTTGAAAGTTACGATCTAGATTTTGTTGTCTATAAAGACATGACTGTATCTCAGCAGGTTGATCTTTCTCATTGTTTTACATTGTTTATTGGATCAACGTGTGTAAATATTTTATTTTATTCATTTATTATAGTGATATATATATTTATATTATGTTCAAGTAGTTATGATGTAACATGGATATGGATATCAATACATAGCTGAAACAGAGGGAATTTGAAGTAAAGTAAGCAGTATAAGGGATAGAAACTCGACCTTCCAAGATCTCTCATATAATAGAAAGTTGTGACTACATCTTGTTCTATGTTTAATGACTGTGATACAAGTGATGTATGAATGGACAGGTAAGTGACATTGTGTTATGGTTTTAATACAAATAATAAACAGAGGAAATGTAGAATATTGCATATTCTATGTTTCTATTGATTATATATATATATATATATGGATGTGTAGATTGACATAAGTAACAGATGGTATCAATAAGTCACAAGGCTTTATTTGTCCGAGAGCTCTGGAATGTGGATTTGGGGGTTTTGTCCTTATATGGCTAGAGTTAAACACTGACGTTAGTATGAGCACATCTATATAGTAACAGAGGGACACAAGGTCGCTCTCTCTCTTGGCTCTGGGCTCTCTCTGGTTCTCTCTCGATGTAAAGATGTAAGGATGTAAAGAAGTCCAGCAATTACCATCTGCTGTTGAATGTCCATTATCCTGTAACATCATTTGTTGTTTTATTATGTATCCGTAACTAAGAATAAACCTGAAGAAACCGTAAGTCCGATTGCGTATTAGTACTTTTCAATAATATAGACATATATTATTTTGGCGAGCATTTGGCCAAAGACTATATATAGAAACTCCATCTCTCTTAAACTGAACTCCTTGTCTTTCCTCCTCCTAATACTGTTCCTCCCCTCTCGCTCTCCCTTCAAGTCAGTGATATTCACATAAGTTCATCCTTGCAAGCGCGCTGTCTTAGCGTCATACTTGACTCTGGCCTCACCTTTGAGCCTCACATCCAGTTTGTCGCCAAATCCTGTAGGTTCCAACTTAAAAACATAGCCCGCATCCTCCCCTTTCTTACACAAGATGCTACCAAGGAGCTTGTCCATGCTCTAGTAATTTCCCGCATGGTTACTGTAACTCTCCTGATTGGTCTCCCCAAAAACCGTATTGCCCCACTACCGTCTGTAATGAATGCCGCAGCTAGACTGATTTTCCTCTCCAGTCGGTCCTCTCACCCCTCTGCCAGAACTTACATTGGCTCCCTGTATCCTATAGGAGTCAATTCAAAGTGCTAACACATACATTTAAAGCACTGAACAATTCTAGCCCCTCTTATATCTCTTCACTGATCCATAGGTATGCCCCTCCTCGTTCCCTCCGCTCTACCCGTGACAGCCTCCTGACCGCTGTTCGCACCCATACAGCCAACTCGCGCTTGCAAGACCTCTTGCGGCTGGCTCCTTTCCTATGGAATAGCCTGCCTACCGCCATCAGACTCTCCCCTAGTCTTCAATCATTTAAGAAGGGCCTTAAAACCTGTTACGACACTCACCGCCAGGGGAACGAAGCCGCCGTTTAGTGAATAATCCCCTTTCTCCAGAAATGCAGTTTTAATCCAGCCGATCGTCAAACTCCCGAACGGAGCATACGAACGCGGCAACTCCCGATCAGCAATTCAGTCGAAATCCTTCCACAGCTAGAAATAACGAAAAGTACTGTCCCAATAATAAATCCCTCCACAAACGAGACCAAGCTGCGTCTTCAAGGTCAAACAAGAATGTGTTTAATGGGGGCTACCTGCCGGGTATTTATGCGGGTCTACACAAGGTGGCCACTCCCCTAGGGGACCTTGTGGAAGACTGTACAATATATTGGACAGTAGCCAATCGCAGAGGCTTCAATATAAGCCCTTCCCCTTTTACCCATAAATCCTTCTTCTCTATCCCGGAGATAATTAGGAAGAAACCTAGTTATCTCCCAGGATAGAGACAAACGCCATTTTAAAACATAATAAGAAAAATACAATAAAATACATAAATTCAGAAATACCGAATGCATATGGTTCGTGTAACCTATCCCCAGATAGCCTGGATCTGAGTGCATATTTCTACCGAATAGCGCTCAGATCCGATGTACCTAGTTCAATCGCCATGGAGTCAAAGTCTTTCACAAGTCCTTCGGTATATAATGACTCCATGGGACGGCTATCTGGGTAAAGTCCATACGAATGATAGAAACTCCCGAACTGACCGGTGTTTGTACACCTCGAAGAAATAGAAGGTGGCGGCAGCTTCCAGCGGTGTTCGGCCGATAAAGTATCCATTTTTAGTTCCATAGGATTTGCACCGAACACCGCTGACTCTCCTCGTGTCCCAAAATGACCGCCACCTCGTGGTCGGCATACGAACGACGACCACCCGTACGAATGGAATGGAGAGGTGTCTGCGGTTAACTGCAACGTTCTAATTGAGGCCAATAGGTTAACTAGCAGCACACTCCTCTCCTGGGTGGCCGTCCGTTCGGTAGTTTCAATCGGTACTTGGGGAAACACATGAACAGGGGCATACGGACAGGAAATCCAGCGAAATGAAGGCAAACAGACGAACCAACAATATAAGTCTATACAGATGGATCTGTCACACGGCTCCCCCCTTGTGGGATACTCCAGCAGACCAGGTTTGACCCTCTAGCGGGTCAACTTGGGAATGACCAGACTAGGAGGTAGCAAGAACGTTGGTTTGCCGAGACAATCCATCTGCATTCCCATTCTGCTTACCGGGTCGGTAGCTGATGGTGAAGTTATATGGTTGTAAAGCTAAACTCCACCGCAGCAGTCTACCATTGTCTCCTGAGACCCGGTTAAGCCAGACAAGGGGATTGTGGTCCGTCACAAGGGAAAATTCCTGTCCATACAAATAAGGGCTTAACTTTTTCAATGCCCAGACCAGGGCCAGGCACTCCTTCTCCACTGCCGCATAACTCACTTCTCGGGGTAACAGCTTTCTACTGAGATATGCGACAGGGTGCTCTCCTCCATCTTCCCCGACCTGGCTCAGCACAGCCCCCAGTCCATACATGGAAGCATCTGTATGACGAGAAAATGTTTGCTAGGAACTGGGGCAGCCAGGACAGGGGCATTCATGAGAGCCTGCTTAAGTGCTTGGAACGCAGCTTCACAAGCTGGAGACCACAGGACCTGCTTAGGGAGATTTTTCTTAGTCAGGTCAGTCAGGGGCTTAGCGATAGAGCTGTAGTCGGGGACAAAGCGTCTGTAATACCCTGCTGTCCCTAGGAAGGCTAATACTTGGGTCTTAGTGATAGGTGTGGGCCAGTTAGCTACTGCCTCTATCTTAGCTGGCTCCGGTCTCTGGCTCCCACACCCCACTCTGTGACCCAAGTATTGAACTTCAGCCATGCCTAGATGGCACTTCTCTGGCTTCAATGTAAGGCCAGCGGCCCGAATTTTGTCCATTACTACCCCTACATGCACCAGGTGTTCCTCCCAGGACCCACTGTAGATCGCAATGTAATCCAGGTATGCACAAGCAAATTCCTGGAATCCATCGAGGAGCCTATCCACCATACGCTGGAAGGTAGCCAGGGCATTCTTCATCCCAAATGGCATGACCTTAAATTGGTACAAGCCAAATGGGGTGACGAAGGCCGACTTGGGGATAGCGTCCTCGGCCAGGGGGATCTGCCAGTAGCACAGGTCACACAGTAACACAGGTCTATGGTGGTCAGATAGCGTCCCCTGGCAATACGGTCTAGTAATTCGTCTACCCGGGGCATCGGGTAAGCGTCAGTGGTGGTCCGCTCGTTGAGCCTCCTGTAGTCCACACAGAACCGGGTGGTCCCATCTTTCTTAGGCACCAGGACTACAGGGGAAGCCCAAGGGCTATCGGAGTGTTCGATGACTCCAAGCTGGGTCATCTCCTGTATCTCCTTCCGCATTCCTTCTCGGACTGCTTCAGGAAGTCGCAGGGGGTTCTGTCCAGGGATCTCTACCTTATGTACAGCTAGGGTGGTGTAGCCGGGCTCTTGGGAGAACGTCGCCTGCTTCTCCCACAGAAGCTGTCTTGCCTGTCCCTTCTCTGTGGGGCTCAACCTGTCCCCTAGCTGTACAAGGCTAGTAAGGTCAGTCTGGGAGTCCCTCTCTAGCAAATCAGGAAGGGTAAGTTTTCTGGGTCGTCTGCAGCCGGGGCACATACTGCAGCTACATTCTCGGGTCTCTCCTGATACTCCTTTAGCATGTTCACATGAAAGGATCGCTGGATCCTCTCATCTGAGCAGCTGGCTATAAGGTAGGTAGTATCACACACCTGAGCTAACACTTTATACGGGCCCTGCCAAGATGCTTGCATCTTGTTCGCCTTCACAGGTTTGAGCACTAACACTTTCTGCCCAACCTGGAAGACCCGCTGCCGGGCACCCCGATCGTACCATCTCCTCTGTCTCCCCTGGGCCACCTGGAGATTCTCTCTTACCATCAGAGACAGTTTCTCCATGCGGTCCCGGAGTTCCAGGACATACGGTACTATGGGGGTCCCTTCTTGCTCTGTCTCCCCCTCCCAGTGGCCTCTAATGAGATCTAGGGGTCCGCAGACCCTTCTCCCATAAAGCAACTCAAAGGGGGAGAACCCAGTAGATTCCTGGGGCACCTCTCTGTAAGAAAACAACACATGAGGCAGGAATCGCTCCCAGTCTCGGCAAGTGTCAGAAAAGGTCCTCAACATCTCTTTGAGGGTGCCATTAAATCGCTCGCAGAGACCGTTAGTCTGTGGATGGTATGGGGAACTAAGTATCGGTTTAATGCCGCATACCCTCCACAGCTGCTGGGTGAGCACAGCGGTAAATTGGGTTCCCTGGTCGGAGAGAATCTCCTTAGGGAACCCGACCCTGGTAAAAATTCTAACCAGGGCATCAGCAACTGTCTCTGCCTCTATGTTAGACAGCGCTACTGCCTCTGGATAGCGAGTGGCATAGTCCACCACGGTGAGAATGTATTTCTTACTGGATGGACTAGCCCTGGCCAGTGGACCCACAATGTCAACGGCTATGCGGGCAAAGGGCTCCCCAATGATAGGCATAGACATAAGCCTAGCTCTTGGGTGGTCCCCCTGCTTTCCTACCCGTTTACAAGTGTCACACGTACTACAATATATCCGCACAGCCTGATTAAAACTTGGCCAAACGAAGTTCTGCATGATCCTATAGGCTGTGTGGCGGGACCCTAGATGTCCAGCTAACGGAACATCATGCCCTATCCGCAGAATCTCCTGCCGGTATTTTGCGGGCACCACCAGCTGTCGATTCGGCGGATGGGCAACACTCTTCTGGGACGGTTTAGGGATCCTATATAACCTGTCCCCCACCCACTCATACCGCTCCCCATCTACTCCTTCCTCTCCAGTATCTGCCCTGTCCCTATACTTCTGGAGAGTCGGATCTGCCTGGGTTTCCCTCCCAAACTCCTCTGGGGAATCCCAGCTAACAAAAGTCTGCCCTGGGGTATCAGTCTGGGAATCGGGTCTTACCTGGGTCTCAGCAGCAGGTGGGCTGGTTCCAGCAGCACGGGTCTGAGCACGGGTAGTCACTGGGTTGACATCAGCAGGTCCCATTGGAGCATATGCGGAAACCAAAGGAGCCAAATCATTCCCAAGCAAAACATCAGCAGGCAAGTCCTTCATAACCCCCACATTCACATGTCCAGAGCCCGCTCCCCAATCCAAATGAACCCAGGCAACAGGCAGAGGGAACACGGCGCCTCCTGCTACCCTCACTGCTACAGTATTTCCAGTATGCTGGTGTTCGGAAACAAGGTGATCGTCCTCTGCATTCCAATATATATTTAAGGGTAGCACGCCTTAATTCCTCATACTGCATTTCCACCCTGGGATTTGTAGTTGGCCTTCTGGGCGGTGGGATTCATCCCGTCGCTTGCCACCAATTGTTACGACACTCACCGCCAGGGGAACGAAGCCGCCGTTTAGTGAATAATCCCCTTTCTCCAGAAATGCAGTTTTTTTTTTCATTCTCTTTTTATTTAAATTTTATCACCATAATTTCATTGTACAAAAACATGTTTAAAAATTCATATTCATACACATAAAGACTTAGACAAAACACAACACATCCCACCCCCCCACGAGAGCTCCACATACTTTCAAATTATACTTCCTTTTTTTTTTTTTTCAAATGGTATCAATGGTTTCAAATATTACATTTGTAGTAATTTTTTTTCCCAATTTACCCATAGGCTCAAATTATCATTCAGAAACTTGCAGTGATCCTTTTCCATTTTGATTTGGTAAATCAACTGAATTGTTATTAATTTATTGTTAAATGCGGTATCTCCCTTCCAGTTCCTTGCTATTATTATTTTACAGGCTGTTAAACAATGAATAATTAAAATTGATTTATTTTATTTAAATTTGGCCATTGGTAGTGTAATAGCATTGTTTCAGGTTTTAGAAATATTTTTACTCCACACAGTGTATGGATGATAAATTGAGCCCACTGCCATATAACGGTCACTTTTTTACATGACCACCACATGTGGATATAATTTCCTTTTTCCTCTCTACACTTCCAGCACTTTGAGTCCATGGATGTATCAAATTTAGCTATTTTAATTGGAGTCATATACCATTGGTAAGCCAACTTGAAGTGTGCTTCTATCAATATAAAGGAATGGACATATTTATTGATTTTTTGTAAAATAGCTATCCATTCGTCTAATTCTATATTTATTTTTAATTCAATGTTCCATTTTTTAACTGCGCTTGTTAGGACTGAATCATTCATTGGGACTAACATTTTAACACATCTAGAGAACAGCTGCTTTGTTTTATTCTGGTATAAAATTGATTTTAAAATGTCGTACATTTTACCCTCTTTTACTAACTCCACTTTCTCCAAAAAATATTTTACTCTAAGGTACGTATATACATCTTTAGCAGAGAACTTAAACTCTTCTATCAACGTTTTATAGGGTTTGATTTTACCCTCTTTAGTCAGATCTTTTAAAGTATTTATTCCTTTTTCCTTCCAAGATTTTAGGGAAATATTCTCCATATTTATTTCGATTATGTCTAACTTTTGGAAATCACATATTTTATTTACCAAATCGATTTTTTTCCATATTGGAATAATCTGTCCTAGAATATATGATCTGGATAAGTTGCATTTTTTTGTTGTCCAGAGTAAGTCTAGAGGATCTCTTACTTGACTAGATTCTACTTCTGTCCACCACCATACTTCCTCTTTATTTTGTTTTATCTGTCCAGCCATGACATGCATTATAATCCCAGCCTCATAATATTTTCTTATATTTGGATATCCCAAGCCTCCCTTCTTTATTCCTCTTGATAGTATTTCATTTTTAATCCTGTTTTTTTTCCCTCGCCATACAAAATTAGAGAAGGAATTGTTAATCATTGTTAACCATGCACTCGGGATTTCTAATGGGAGCATTCTAAACATATAGATCCATTTTGGCAAAACATATAATTTCAAAATGTTTATTCTTCCTCCCCAAGATACTTCTAGTTTTCTCCATTCTTTCAGATTCTTATTAGTTTCTTTTAGAAGATCCATGAAGTTTATTCTCATAATGTTTTCTACTTTTCTGCTAATTTTGATTCCTAGATATGGGAACGTTTTAGCTTTAATAAAATTATATGTTTCTTGATAAGCATCTATTTCTTGCTTCGACATATTGATATATACAGCCGTTGATTTTGTTTTATTTAATTTATAATTTGATACTGCACTGTACATTTCAATTTCTGTCATTGCATTTGATATTGATGTTGACGTATTACTTAAAAATAGAATAGTGTCATCTGCGTAGAGAGATATTTTAAGTTCTTTCTGGCTTGCTGTGAATCCCTTAATATTTTCGTTATTTCTAATTCTGTTAGCTAACACCTCTATAGTTAATATAAACAGTAAAGGGGACAACGGGCAGCCTTGTCTGGTCCCGTTGTTCAATTTGAACCAGTCTGAGCATATGCCAGGGCCAATTGTTCTCGCTGTAGGGTCTTTGTATAAAGCTAAAATTGCATCAAGCAACCATCTGTCAGGATCGGGTCAGGGATCCAACACGCAGAGTACAAAGAGTAGCTGATACGTATACCGGTCCTTAGAATGGCCGGACTAACGTAGAACTACAATAGAATGGTCAGAGACAAGCCGAGGTCGAGGATAACAGAAGACAGGTAAGCGAGAGACAAGCCGGGTCAAGGATAACAGAAAGGCAGGAGAGTAAATAACAAAGCCGGGTCAGAACCAAAAGACAAGAGAATCACAAAGCACTGTGTGACTAGGCGGACTAGAACCACGACAGGGCAATGAGTGAATGAGAGAACCCCCGTTAAGTATCCTGGCTAGGGAGAGGAGACACGCCTCCGGCGAGTCCTGATTCGTCTCCCGAGATTTGAGTGGCAGGATGTTTCGGGTTAGCGTCATGACGTCTACCTCCGGTCCTTCTGTTATAAAAGGAAGTGACTCCCTCGCGGCCGGCGTTAGCAAGGCCGAGTGAACCGCGGGAGACCGAGGAGACATGGCGTCCGGACGGATAACCCTCCAAGTCTCTACCTCTCTCAACGGTAGAGACTCCAGGTACCCTGACAGTACCCCCCCCCTCAGATACGCCCACCGGGCGGAAGGAGCCGGGGCGAGATGGAAAGCGGGAGTGAAATGCCCTGCGAAGACGAGGAGCATGAACATCCTCTTGTGGTACCCAACTCCTCTCCTCAGGACCATATCCCCTCCAGTCAACTAAATATTGTACTCGTCCCCGGGAGACACGAGAATCAATAATGGAGTTGACCTCATACTCCTCCTGACCCTCCACCTGAACAGGGCGCGGAGGGGCGATTGTGGAGGAGAATCTGTTACAGATTAGAGGTTTCAACAATGACACGTGAAAGGAGTTCGGGATGCGTAAAGTAGCTGGAAGAGCTAGACGATATGCCACTGGATTAATTCGAGTCAAGATCCTGTAAGGACCAATATAACGAGGAGCGAACTTCATGGAAGGAACTTTAAGACGAATATTCCTAGTGCTCAACCACACTCTATCGCCTGGAACAAAATTCGGAGCCGCCCTTCTACGTTTGTCAGCATGTTTCTTTACCAGTACAGAATTGTGTAGAAGAATCTGTCGAGTCTGATCCCACAACTTCCTCAAGTTGGCCACATGGACATCAACCGACGGTACTCCTTGGGAAGGAGAAACCGGGGGAAGAATAGATGGATGAAAGCCATAGTTCATGAAGAAGGGACTTGAATGCGTGGAGTCACAAACAAGATTGTTGTGCGCAAACTCTGCCCAAGGAATCAAACCGACCCAATCGTCCTGGTGTTCGGAAACAAAACAACGTAAGTATTGCTCAATCTTCTGGTTAGTTCGTTCAGCAGCTCCGTTAGACTGAGGATGATAGGCGGACGAAAAATTCAATTTGATGCCTAATTGAGAACAGAACGACCTCCAAAAACGTGAAACAAATTGGGAGCCTCTATCAGAAGTGATCTCAGAAGGAATCCCATGTAAACGAAAAATCTCTTTAGCAAAGACCTCTGCCAATTCAGGAGAAGTCGGGAGTTTAGGCAAAGGTACGAAATGTGCCATCTTGGTAAACCTATCGACTACGGTGAGGATAACAGTGTGTTTTTTAGAAACCGGCAGATCCACAATAAAGTCCATAGCCACACAGGACCAAGGTTTGTCAGGAATCTCCAGCGGTTGTAGAAGACCACAAGGAAGCGAATGCGGTAGTTTGGTTTTAGTACAGACCACACAAACCCCGATAAAATCCTTAATATCCTTCCGTAACGACGGCCACCAGAAATCCTTGGAGATCAAAGAATACGTCTTGCGGACACCCGGATGACCAGCCACCTTACTCTCGTGAAGACACTGTAAGAGCTCCAATTGAAGTTCAGGGGGAACGAAAAGTCTGGAAACCGGAGTCAGTCTAGGTGCCAGATGCTGCAAGTTCCTTATCTGATCAAGTAGCGGGGAATGAACTTTGAGAGTAGTGTTAGCGATAATGTTACACTTGGGTACTATAGAGGACAAAACCGGCTCAGATACGGCAGCAGGTTCATATTGGCGAGATAAGGCGTCGGCTTTAGAATTCTTAGAACCTGGCCTATATGTGAGTACGTAGTTGAAGTGAGTGAGAAATATGGACCAACGAACCTGTCTAGATGATAGTCGTTTAGCCTCCCCAATATAGGATAAGTTCTTATGATCCGTCAAAATAGTAACAGGATGCAAAGTACCCTCCAATAAATGTCTCCACTCCTTCAAGGCCATTATAACCGCTAGTAGTTCCCTGTCACCAATGTCATATCTGCTTTCAGTACCGGACAATTTTTTGGAAAAGTATCCACAAGGATGTAGTGGTTTATCTACACCCAACCTTTGGGACAGAACAGCACCTATACCTGTCTCAGAAGCGTCTACTTCGAGTAGGAAAGGTAGAGTAGTATCAGGGTGAACTAAAATTGGTGCGGAAGCAAACAGCTCTTTGAGTGTCTCAAAAGCCCGAAGAGCTTCAGTAGACCAATTCTTAGTCTCAGCCCCTTGTTTGGTCATGTTAGTGATGGGAGCAATGATAGAGGAGTATCCCTTAATGAAACGTCTGTAGTAATTAGAGAAACCAATGAATCTCTGGATAGCCTTGAGACCCTGAGGTAAAGGCCAGTCTAGTATGGATTGGAGCTTCTCCGGATCCATTTCAAACCCTTCCCCAGAAATCACATAACCAAGAAATGTAGTTTGGGATTGGTCAAAGCTGCATTTCTCTAGTTTGCAGTACAAGCCATGCTGAAGAAGTTTGTGTAAAACCCTCCTGACTTGCCTGTGGTGAGTCTCAATATCCCTGGAATGTATAAGAATATCATCAAGGTATACAATTACACAGTCATCTTGAAACTCCCTAAGAACCTCATTAATAAGGTCCTGAAATACTGCCGGAGCATTGCAGAGACCAAAAGGCATTACGGTATACTCATAGTGCCCATATCGAGTATTGAATGCAGTTTTCCACTCGTCACCGTCGTGGATCCTCACTAAATTATAAGCACCTCTAAGGTCTAACTTAGTGAAAATTTTAGAACTTTTTAATCGGTCAAAAAGCTCGGTGATCAAGGGAATCGGATAAACATTTCTGATGGTTATCTTGTTAAGGCCTCGGTAGTCAATGCAAGGTCTTAAAGAGCCATCCTTCTTTTTAACAAAAAAGAATCCAGCCCCAGCAGGGGAGGAGGATCTTCTAATGAACCCCTTGTCTAGGTTTTCACGAATATACTCCTCTAGAACTAAGTTCTCATTCGTGGACAAAGGATATACATGACCCCTGGGGGGCATGGTACCAGAAAGTAAATTAATTTTGCAATCAAAAGGCCTATGTGGTGGTAAGGTATCAGCCTTTCTTTTGTCAAATACTGCCTTTAAATCTTGATACAAGGACGGTATCTGTACTTTGGTAGAGTCAGTAGCGTTATTAATTGGGTTGACACTACAAAGAGGTGACACTTTCTTTAAACAACTCTCTTGACAATTCTGGCCCCAAGAAACTATTTCCCCTGATCTCCAATCTATAACGGGGTTATGTTTCTTAAGCCAGGAGTATCCCAGGACTATGGGAACAGAAGGGGATGAAATGAGTAGTAGGGATATTTCCTCCTTGTGTAGAATACCAATAGTTAAGTAAAGAGGTGTGGTCTCCCGGGAAATCACAGGCTCAACTAAAGGTCTACCATCAATGGCTTCAACAGCCAAGGGTGTCTTCCTTAACTGGGATGGGATAGTGTGTTTAGTGAGAAACTTTTGGTCGATAAAACTCTCAGCAGCGCCGGAGTCTATCAATGCCATAGTTTCTAAAGTTCCCTTCTCCCAAGTTAACGAGACCGGTAAAAGGAGTCTATGTTCTTTGTAGTTATGAGTAGAGGACAAAATCGAAACACCCAAGGTCTGTCCTCTAGAGAAACTTAGGTGCGAGCGTTTCCCGGACGGCTGGGACAGCTCAAACGTACATGACCTCTGAACCCACAATACATACACAGTCCCTCTCTTCTCCTGTACTGTCTCTCCTCCTCTGAGAGACGAGTAAGGCCTAACTGCATAGGTTCTGAAACCTGTGGATCTTTGGTTTCAGCAACTTGAAATGATGGTACTAGTCTAGAGAAAGATTTAGCGGTTCTATCTCGAGTATTCTGTCTCTCCCTTAGGCGTTCGTCAATACGGGAGATAAAGGAAATTAAGTCCTCCAGATTCTCGGGAAGTTCTCTAGTAGCTACCTCATCAAGTATTACATCAGATAATCCATTTAAGAATACGTCTATATAGGCCTGTTCATTCCATTTTACCTCTGCCGCCAAAGACCTGAACTCTAGTGCATAATCCACAAGTGTTTGGTTGTCTTGTCTAAGGCGCAACAGTAATCTGGCTGCATTGACCTTCCTGCCAGGAGGGTCAAAAGTTCTTTTAAAATCAGCTACAAAGGAATTATAGTTATAGACTAATGGATTATCATTCTCCCACAACGGATTCGCCCATCTCAGAGCCTTCTCAATGAGTAAGGTAATAATAAATCCCACCTTTGCCCTATCAGTAGGGTATGAACGGGGCTGTAGCTCGAAGTGAATACTGATCTGGTTCAAAAAGCCACGACACCTCTCAGGAGAACCAGCATAACGTACAGGTGGGGTAACTCGGGAAGAAGCACCTACAGTAGCTACCTCTAACCCTGAACCCACAGAAGAAGCAGAAGTGTTACGCCTCTCCTCAGGTGGATTAATAGGGCGAGACAGCAGCGCCTGTAGTGCCAGAGCCATCTGATCCATCCTATGATCCATGGCGTCAAACCTAGGATCAGGAGAACCAAGCTGACAATTTGTACCTGCAGGATCCATGGCCCTGTCGTAATGTCAGGATCGGGTCAGGGATCCAACACGCAGAGTACAAAGAGTAGCTGATACGTATACCGGTCCTTAGAATGGCCGGACTAACGTAGAACTACAATAGAATGGTCAGAGACAAGCCGAGGTCGAGGATAACAGAAGACAGGTAAGCGAGAGACAAGCCGGGTCAAGGATAACAGAAAGGCAGGAGAGTAAATAACAAAGCCGGGTCAGAACCAAAAGACAAGAGAATCACAAAGCACTGTGTGACTAGGCGGACTAGAACCACGACAGGGCAATGAGTGAATGAGAGAACCCCCGTTAAGTATCCTGGCTAGGGAGAGGAGACACGCCTCCGGCGAGTCCTGATTCGTCTCCCGAGATTTGAGTGGCAGGATGTTTCGGGTTAGCGTCATGACGTCTACCTCCGGTCCTTCTGTTATAAAAGGAAGTGACTCCCTCGCGGCCGGCGTTAGCAAGGCCGAGTGAACCGCGGGAGACCGAGGAGACATGGCGTCCGGACGGATAACCCTCCAAGTCTCTACCTCTCTCAACGGTAGAGACTCCAGGTACCCTGACACCATCCCTGTATACCTAGTTCTTCTAGAGTAATCTTCATAAAGTCCCAGCTGACCCTGTCAAAGGCTTTCTCAGCATCTAAAGACAGGATCAGCATGGGACTTTCTCTACATTGTGATATATCTAGTACATCTATCAAACGTCTGATATTAATGCAGTTTTAATCCAGCCGATCGTCAAACTCCCGAACGGAGGATACAAACGCGGCAACTCCCGATCAGCAATTCAGTCGAAATCCTTCCACAGCTAGAAATAACGAAAAGTACTGTCCCAATAATAAATCCCTCCACAAACGAGACCAAGCTCCGTCTTCAAGGTCAAACAGGAATGTGTTTAATGGGGGCTACCTGCCCGGTATTTATGCGGGTCTCCACAAGGTGGACACTCCCCTAGGGGACCTTGTGGAAGACTGTACAATATATTTGACAGTAGCCAATTGCAGTGGCTTCAATAAATCCTTCTTCTCTATCCCGGAGATAATTAGGAAGAAACCTAATTATCTCCCAGGATAGAGACAAACGCCATTTTAAAACATAATAAGAAAAATACAATAAAATACATAAATTCAGAAATACCGAATGCATATGGTTCGTGTAACCTATCCCCAGATAGCCTGGATCTGAGTGCATATTTCTACCGAATAGCGCTCAGATCCGATGTACCTAGTTCAATCGCCATGGAGTCAAAGTCTTTCACAAGTCCTTCGGTATATAATGACTCCATGGGACGGCTATCTGGGTAAAGTCCATACGAATGATAGAAACTCCCGAACTGACCGGTGTTTGTACACCTCGAAGAAATAGAAGGTGGCGGCAGCTTCCAGCGGTGTTCGGCCGATAAAGTATCCATTTTTAGTTCCATAGGATTTGCACCGAACACCGCTGATTCTCCTCATGTCCCAAAATGTCCGCCGCCTCGTGGTCGGCATACGAACGACGACCACCCATACGAATGGAATGGACAGGTGTCTGCGGTTAACTGCAACGTTCTAATTGAGGCCAATAGGTTAACTAGCAGCACACTCCTCTCCTGGGTGGCCGTCCGTTTAGTAGTTTCAATCAGTACTTGGGGAAACACATGAACAGGGGCATACGGACAGGAAATCCAGCTAAATGAAGGCAAACAGACGAACCAACAATATAAGTATATACAGATGGATCTGTCACAAAACCCATCTCTTCAGGAAAGCTTATGGCCTTCCAGAGTAACCTCTACCTTATATACATGTCTCTTGCTCTCTCCTCTAGGGCAGTGCTTTACTCTCTCCTCCAGCTTGACTTCACTCCCACCTTATTTGATTGCTATTTCCTGTCCTAACATGTCTTATACTCCACCTCCTATAGACTGTAAGCTTGTTAGAGCAGGGTCCTCTTCAAGCTATTGTTCCTGTAAGTTTTCTTGTAATTGTCCTATTTATAGTTACATCCCCCTCTCATAATATTGTAGAGCTCTATGGAATCTGTTGGCACTATATAAATGGCAAAAATAATAATAATAAACAAAACATAAACAAAAACTGGAATTTGCACTATATGTCTGTTCAGGCGCAATTCGCCTCTTTCATATTATGTGCACCAACACTTATTATATATCATGTTATTCAGGGGAAACAGGGCTTTCATTTAACATTAAATATTTAGGTATGAAACATATTTGAATATGAATAAAATATAAAAAAATGGGAAAAATAAAGAATTAAAAAAGATATTGTTCTACGTGACATTTTAACTGTAAGTGTCATAATACTGTTTGCTTTTACTGCAATAAAATACACATATTTGTATTCAGCGATGTCTCACGTGTAAAACAGTACCCTCTATGTACAGGTTTTATGATATTTTAGGAAGTTACAGGGTCAAATATAGCATGTTACATTTTTCATTTTTTTTACAAACACTGGTAAAAGTTAGTGTTAATTATTTGATTGTGTGTGAAAAATGCAAAAAACTAATTTGAATGCCAATTTTGGCCAGTGTTTGTGACTAAGTGGCTACTAAAAGACTGAACATACCCCATTTGCAATACCTTGGGTTGTTTACTATTGCAAATGGTATGCCATCATGGGGGTAATTTTCATTCCTGGGCTACCGTACAGTCTCAAATGCAACATAGCCAACCTGGTGAATTTCTGTAGCGGAGAAGTAGTATAATCCACAATATCTCCGGTGGGTAACAGGAACAGCATAAAATAATCAAAGGAAATAAATACAGCATACAATAATCCCGGTAGCGTTGTAAGAATCCTTCCCTCCCAAGAACTAGACGACACATAGGCTGGGAGTCAACTGAGCTTTTAATCACAGGTCACTGTATTTATGGGATTCCCCATGCAAGGGGTTTCCCTACTGACATTCCAGGGGTGGTATAGTAGGGGACTACATGGGGAACTGACCAACACATACATTTCTCCCATCATGCACTGCTGGACGAGAGGGATACCCCCACTGGAATATACCGTTAAGGGGATTATCCCTCCGTGCAGCAGAACTGACATTTTACATTAAAATGCATAACTTCCATAATATTCCCTTTATTTAAACGAATGGATGTTCGGTAGATAGCTGGGGTCTGAGCGCACAGTTCGTGAGAATACTGCTCAGATCCCAGCATAACTAACCGAACGCCGCACGAAACACACATTATTTTCAAGTCACATTTAAAGTACCGATTGGTATTAGGGGAACAAACTACCGAACGACTGGGGCTCCCGAACGGCCTGGAAGTCCAGCGGTATTCGTGCCGTCGAGTAGCCGATTTTAGTTCCTGGCGCTCGACGACCAAATAACGCTGGGCTTAACAAAGGAACCAAGATGGCTGACTGCCGCGTGGTCGGTAGCTGAACGACGGCCACCTAGGAAAGCCCTTAACTACAATGTTGCAGTCGGTTAATGGGCGCCTTCGGTGTGTGGTCGTCCATTCGGTAGTTTATTAGTTTCAAGAACAGTGTTGAAATGCACTGTTCGTGAAACTACAGTATGAATGTTGCGGTTTTTCATGCCGCCAGCATGCGAATGCCCTTGTTCGCCTGAAATGTAGATACAGTACTATATTTGGTTCTAACAGCTTTAAAGGTATATACACATATTCATACAGGTATCGTCTTAAGTGGCTAGTTTTGCCACAATGCTCCCCCAGAACCAAGCCGGCATACACAGTCTGATCCCAACGAATCGGCTTGGGGATGTCCGGTGGAGCACTCACAGATCACAGTTCCAGGTCTGTTTGTCGGCATAACCCGTCGGCGTTGCCATTTTGCTTCCCAGGGCGGTAGTGAATTGTAAAGTCAAAAGGCTGCAGTGCCAGACTCCAGCGCAGCAGCCTGGCATTGTCTCCTGACACCCTGTTCAGCCACACCAACGGGTTGTGATCTGTGAGTAGTGTAAACGGTTGCCCATATAAATAGGGCTGCAACTTTTTGAGGGCCCACACCACAGCCAGGCACTCTTTTTCGATGGCGGCGTAGCTTACTTCTCTGGGTAACTTTTCGGCTTAGATAAGCTACTGGGTGTTTGCCGCCATCCGCTCCGACTAGGCTCAGTACTGCTCCCAATCCAAACATAGTAGCGTCTGTATGGACGAGAAAGCGTTTAGTTGGATCAGGAGCAGAAAGTACAGGTGAGGTAACAAGTGCCGTCTTGAGCACTCTGGGGCCCATACTACTATCTTGGGGAGGTTCTTACAAGTTAAATCAGTGAGGGGTTTGGCTAGGGTACTGTAGTTGTCCACAAATTTCGGGTAGTACCCTGCGGTACCTTGGAAGGAAAGTACTTGTGTTTTGGTGCGAGGGGTTGGCCACTTGGCGACTGCCTCTATTTTAGCAGGTTCTGGCTTCTGCTGCCTGCTCCCTACCCTGTGCCCTAGGTACTGAACCTCTGCCATCCCTATATGACATTTGCTGGGTTTGAGGGTCAGCCCGGCTTCCCTGATCCGGTCTAGTACGGCTCCTATGTGGGTCAGGTGTCAGGGGTCCGCGGGCGGCTATGAGGGGAGGCTGCACGCAACTTGCAGCACTCACCCTCAGTCCATCACCGCCCGCGGTCTCCTCTCCTCCTACATCTCGGCGAGCGGCGTCTCCTCTCCGCTGCTCGCCGCTCGCATCCTTCACGCCTCCCAGCGGCAGCATGTATAACTCTGCACGCTGGAAGGCCGTTGATTTATGCAAACGCCAGGGTCACGTGGGTGACCCGCCGTTAAAGCAACAGTACCACAATCACAGTGGGAGGCTTAGATATCTCCCACGTGTGATTGTTAATTCTGATTGGAAGTTATCCAATCAGAATTAAACCTAGGGTATTTATACTTACCTTTCCTGTTCCTCCCTGCCCTGTTGTGGTCTTTGCTTTATAGTATTGATTCTGAACTTGTGCTTTCTGGCTACGTACTCTCTGGCTTGTTAATCTGACTTTGTGACTTTCTCGGCTTGTTTCTCGTTATCCTGTCTTCTGGTTCCCCTTACTCGGCTTGTCTCCTGACTATTCTGTGTGTGCTTAGCCCGGCCACTCTAAGGTCCGGTACGGCACCTTTTCTGTGTATGTGTGTGTGTGTGTTAGCGTGTTGGGTTCCCAGAATCGTGACATCAGGTGCTCTGGCCAGGAGTAGCTGAAAATGGCGATATCATCTGAATATGTGCATGCGTACTCCTGGAACCCATCCAATAATCGACCTACCATCCTCTGAAAGGTAGCCGGGGCATTTTTCATCCCGAATGGCATGACCTTAAACTGATACAGGCCAAACAGGGTGACAAATGCCCATTTGGGGATAGCGTCCTCTGCTAGCGGAATTTGCCAGTACCCTTTACACAGATCTATCGTGGTAAGGTACCGGCCCCTGGCCATTTTGTAGGCCATTTTGTAGGCGTCCGAGGTCGTCTTATCGTTGAGCCTCCGGTAGTCTACACAGAAACGGGTCGTCCCGTCCCATTTCGGTACTAATACTACGGAGGAGGCCCAGGGGCTGTCAGAATGTTTTATCACCCCTAACTGTAGCATTTCCTCACTCTCCTTCCACATACTTTCTTTGATGGCTTCTGGTATGCGGTAAGGAGTTTGGCAAAGAGGAGTCTTATCTAGGGTTTCTACCTTGTGAGTTGCTAACGGGGTATAGCTCCCTTTTCCTGTATTAACCTTTGCACTTGGGTTCAATCCTGGGGGTTTAAGTGCTCTCCTAACTGTACTTCTCCCAGGTCTCCGCTCTGGCCCTCTTGGTCTAAGAGATCTTGGAGTGGCAAATTATCGAAGTCCTCATGGCAGGGGCACAGATCGCGGTTACCTCTTTGGTGCGCTTGTGGCATGGCTTGAGCATGTTCACATGGAGCATGCGTCTGTGACCGGACCAATCACATAGGTGGTATCACAGATCTGTTCTACCACCTTGTATGGGCCCTGCCAGGAAGCCTGCAGCTTATCTTTGTGGACTGGTCGTAAGATAAGTACTTTTTGCCCCACCTGAAAGCTGCGTCCCTGGCTCCCTTATCGTACCATCTGTGCTGTTGTTGCTGGGCTACCTGGAGATTTTCTCGTACGGTCTGGGTCAGCATCTCCAGGCGTTCCCTGAATTCTAGCACACAGGGTACAATGGGGGTGCCGTCAATAGTCCCTTCTCCCTCCCAGTGTTCCCAGATTAAATCGAGGGGGGCTCTCACTCTCCTCCCGAATAACAATTCGAACGGAGAAAACATAGAAACATAGAAACATAGAATGTGACGGCAGATAAGAACCATTCGGCCCATCTAGTCTGCCCAGTTTTCTAAATACTTTCATTAGTCCCTGGCCTTATCTTATAGTTAGGATAGCCTTATGCCTATCCCACGCATGCTTAAACTCCTTTACTGTGTTAACCTCTACCACTTCAGCTGGAAGGCTATTCCATGCATCCACTACCCTCTCAGTAAAGTAATACTTCCTGATATTATTTTTAAACCTTTGTCCCTCTAATTTAAGACTATGTCCTCTTGTTGTGGTAGTTTCTCTGTGGATTCTTGGGGTACTTCCCTATACGGAAATAACAGGTGGAGTAAAAATCTTTCCCAGTCCTTCTGAGTGTCTATGAACGTACAGATCATCTGTTTAAGTGTTCCGTTAAACCGTTCACAGAGCCCATTGGACTAGGGGTGATAAGCGGAGTTCAAGATTTGTTGTACCCCACATATCTTCCAGAGCTGATGTGTGTCTTCAGCTGTAAACTGAGTGCCCCTATCCGAAATAATCTCCCATGGAAATCCTACGCGAGAGAATATTCGCATCAGGGCCTCGGCTACTGTTTCCGGCTGGAGATTTGTCAAGGCTACTGCCTCAGGGTATCTGGTGGCATAATCCAGCACGGTCAAGACATATTTCTTGTCGGAGGGGCTGGGTTTTGCTAGGGGTCCTATGATATCTACTACCACCCTACTAAGGGTTCCTAAATTATCGGCAGAGACCGGAGGCGAGCTTTGTATCGGTCTCCCCTCTTCCTTACTCTTTGGCAGGTATCACAGGTCTGGCAATATCGTTTAACGCCCTGGGAAATACCTGGCCAAAAGAAGTTCTGGGTCAGCCTGTGCTTAGTGCGGCTGATTCCTAAGTGCCCAGACAAGGGAATATCATGGGCGATACGTAATAGTTCTAACCTATACTTTTGAGGCCCTATTAATTGTTTAATGGGTATCACTTTAAGACATCACTTTTTCTGCATGACGGTACAGTAGTCCTTTGTCCCAGATGTATCTTTCCCCTTCTAATCCTGCCTGATCTTTATCTATACAGTCTTTGTATACCTGCAGGGAGGGGTCTAGGACCACTTCAGAACCAAACTCTAGGGGTTCACCCATGGTCATTGCTTACCTGAGCCTCAGAGTGGTTAGGCGAAGCTGTGGTGCGGGCCTGTTGCCGGGTCACAACCGGATAGGCTTCCTGTATGGTGGACTGAGGAACAAATGCTGGTCAGCTAACCCAGGTCATTGCCCAAAATAACGTTGGCTGGCAAGTCCTGCATCATCCCCACATACACATTCCCATGCCCCGCTCCTCAATTCAAGTGCACCTTGGCTGTAGGTACTTTGTAAATCGCCCCCCCCCCCCCCCCGCCACCTGTACAGCAACACAGTCTCCAGTTAAATTGGGTTTAGGTACCAAATGACTTCGGACTAGTGTTAAGGTAGCCCCAGAGTCACGAAGTCCTTGTACCATTTTCCCCTCCATATGGACCTCCTGTCGGTGCCCTTGCTGGTTATCTGAGGCGGCCTGGATGGGGTTCACCTCATGCAATGTGTAACGAGATAATACCCCTACACGCAGGATCCAGTTAAACAGAAGACAACACAGAGGGAAGATACGTCTACCGGTCCTTAGAGTGGCCGGACTCGACGTATATAGGAGAAGTACAGAGTCAGGAACGATCCGAGGTCAAGGGCACAAAGAGACAGCGTAAACTAGGACTAGCCGGGGTCTGGTACACAGGAAACAGCAAGCCGGCAAACAGAACAGATAAGGATAAAGCGAAAACGAAGTCAGAATACAAAGCCAAGGTCAAATACGGAGGAACACAACTGAACACCACAAGCGCTAAAGGGAACTGTAGCAGAAACTACGATAGGGCAAGGAATTAAGGGAAAAGGGTAAGTATATGTAGCATCTAAACTAATTTGATTGGCTCCTGTCATATCCACACTCCCAAAAGGTAAGTGTATGGGATGTGTGGCATGACAGGGGCCAATGGGAGCCTTTTGGCAATTTAGGCTCCCACTGTCTCTTTAAGAGCACGCCCGAGACTCGCGGCGCGCTCTTAGATTCAGGCGGGACACGTGACCGCTTCTCGCGGTCACTGCCCGCCTTCCTGTTTGAGCAGTCGGATGAGCCGCGCGCGGCTCGTGCAGCAGCATGACCGCGCGCGGCTTAAAGGGAGGACCGCGGCCGGCCCCTGGAAAAGGTGAGTAACGCTACAATACCCCCCCTGAGGACACGCCCACCGGGTGGGCAGGACCAGGTCTGGCCGGAAAACGCGAATGGAAAGAACGCACAAGGCGGGGAGCATGAACAGCATCAGCAGAAATCCAACTGCGCTCCTCAGGCCCATAACCCTTCCAATGTACGAAGTACTGAAGCCGACCCCTAAGGAAACGAGAGTCAAGAACCGCAGACACTTCGAACTCCTCATGACCCTCCACAGAGACAGGAGAGGGAGGAGGAGCATGCCGGGTATAGCAGTTGCGTACGTAAGGCTTCAACAAATTTAAACCTATTTAGTTTAGAAAAACGTCGCCTGAGAGGGGATATGATAACATTATACAAATATATTCGGGGCCAATACAAACCATTGTGTGGAAATCTATTCACAAACCGGACTTTACATAGGACACGAGGCCATGCGTTTAGACTGGAAGAAAGAAGATTTCGTCTAAGGCAAAGGAAAGGTTTTTTTACTGTAAGAACAATCAGGATGTGGAATTCTCTGCCTGAAGAAGTGGTTTTATCAGAGTCCATACAGATGTTCAAACAGCTACTAGATGCATACTTGCAAAGACAGAATATTCAAGGATATAATCTTTCAATGTAGGGTAATAACTGCTTGATTCAAGGATAAATCTGACTGCCATTCTGGGGTCAAGAAGGAATTTTTTGTCCTAGCTTGTTGCAAAAGTGTGCTTCAAACTGGGTTTTTTTTTTTTTTTTATTTTTTTTTTTTGCCTTTTGGATCAACAGCAAAAAACAGGTGTGAGGAAGGCTGAACTTGATGGACGCAAGTCTCTTTTCAGCTATCTAACTATGTAACTATGTATGTAACAATGAGGTGTGAAAGACATTAGGTATACGCAGATTCTTAGGCAGACCCAAGGCATAAGAAACAGGATTAACCTTATGTATAATACGATAAGGACCAATGAATCGGGGGGCCAATTTCATAGAAGGCACCCGGAGGCGAATATTCCGTGTGGAAAGCAAAACCCTGTCCCCCACAACATAGGAAGGAGCCGCTCTGCGATGCTTGTCAGCCTGAGCCTTCTGGCGAGCAGCAGAGTCCACCAAAGAACGCTGAACCTGCTCCCAAGTATTACCCAAACCAGCCAAATGCTCATCCAGAACTGGCATGCCCTGTGAGGAGAATGCAGCCGGAAGAACAACGGGATGCTGGCCAAAGACAACGTAAAAAGGGCTTTTGCCGGAAGAATCATGAGTGGCGTTATTCCGAGCAAATTCAGCCCAAGGAAGCAGGTCAGACCAATTGTCCCGATGGTGAGACACAAAACAACGGAGGTACTGCTCCAGAGACTGGTTAGCACGTTCAGCAGCTCCATTAGACTGGGGATGGTAAGCGGAAGAAAATGAGAGAGAAATACCCATTTCTGAACAAAAGGCTCTCCAGAACCTGGAAATAAATTGGCTACCCCTATCGGACACAATAGATAAGGGAATACCATGTGTAGCGGAATGCAGTAAGCCTGTCCTATAATTTACCTGTGTAACTATATTCGTGCTGTGTATTCATGTCTTTAGGTATAATTTCGTATGTGGGTTCGGTAGTTCCATGAGAATGAAACTACCAAACCATTAGAACTTTATTGCTGATGCCTGGGTGGCCGCTGTTCGTTATACGAACCACGTGCGGCGGCCATCTTACGCATCAAAATCTCAGCGGTGTTTGGTCGTCGAGTGTCTGGAACTCAAACCGGACACTCAAACAACCGAACACCGCTGAGACCTCCAGAGCTCCGTAACTACCGAACGGAGGGACCTAACACCGCCCCATTCGGTAGAAACCAAGTACCGAACGAGGGAAATGTAATGCAGGGGAATTTAGGTATGGATGGCTAAGAATATGGTGTATTTCATCTGCCGAACGGAGACCGACCGCAGGGCCCAAACGTATGGAACCCTTTTCGGCTACCACCTCGTGTGCGGTCGGTCAAACTTCACCCTCCACCTAACTACCGAACCCCTGGTCCGATCTGGGTGAATTTTGGATATATTGTTCACCCAGATAAGGGCTACCTAGCGGTACCCTAATATTAATGTTATGTGTTGGTTTAGGGGTACATCCATGTTTGGGGTAAAACACTGTGTAAGTTAAGGGGATTATGAGTCACCCTGAGGGGAGGAGATGTGTGGGAGGTAACATTTACAGTATTGGTTACTGTCCTAATTGATGTAAATCCCTCCCTTGCATGGGAGCATGCTTTATAAGGAACCCTGGAATAAAGATGGTCAGTTCTGCTCCTGAAACTGTGTGTCGTCCAGTTATTGGGAGTGCTGTGGGGATACTGCTGTGTTATTTTGCCTGCTGGAAACTCTGCCTGTGGATTTACTATTGCCTTGTTCCTGAGCCTCACTGGGATCTTACGTGGAGAATAGCTGTGGGATATCAGCTCTCCGCTACATTGGTTGGCAGCGCTGGGATCCAGACTCACAAGGGAACAAGGATTAATGGAATACGGATGGAGAGTGACTATGCTAAGCTAAAAAGAACCACGCTAAAGGACTTACTGGAAGCAAGAGGGATTGCAGCAAGCAACAAAAAGAAAGCAACCCTCATTGCAGAAGTCATGGCAGAATATCAAACCGAGGGCAGGGCAATCCCTGAACAGCAAAACACATCGGATGGGTCAGGACAAGAAGAATTTCAAAGGCAAGTGCAATGTAGACTGGCCTTTTATGGAGGAAATGCAACGCCAGCCATTATTTCCAGGACTATGACCGAGGTGCAGGAGTTTATGTTGCACCAAAGGCCACAACCATCCACAGTAAGGGACACAGCAAATACCAACAGTACAGAGGGTAAGACAAAAATTCCTTACCAAGCTTTTAAAAACTATGTGGAGGCGGAGGAAGACAGATGCTTTCCTCCAAGATTTCGAAAGACTGTGTGCCTTGCATAAGATCAGTACTGAGGATTGGGTACCTATTTTGGCTGGGCGGTTATCTGGGAGGGCAGCAGAAGCTTATAGAACTGTACCAGATGAGGAGATCCGGAACTACAGCCGAGTAAAGGAGATTATATTGGCCCGGTATGCCATAACACCAGAGGCATACATACCGAAGGCGGTTTCGAGAGTTGAAAAAAGCAGATAAAGACTCACATGCCGAGTGGGCTTGTAGGTTGCAGCGGGCAGCCCTGGGATGGGTGCAAGCCAGCAAGGTCCGATCCATGGAAGATGTGATACAAATGTTGCTCATGGAACAATTCTATGATGGGGTAACAACTGATGTACAGGAGTGGGTAAGAGACCGCAACCCTGCATCCCTCACAGAAGCTGCTAGGAAGGCGGATGAGTACTTGGATGCGCGCAGGTCACAGAAACCGGTAGCCCCAAAAGTAACGATGAAATCCTTTGGGGGAACAAACTACCCCACTTTACCACCCCAACAGCTACCACCACCGCCTGCTGTACAACCACGGGTCATGTCATCACTGCCAGAAGTGGGGGCATTACAAAAGAGAATGCCCACAACTCCGAGACCGATCATCATGGATCCGACCGGGGCCACCACCACCACCGAGAGCCGCTGCCCATCACTACCAGGGGGAGCCACCAGTCGCTTATGGCTCCGCGGTTCCTGTCACCACCATAGAACAGTGGGAGGTACTACACGAAGCTAACCCACTACAAGCCCAGGCCGATAATCGCCAGCACCACAGACAGACTGTATACCTGGAGGGAAAAGCAGTACAGGGGCTCCGAGACTCAGGTGCCACTATAACCCTGGTCAAAAGCCACTTGGTCGCTGACAAGGCTAACCGGACTATAGCAGTCAGGGTGGCTGGGGGAGCCATCTACCGGCTGGACACTGCGAATGTCCATTTGCACTGGGGAACGGGGTCAGGGAATGTGGAAGTGGGGTTGATGCCCCAGTTACCCGCAGAGGTGGTACTGGGAAACGATTTGGGCAAGCTCACATCTGCTTTTGAGCCCCAAACCACAACCACTGAGGAAGCACACCCAGAGGTCACCAGGCAACAGGCCCGCACCCAGGACTACAACACACTGCCGGAGGTCCAGGTAAGAGAACCTTCCCCTTCCCTAGACTGTGTCCCCTGGTCCCCCCCTAACGAATTTGCGGCAGAGGTTATAACTGACCCTACCGTGCAAGTGTATAGAGATAAAGTCACCTCTGACCACCCTGGGGCAGAAGGGGAAAGATTTGTATGGGAGGGACAGCTGTTATACCGGGAGTCAGACAAGCAAGTAACTGGGTCAGACCCGATTGTGTTAAGGCAATTAGTGGTACCACAGAGGTACCGGGCCGAATTGCTGCGGATAGCACACGACATTCCGCTATCCGGGCATTTGGGGGTTAGTCGGACCAGATACCGACTGACACAAAATTTATTTTGGCCAGGGGTTAGCCAGGAAGTACGGAAGTATTGTAATACCTGTGACACGTGCCAGAGAGTGGGGAAGAGGGGAGACTGGCGGAAAGCAAAACTGCATCCGCTACCGATAATTGAGGAACCCTTCCACCGAATAGCGGTAGATATCATAGGCCCCCTCCAGAAACCTAGCCCTTCCGGCAAGAGATACATCCTCACGGTGGTAGACTACGCTACCCGATATCCCGAGGCAGTAGCCCTGACTAATATCCACGCTGAGACAGTTGCCGAGGCCCTGATGCAGATCTTCTCCCGGGTAGGGTTACCCCGGGAGATCATCTCGGATCAGGGTACTCAGTTTACTGCAGAGGTCACCCAACAACTCTGGAGGCTGTGTAATGTTAAGCCCATTATTAGTGCCCCATACCAGCCCCAGACGAACGGGCTCTGTGAAAGGTTCAATGGCACCTTAAAGCAAATGCTCCGAACCTTTGCTGAGACCCATAGGGACTGGGAGCGATTCCTGCCGCACCTCCTCTTTGTTTACAGGGAAGTGCCTCAGGAATCAACGGGGTTTTCCCCATTTGAGTTATTATTTGGGAGGAGGGTAAGGGGGCCCCTAGATCTCATCCGATAACATTGGGAGGGAGACCGGAGTGCAGATGGTACCCCCATTATACCATATGTGTTGGCGCTTCGGGACCGACTGGAGGCCCTAACTAAGACAGTAGGAGAAAACCTCCAGGCGGCCCAGACGCGTCAGCGTACGTGGTATGATCGGGGCGCCAGGGACTGCAGCTTCCAGGTGGGACAGAAAGTTTTAATTTTAAAACCTGTCCAACATGATAAGCTCCAGGCCACCTGGCAAGGCCCTTATAAAGTCGTGGAACAGAGATGTGACACCACTTATATAATTGGCCGCTGCACAGGAACTGGAGGGCGACGCATGCTCCATGTGAACATGCTAAAGCCCTACCGGGAACGTTTGTGCACCCAACTCCGATGAGTGTGACAGCCTACCCCTTCCCGACCTGCTGGGGGATGGGAGGCTGTCTGGGGATTTAGGAGAAGTTGCACTGGGAGACCGGCTGAGTCCACAGGAGCATATCGAGGTACAGCAGTTGTTGCGAGAGAAGCAAGAAACGTTCTCTAACTTACCTGGATACACTCCTCTGGCCACCCACCGGGTGGAAACCCCAGGGCAACTTCCCATGCGTCAGACCCCATACCGCATCCCTGAAGCGGTACGGGAGAATATGCGCAAGGAGATTGAGGAGATGATTCAGCTAGGAGTAATTGAACCCTTGGATAGCCCCTGGGCTTCTCCAGTGGTCCTCGTACCAAAACGGGATGGTACGACCCGTTTTTGCGTGGATTACAGGAGATTGAATGAGAAAACAGTATCCTAATGCCTAGGATAGATGAGTTACTAGACCGGATGGCCAGAGGTCTGTGTAAAGGATATTGGCAGATCCCATTGGCTCTGGACGCCATCCCTAAGTCCGCCTTTGTCACCCCATTCGGCTTGTACCAATTCAAGGTCATGCCGTTTGGGATGAAAAACGCGCCGGCTACCTTCCAGCGGATGGTGGACCGCCTCCTAGATGGATTCCAAGACTATACCTGCGCATACCTCGATGATATTGCCATATTTAGCAATATCTGGCAGGAGCACTTGGCCCATATAGGAGCGGTTCTAGACAGGATCAGGGAAGCCGGTTTTACCTTGAAACCAGCTAAATGTAGCATTGGGATGGCCGAGGTACAGTACCTGGGCCATCGAGTGGGCTGTGCAAGCAGAAGCCGGAACCAGACAAAGTAGAGGCTGTAGCTCAGTGGCCTACCCCTAAGACTAAAAAACAGGTATTAGCGTTCCTAGGGACAGCGGGGTACTACAGGAAGTTTGTCCCCAATTATAGTGCCCTGGCCAAACCCCTCACTGACCTGACCCGTAAAAACCTTTCCCGCCAAGTAACCTGGACCCCGGAGTGTGAGCAGGCATTCCAACACTTGAAAAATGCTCTTGTTAATGCCCCTGTCTTGGCAGCTCCCAATCCAACTAAACGTTTTCTTGTACACACAGACGCTTCTATGTTTGGATTGGGGGCAGTACTGAGCCAAGTCGGGGCCGATGGCGGAGAACATCCAGTGGCTTACATCAGTCGCAAACTATTACCCAGAGAAGTAAGCTACGCCGCCATCGAGAAGGAATGCCTGGCTGTGGTGTGGGCCTTGAAGAAGTTGCAACCGTATTTATATGGACAGGCTTTTTCCCTGCTCACGGATCACAACCCGTTAGTCTGGCTGAACCGGGTGGCTGGGGACAATGCCAGGCTGCTGCGCTGGAGTTTGGCGCTGCATCCTTTTGACTTTAACATTCAGTACCGCCCGGGTAAGCAAAATGGAAATGCTGACTGGTTGTCACGACAAACTGATCTGGAGAAATGATCCGTGAGCACCCCGGACATCCCCAAGCCGATCCGTGTGGGATCAGACTGTGTATGCCGGTTTGTGGGCAAGGGGGAGCAGTGTAGCGGAATGCAGTAAGTCTGTCCTATAATTTACCTGTGTAACTATATTCGTGCTGTGTATTCATGTCTTTAGGTATAATTTTGTATGTGGGTATGTGGGTACCCTAATATTAATGTTATGTGTTGGTTTAGGGGTACATCCATGTTTGGGGTAAAACACTGTAAGTTAAGGGGATTATGAGTCACCCTGAGGGGAGGAAATGTGTGGGAGGTAACTCTTACAGTATTGGTTACTGTCCTAATTGATGTAAATCCCTCCCTTGCATGGGAGCATGCTTTATAAGGAACCCTGGAATAAAGATTGTCAGTTCTGCTCCTGAAACTGTGTGTTGCCCAGTTATTGGGAGTGCTGTGGGGATACTGCTGTGTTATTTTGCCTGCTGGAAACTCTGCCTGTGGATTTACTATTGCCTTGTTCCTGAGCCTCACTGGGATCTTAAGTGGAGAATAGCTGTAGGACCATGTAACCGAAATACTTCTCTAACGAAGATAAAAGCCAGTTCCTTGGATGTGGGCAACTTGCGAAAGACATTTTTGGAAAACCGATCTACTATCATCAGGATGACTGTCTTACCATTCGAAGGGGGTAATTCAACAATAAAATCCATTGATAGGTTAGACTAAGGTCTCTCGGGAACGGGTAACGGATGCAACAGCCCACAAGGAACTCTACGAGAGGATTTCATACAGGCACAAGTAGTACAAGCACTTATATAGTCAGTGACATCCTTTCGTAAGGAATCCCACCAAAAATACCGAGAAACAGCTGACACCGTTTTGGAAATACCAGGATGTCCAGCAGTCTTAGTATCATGATATAGTGACAGAATATCCCGTCTCTCGGGAACATCAACGAACAATTTATCATTAGGCCTCTCGCTAGGTGCCATGCTTTGTTTCGCTTGTATGGCCTGCAAGAGGGACGAGAAAATAGACAATATAGTAGTTGCTATTATCCTGTCTGGGGGAATGACAGGAGTAACATCAATCTCCTGTTTGTCAATAGTTTCGAACTGTCTGGACAGAGCGTCAGCTTTAGTGTTGCGATCACCTGGCCTATAGGTGATAATACAATTGAAATGAGACAAAAACAGTGACCACCTAGCCTGCCTGGAAGACAATCTTTTAGCTTCGCTAAGGTAGGATAGGTTCTTATGATCCGTAAATATCTGCCTTCTAACAAATGTCTCCATTCTTTGAGTGCTAAAATGATAGCAAGGAGTTCGCGATTACCCACATCATAATTTTTTTCTGCTTTGGACATTTGTTTAGAAAAGAAGCCACAAGGATGCAATGGCTTTTCAGGCGACTCTCTTTGAGATAAGACAGCACCTACCCCGATATCGGAAGAATCAACTTCAAGTATATAGGGCAATGAGGGGACAGGATGCTGTAAAAGAGGTGCAGAGGCGAACGTAGTCTTAAGAAATTCAAAAGCCTGAAGTGCCTCGGTAGACCAGACACGAGTATTGCCATCCTTTTTTGTCATACGGGTAATAGGTGCTACAATAGACGAAAAACCTTAATGATAAACCGTCTTGATGATAAAACGTCTATAATAATTGGAGAAACCAAGAAAACGCGGAATGGCTTTCAGACCTTGCGGCAGAGGCCATTCTGTGACAGCAGCGAGCTTCCGGGGATCCATAAGAAAACCCTTAGCGGAAATCAAATACACCAAAATGTCATCCAAGTACACAATAACAAATGTGTGAATAAAGTCTCTTAAGACATCATTAATACATTCTTGAAATACTGCTGGAGCATTGCAAAGCCCAAATGGCATAACTGCATACTCATAATGGCCTGATCTAGTGTTGAATGCTGTCTTCCATTCGTGGTCCTTTTTTATACGTATTAAATTGTATGCTCCTCTAAGATCCAGTTTTGTGAATACCGTAGCATGCTTGAGCCTGTCAAACAATTCTGTGATTAACTGTATAGGGAATGCATTTTTGATGGTGATTTTATTTAGACCTCTATAATCAATACACGGTCTTAGATCACCTTCTTTTTTCGATACAAAGAAGAACCCCGCTCCAGCCGGAGAAGAGGATCTCCTAATAAATCCCTTGTCTAATGATTCCTTAATGTATTCCTCCATGACACGGTTTTCTTGAACCGATAAAGGGTACACCCTGCCCTTTGGAGGTATAGTGCCAGGCAACAAGTCAATAGCACAATCGTAGGGTCTGTGAGGCGGTAATTTGTCGGCCTCTCTTTTATCAAAGACAGTCTTTAGAGATAAGTACTGAGAGGGTATAGCCGTAGACAAAGGAGGAATGGTAGGAACATTAATAGAATTCACAGGCGTGACTTCAATAGTACAAGACTCGTGGCAGGCTTCACTCCATGATTTTATCTGCCCTGTCTCCCAGTCAAAAATGGGATTGTGGGCACGTAACCATGGATACCCTAACACTAACTGTGAAGAGGGAGAGGTGATGACCTGGAACCGTATGGTTTCATAGTGTAAAACCCCTGTGTACATGTGTAACGGTGCAGTCTCATGAGTAACAACTGGAGAAATTAATGGTCTACCATCTATGGCCTCAACGGCCAAGGGTATCTCCTTCTCTCTGATGGGAATGTTGTTTTTCTTTACAAAACCAGAGTCTATAAAATTTTCAGCTGCCCCGGAGTCAACCAGAGCGTATATGTTTTCAACTATACAACTCTCTCCCATATGTAAAGAAACAGGGAGAAGCAGTCGATTAGGAGGCAATGTAGGAGACTTAGAAATCACACCCAAGGCCAGTCCCCTATAAGGCCTTAGGTGCGAGAGTTTTCCGGGAGCAAAGGACATTCCTTTACCATATGGTCTCTCCTCCACAGTATAGGCAGAGTCCCTCTCTTCTCCTATGTAATTTCTCAGTATCAGAGAGATTGGCAACCCCTAATTGCATAGGTTCCTCATCAGATACTTTAACACTCTCCGGTATATTAACTCTGGGGTGAATAGGTGTAACAAAACGTCTATTCCTGTTCTTAGTATAGAGCCTGTCACGAATCCTATTATCTATATCAATGAGGTAGTCAATAAGGTCCTCTAAGGCAATAGGAAGCTCCTTAGCTGCTACCTCATCCAATATAGAGTCTGATAAACCTTCCATGAAGGCAGTAGTTAACCCATTGTTGGTCCAATCAACCTGTGAGGCAAGGGTACAAAACTGAATGGCGTAATCAGCCACAGACCTAGAACCCTGTTTAACTCTCATTAATGCTGTTGCGGCATTCTTTGACCTTTTCATTGTGTCAAAAGTTCTGCGAAAAGCCGTAAGAAAACTGTAAATCATGCACCATAGGTCCATTAGCTTCCCAAATAGGGTTTGCCCATTCAAGTGCTTTATCGGTAAGTTGGTGCATAAAGAACCCAACTTTAGACCTCTCTGTGGGAAATGAACGTGGATACATCTCAAAGTGGAATTATATTTGGTTAATGAACCCTCTGCATGTCTTAGAGTCCCCTCCATACCTAGGAGGAGGTGTTAAATGGGCCGAAGTATTAGGCAAAGTAGATACTTCAGGAAGAAGGGGTGTAGGAGGGTTAGGTGTGGTTGCTGGAATGGTTCTAGCTAAAAGCGTCTGGGCTATCTGATCCATTCGGTGATCCTGCTCTACAAATCTAGCCTCATGGGACGCCATCTGTTGAGCTAAATCTGCAGGGTCCATGGCCCTATCGTAATGTAACGAGATAATACCCCTACACGCAGGATCCAGCTAAACAGAAGACAACACAGAGGGAAGATACGTCTACCGGTCCTTAGAGTGGCCGGACTCGACGTATATAGGAGAAGTACAGAGTCAGGAACGATCCGAGGTCAAGGGCACAAAGAGACAGGGAAAACTAGGACTAGCCGGGGTCTGGTACACAGGAAACAGCAAGCCAGCAAACAGAACAGATAAGGATAAAGCGAAAACGAAGTCAGAATACAAAGCCAAGGTCAAATATGGAGGAACACAACTGAACACAACAAGCGCTAAAGGGAACTGTAGCAGAAACCACGATAGGGCAAGGAACTAAGGGAAAATGGTAAGTATATGCAGCATCTAAACTAATGTGATTGGCTCCGGTCATATCCACACCCCCAAAAGGTAAGTGTATGGGGTGTGTGGCATTACAGGGGCCAATGGGAGCCTTTTGGCAATTTAGGCTCCCACTGTCTCTTTAAGAGCGAGCCCGAGACTCGCGGCACGCTCTTAGATTCAGGCGGGACACGTGACTGCTTCTCGCGGTCACTGCCCGCCTTCCTGTTTGAGCAGTCAGATGAGCCGCGCGCGGCTCGTGCAGCAGCATGACCGCGCGCGGCTTGAAGAGAGGACCGCGGCCGGCCCCTGGAAAAAGTGAGTAACGCTACACAGTGTTCCTAGCAGTTCTTCCATTGGAGTGACGGCCTCGGTCGTTCCATACTGTTCTGTTTGTACACAGTGTACGGCTGCTCGGTTGCTTGGTGCTGCATTATTCCAGCTGGGCCTGGGTCGGTTGCGTGGACAGTCCAGCTGGATATGCCCCTGTTGGTTGCAGGTGTGGCAACAAATTGGCAGACGTGCAGGGTGCCTGGGGGTGAAAGGTATTTTGGCTTACCCCAGGTCGTGGCTGGATAGTGGGGGTCACGGCTGGTATCATCGGTGTGGGGTTGTACACTGGTCGGTTTTGGGTGCGCTGGTCCCTCTGGGTATCTTGGAACTTATCCGCCAGCTTGGCCACCTCTTGCAGGGTGTGCAGCTTTCGGTCCCTTACCCAATTCTGTAGGTAGGCAGGTATTCCGTCGAAGAACAGTTCCATGACCATCAATTGGAACAGGCCCTCCAACGTGTTAACAAAACAAGGAGTATAGTCAGCGCTAATCAGGAAGGCAGCAGTCCCAAACAAGGACTCCCTCTAATGTCCCTGGAAATAAATAGACAAAGCAAGAAAATGGGGGATGGGTCTGCGCCAATGTGCACAACAGATAATGATATTAAGTCCAATAGGATCTATATCGTTGTATCCAAAGTTCTACTTTATACGATATCCAGAAGATGTCAATGACGTGGAGGATAATCCAAATATGTAAAAATAGAAGAGTTCTTATTTACAGTTGACAGAGCTTAATCCAGCTCTGTTGTGAATGGCTTACAGCGGTATTATCCCCGCTTGCAGAATGTACGGCAAGTGTCCTCTATGTAGTGGCAGGTAACCAAGTTGGAAATAAAAATGGAAACAATAATGGTGCAGTATGTTCCACACATGCGATAAAAGATATAAAATATGATAGATACACTCACATTCGGTAGAGCTTCAGCTAGCTCTAGTTTGTTAGGCGTACAGCTGTATAATCCCCGCTTGTAGGATATGGGATGAGTGATCTTGACGCGAATATCAGTAGCTCGGAGAGAAGATAAAACAGCGATAGTGCTCTCAATAAAATCTTGGTGATAAAATAAAATGATAAAATATACTCACAATATATAGGGCAGGCTAACTGCTCTATGTAACAGTGTAGGTGGTATAATCCCCACCTAGGATTCTTTGGAGTATTATATCCAGGAAATAAAAATAATAAAAGAAGTATACAGTATAAAATATATATAAAAGCCAGGTAGTAGTAAAAGATGATGGTTTCAACGTAAAAAATGACCAAAATCTTTTTATTAACAGTATATAAAAACAGTAAAAGTATCCAAATGCGTTTCGCCAGTATAAGGCTTTATCAATGGATAGCAAACCTCCAACGTGTTAACCTGGGTGGCTTCCAACCATCCCTTTGCAGCTCGCTGTAGCCGGTGTGCCCACTCTACATGGGAGTCTTTCGTTGGCTTTTTAATGTCCTGAAACTTTATGCAGTATGCCTCTGAGGTGATCGCATACTGGGCTAAAATCGCTTATTTTTCTTTGTCCTAGTCTCTACTGTCCTCATCCGGCACAACCCAGTACGCCTCTGCAGCGCGACCAGATAGTCTACCTGCTAGTAGAGGTACCCGATCCGCCTCGCTGATGTCGTGTAGTTGACACAGCCTCTCAAAATCCTGCAGGTAGTCATCTACGCCACCGTCAGCCTCTGAATAGCTTTTGAAGGCTTGGTAGGGAATTTTGGCTTTTCCTGGCAAAATGTTGACCGGTGTCGTGGCTCTTTCTCCGGCTTGCTGGTTTCTCTGCGCCCCTCTGAGCATGATGTATTCCTGCACATCTGCGAAGAGCCTGCCAATCATCTCTTCAGATGGTGGGTTTGGGAATAAAGCCATCCTGCTCCTGAATTCTTTTGCAAATTCATGTTGTTCTTCCTCCATTGGAGGTGCTGCAGCAGCTGCTACTCTGTCTCCTTCCATCAGTTTTGTAATCAAGATAGCCTTTGCCTTGTTGCTGGTTATTGCTCCTCTTGCTTCAAGTAATTCTTTTAATGTGCTTCGTTTCAAAAGGGCATAATTAATTTCCATTCACCGGCCGTTCGCAGGTTTCCACGTGTGGGTTAACTCCCAAATTGCTGCTCTTTTCTCCTCTATTCGTTTTAATTTCTGCCGACCGTTGCTTTGCTGTTTGTTTCAATCCCACCAATTGTAGCGGAGAGGTAGTATAATCCACAGTATCTCCGCTGGGTAACAGGAACAGCATAAAATAATCCAAGGAAATAAATACAGCATACAATAATCCCAGGTGGCGTTGTAAGAATCCTTCCCTCCCAAGAACTAGACGACACATAGGCTGGGAGTCAACTGAGCTTTTAATCACAGGTCACTGTATATATGGGATTCCCCATGCAAGGGGTTTCCCTACTGACATTCCAGGGGTGGTACAGTAGGGGACTACATGGGAAACTGCACAACCCGGATATTTCTCCCACCATGCATTGCTGCACAAGAGGGATACTACAATATACATTTAAGTGGATTATCCCTCCGTGCAGCAGAACTGACATTTTACATTAAAATGCATAACTTCCATAATATTCCCTTTATTTAAATGAATGGACGTTCCATAGATAGCTGGGGTCTGAGCGCACAGTTCATGAGAATACTGCTCAGATCCCAGTGTGACGAAGTGCCCTTCGTCACTTTGTCCTGGAGAGGCCTGCTTGCCTGCCTCCTCCCCTGCGACTATGGCCCTGGACTGTATTGCCCTGGAAAACGTACATTTGGGCATAATGGATTTGTGTATACTGCTCCTGGCCCTTTAAATACTTGGGAGCAGTGTTCCAACTTTTTAACGGGCACTTTGAATGCAGTCGAAGTGCCGAAGCCGTCGAAGTGCCGAAGCCGTCGAAGTGGCCGCCATTACAGTCGAACACGTGGCGGCGGCCATTTTAATGCAGTCGAACGCGGTCAGCGGTGACCTGTACCTTCCCCTATCCTTCGACACCACAGCTGGAGACTAAGTCCCGTTTGAACGTTCGAACACCCGTTCGAATGGGACTTTGTCATCTTTTCACGGGAAATAGATCGCCACTCGACTAGCGACCACCGCGGAAGTTTTAACCGCATTTGACTTCGAAACTTCGACAAAAGTCGAAGTGCGTTTGAATATTCGAACACCGCCTTCGGATGGGACTATACCGATTTTCAGGACAGAAATAGACCGACAACACAGCCTGAATCTGTGGAACTGTTTTTGGGCATGCAAACAGGCGTGCGGTCGGTCCAAAGAGACTTTTTAATATTTCGGGAACCACTGGACGGATTCTCACAAATTTTGAATATGTTGTCCCACAATTTATGTTGTGCATAAAAATTTAAGTTTTATTAATGTGCTATGTAAAATGGGAAAGTTATAAAATTTATAAAAATGTGTAAGTTTTAGCTTGGAGATAATTGAGTAGATATAGTAGGAAACTCAATTATCTCCCAAGCAGAGGGGAGGGAACATGTGGGCTGTACTATTCTGTAATTGGTTGTTTTATACCTCCCCCTGGGTGTGGTCTGTTTGTACCTGACTGTAATAAAAAGCAGGCTGGGTGTTCCAGACCTCAGAGTTCTTCTTGACCCTTCAAAACGTAGCCTTGTCTCGTTATTGGAGGGAATTGCTGTTTCACGCTGGGGATTGCTATGCTCTGCATATTCCCCTGAGCTTAATCACTTAGCTCTTTTAAGAGCTTGTTCCGGATACGCTCTCCTGGAGGAGAGGTCTTCCCCACACGGTCCTGGAGGACAGAAGCCGATCCAGGGTGGAAGGAAGACGGCGCGGCTCCAGTTAAACTACGGCGGTTGTGGAGCCTGCGGTGGTTGTGGTGTTCAGTGCGGTGCTTGTGGTCCTCGGCGCAAGCTAGGAAGCGTCCATCAACGGAGGGTACTCGGTCGGAGTGCACGGAGCTCCGTTACACCCAGCATAACCGAACGCCGCACGAAACACACATTATTTTCAAGTCACATTTAAAGTACCGATTGGTATTATGGGAACAAACTACCGAATGCCCGGGGCTCCCGCATGGCCTGGAAGTCCAGCTGTTTTCGTGCCGTTGAGTAGCCGATTTTAGTTCCAGGCGCTCGATGACCAAATACCGCTGGGCTTAACAAAGGAACCAAGATGGCCGACCGCTGCGTGGTCGGTAGCCGAACGACGGGCACATAGGAAAGCCCTTAACTACTGATTGCAACAATGTTGCAATCAGATAATGGGCGCCACACGACCTCCGGTGTGTGTGGTCGTCCATTCGGTAGTTTTTTTTGTTTCACGAACAGTGTTGAAATGCACTGTTCGTGAAACTACAGTATGAATGCTGCGGTTTTTCATGCCGCCAGCATACGAATGCCCTTGTTCGCCTGAAATGTAGATACAGTACTATACTTGGTTCTAACAGCTTTAAAGGTATATGCACATATTCATACAGTCTTAAGTGGCTAGTTTTGCTACAGTTTCAATGTGAAAAAACTGAAACGCCAGCCTTATATTTGACTCTGTAACTTTTGAAAACCCCATAATACCTGTACATGAGGGGTACTGTTATACTCGGGAGACTTCGCTGAACACAAATATTAGTATTCCAAAACAGTAAAATGTATCACATCAATTATATTTTCCACATAAATGCCATTTGTGTGTGAAAAATTAAAAAAATGTCACTTTTACTGAGCATATCAACGTTGCAATACATTTTACTGTTTTGAAACACTAAAATTTGTGTTCAGCGAGGTCTTCCGAGTTAAACAGTAACCCCATGTACAGGTTTTATGGTGTCCATTTACAGGGTTAAATATAGTGCTAGCAAATTGAATTCCCTGGACTTTCGGCCTGGGTTGTCAGGCAGGTCCCACAAATTGTAATTAATAAAATGACCTAATTTATTATTTTTATTTATATAGTGATATATGTATATATATTTTTATATATATATATATATATTTGTAGTCGGGGCAATCTGGCCGTAATGAAAAGGGTAACATAACATATTATAAACAATAAAACACATACAAATGGACACCAGTCGGTTGTGGTGTGTAGGAACCAAGAAAGCAGTAGGCCTGTAATAAACGTGGGCCCACCTCAGAGGGTGAATAGAGGGAGTGGTGACTCGCCACACAATCCACGATAAGTTGGGAGTGGACTGTCAGCCCTTTTAACGGGAAATCAAGCCCCTCCCACAACTACAGGCAAAACCTTAAAATATATATATATTTGTTCTACTTGTATTTTTATATCAATATATATATATATATATATATATATATATATGTATATATATATATATATATATATATATATTAATTTTGAAATACAGTTAGAATGAAATTACACATATATATTTTATTTATTTTTTATTAAATGTTTTAACATATTTACATATTTATTTATTTTAAATTATATATATATATTTAATCAATATCATTGTACATGTACTTTGATATTAATATATATATATTAAAATACACTTAGACAGTGTATGTATGTGTATATATATATATATATATATATATATATATATATATATATATATATATATATATGATTTAAGTATATATTATTTCATTTTACACTGTTTTAAACCTTTGTTGTTTTTTTTTACAGACAGCTGGGGGAATACCACTCCTTCTGCTGGCAATGCCTTGGACAGCTTGGTCCTATTAATTAGACTTTGCAACAACACATGTTTTTCAGTTGTTTTAACAACACATCTCATTTTTGTTTCAATGTACTACAAACAAAACCATTACTTGCCTGTTTAAGTTAACCGACATATCCACCACCTCTTAGTCCGGACATCCCCGGGTCTGCCGGATTGTTCCACAAGGGGGGAGCCGTGTGACGGAACCATCCGTCTGTCTGGTGCTTTAGTGGATTCGACTATTCTGGGCCATCCGTCTAAAGGACTGATTTGTTACGTTATGAAACATGTTTTTACCGTTCCAGCCTGTTTTCCAGCCGTCCACCCCATTTCGCACGAACTCCATGTCTAACGTATGGGTGGCCGCCATTTTGGGACCTTTGCACGTGTTCGCGGCCATCTTGCGTGCGAACAGCGGTGTTTGCCTGTGAACGCGTGGAACTAAAAACGGATACCCAAACAGGCGAACACCGCTGAGACCTCCATACACTCAGAAATTCGTGTTGGAACTACCATTCGACGAGCCATTCGGTAGTTACTTGTAATCGGCTATGGGGAATCCATCGAACCCGGAGATAGTTGTGGATGACAAGGATTTCGTAGGATTTTAACCGGCGAACGGAGACCGACTGCAGGGCCAAAACTTGTGGAACTCTTTTCGGCTAGAAGATCTGTGCAGTCGGTCAAAACTTCAATCATCCATAACTCCCGAACCCCTTAACCGAATGGGCTGAGATTTGGACAGAGTGTTCCCCTAACCAAGACCTTTCAAGCGGTGCTGGACTTAAAGGTGTACCCCCTGGTTTTGGGGTACATCCAGAACTGGGGTAAATTATTGTACAGTATAATTGTGTTATGTGGTTATCTGAGGGGAGGAGAGGTGGGGGTGTTACCCTGTGTATAATTGGTTATTTTCATCCTCCCCCTGGGAGTGCCCTGTGTGTGCCTTTTCCTAATAAAAAGCAGGCTGGATGTTCCAGTCCTCAGATCTTGTTTTGACCCTCAACACGGAGCTTCAGTCTCGTTATTGGGGGGATTCTTATTTACGCTTAAAGGACTATTATTGGGAACTTATGCCATTTGGTGGATATCGTTGTTCGAGAGATTACTACTTCCCCTGCTTATGGTTCGTGGTTTATACGGTATACGAACAAGGACTTGATACGGTGAGAGGGGAAGGTGGACTAAACGGTGATTTACTTATTAAGACAAAAGGTGTCTTAACAATTGGTGGCAGCGGTGGGATGAATCCCACAACACAGAAGGAAAGAAATGCAGTATGAACAGTTAAGACGTGCTACTCTTAAGGACATAATAGAACGCCGAGGTCGATCAGCAAGCAATTTAAAGAAACGGGAAATTATTGCTTTGCTAAGAGAAATGGATGCAACACAGGGAACGGAGAGCGCTAATGTGCCCAGCAGTTTGGACTTAACACCCGAAGAAATACAATTTAACCGGGCAGTGCAAATAAGGCTGGCACACTTTGGCCCCAACCCCTCAGCAGACATTGTAGAACGTGTGCAAGCCGCAGTAGCAGCACACCAAGCGCTTCAAGGAAGAGGAGCTGCAGCAGCAGAGGTACCCAATAACGATTCCGGAAGGAAAAAGGTACCATTTGCTGCATTTAAAATTTTTATTGAAACTGAAGGAGAGATCGATGGGTTCCTGGCCGATTTTGAAAGGCAGTGTGCCCTCCATCAGGTACCCACAGACCAATGGGTCACCATCCTCTCTGGGAAATTATCCGTCCGGGCTAGTGACGCATTTCGGGCCATCCCAGAGGAGGAAATCACCAGCTATCGAGCAGTGAAGGATGCGCTCCTAGCCAGGTATGCGGTGACCCCAGAAGTTTACAGACGACGCTTCAGGGAAACCAACAAGCAAAGTGACGATTCTTATGTGGAATGGGCCTGCAGAGTTAACCGTACTGCAGCCCACTGGATGGCAGGATGCCAAGCAGTATCGGGGGAAGAGGTGCTGCAGGTATTCTTACTGGAACACTGCTTCGAGAAATTGCCTACCGGAGTCCGGGAGTGGGTCAGAGATAGAAAACCCTCTACCCTACCCGAGGCGGCCCGGTTGGCAGACGAATATACGGATGCTCGCAAACTGGACAATACCGTTGTTAAAGTTCCGACCAGAGTGGAATACCGACCAGCAGCCCCTCCGATTCCAACAACCTACCAACCCCCAGTGCATCGCAGCCCAGTAGTACCACCGACCAATACTTATGTGCAGCCATCCAAATTTAATGCCAGGGATTATTCCCAACCCATCCGGTGCTTTCTGTGCAAACAGTTGGGACACAAGCGCCCGGAGTGTCCACTGAACCACGCTAACCAAGCTCAGTCCTGGAGGAGATCAGCCAACCCGAATCAGCGACCACCACAGCCTGCTGCTCACTGTGTAGAGCAGGAGGAATTCTGGGGCATCTTGCACGAAGCCGACCCGGTGCAAGCCGCCCATCAGGACAATCGCCAGCAACACCGGCAGACTGTGAAACTAAATGGCCGAGTGGTAAATGGACTTAGAGACACAGGAGCCACCATGACACTGCTCCAAAAGAACTTGGTCTCAGAACACCAGCACACCGGAGACACAGTGGCCGTGAGGGTAGCAGGGGGAGCCGTATTCCGGTTACCTGTTGCCCGTGTTCACCTAGACTGGGGAGTGGGCACTAGACACGTGGATGTTGGGGTTATGAAAGACTTGCCCGCCGATGTGCTTTTGGGGAATGATTTGGCCCCTTTGGTTTCGGCCTATGCTCCAATGGGCCCCTTGGACGTTAACCCAGTGACTACTCGCTCTCAGACCCGTGCCTCTGGAACCAGCCCACCTGCCGAGGAGGCCCAGGTAAGACCCTTTTCTCCGACTGACACCTTAGCTCAGACCCCCTTACGTTGGGATTCCCCAGAGGAGTTTGGGAGGGAAACCCGGGCAGATCCTACCTTACAAAAGTACAGGGACAGAGCAGACGCTGGAGAGGAAGGGATAGACGGGGAGCGGTATAAGTGGGTGGGGGACAGGCTATACAGAATCCCGAAGCCTTCCCAGAAGAAGATAGCCCCTCCGCAGAATCACCAGCTGGTGGTGCCCGCGAAATACCGGCAGGAGCTTCTGCGGATAGGGCACGATGTCCCTTTAGCAGGACATCTAGGGTCTCGTCGCACAGCCTATAGGATCTCCCAGAATTTATTTTGGCCCAACTTCAACCAGGCTGTGCGGATATATTGCAGTACTTGTGACACATGTCAACGGGTAGGGAAGCGGGGGGACCACCCTAAGGCTAAACTATCAGCGATGCCTATTATAGGGGAGCCCTTTTCCCGCATAGCTGTTGACATTGTGGGTCCACTGGCCAGGGCTAGTCCTTCAGGCAAGAAGTATATTCTTACTGTAGTGGACTATGCCACTCGCTATCCAGAGGCAGTAGCGCTGTCTAACATAGAGGCAGAGACGATTGCTGATGCCCTGGTTAGAATTTTTACCAGGGTTGGGTTCCCTAAAGAGATCCTCTCCGACCAGGGAACCCAATTTACTGCGGTGCTCACCCAGCAGCTGTGGAAAGTATGTGGCATTAAACCCTTGCTTAGCTCGCCTTACCATCCACAGACTAACGGTCTCTGCGAGCGTTTTAATGGTACCCTCAAACAGATGCTGAGGACCTTTACGGACACTTGCAGGGACTGGGAGAGATTCTTGCCGCACCTCCTGTTCTCATACCGGGAGGTGCCCCAGGAATCTACTGGGTTCTCCCCTTTTGAGTTACTGTATGGGAGACGGGTCCGCGGACCCCTAGATCTCATCCGGGGACACTGGGAAGGGGAGACTGAGCAAGAAGGGACCCCCATAGTGCCATATGTTCTGGAACTTCGGGACCGCATGGAGAAACTGTCCCTGATGGTAAGGGAGAATCTCCGGGCGGCCCAGGGGAAACAGAAGAGATGGTACGATCAGGGTGCCCGACAGCGAGCCTTCCAGGTGGGGCAAAAAGTATTAGTGCTCAAACCTGTGAAGGCCAACAAGATGCAAGCCTCTTGGCAAGGCCCGTACAGAATAGTGGCGCAGATCTGCGACACTACCTATTTGATAGCCAGCTGTTCAGACGAAAGGGTCCAGAGATCCTTTCATGTGAACATGCTGAAAGAGTATCAAGAACGACCTGAGAACATTGCAGCCGTATGTGCCCCAGCTACAGATGACCCTGAGAATTTGCCTCTCCCTGATCTATTGGAAAGGGACCCCCAGACGGACCTCACCTCCCTCGTACAGTTAGGAGACAGGTTAAACCCCACCGAGAGGATCCAAGCAAAACAGTTGTTATGGGAGAAGCAAGCAACCTTCTCCCAGGAGCCAGGTTACACCCACCTCGCTATACACAAGGTAGAGACCCCTGGACAGGCCCCCTTACGACAGCCGCCTTACCGTATCCCTGAAGCAGTCCGAGATGGAATGCGGAAGGAGATACAGGAGATGACCCAGCTTGGGGTCATCGAACCCTCTGACAGCCCTTGGGCTTCGCCTGTAGTCCTAGTACCTAAGAAAGATGGGACCACCCGGTTCTGTGTGGACTACAGGCGACTCAACGAGCGGACTACCACTGACGCCTACCCAATGCCCCGGGTAGACGAATTATTGGATCGTATTGCCAGGGGACGTTATCTGACCACCATAGACCTATGTAAGGGCTACTGGCAGATTCCCCTGGCCGAGGATGCTATCCCCAAGTCGGCCTTCGTCACCCCGTTTGGCCTGTACCAATTTAGGGTCATGCCTTTTGGGATGAAGAATGCCCCGGCTACTTTCCAACGGATGGTGGATAGACTCCTGGATGGTTTCCAAGAATTTGCCTGTGCATACTTGGACGACATAGCGATCTATAGTGGGTCCTGGGAGGAACACCTGGTACACATAGGGGTAGTACTGGATAAGATCCGGGCCGCTGGCCTGACGTTGAAGCCAGAAAAGTGCCATGTAGGTATGGCAGAGGTACAGTACCTGGGTCACCGAGTGGGATGTGGGAACCAGAGACCAGAGCCCGCCAAAGTAGAAGCGGTGGCTAACTGGCCCACGCCCACTACTAAGACCCAGGTATTGGCCTTCTTAGGGACAGCAGGGTACTACCGACATTTCGTTCCCGACTACAGCTCCATTGCTAAGCCCCTGACAGATCTGACGAAAAAGAATTTACCTAAGCAGGTCCTGTGGTCCCCGGCTTGTGAAGCTGCGTTCCAGGCACTGAAACAAGCTCTCGTGAATGCCCCTATCTTGGCTGCCCCAGTCCCTAACAAACGCTTTCTCGTTCACACAGATGCTTCCATGTATGGACTGGGGGCTGTGTTAAGCCAAGTTGGGGAAGATGGAGGAGAGCATCCTGTCGCATACCTCAGCCGAAAATTACTACCCCGAGAAGTGAGTTATGCGGCAGTTGAGAAGGAATGTTTAGCCCTAGTCTGGGCATTGAAAAAGTTAAGTCCCTACTTGTATGGGCAAGAATTTTCCCTTGTAACAGATCATAACCCCCTCGTTTGGCTTAACCGGGTCTCAGGCGACAATGGGAGACTGCTGAGATGGAGCTTGGCGTTACAACCGTACAACTTTACTATCAGCTACAGACCCGGTAAGCTGAACGGAAATGCGGATGGCTTATCCCGGCAAACCGACATATCCACCACCTCTTAGTCCGGACATCCCCAAGTTGACCCGCCACAGGATCAAGCCGGGTCTGCCGGAGTGTTCCACAAGGGGGGAGCCGTGTGACGGAACCATCCGTCTGTCTGGTGCTTTAGTGGATTCGACTATTCTGGGCCATCCGTCTAAAGGACTGATTTGTTACGTTATGAAACATGTTTCATAACGTAACAAATCAGTCCTTTAGACGGATGGCCCAGAATAGTCGAATCCACTAAAGCATCAGACAGACGGATGGTTCCGTCACACCATTCATGCATAGAATCATTAGTTTCAAGCAGGGGTCAAGTCCTGGGGAAAAAAGTGTGGGAACTCACCCAAGATTCCCACCCTCTTGCAAAAAAAAATACACTCCTATGCATATAAGTGCAGTGCAGGTTGTGTATAATGAATGTAGTGTGTTTGTAGTGAATGCAGAGTATGAATAATAAATGTAGTGTGTTTGTAGTGAGTGCAGTTTGTGTATAGTGAATGTAATGTGTTTGTTGTGAGTGCAGTGTGTGTATAATGAATGTTGTGTATTTGTTGTGAGTGCAGTGTGTATAATAAATGTAGTGAGTGCAGTGTGTATAGTGAATGCAGTGTTTTTGTAGTGAGTGCAGAGTGTGTATATTGAATGTAGTGTGTTTGTAGTGAGTGCAGAGTGTGTATAATGAATGTAGTCTGTTTGTAGTAAGTGCAGAGTGTGTATAATGAATGCAGTGTGTGTGTGTGTGCTGGATGATGTGTGTGCGTGTGCTGGATGATGTGTGTGTGTGTGCTGGATGATGTGTGTGTGTGCATGCTGGATGATGTGTGTGTGTGCATGCTGGATGATGTGTGTGTGTGAGTGCTGGATGATGTGTGTGTGTGAGTGCTCAATGATGTGTGTGTGTGTGTGTGTGCTGGATGATGGTGTGTGTGTGCTGGATGATAGGGGGGAAGCATTTTTTTTTACTATATGTATAATTTTTATTTTATTCACCCCTCCCTGCTTCTTACCTTGTCAGGGAGGGGGGAGATCGCCGGGTGATCCGGTGGAGGGAGACTCGCCTGTGCGGAGCGTTGCCATGGAAACCTGTGGCAACGCTCTGACAGCCGCGGGTCTCGTGAGAGTTAGAGCTTAGAGTTTTGTTTCTTTTATAGCTTATAATCGGGGTGTCTTGGAACGTCTTGGGTAATGTTCTATCCGACCGAAGCATTCCCCAACGTTTGTAGATGGATTCTCTAATTTTTGATGTGCCTGTATGAAAAGTGATAGGAAGATAGATCCTAGGTTTTTTCAATGTTTTCACGGTTCTTGGAGTAGATTTTTCCCGATTCCAGATGTCCAATGCTCTAGTGTGTGCCAACTTGAGTATACACGGTTGATAACCTCGCTCTCTGAATCTCTCCCACATCTCTTTGATCTGACCATCACGTTTATCCGTTTCTGTATTGTATCTGAGAACCCCAAGAAACTGTGATATAGGTAGTGACTGTTTGAACTGTTTAGGATGAAAGCTGGAGGCCATCAGTAAAGTGTTGCGATCAGTCCTTTTCCGGTGTAAGGTGAATTCCAATTTGTCATTTTTCTTGTACACAGTGACATCCAAAAATTGGATAGAAAGTTGATCATGTTCGACACTCAACTTGACTGGCGTGGATAATTGGTTAATTTCTGTGATCATATTTTCCAAGTCCATCACGGTTCCAGTCCAAATAAAAAACAAGTCATCTACAAAACGGAAATAATGTTTAATGTGTTGACCATATTTTTGAAGGATGTATGTCTGTTCAAACATGAACATGTAAGCATTGGCATATGATGGTGCCATGGCCGCCCCCATCGCAGTCCAAGCTAGCTGAAGAAAAAATAGATTTTCAAATTTGAAGTAATTGCATGAGAGTGCTATTGACAAAAATTCCATGAGATATTCGATAGGCGGTCCTTCATATACAGATGATTGGATAAGAATCTCTCTGAGAGCTTGTATACCTTCCCCATGGGGTATAATGGTATATAGACTTTGTACGTCCATCGTTACCAACAGTGCTGTATTCTCAACAAAAGGATCTTGGTTAATTCTGAACATGAAGTCTTGAGTGTCCCGTAAGCATGTAGATAAAGCTAATACGCTGTCTTTAATGAAGATATCAATGTATTTAGCAATCGGTTCAAGCAAGCTGTCTTTGGCCGACACTATAGGTCTCCCCAGTGGTTGTATGGGGTCTTTATGGATCTTGGGTAAAGTGTATAATATTGGATGTTTCAGATGTTCTACGTGTAGAAATTGAGCAGTTTTTGTGTCCAAATATTCACACTGTATTCCAAGATCTATATGGTTTTGTATTCTCTTCTGGAATTTCTTTGTCGGGTCGAACGTAAGTTTGGCATATGTCAGAGTGTCGTTTAGTTGTCTTTAGATTTCTGTTTGATAACTGTGATATGACTGGATGACAGTGGCGCCCCCTTTTATCTGCTGATCGTATTACAATGATGGAATCTTGTCTGAGATCTTTTAAAGCAAGTTTTTCACCTGATGTCAAATTTTGATGATATTTTGGTGGATTTTTAATTGTTTTCTCAATGTCAGTTTTGACCGTTTGAATAAATGTTTTAATCGAAGGATTTGCCGTCCGAATGTCTCTTTGATGTTTTGTATGGAATCGATGTGTAGTAGTCTGTGTTCCTTGTTTTTTCAATTCATTGCTGTATAATGTTCTTTAAATTTTATACATTTCAACCTCCATCATGAAAGGATCGGGTCTAGCAACCGGTACAAATGAAAGACCTTTATTCAATAATGAATAATGGTCAGAATCAAGAGTTGTATTAGATAAATTAAATACTGTGGTCATCTTCTCATTCTGGGTGGTTTGGTCGTGTTGAGTTGAGTGTCGAACATGATTCACTTTCTATCCAATTTTTGGATGTCACAGTGTATAAGAAAAATGACAAATTGGAATTCACCTTACACCGGAAAAGGACTGATCGCAACACTTTACTGACGGCCTCCAGCTTTCATCCTAAACAGTTCAAACAGTCACTACCTATATCACAGTTTCTTAGGGTTCTCAGATACAATACAGAAACGGATAAACGTGATGGTCAGATCAAAGAGATGTGGGAGAGATTCAGAGAGCGAGGTTATCAACCGTGTATACTCAAGTTGGCACACACTAGAGCATTGGACATCTGGAATCGGGAAAAATCTACTCTAAGAACCGTGAAAACATTAAAAAAAAAACTAGGATCTATCTTCCCATCACTTTTCATACAGGCACATCAAAAATTAGAGAATCCATCTACAAACATTGGGGAATGCTTCGGTCGGATAGAACATTACCCAAGACGTTCCAAGACACCCCGATTATAAGCTATAAAAGAAACAAAAATTTGAAAGACCTCCTGGTGAAAAATGACCCGGTAGCAAGTTACCGCAAAACGACACCGTTTTCTAAGAAAGGGTGCTATAAATGTAGTGGCTGTGTGACTTGTGGTCACATGATCAGTGGTACGACTTTTGCCCATCCTCATAGTGGCTTAAAAATCAAAATACCACATTACATTACATGTACCACTGATCATGTCATATACATGATCACCTGTCCATGTGGCCTCTCATACGTGGGGAAAACTGACTTGACAATACGGGATCGAATACGAGGACATCGATCCACTATTATGACTGCATTTAGGGATCAACACAGCGACAAACCTGTTGCCAAACATTTTTTAAATATGGACCACAGACTCCCTACTCTAAGATTTGTGGCCATAGACCACATCCCTCCGATGTCGAGAGGGGGCGACCGATCGAAAATGTTGTTACAACGGGAGGCCCAATGGATACATCGATTGGACACAGTTGCCCCAAAGGGTCTTAATGAGAACATAACTTTTTCTATGTTCTTGTAATCGTGATACAGTATTTTGGATTTTTTATGTACATATGTTCATCACTATTTTTATTTTTTGGACATATCCCTGTTTATGACAGAGACTGTTCCTTCTTTAGATGATTTAATAGTATCTCTTTAGTCAGCACTGTACTATAGATAGTTCATTTATAAATATATTACCTTTGGGATAGCTAGCCCTTATCCACTATGGTCCTGGTTTTGGATTTATGCCTGTCTCTGATGCTTCTCTATTGTTTAGTTAATTTAATAATTTGAGAATTTTGCATATTTACATACATCTATATTTTATTTGCCAGACATAGCTATAAATAGATTGACAGGGCTATATATACTCAATTGTTGATAGCTGTTACTTGTCTTCTAGCTCCCTCTACAGTCTGATATATTGTAGTAACCTTTAGAGTCCTAAAACATTTTCTATACACTATTATGTTATTTACAGTCTTCTTTGCATATACAACGTTAGAATTATGCCTGTTTTCCATTGTATTATTGGATATGTTGAATATGATTTTTAATGATCTATATTTTATATGTAGGATTTTGCACATATTTTTCTCAGGAGATCAGCACCACTTTTTTTTCCACTCTTCTCACTTGATTTAGTATTTTTATCCACTTTTTGTTTGCACACACTTCTGCACTTTTGTAAATAGCACACATTGATCACCTAGTATATCACTTTATATAGCTTTCGATATAACAGTAGCTATTCCTACTTCATGCATAGTTTACACATATTCATATTTCTCCCTATGTCCCTGGGCAGACACACTTGCGCTTTAATAATTTGTTTCACTGGTTCCTTAGCAACCAATAGGCACGTCAGCACGCACGAATCACGGCAAATCACGGCATGTCACGTGATCGCGAATACACTTCCGGGTACACACGGCGGGGGTGAGGGAGCTTAATCACTATTGGTGAGTACATTATCTGTTTTACTATATATTTATTATATTTATGTGGGTACATTGATCTTGAGGAAGACCCTGTGGGGTCGAAACGTCGATCTGATGATGTAAACCTTTACTTTGGGAAATAAATACCAACTGATTATTTACTAAGACCGGAGAGAGCATCTCTTATTGCTCTATACATATCTTCTAACGTGGGATAGCACCAAGGCAATAAAACTACCTTATTGGGAAAGGGTGAGTGCCAAGTTACATATTCATATATATATATATATATTGTGACGAGACCAATCTCGCCACATTGCATTGGAGGAGCCTGGTTGCCCGCCTGCTGCCTTTGGACTATGGCCCTGGGAGATTGGGCCCTTTACAAACAGTGTTCGGCACCTAAACTATGGTACTATAAACGGACACTTATTTGCACGAACACCGCTGAGCCGTCCGTCTCCTGGTTCCCATTCGTGAGGATGTAGCCGAACAGCCATACCTTCGGTATTTCTATGTGAACTGTGGTAACCCAGATAGCTATGCCATGGAGCCTATTCGTGTGATTAAAGACTTTGGCTCCATGGCGATTAAACTGTATTCGTGTGGTCTGGGTGCCATTCACCTAATAATGGGCACCCAGACCTGAGCTATCTGGGGATATGTAACATGTCTGTGTTTGGTGTAATAAAAGTGACTTTATATATTTTAAAACATAATCCTGTATATAGGTCCCCACATGTGTAATGGAGTTTTGTCTTTGACCTGGGAGATAATTGGATTACTTCTCCAATTATCTCCAGGGCAGAAGGGAGGAAGCCAGGATGCGATGTGGGGATGTTTTACTTCTATTTGAGCCAGATTAAAATACTGCCAGCCAGGGGGAACAAAATATACTTTTACTAACTTTTGAACCCCTGGTCTGATTCATGCCATGTTTTAATATGTTGTTCCCCTGAATGGATTGATTGTGGATATGTATTTTTATGTGAATGTGATGTATGGTTTTAGAGTTATGAAAGTTGGGTAAAAAGTATGTTTTAACTGTATGTATAATGGGATTATGTGTCACACTAAGGGGAGGGGATGTGTGGGTTGCACCCGTGATACTATTGGTTATTTTATGCCTCCCCCTGGGTGTGGCCTGTATGTGTACACTTGTAATAAAAACCAGGCTGGGTGTGCCAGCACCTGAGACCACTGTTTGACCCTCAACACGGAGCCTTGTCTCGTTCTTGGGGGGATTCACTGTATGCTGCTGGAGATTGATTGCTAGGAGTGTAAGCTGATGTCTGCTTTTCCTGTTCGTCTGCTAGCAACTATTCGTGAGGTTCCAGTTTGGAGTGCTATTTTGTATCCAGTTCGGGAGTTTGGTGTTCTGCAGTAGCTGTGCCTGTCTCTCAAAAAGGGGCATATCGCCTAAACGGATTTTAACCCCTTGTCTGCTGAAACGGTCCGTAACACACACACACACACACACACACACACACACACACACACACACACACACACATATATATATATACATACACACACACACATACATTTACACACACACATACATACATTTACACACACACATACATACATTTACACACACACACACACACACTACACTCTTAACATACACACTCTGGATCCCCTATACACACACTAGATTCCATGTAAGCAAACACACATCCTACACCCCTAAACGCACACTACATCACCTATATACACACACACACTATAGCCTGTATGAACACACTTGCTATATCTCCAATACACACATTCACTACAGCCCATAGACACATATGCATCACATTACACCACTTTACACCACAACATGACTAAAACCAACCTTATTACACAATACCACACCACATCAGCTCACTCTACACACACGCAATACCACAAGCAGGCTCCAAACACATGCACAATACTCTTTCCTGCCCCTTTTGTCTCCTGGTATCCATTTATAGAGACACCAGAGACAAGCTGCAAGGAAACACAGTGCAAGCATCTTATTAAATTTGCTTGCACTGTGCAGAACAAATACAGAGCTTTTTTCTCATGCTAGAGCTCTTTAGCAGAGCTCTGCGCATGGTCTGCCCTGGAAGAGCATTGAACCAACATGCTCACTTTGAGAGGAGGCGTGATGACAAAACACACCTCCTCTGCCCTGCCCCCTTCTTAGTGGGCCGCTGTGTTAAAAAAATGCCTGAGTCGAATTTTTCTTCCAGTCCGGCCCTGGTGTGGTGAAATATCTCTATAAACCTGGACAGCCTGAAAATAGGTAAAAGAGAGTAATATAGTGAGTGTGGACTGAGTGGAAATGAAGTAGACTGTGTAGCCCGTACCAGGGATGTTTTTAAGGCTTGATTGGCGTATTACTTGGTAAATGAAGTGTAGTGATATACCATGAGAGTATAAATGTGTTACCAAGGCAAAGTGATGCCGTGTCTTTAATGCATAGTTCTGTATAAAACGGTGGGGAATGCATAATGGTGTCAAGTAGAAAATAACATGGATGAGGGAGGCCGTGGCCTATATTTAAACAGCGTTGTTAAGACACCTCTGGTGTCTTTAAGAAAAAAACGCTGTTTAGTTCACCTTCCCCTTTCGCAATACCAATAATCCGTTCGCATCAATTGTAATACATGAACCATAACCAGGGAAAGCGGTAATCTCCCGACCGGGATCCGTGAGAAGGTTCCAAACTCCCGAACGGAAATCCACGAACCGCTGCTAACCACCGAACAACGATATCCACCGAGCGGCTCTCGGTTCCATAAATCAGTCTCTAAGCGCAATAAGAATCCCCCCAATAACGAGACAGAAGCTCCGCATTGAGGGTCAAACAGGATCTGGATTTACTGTGGGCTACCTGCCCGTATTTATGCAGGTCTCCCACCTGGTGGACACTCCCCTAGGGGACCAAATGGGAGACTGTAATTACAGATGGACATGAGGACATTACAGACATACAGTTACAAGCTTTTCCCACAATGCAATATGGTCTCCTCCCCTCTGCCCTGGAGATAATTGAGAAGTAATTAAATTATCTCCAGGACAAAGACAAATCGCCATCTTAGATATAAAACCAGAAAACACATAAAAATACATAATTTGAAAATAGCCGAACATTTCTCATTCACATCACATATCCCCAGATAGCCTGGATCTGAATGCATATTATTGGCGAATAGCACTCATATCCCACACACATAGTTCAATCGCCATGGAGTTCTTACAGTCTTTCGGTGTGCGATTGACTCCATCGGAGGGCTATCTGGGTTAAAGTCTTGTATGTGCTGTAAAACTGCCGAACGGCCGGTGTTCGTACGGTTTCGTGGAGGCAGCCAGGCGTCCCGTTGTTTCAGCGGTGTTCGGCAGAAAAAGTGTCAGTTTTTAGCTCCATGAAAATAGAGCTGAACACCGCTGGGCTTTCGTGTGTTTTAAAATGGCCACTGCCTTGTGGTCGACATACGAATGATGGCCACCCTGAATTCGGTTTAATTGAGAAGTGTCTGTGGTTAACCACAATGGGATCAATAGGTTAACCAACAGCACACTTCTCTCCTGGGTGGCCATCCGTTCGGTAGCTTTGTTCGGTGGAAAAATAGTCATTCGTATGGCTGGGCTATAGGAAACAGCCATTTACACGAAATAGCAGGAAACAGACGAATCCACCACAATAGTCAGACGGATGGTTCTGTCACATGGCTCCCTCCTTGTGGGACACTCCGGCAGACCAGGCTTGACCCTTTGGCGGGTCAACTTGGGGATGACCGGACTAGGAGGTGGTGGAGACGTCAGTTTGCCGGGATAACCCATCTGCATTCCCGTTCAGCTTACCGGGTCTGTAGCTGACAGTAAAATTGGGGCTGCAGTGCCAAGCTCCATCTCAGTAGTCTCCCATTGTCTCCTGAGACCCGGTTAAGCCAAACGAGTGGGTTATGATCAGTCACCAGGGAAAACTCTTGCCCGTATAAATAGGGACTTAACTTTTTCAATGCGCAGACCAGGGCCAAACACTCCACTGCCGCATAACTCACTTCTCTGGGTAACAACTTTCGGCTGAGATATGCAACTTGGCTCAGCACAGCCCCCAGTCCATACATGGAAGCATCTGTGTGAACGAGAAAGCGTTTGTTAGGGACTGGGGCAGCCAAGACAGGGGCATTCACAAGGGTCTGCTTCAGTGCCTGGAACGCATCTTCGCAAGCCGGAGACCACAGGACCTGCTTAGGCAAGTTCTTCTTTGTCAGGTCTGTCAGGGGCTTAGCAATAGTGCTGTAGTCAGGGACAAAACGTCGGTAGTACCCTGCCGTCCCCAAGAAGGCCAATACCTGGGTCTTAGTGGTAGGTGTGGGCCAGTTAGCCACTGCCTCTACCTTGGCTGGCTCTGGTCTCTGGCTCCCACATCCCACTCGGTGACCCAGGTACTGCACTTCAGCCATACCTAGATGGCACTTCTCTGGCTTCAATGTCAGGCCAGTGGCCCAAATCTTATCCAGTACCACCCCCACATGTACCAGGTGTTCCTCCCAGGACCCACTGTAGATCGCAATGTCGTCCAAGTATGCACAGGCAAATTCTTGGAAGCCATCCAGGAGTCTATCGACCATCCGTTGGAAGGTAGCCGGGGCATTTTTCATCCCAAAAGGCATGACCTTAAATTGGTACAGGTCAAATGGGGTGACAAATACCTACTTGGGGATAGCATCCTCGGCCAGGGGGATCTGCCAGTAGCCCTTACACAGGTCTAGGGTGGTCAGGTAGCGCCCCCTGGCAATGCGGTCTAATAGTTCGTCTACCGGGGCATCGGGTAGGCGTCAGTGGTGGTCCACTCGTTGAGCCGTCTGTAGTCCACACAGAACCGGGTGGTCCTGTCTTTCTTGGGCACCAGGACTATAGGCGAGGCCCAAGGGCTGTTGGAGTGCTCAATGACCCCAAGCTGGGTCATCTCCTGTATCTCCTTCCGCATTCCTTCTTGGACTGCTTCAGGGATACGATAGGGTGGTTGTCGTAAGGGGGTCTGTCCAGGGGTTGGTATAACCTGGCTCCTGGGAGAACATCGCCTGCTTCTCCCATAATAACTGCTGTGCCTCTACCCTTTCTGTGGGGTTCAACCTGTCCCCTAGCTGTACAAGGGTAGTGAGGTCAGTCTTGGGGTCCCTTTCTAATATATCGGGAAGGGGTAGGTTCTCAGAATCATCTGCAGCTGGGGCACATACTGCTGCAATGTTCTCAGGTCTCTCCTGGTACTCTTTCAGCATGTTCACATGAAAGGATCGTTGGACCCTCTCATCTGTACAGCTGGCTATCAAGTAAGAAGTATCGCAGATCTGTGCTGCTACCTTGTACGGGCCCTGCCAAGATGCTTGCATCTTGTTGGCCTTCACAGATTTGAGCACTAATATCTTTTGCCCAACCTGGAAGACCCGCTGTCGGGCACCCTGATCGTACCATCTCTTCTGTCTCCCCTGGGCCGCCTGGAGATTCTCCCTTACCATCAGGGACAGTTTCTCCATGCGGTCTCGGAGTTCCAGAACATAGGGTACTATGGGGGTCCCCTCCTGCTCTGTCTCCCCCTCCCCGTGGCCCCGGATGAGATCTAGGGGTCCGCGGACCCTTCTCCCATACAGCAACTCAAAGGGGGAGAACCCAGTAGATTCCTGGGGCACCTCTCTGTAAGAAAATAACAGATGAGGCAGGAATCTCTCCCAGTCTCTACAAGTATCTGTAAAGGTCCTCAGCATCTGTTTGAGGGTGCCGTTAAAGCGCTCGCAGAGACCGTTAGTCTGTGGATGGTAAGGTGAGCTAAGCAACGGTTTAATGCCACACACTTTCCACAGCTGCTGGGTGAGCACAGCGGTGAATTGGATTCCCTGGTCGGAGAGGATCTCCTTAGGGAACCCGACCCTAGTAAAAATTCTAACCAGGGCATCAGCAACTGTCTCTGCCTCTATGTTAGACAGTGCTACTGCCTCTGGATAGTGAGTGGCATAGTCCACCACAGTAAGGATATATTTCTTACCTGATGGACTAGCCCTGGCCAGTGGACCCACAATGTCAACAGCTATGCGGGGAAAAGGGCTCCCCTATAATAGGCATCGATAATAGCCTAGCCTTAGGGTGGTCCCCCCGCTTTCCTACCCGTTGACACGTGTCGCACATACTGCAATACATCCGCACAGCCTGATTAAAGTTGGGCCAAAAGAAATTATGTGAGATCCTATAGGCTGTGCGGCGGGACCCTAGATGTCCAGCTAATGGAACATCATGCCCTATCCGCAGAATCTCCTACCGGTACTTTGCAGGTATCACTAGCTGTCGATTCGGCGGAGGGGCAACACTCTTCTGGGAAGGCTTAGGGATCCTATATAACCTGTCCCCCACCCACTCATACAGCTCCCCATCTATTCCTTCCTCTCCAGCCTCTGCCCTCTCTCTGTATTTTTGGAGAGTCGGATCCGCCCGGGTTTCCCTCCCAAACTCCTCTGGGGAATCCCAGCTTAAGGGGACCTGATCTAAGGTACCAGTCGGGGAAGGAGATCTTACCTGGGTCTCATCAGCAGGTGGGCCGGTTCCAGAAGCATGGGTCTGAGCACGAGTAGTCACTGTGTTAACTTCCGCAGGGCCCATCGGGGCATAGGCCGACAACAAAGGGGCCAAATCATTCCCCAAAAGTACATCGGCGGGCAAGTCTTTCATAACCCCCACATCCACGTGTCTAGCGCCCACTCCCCAATCCAAATGAACCCGGGCAACAGGTAAGCGAAACACGGCACCCCCTGCTACCCTCACTGCCACAGTGTCACCAGTGTGCTGGTGCTCCAAGACTAAGTTCTTTTGGAGCAGTGTCATAGTAGCTCCTGTGTCTTAGTCCATTTACGACTCGGCCATTCAGTTTCACCGTCTGCCGGTGTTTCTGGCGGTTGTCTTGATGGGCTGCTTGCACTGGGTCGGCTTCGTGCAGGATGCCCCAGAATTCCTCCTGCTCTATACAGTGAGCAGCAGGCTGAGGTGGTTGCTGGTTTCCGTTGGCCGGTCTCCTCCAGGACTGAGCTTGGTTGGCGCTGTTCAGTGGGCACTCCGGACGCTTGTACCCCAATTGTTTACACCCAAAGCACCTGATGGGTTGCGAATAATCCCGGGCATTAAATCGGGAAGGCTGTACATAATTGTTCGTCGGTGGTACTTCTGGGGTGCGGTGTACTGGGGGTTGGTAAGCTGTAGGTGCTGGAGTTGCTGCTGGTCGCTATTCCATTCTAGCAGGGACCTTGGTGACTGTACTGTCCAACTTGCGAGCGTCCGTATATTCGTCTGCCAGACGGGCCGCCTCGGGTAGGGTAGAGGGTTTTCTATCTCTGACCCACTCCCGGACCCCGGTAGGCAAACGGTCAAAACAGTGCTCCAGCAAGAAAACCTGCAGCACATCTTCCCCAGTTACCGCTTGGCATCCTGCCATCCAGTGGGCTGCGGTACGGTGAACCCTGCAGGCCCATTCTACATAAGAGTCACCTGCCTGTTTGTTGGTTTCCCTGAAGCGTCATCTGTAGGCTTCTGGGGTCACCGCATACCTGGCTAGGAGCGCATCCTTCACCGCCCGGTAGCTGGTGATCTCATCTGGGATGGCCCAAAACGCTTCGCTAGCCGGCCGGATAATTTCCCAGAGAGGATGGTGACCCATTCATTTGCGGGTACCTGGTGTAGGGCACACTGCCTCTCAAAATCGGCCAGGAACCCATCAATTTCTCCCTCATTTTCAATAACATTTTTAAATGCAGCAAAGGCTACCTTTTTTCTTCCAAAATTGTTATTGGGTACCTCTACTGCTGCAGCTCCTCTTTCTTGGAGCGCTTGGTGTGCCATCACTGCTGCCTGCACACGTTCCACAATGTCTGCTGAGGGGTTGGGGCCAAAATGTGCAGGCCTTATTTGTACTGCCCGGTTAAATTGTATTTCTTCGGGTGTTAAATCCAAGATGCTGGGCACATTAGCTCTCTCCATTCCCTGTGTCGCATCCATTTCCACTAGCAAAGCAATAATCTCACGTTTCTTTAAATTGCTTGCTGACCTTCCTCAGCGTTCCAGTATGTCCTTAAGAGTAGCACGTCTTAACTCCTCATTGTAACGAGTATATACCCCTACACGCAGGATCCAGCCTAACAGAAGACAGTACAGAGGAGAGATACGTCTACCGGACCTTAGAGTGGCCGGACTCGACGTAATAGTATAAGACAGAGTCAGGAACGATCCGAGGTCAAGGGCACAAAGAGACAGCGTAAACGAAAACTAGCCGGGGACTGGTACACAGGAATCAGCAAGCCGGCAAACAGTACAGAATAGGATAAAGCGAAAACGAAGTCAGAATACAAAGCCAAGGTCAAATACGGAGAAACACAACTGAACACAACAAGCACTAAAGGGAACTGAAGCAGAAACCACGATAGGGCAAGGAACTAAGGGAAAAGGGTAAGTATAAGTAGCCTTCAAACTAATGTGATTGGCTCCTGTCACTTCCACTCCCCCAACAGGTAAGTGTATGGGGTGATTGGCATGACAGGAGCCAATGGGAGCCTTTTTGCAATTTAGGCTCCCACTGTCTCTTTAAGAGCGTGCCCGAGATTCGCGGCGCGCTCTTAGCTGCAGGCGGGACACGTGACCGCTTCTCGCGGTCACTGCCCGCCTTCCTGTCTGAACAGTCGGACGAGCCGCGCGCGGCTCGTGCAGCCGCAGGACCGCGCGCGGCTTGAAGAGAGGACCGCGGCCGGCCCCCGGATAAGGTAAGTACCGCTACAGTACCCCCCCCTGAGGACACGCCCTCCGGGCGGGCAGGACCAGGCCTGGCAGGAAAACGCGAATGGAAAGAACGTACAAGGCGGGGAGCATGAACAGCATCCGCAGAAATCCAACTGCGCTCCTCAGGCCCATAACCCTTCCAATGTACCAAGTACTGAAGCCGACCCCTAAGAAAACGAGAGTCAATAACAGCAGATACTTCGAACTCCTCATGACCCTCCACAGAGACAGGAGGGGGAGGGGGAGTATGCCGGGTATAGCGGTTGCGTACGTAAGGCTTCAACAAAGAGGTGTGAAATACATTGGGTATACGCAGATTCTTAGGCAGACCCAAGGCATAAGAAACGGGATTAACCTTATGTATAATGCGATAAGGACCAATGAAGCGGGGAGCCAATTTCATAGAAGGCACCCGGAGGCGAATATTCCGTGTGGAAAGCAAAACCCTGTCCCCCACAACATAGGAAGGAGCCGCTCTGCGATGCTTGTCAGCCTGAGCCTTCTGGCGGGCAGCAGAGTCCACCAAAGAACGCTGAACCTGCTCCCAAGTATTACGCAAACCAGCCAAATGCTCATCCAGAACTGGCATGCCCTGAGAGGAGAATGCAGCCGGAAGAACAACGGGATGCTGGCCATAGACAACGTAAAAAGGGCTTTTGCCGGAAGAATCATGAGTGGCATTATTCCGAGAAAATTCAGCCCAAGGAAGCAGGTCAGACCAATTGTCCTGATGGTGAGACACAAAACAACGGAGGTACTGCTCTAGAGACTGGTTGGCACGTTCAGCAGCTCCATTAGACTGGGGATGGTAAGCGGAAGAAAATGAGAGGGAAATACCCATCTCCGAACAAAAGGCTTTCCAGAACCTGGAAATAAATTGGCTACCCCTATCGGATACAATAGATAAGGGAATACCATGTAATCGAAACACTTCTCTAGCGAAGATAAGAGCCAATTCCTTGGAAGTGGGCAACTTGCGAAGAGACACAAAGTGAGCCATTTTGGAAAACCGATCTACTATCATTAGGATGACTGTGTTACCATTCGAAGGGGGTAATTCAACAATAAAATCCATTGATAGATTAGACCAAGGTCTCTCGGGAACGGGTAACGGATGCAACAGCCCACAAGGAACTCTACGAGAGGTTTTCATACATGCACAAGTAGTACAAGCACTTATATAGTCAGTAACATCCTTACGTAAGGTATCCCACCAGAAATACCGAGAAACGGCTGACACTGTTTTGGAAATACCAGGATGTCCAGCAGTCTTAGTATCGTGATAAAGTGACAGAATATCCCGTCTCTCGGGAACGTCAACGAACAATTTATCATTAGGCCTCTCGCTGGGTGCCATGCTTTGTTTCGCTTGTATGGCCTGCAAGAGGGACGAGGAAATAGACAATATAGTAGTTGCTATTATCCTGTCTGGGGGAATGACAGGAGTGACATCAATCTCCTGTTTGTCAATAGTCTCGAATTGTCTGGACAGAGCGTCCGCTTTAGTGTTCCGGTCACCTGGCCTATAGGTGATTATATAATTAAAATGAGACAAGAACAGTGACCACCTAGCCTGCCTTGAAGACAATCTTTAAGCTTCGCTAAGGTAGGATAGGTTCTTATGATCTGTAAATATGAGAATATGATCCTTAGTTCCTTCTAGCAAATGTCTCCATTCTTTGAGTGCTAAAATGATAGCAAGGAGTTCGCGATTACCCACATCATAATTCCTCTCTGCCTTGGACATTTGTTTAGAAAAGAAGCCACAAGGATGCAATGGCTTGTCAGGAGACTCTCTTTGGGATAAGACAGCACCTACCCCTATATCGGAAGCATCAACCTCAAGTATATATGGCAATGAGGGGACAGGATGCTGTAAAATAGGGGCAGAGGCGAACGTAGTTTTAAGAAAGTCAAAAGCCTGAAGTGCCTCAGTAGACCAGACACGTGTATTGCCATCCTTTTTAGTCATACGAGTAATAGGCGCTACTATAGACGAAAAACCTTTGATAAAACGTCTATAATAATTAGAGAAACCCAGAAAACGCTGGATGGCTTTCAGACCTTGCGGCAGAGGCCATTCTATGACTGCAGCGAGCTTCTGGGGATCCATCCGAAAACCCTCAGCGGAAATCAAATACCCTAAAAACTGGACCTCGGACTGGTCGAATAGACATTTTTCTAATTTGCAATAAAGACCATTAGCAAGAAGGGTCTTCAGAACTGTTGTAACATGTCTGTGATGAGTGTGAATGTCTGTAGAATATATTAAAATGTCATCCAAGTACACAATAACAAATGAGTGAATAAAGTCCCTTAAGACATCATTAATAAATTCTTGGAACACTGCTGGGGCATTGCAAAGCCCAAATGGCATGACGGTATACTCATAATGACCTGACCGAGTGTTAAAGGCTGTCTTCCATTCGTGGTCCTTTTTAATACGTATCAAATTGTATGCTCCTCTAAGATCTAATTTGGTGAATACCGTAGCATGTTTGAGCCTGTCAAACAATTCTGTTATTAAAGGTATAGGGTAAGCATTTTTGATGGTGATCTTGTTAAGACCTCTATAATCAATGCAAGGTCTTAAATCACCTTCTTTCTTTGATACAAAGAAGAACCCCGCTCCAGCCGGAGAAGAGGATCTTCTAATAAATCCCTTGTCTAATGACTCTTTAATGTACTCCTCCATGACACGGTTTTCTTGAACCGATAGGGGGTACACCCTGCCCTTAGGAGGTATAGTACCAGGCAACAAATCAATAGCACAATCGTAGGGTCTGTGAGGCGGTAATTTGTCAGCCTCTCTTTTATCAAAGACAGTCTTTAAAGTTAAATACTGAGAGGGTATAGCCGTAGATAAAGGAGGAACAGTAGGAACGTTAATAGAATTCACAGGCGTGACTTCAATAGTACATGACTCATGGCAGGCTTCACTCCATGATTTTATCTGCCCTGTCTCCCAGTCAAAAATGGGATTGTGGGCACGTAACCATGGATACCCTAACACCAACTGTGAAGAGGGAGAGGTGATGACCTGGAACCGAATGGTTTCATAGTGTAGAACCCCTGTGTACATGTGTAGCGGTGCAGTCTCGTGAGTAACAATAGGAGATATCAATGGTCTACCATCTATGGCCTCAACGGCCAAGGGTATCTCCTTCTCTCTGATGGGAATATTGTTTCTCTTTACAAAACCAGAGTCTATAAAGTTCTCGGCTGCCCCAGAATCAACCAGGGCGTCTATGTTTTCAACTATACAACTCTCTCCCATATGTAAAGAAACAGGGAGAAGCAGTCGGTTAGGAGGCAATGTAGGAGACTTAGAAATCTCACCCAAGGCCAGTCCCCTATAAGGTCTTAGGTGCGAGAGTTTTCCGGGAGCAGAGGACACTCCTTTACCATATGGTCTCTCTTACCACAATATAGGCAGAGTCCCTCCCTTCTCCTATGTAATTTCTCAGTATCTGAGAGTTTGGCAACCCCTAATTGCATAGGTTCCTCTTCAGATACTTTAACACTCTCCGGTATATTAACTCTGGGTTGAATAGGTGTAACAAAACGTCTATTCCTGTTCTTAGTATAGAGCCTGTCACGAATCCTATTATCTATATCGATGAGGTAGTCAATAAGGTCCTCTAAGGCAATAGGAAGCTCCTTAGCTGCTACCTCATCCAATATAGAGTCTGATAAACCTTCCATGAAGGCCGTAGTTAACCCATTATTGGTCCAATCGACCTGTGAGGCAAGGGTACGAAACTGTATAGCGTAATCAGCCACAGACCTAGAACCCTGTTTAACCCTCATTAATGCTCTAGCGGCATTCTTAGACCTTTTCATAGTATCAAAAGTTCTGCGAAAAGCTGTTAGGAAACTGTGAAAGTTATGCACCATAGGTCCATTAGCCTCCCAAATAGGGTTTGCCCATTCAAGTGCTTTGTCGGTAAGTTGGTGCATAAAGAACCCAACTTTAGACCTCTCTGTGGGAAATGAACGTGGATACATTTCAAAATGAAACTCTATTTGGTTAATGAACCCTCTGCATGTCTTAGAATCCCCTCCATACCTAGGAGGAGGCGTTAAATGTGCTGTAGCGTTAGGCATAGTCGATACTTCAGGAAGCAGGGGTGTAGGAGGGTTAGGTGCGGTTGCTGGAATGGTTCTAGCTAAGAGCGTCTGGAGAGCCTGAGCTATTTGATCCATACGGTGATCCTGCTCTACAAATCTAGCCTCATGGGTCGCCATCTGTTGAGCTAAATCTGCGGGGTCCATGGCCCTATCGTAATGTAACGAGTATATACCCCTACACGCAGGATCCAGCCTAACAGAAGACAGTACAGAGGAGAGATACGTCTACCGGACCTTAGAGTGGCCGGACTCGACGTAATAGTATAAGACAGAGTCAGGAACGATCCGAGGTCAAGGGCACAAAGAGACAGCGTAAACGAAAACTAGCCGGGGACTGGTACACAGGAATCAGCAAGCCGGCAAACAGTACAGAATAGGATAAAGCGAAAACGAAGTCAGAATACAAAGCCAAGGTCAAATACGGAGAAACACAACTGAACACAACAAGCACTAAAGGGAACTGAAGGGCAAGGAACTAAGGGAAAAGGGTAAGTATAAGTAGCCTTCAAACTAATGTGATTGGCTCCTGTCACTTCCACTCCCCCAACAGGTAAGTGTATGGGGTGATTGGCATGACAGGAGCCAATGGGAGCCTTTTTGCAATTTAGGCTCCCACTGTCTCTTTAAGAGCGCGCCCGAGATTCGCGGCGCGCTCTTAGCTGCAGGCGGGACACGTGACCGCTTCTCGCGGTCACTGCCCGCCTTCCTGTCTGAACAGTCGGACGAGCCGCGCGCGGCTCGTGCAGCCGCAGGACCGCGCGCGGCTTGAAGAGAGGACCGCGGCCGGCCCCCGGATAAGGTAAGTACCGCTACACTCATACTGCATTTCTTTCACTCAATTCGGATGTGTAGCTGACCTTCTGTGCTGTGGGATTCATCCCGTCTCTTGCCACCAATTGTTAAGACACTTCCGGTGTCTTTAAGAGAAACCACCATTTAGTTCACCTTCCCCTTTCGCAATACCAATAATCCGTTCGCATCAATTGTAATACACAAACCATAACCAGGGGAAGCGGTAATCTCCCGACCGGGATCCGTGAGAAGGCTCCAAACTCCCGAACGGAAATCCACGAACCGCTGCTAACCACCGAACAACGTTTTGTTTTGATCAGAACGTGCACTATTGACTCCGTCCTGAAGGGGTTAATGACACAAGCAATTTTTGCATTTTCTTGCTGTTGGCAGTCAACTAAAATTGGCATCTCTCTCATTTATTGCACCAAAACATATTATGTATAGTGATGTCGCGAATCTGAAATTTTCGGTTCGTGAACGACGAACTTCCGCAAATGTTCGCGAACCGGCAAACCGCCATAGACTTCAATGGGCAGGCGAATTTTAAAACACACAGGGACTCTTTCTGGCCACAATAGTGATGGAAAAGTTGTTTCAAGGGGACTGTGGCATGCCGGAGGGGGATCCATGCTAAAACTCCCATGGAACATTACACGGTTGATGCAGAGTCTGGTTTTAATCCATAAAGGGCATAAATCACCTAACATTCCTAAATCACAATGGATATGGATTGACACCTGACATATGACATATTGACACCTTGACATATGATAAAATAATATAAAATGATAAGGTGCGCTGTGTCTTTAAGACCCAAGTGATACAAAGTGCAACTAGTGCAATATATTATAATAAAGTGCAAAGTGTTTAAGTGCACTCAAATGTGTAAAAAAATGTTATACATGCATATGTCCTCTCGAATTATACATAAAGGAAAAAGAGAGACATAAAGAACACGATAGTGTAAAATCGTTTAAAAAAAATATATATAAATAATAAATGCCAGAAGGGTGCACTCACAAACATAGAGCAGAATGAGCCTGCTCTAGCTTTAACTGCTTCTTCAGATATAGGACTGCATGAACGGAGATACTTCAAAATATTTATTCGCCCAGCACAGCATAGAATAGTCACCTTCCTTCACATCCAAATTTCAAATAAATACAAAGTTCGGTAAAGTACAGCTTCAGGGTGTCGACTGTTCCCTTTGTTGTGTTCGCCGCTGTAGTAACCGTCTGTATCCGAAAAGACTTCCGGGAGGAGGGACTTCCTTGTATGCGTGACGTAAGGTGCGTAACTTTGCGTGATGACGCGTTTCGCCGTATTCACGGCTTCATCAGATCTGCCCATACATGTCCTATTTGTTCTTTTATACCCATCTTAATGGGTAGAATCAGATGGTTGGCAATCAAAGTCCATTACCTTAACGTTAATATCAATTGAATACATATATATAGAAAAACCAAAATCGTACTTTATTATGAAAAACTTCTTAATTAAAAATATCTTTATATTCCTATACTTACACAGAAAAACTTTATAGGTATTATAAAACTTTATAAATATATTAGAAATGTATTAAAAACAGGAAAAGTTTATATATTGTTAAAAATCGCATAATTTCCTAAAGAGATATATTTAAATAGACCTACTTAAAGAGACATTTTGAAGAGGCATTTTAAAGAGACATACTTTAAAACATGCAATTTATAAAAAAACGGCATATTGCCTAAACTACATATTTACAATTAATATATTATAAAAAAGAGAAAAATATATCTAAAGATAAAAGAAATATATCTAAAAAATGAGGAGAAAAAGAGGAAATATGTTATAAAAAACAATAAATATATACCATATGCCAAAATTAGCTTAAAAAATTAAACAAACCGAACTCTATATTGAGTCCCCTAGGTTCTAACGTTTTTAGCCTATGGACCCATTGCATTTCTTTTTTGCCTATATCAATAATGTGATTTCCCCCTCTCCATGATTTGCAATGGGTCCATAGGCTAAAAACTTTAGAACCTAGGGGACTCAATATAGAGTTCGGTTTGTTTAATTTTTTAAGCTAATTTTGGCATATGGTATATATTTATTGTTTTTTATAACATATTTCCTCTTTTTCTCCTCATTTTTTAGATATATTTCTTTTATCTTTAGATATATTTTTCTCTTTTTTATAATATATTAATTGTAAATATGTAGTTTAGGCAATATGCCGTTTTTTTTATAAATTGCATGTTTTAAAGTATGTCTCTTTAAAATGCCTCTTCAAAATGTCTCTTTAAGTAGGTCTATTTAAATATCTCTCTTTAGGAAATTATGCGATTTTTAACAATATATAAACTTTTCCTGTTTTTAATACATTTCTAATATATTTATAAAGTTTTATAATACCTATAAAGTTTTTCTGTGTAAGTATAGGAATATAAAGATATTTTTAATTAAGAAGTTTTTCATAATAAAGTACGATTTTGGTTTTTCTATATATATGTATTCAATTGATATTAACGTTAAGGTAATGGACTTTGATTGCCAACCATCTGATTCTACCCATTAAGATGGGTATAAAAGAACAAATAGGACATGTATGGGCAGATCTGATGAAGCCGTGAATACGGCGAAACGCGTCATCACGCAAAGTTACGCACCTTACGTCACGCATACAAGGAAGTCCCTCCTCCCGGAAGTCTTTTCGGATACAGACGGTTACTACAGCGGCGAACACAACAAAGGGAACAGTCGACACCCTGAAGCTGTACTTTACCGGACTTTGTATTTATTTGAAATTTGGATGTGAAGGAAGGTGACTATTCTATGCTGTGCTGGGCGAATAAATATTTTGAAGTATCTCCGTTCATGCAGTCCTATATCTGAAGAAGCAGTTAAAGCTAGAGCAGGCTCATTCTGCTCTATGTTTGTGAGTGCACCCTTCTGGCATTTATTATTTATATATATTTTTTAAAAACGATTTTACACTATCGTGTTCTTTATGTCTCTCTTTTTCCTTTATGTATAATTCGAGAGGACATATGTATGTATAACATTTTTTTACACATTTGAGTGCACTTAAACACTTTGCACTTTATTATAATATATTGCACTAGTTGCACTTTGTATCACTTGGGTCTTAAAGACACAGCGCACCTTATCATTTTATTGTATTCACAAGAGTGTTTTGAGAAGTTTTTACACTTATTTCTTGGTGCAGCTTTATTTAAAGGTAGATAACATTCATTGGAGACTAGTATTTTACGAGCACCTACTTTTTACTTGTTTTTTCTGTGTATACCTTGACATATGGATTGACACCTGTCCTCAGAGACCCTGATACACACTGACACAGAGCGGAAGAGGGACTGACATTTAATGTGGATAAGTGCAAGATAATGCATCTTGGACGTAAAAACCCAAGGGCAGAGTACAGAATATTTGATAGAGTCCTAACCTCAACATCTGAGGAAAGGGATTTAGGGGTGATTATTTCTGATGACTTAAAGGTAGGCAGACAATGTAATAGAGCAGCAGGAAATGCTAGCAGAATGCTTGGTTGTATAGGGAGAGGTATTAGCAGTAGAAAGAGGGAAGTGCTCATGCCATTGTACAGAACACTGGTGAGACCTCACTTGGAGTACTGTACACAGTACTGGAGACCCTATCTTCAAAAGGATATTGATACCTTAGAGAGAGTTCAAAGAAGGGCTACTAAACTGGTTCATGGATTGCAGGATAAAACTTACCAGGAAAGGTTAAAGGATCTTAACATGTATAGCTTGGAGGAAAGACGAGACAGGGGGGATATGATAGAAACATTTAAATACATAAAGGGAATCAACACAGTAAAGAAGGAGACTATATTTAAAAGAAGAAAAACTACCACAACAAGAGGACATAGTCTTAAATTAGAGGGACAAAGGTTTAAAAATAATATCAGGAAGTATTACTTTACTGAGAGGGTAGTGGATGCATGGAATAGCCTGCCTGCTGAAGTGGTAGAGGTTAACACAGTAAAGGAGTTTAAGCATGCGTGGGATAGGCATAAGGCTATCCTAACTATAAGATTAGCCCAGGGACTAATGAAAGTATTTAGAAAACTGGGCAGACTAGATGGGCCGAATGGTTCTTATCTGCCGTCACATTCTATGTTTCTATGTTTCTATATGTTCCCCCTACATAGGGTCACTTGGCAGATATGGATTGACACCTGTCCTCAGAGACCATGATACACACTGACACAGAGCAGAATAGAGACTGTTCCCCCTACATAGGGTCACTTGGCAGATATGGATTGACACCTGTCCTCAGAGACCATAATACACACTGACACAGAGCAGAATAGAGACTGTTCCCCCTACATAGGGTCACTTGGCACATATGGATTGACACCTGTCCTAAGGATCCCTGATACACAATGACACAGAGCAGAATAGGGACTGTTCCTCCTACATAGGGTCACTTGGCAGATATGGATTGACACCTGTCCTCAGAGATCATGATACACACTGACACAGAGCAGAATAGGGACTGTTCCTCCTACATAGGGTCACTTGGCAGATATGGATTGACACCTGTCCTCAGAGACCATAATACACACTGACACAGAGCAGAATAGAGACTGTTCCCCCTACATAGGGTCACTTGGCAGATATGGATTGACACCTGTCCTCAGAGACCATGATGCACACTGACACAGAGCAGAATAGAGACTGTTCCCCCTACATAGGGTCACTTGGCAGATATGGATTGACACCTGTCCTAAGGATCCCTGATACACAATGACACAGAGAAGAATAGGGACTGTTCCTCCTACATAGGGTCACTTGGCAGATATGGATTGACACCTGTCCTCAGAGACCATGATACACACTGACACAGAGCAGAAGAGGGACTGTTCCCCCTACATAGTGTCACTTGGCAGATATGGATTGACACCTGTCCTCAGAGACCATGATACACACTGACACAGAGCAGAATAGAGACTGTTCCCCCTACATAGGGTCACTTGGCAGATATGGATTGACACCTGTCCTCAGAGACCATAATACACACTGACACAGAGCAGAATAGAGACTGTTCCCCCTACATAGGGTCACTTGGCACATATGGATTGACACCTGTCCTAAGGATCCCTGATACACAATGACACAGAGCAGAATAGGGACTGTTCCTCCTACATAGGGTCACTTGGCAGATATGGATTGACACCTGTCCTCAGAGATCATGATACACACTGACACAGAGCAGAATAGAGACTGTTCTCCTACATAGGGTCACTTGGCAGATATGGATTGACACCTGTCCTCAGAGACCATAATACACACTGACACAGAGCAGAATAGAGACTGTTCCCCCTACATAGGGTCACTTGGCAGATATGGATTGACACCTGTCCTCAGAGACCATAATACACACTGACACAGAGCAGAATAGAGACTGTTCCCCCTACATAGGGTCACTTGGCAGATATGGATTGACACCTGTCCTAAGGATCCCTGATACACAATGACACAGAGAAGAATAGGGACTGTTCCTCCTACATAGGGTCACTTGGCAGATATGGATTGACACCTGTCCTCAGAGACCATGATACACACTGACACAGAGCAGAATAGAGACTGTTCCCCCTACATAGGGTCACTTGGCAGATATGGATTGACACCTGTCCTCAGAGACCATGATACACACTGACACAGAGCAGAATAGAGACTGTTCCCCCTAAATAGGGTCACTTGGCAGATATGGATTGACACCTGTCCTCAGAGACCATGATACACACTGAAACAGAGCAGAATAGAGACTGTTGCCCCTACATAGGGTCACTTGGCAGATATGGATTGACACCTGTCCTCAGAGCCCCTGATACACACTGACACAGAGCAGAATAGAGACTGTTCCTCCTACATAGGGTCACTTGGCAGATATGGATTGACACCTGTCCTCAGAGATCATGATACACACTGACACAGAGCAGAATAGAGACTGTTCCCCCTACATAGGGTCACTTGGCAGATATGGATTGACACTGTCCACAAGGACAATCTGCATGCTTCCTGGCAGGGCCCATACAAGGTGGTAGAGCAGGTTTGTGATACCACCTTTGTGATCGGTGCTTTCACAGGCACGGGAGGCAAGCGCATGCTCCATGTGAACATGCTCAAGCCATACCACGAGCGCACGGAAGAGGTAACCGCGATCTGTGCACCTGCCACTGAAGATTATGATAATTTGCCACTCCCAGATCTCCTAGACCAAGAGGGCCAGAGCGGAGACCTGGGAGAAGTACAGTTAGGAGAATGGTTAGACCCCCAGGAGCGAACCCAGGTCCAAAGACTAATCCAGGACAAGGGGGCCACGTTTTCCAACCTACCTGGGTACAGTCCGTTAACCACTCACAAAGTTGAAACCCTAGACCAGACCCCCCTTCGCCAAACCGCCTATCACATACCCGAAGCAGTTAAAGAAAATATGCGGAAAGAAATTGAGGAAATTATGCAGTTAGGGGTGATAGAACACTCTGACAGCCCCTGGGCCTCCCCGGTAGTACTAGTACCGAAACGGGACGGCACAACCCGTTTCTGTGTAGACTACCGGAGGCTAAACGATAAAACAACCTCAGACGCCTACCCTATGCCCCGGATAGACGAGCTCCTAGAAAAAATGGCCAGAGGCCAGTACCTCACCACAATAGATCTGTGCAAGGGGTACTGGCAAATTCCATTAGCCGAGGACGCCATCCACAAGTCGGCATTTGTCACCTCGTTTGGCCTGTATCAGTTTAAGGTCATGCCATTCGGGATGAAGAATGCCCCGGCTAACTTTCAGAGGATGGTAGATCGGCTACTGGATGGGTTTCAGGAGTATGCCTGTGCCTACTTGGATGATATAGCCATTTTTAGCTGCTCCTGGCCCGAACACCTGACCCACATAGGACCCGTATTAGTCCGGATTAGGGAGGCCGGACTGACCCTAAAGCCCAGTAAGTGCCATATAGGAACGCGTAAAAACCTCCCTAAGATAGTAGTATGGGCCTCAGAGTGTGAACAGGCCTTCCAACAGCTCAAGACGGCGCTCATTAAATCACCTGTACTTTCTGCTCCTGATCCAACTAAACGCTTGGAGCCCGGACGAGCAACCCGGGGCTTATCTAAGCCGAAAACTTTTGCCCAGGGAAGTAGATACACTGCCATTGAAAAGGAGTGCCTGGCGGTGGTGTGGGCCCTCAAAAAGCTGCAACCTTACTTGTATGGACAACCGTTTACCTTACTCACAGATCACAACAAATTTGGGGAACTGCGCGTGCAATCTAATGTGCCACCAGATAGGAGTGGTGTGTTAAGTAGTACTATTCTTATCAGTTTAATCCCTGTTACGTCCCCTATCAGGGGACGTGTATATGGCATCGATTTTAGGAACCGGGAGATGGAAAAAGATGCTTGGTCGGTCCTCCTTCTTCAAATTTGGGGCACTGCGCGTGCAATCTAATGTGCCACCAGATAGGAGTGGCACTGTGAACTGGCACAGTATCCACTGTGAGCCTGACACACCCGCTTTGAGACAACTAACTGCTATTCAATCTATAACAGTGAAAAAAGTTTTTTGATTTTTAAATGCACGCTATTGTGACACCAGTGAGTGGTGGCACTGGGCACAGTATCCACTGTGAGCCTGACACACAGACGCTTGCAGACAACTAACTGCTATTCAATCTATAACAGTGAAAACAGTTTTTTGGTTTTTAAATGCATGCTATTGTGACACTAGATAAGAGTGGCACTGTGAACTGGCAGAGTACACGCTGTAGGACTGACACACCCGCTTTGAGACAACTAACTGCTATTCAATCTATAACAGTGAAAAAAGTTTTGGGGTTTTAAATGCAAGCTATTGTGACACCAGTGAGTGAGTGGTGGCACTGGGCACAGTATCCACTGTGAGCCTGACACACAGACGCTTGCAGACAACTAACTGCTATTCAATCTATAACAGTGAAAACAGTTTTTTGGTTTTTAAATGCATGCTATTGTGACACTAGATAAGAGTGGCACTGTGAACTGGCAGAGTACACGCTGTAGGGCTGACACACCCGCTTTGAGACAACTAACTGCTATTCAATCTATAACAGTGAACAGGGCCCCAGGGAGAGTGCGCAGCTTAGCGGACAGGGGCACATGTATGAGTGTGGGATGGATAAAGCATGATTGGCTATATGCTACATGTGGGAGTGTGAGATGTGAGGAAGTGGGTGGTGACAGATTAGACTGACCTCAGTGCCACTTAGGAGCCGGGCCAGCAACAAGTTTCCTGCCTCCTCCTGTTGCTGGGCCTGCTGGATTTTCTGCCTGGGGCCCTGGATGCTGGATCCTGTTTTTACAGCCATCCTGTGTGCCCTCAGGGCTGGAACTGCTGCTGCAGATGGTGGCCTCCTCCTTCCCCAGCAGCCTGGCGGCGAGGTTCCCCTCCCCAGCGGTCTGGCTCCCCATGGGCACCCTCCCTGGGCTTCATGGGCACCCTGCCTGTGTCTCCCTCCCTGGGCTCCATGGGCACCCTGCCTGTGTCTCCCTCCCTGGGCTCCATGGGCACCCTACCTGTGTCTCCCTCCCTTTGTTCCCCTCCCAGTGGCTCCCCTCCCAGTGGCTCCCCTCCCAGTGGCTCCCTCCATGGGTCTCCCTTGCTGGGCTCCCTCCCAGTGGCTCCCTCCATGGGGTCTGTGTGCTCCAACTCTCCTCCTCGGGCAGGATCTGCAGCCCGAGTCTTCAACTGGGCCGCGCACCTGGACCACGTGGCGTGCGGCCTGCTCTGCGCCCGGTCCTTCCGCCGCCCCTGCTGTCCGGGCGGCGGCATGTAAAGTGGACCGCGCCCCCCCTGGAGGTAATGGGGGGGCGGAAGCACGGCAATCGACCCGGGCGGCGTGTGGGATGCCACCCGGGGTCCTCCCCTCTCGGCCGGCAGTGGTAAGTGGGCCCCCTGTGGGGCACGCGGGGTGGCTATCGGCCACTGCCGCCAGGTGGGGAGGGGTCCTGGAGTATATGGGCTATACTTGCTCCCTCCCTCTTTTATTATTGTGTCCCCCTTTATTGCTGTGTCCCCCTTTATTGCTGTGTCCCCCTTTATTGCTGTGTCCCCCTTTATTGCTGTGTCCCCCTTTATTGCTGTGTCCCCCTTTATTGCTGTGCCCCCCCATTTTTACTGTCCCCCCCATTTTTACTGTCCCCCCTTTATTTCTGTGTCCACCTTTATTCTGTCCCCCCTTATTTCTGTGTCCCCCCCTTATTTTTTTTTTCATTGTTGTTCCCCTCCCTATTATTGTCTCCCCCTCCTCCTTGCTGTCCTTCTTTGCCCCCCCACCCCTCTCTCCTTTCCCACACCCCCCTCCCCTTACCTGTCTCGGCAGCCTTCTGTCCTGGAGCGTTGGCTCTTCATCTCTCCACTGCTGCTTCAGGCTTTGGGTGCAGTGGCCGGATCGGTCCAGCAGGTGGCGTCTGAAGGTCCAGTTGCCATGGGAACTGCGCTGCAGGTGATGGACTCCTTTTTTCATGCTGCTGTCTCTTCTGTGGTGCCGCCAGCAGTTCCTGGGGTGCCGTCAGGTGAGTAATGTTTTCCTGCGCTGGCTGGGGCGCCTGCACTATGCTGGTTGAGGTTGAGAGGGTGTGGTTGAGAGGGTGTGGCGATGGCCAGGGGTCTGGGGAGGATGCAGCTGTACAAGCTAGTACTGGGACCGCAGTATTTTATCTGGCTCTGGAGGTCTGGGTTTTCTTCCTGACCGAGTATATTGGAAGGTCACCTTGGCAGGCGCTGGAGGTGTCCAGTTCGGACTTGCCCCTCTAAACGGACGCGGCTGGCTCTGTCTGGTAGGGGCGATTCTGGGATCGCGCTGGTGTGCTCACATGGTTGGCGGCATGGTCCGCCTCTGACTTGACCAGGAATTCTTGCCTTCCTGGAGCTTTTCCATTGTGGTGGCATTGGATTTGTGGGGTAAAAAATAAAAACAAAAAGACAGATGATTCAAATAAATTTAATTTTGCTTTTATTACGAGATACCATTTTCAGGCCCGTGAGATTAAAAATATTATTAATCGTCATTGGCACATTCTAAAGAAAGTCATTTTTCGAAATAATATTCTACCAAATAATCCCACTATAATCTATAAAAAAAGCAGATAACCTAAAAAACAAACTAGCCCCTAGCATCCTTCCCATCAATAAAAGCATCTCCTCCCAACCCACACAAATTTTTTCCAACCAAATATTAAAAGGCTTTTTTAAATGTGGAAAATGCTCTACATGTTTCTTTCAAAAAAAGAGCATAGACACATTTTTGGGAACTTACACTCAACAAACCTATCAGATCAATAAAAATTATTCAATGCTCCACCACCCATGTAGTCTATTTACTACTAGGTGGCTGTGGAGCTCAATATATCGGTCGAACGATAAGAAAGCTACATGTAAGGTTATTGGAACACTTTAAAAACATTAGGAATAAAAAATTAGAACATAGTGTATCTAGACATTGTGTCCATTGTCCTCAGTTTCAATGGAACACATTGATAGTTATTGAGATAGATAAAGTAGAAAAACATTGGAGGGGAGGTAATATTGAAACGTTATTAAATACTAAGGAGGCTCAATGGATCTTCAATCTAAAAACTTTAAAATTTGGTTTAAACCAAGAAATAGATCTAGCAGGATTAATTTGATAAAAATATTCTTAGTGTCTGGGAACCTTTTTCTTCTATTCTTTTATTTTATTCCTATTACCCATGTTCCTTACAATTGTTCTATCCATATATTGTCTATATTTGATGATTAACTGTGGTTTCTCATTACAGAGATATTTTCTATCTATTGGAAGAGGCCATACAATATGTGATTCAAATTTGTAAGACGTTGAGCATTTTGGGTGATCTATAACATTTGTATATATCTTTAAATATTAACTTTTTCATATTGAAATTTCTATATTTCCAAGCTATTCTATATGATGAGGATTTGCAGCCGATTATGCACATCTTTAAATATTGATCGCATTATATCTTCAAATAAAATATATTTTTCTACTTTCTATATTTTTATATATTAATATTTTTATTTGTTCATACTTTTATTTCTCCCCCAGTATAATTATCACTGGATAAGCCCCATACTAAGAATAGATAGTATTATGTATTATGCTTTCTTTATATAACTATATAGCATCCAATTATGCTCAATGTCCAATAATCTATTTTGTTCATATTTATATCCTTGTATATGAGGCTTTTTGGTATATTAATAGGAACTTAACTGGTTCCAAGTTTCGATATGATCATTACTACTGCTATTCTAGCGGTCATTTTCAATGGAAAGTGTTTTTTTCCACTACACTCGTCAAACCGGACGTGACGTCATGCGGAAGTAACATGCGTTCCACAGTGGAACGCACGCCAACACCGGCGATCATTTGAAGCATTACCAGACGGATATTTAAGAGGACTCCCATCCCCATCACCACTACACATCCCTGAGGAAGTCCAGAGAAGGACGAAACGCATTGGATCTGTTTATTTTGCTTTTAAACCGAACTTTTATTTGTATTTTGTTTGGTGCTGCTACTACTGTTCCGGATTCTGTATCCTGATCGGTCCAGTTGCTGCTTTTGAATACCACCCAGTGTGGAGACATGCTGGTTTTACTCTGATACACTGTAAGTGCAATATATGCAATAAAATTGTTATTTTTTTTTTCCAATTTGACAATTTTTATTGGTTTTCAAGAATTAGTTCACAGTGGTCATATTCCCATCGGATCGTACAATTGCATTTCATACAGTCTTTTGTACAGTATTCAATACATTTGGTGTTATGCCTCAGGTATACAATAGGTTACAAATTCTTTAACATCTATGCAACTTATGGAGTATATGGTATCCTTGGCACATTGTCTGTTCCTGTACTCTGGCTCATGTGTGCATCAGTCATTTGAACTGATTGGCGTTGGGTATGTGAACAAACAGATTAACATATTAACTATATACATTGTGGGTTGCCTTGTGGGATCTTTTTGTGCGTGCGAGCACCTGATTTTGTAGGCCTGAAGACTCGTGTGTCGGTGTGATGTTACAGGTGTAAACGTGATCCAGTCTTGCGTGCGTTCGCCTCCCCCCAGGTTCCCACCTCTCTTCCCTGTACCTGGGATTTAGGCAGGTAGTGTAGCTTTTTTGTCACCTGTGCGTGGTGTAACATAGGTGTTCCATTGTGCTCTGGCCTCAGCGTGGACTGGCCGTGCCCGTGATTGGAGCATGGTCATTGTTTCATAGTCCAGGTTTGTTGAAACCTGTTTGATCAAGAGATGCTGCAGAGGCGTCTCTGTTGATTTCCACGCTCTAGCAATAAGCGTGTTGGCTGCGATCAATATGTGGAAGAGCAGTATAGAGTTTGGTTTGGTGTATGTATTTAATGTCATAAAAAGTAGGCACAATTCAGGTGTGAGCGATATGTGTTGGTGCAGTGCTTCTGAGAGTACCTCTCCCACCATCTTCCAGTATGTTTTGATTTTAGTGCATGACCACCATATGTGGTACATAGAGCCCCTATCTTTTTGGCACCTCCAGCACTGATCAGTGGTTCCCGGGTATATCCGCGCTAGCCTGGTCGGAACCATGTACCAACGGTATTGCAGTTTCCGCATGAGCTCCAGGTGTGAGGCACAATTGGACCTGCCTCTATGTGCTGTAAATGCCTGTTTCCAGGCAGTCTTGTCGAAGGTGCAGCCTATGTCCATCTGCCACTCGTGTACATGTGTGTCTACGGTGTCTCCCCCCTGGTTATTTAGTAGGTTGTAGGTCATTGCAAGTATTTTTCGGGGGGTGCGGTGAGAAAGGCAGGCTAGCTCAAATTGAGTCAGCTGTTGTGCTGAGGTGTCCATGTCAGTGTCGGTTAACATGGATTTCACCTGGAGGTAGGAGAATATTAGTCTGGAGGGTAATTGAAATGTGCTCTGTAGGTCGGGGAATTGCGCTAGTTGATTGTTTACGTATAGGTGTCTCACGTATGTGCATCCCCCCGACATCCACTGGCGATGGTCGAATGAGGGGTTGGCTATATGCATGCTGTGCAGGGGGGCAGCCAGGGACCAGTGTTTTCGAGAGCATAGAGTTCCCCTGTGTGCGTCCCATATTTTAAGTAAGAGGTCCGTGGGGGGCAGCTTCTCTGGCAACTCCGGTCTCAATCGCCGTGGCACCCAGAAGAGGCGATTTAACGGGATCTTGGCAGTCCAGGTGGACTCAATGTCTACCCATTGTGGTTGGTTTTCTGTCGCGTGTGAGGTGATCATTGTAGCAAGCAAAGCTGCTTTGTAGTAGAGTCGTATGTTTGGCATGCCCAGTCCCCCCCTATCTATGTGTTTGTGTAGGGTTGATGATGCTACTCTAATTTTGCGGTGTCCCCAGATAAATTTGGTAAACATCCTCTGTAGGGTGTCAATATAAGATTTGGGAAGCGCTATTTGTAAGGTCCGCAGTAAATATTGGAGCTTAGGTAGGAGGGTCATTTTAATGGCCGCTATTCTGCCCAGCCAGGAGAGGAACTTCCCCTCCCATGATTTTAATGTGGCCGACAATTTTTCAGCTAGTGTTCCATAATTGCTGTGGAACAGTGCATCAGGGTTTTTGGTGATAGTGAGTCCTAGGAAGGTAACATTATCTGTCCTCCAATCTAACGTATATGCAGTCTGTAGTGTTGTCAAGATGTCTCTGGGTAAACCCACTCCTAAAGCTTGGGTTTTAGTCGCGTTAAGTTTATAGTAGGACTGTTTTCCATATGTGGCCACCTCTTCTAGGAGGTTCGGTAGTGATGTCTGGGGTTGGGTCAAAGTCAATAAGATATCATCAGCAAATAAATTGGCTTTGTATTCTTTATTCCCAACGCGGACCCCGTGAATATCTGAGTTATTCCTAATTCTGGTTACTAGTGGTTCCAGCGCCACAACGTATAGCAAGGGAGATAGTGGACATCCCTGGCGCGTCCCATTGGAGATGGTAAACGGGTCGGACACGAAGCCCGCGTTTAGTACTTGTGCTGAGGGCGAACTATATAGGGCCCTGACCACTGATGTAAATTCTGTCGGGAAGCCGAACTTAGAGAGTACCCTCTCCAGAAAGGTCCAATGCAAACGGTCAAAGGCCTTTTCTGCGTCAAGGGAGAGTATCAGGCCGCCCCGATCGTCCCGTCTTAAGCTGTGCAGGAGATCTAGGACTTTGCGTGTGTTGTCTGTGCCCTGTCTGCCAGCTACAAATCCCACCTGATCATTGTGTATGATGTGGGGGAGGATGTCACTCATCCTCCTCGCGTATATTTTGGCGAACAGCTTTGCGTCTGTGTTTAAGAGCGAAATCGGTCTAAAGTTTTGGGGATGTGTGGGGGTTTTTCCCGGTTTTGGTAATGTGACAATGTGGGCAGCTAATATCTCCCTTCCAAGTGATTCAGAGTTGACTGCTTCTGTGAAAGCTTGAACTAGGTGTGGTGTTAGTGTTGTTTGGAATGTTTTGTAATAAAAATTGTCGAAGCCGTCCGGGCCAGGTGATTTCCCTGTTGGTAGAGCTCTAATAGCCTCTTCCACCTCTTTATCTGTGATGGGGTTGGACAGAGTAGTTTGTTGGGCTAGCGATAGTCGGGGTAGGTGGATTGTGTCTAGATAGGTGTTGATGCTGTCTGTCAGCGGTTGATGGGTGTTAGTGTCTTTGTTGAGGTTGTATAGGTCTGCATAATACCTGGCGAACTCATTGCTGATTTCCCGAGGCATCATACATTTTTCCCCGTTTGGTTTGAGGAGGTATGCTATTTTTTGTTTGACTTGTTGGTCCCTGAGCCTGGTGGCCAAGAGCTTGCTTGCCTTATTACCTTGCGTGTAATTTGTGGCTTTTAATTTTGTAAGGTAAAAGTTTGTACGTTCCAGTGCATGTTGTTGAACCTTCCTGGTGAGGGACACGATCTTGTCTCTCAGCTCAGTGCTGGGTGTGAGTTGGTTTTGTGTGTTTAGGTGGCACAGCTCTTGCTGCCATATTCGCAGTTGGGTTTGCGATTGTTTTTTCAAGTAGGACGCCCTCCTAATGAGCAGTCCTCTGATCACCGGCTTATGTGCGACCCATCGGGTGCTGGGGGAAATATCTGGGGTGTTGTTGTCCTCGAAGTAGTGCTGAAGGGCCGTGTCTAATTCTGTTTTGAATTGTGTGTTTTGTAATAGGGACGTGTTTAAGCGCCACGGACTACGGTGTTTAAAATCGTAGAGGTCTTTAAGATCTAGGGTGAGGGGTGCATGGTCAGACCATGTGATGTCTCCTATGTCACACTTAATAATTTGGTTGAGGAAGTTACCCTGCAAGAGGAACCCATCTATCCTGGAGTAGGAGTTATGTACCGGTGAAAAGAAGGTGTAGGATTTTTCTGTGGTATGTGTCAGCCTCCATGCATCATAATAGTGATGTAGCATGAGGAGCTTTTGTATCGCCTTGCTTTGTCGTTTTAGGGTGTGATATCTAGCGCTATGGGGTGAGAGAGTGGTATCCATCTGGGGGTTCAAGACGTGGTTGAAATCCCCACAGATGATTGTTATTCCCTGCTGTATTGCTGACACTTTGTGCAGTATCTTGTGCAGAAAGTTCCGTTGGTTTGTGTTGGGTGCATACAGATTTACAATTGTGTACAGGACGTCATTAATGTGGCCTACGATTATAACATACCGTCCGTTGGAGTCAATGTCTTGTGTGACCAGTGAAAAGGATACTGCTGCACTAAACAGTACGGTGGCGCCTTTCGATTTTGTCGGGGAAGTGGCGTGGAATTGGTGTGGATATGTGGTTGTCAGTATCTTCGGGTGGTCGCCTGTGCGGAAGTGCGTTTCTTGCAGACACGCTACATCCGCTCCCTGAGACTTCAGCTCCTTAGCAAGTGCATGTCGTTTGTGAGGGACATTAAGTCCTTTTACATTCAGAGAGCAAAATCTCATGGGGGGTCATCTTTCAGAATGTATGGTAATGTTATGTGTGGCTTATCTATGGTGGGGTCCGCTGCCCATCCCAGCTCAGTCCAGCTAGGCAGCGGGGTCCCCTCAGGTTGTTCAGATGGTACTCGCAGTGTGGCATATATCCCAGATGGGTAAGTAGCGTTGTGATGTGTGTGGTCAGCTCGTGTGTGAACATCCGCTGCTAAGGGGCTACCCACATAGCCCACAAACAATAAACAACGGTAATAAACATAACATTGTGGCTTATATACATTTTGCAGTATTTGGTTGTCAATGAGAGCATAGTCACAATTAAAACAATAATAACAATATAAACTTAACTGAAACAGTACTAGTGCCAATATGATGGCTTGGCTCTGCGCAGCAGTGCCGTGGGGGATGAAGCTTATGGCTTCAACAGGAGACAGGCGCTCCGCCGCGCCGGCCCATTTTGGATAAGCTTAGTGAACATAGTTATGTGACCCATTAGTGCAAATGAGGAGGGGGGAGGAAGGGGGGTGGTGGGTGGGGGAAGTGCCCTATGGCCAATATACAGTGATGAAATATGCAGTCTGTTGCGAATTCTTACAAAGTATATTCCAGTCTCCGTGACTGTGTTGGTATTTCCTTTACTTTTATTTATATATCTTTTTATTTTATTTATTTATTATAATTTTTTTTTTTTTTTTTTTTTTAATGAGGAAGAGCAACATGTGAGCCCAGGTATAGGGGCTTCTAGAGTGTAATGTAGGAGGGGTGTGGGGCAGGTGTGGGGGAACCTAGGATGGCTGTGCAATTGTCCCTTTATGTGTGTATGGGTTACCGCTTGTTTTTCCTCCACTCTGGGGACAGTCTCCGCATCTCCGGTGGTCTTTTGTGCGTGGTGGGAACTGTTATGCCCCATTCTCTCAACAGGTTGCTGCCCTCTTCTGGTGTGGAGATGGTGAAGTTTTTCCCCCCACGATGTACCAGCAGTTTAACAGGGAATCCCCACCGGTAGGCGATGTGTTGTTCTCGGAGTTGCGCTGTGATGTCTTGGTAGTCCCTCCGGCGTTTCAGCGTTGCTGGGGAGATGTCCGCAAATATCTGGATGCCGTGAAACTTATCCGGCAGGGCTCTGTTTGCTCTGCTGCCCCTTAGTATGATTTCCTTTGCATGGAAATAGTGCATACGCACCAGTATGTCCCTGGGGCTGTCCGGTGGTAAGAACCTCGGCCGTGCTGTTCTGTGGGCTCGGTCCATCAGCAGGACATCGGAAGGTAAGTCAGGGGCCAGACTTCTGAGCAGTTCCGCTATATAGGTTGGAAGGTCCGTCGCCCCAACCGTTTCTTTCACGCCCCGGAGCCTCAGGTTGTTACGCCTGGCTCTGTCTTCCATGTCGGCAAGCTTATTTTCGTATGATTCCATGCGTGCAGCGAGATCATCCACCGCGTGTGTCAGGGTGTTGTGGGCTTCGGCATGGTCCGCCATTTTATCCTCCATAGCGGAGGTTCTCGCGCCCAAATCTTGGAGGTCTTTCCTGAGGTCTCCGATGGACGTTTGTAGGGTGGTAAGGATTTTGTGGGACATGGTATCCAGCATGCCTTGTAGCAGGTCTTTAGTGAGCTGGGGCTCAGGATGTGGCGACCCGCGGGCCTGCTCTTCTTCCTCCTCTGCGCCATCTTGGCTATGTTCCAGGGGCTGGATAGTTTTCCCCTGGTGTGCTTTGGAGGTGAAGAAGTTCGCCTTTTCTTGCTTCTCGGTGGCTCTCTTGCTTTTTGCCTGGGACATGATGGTATTTTCGGATGGTATGGGTCACAATTGTGGTTATGTGGGCCTTTTGACGGCGGAGCTAGTGCTACATGCGACCGTTCTCCATGGGTGTCAGGACACGCCCCCCAAAATTGTTATTTTTTAATACAATCTGCACTATCCATTGTCTTTTCTCTGTTTGGAGTGCATTAGAAGATTTTGTCATCTACTTATACTGAGAGCCATCGCTGGAGGTTTCCTATACTGTCCAGTTCCCTAATTACAGAGGGAGATATGCCTGAATTCATCTTACTTTTGTGAGTTTTTCCACCACCCATATCTTAGTGGTCCTTTACAATATAATAATACTATGTATTGTTCATATTTTTTGCAGATACCATTCTGAGTCTTTATATTTCTACATATTTACAGTTGGTATTATATCTATTTACATATTATCACTTTGCCAATTAGACTAACAGGGTACCTGACTTTCTGCCGGTCAGTGCCCTGGTTAGTCCAGCAACCCACCCACAAAACAGAAATAACAGAGCAGCCCACCCACACTAACCGGTTACTACATCTGGGTGAGGAAGGATTTTGTCCAAGTTCTGGTGTTTCACCCCTGCTGGGTGGGAGACAGGTAGGCTGCCTTGGTGGGTTGCTGAGGGGGCAGAGACCAGCGGTACTCTGTCTTGTTGCCAGCACTACCACGGGAGTAGTCTGGTGGGCGTCTGGTTGCTGGAGACTGGCTGTCTCCCCTTTAGGTGCACAGCTCGACTGCTGGAGGGGGAGACCGACTGTCTCCCCTTTGGATCCATCACACTGAGGCTGGGGAACAGGACCGACCGTCCCTATCCCTTGTGCTGTAAGTGCAGAGACTACGGTCCCATCTGTACAGTTGTGGGGCTTAACATCTCCCCTTGGTGGGTTAGGTTGCCGTGGGAGAGAGGGTGTAACAAGTTCCTCTCTCTGGATGGCAAACTGCCGCTGGGGAGAAAGGATGGCACCTTCTGCTCCCTGGGGTACACACTGCCGCTGGGGAGGAAGGATTGCACCTTCTGCTCCCTGAGACACCCCCTGCCGCTGGGGAGGGAGGACACGGCTCTCCTCTCCCTTTACTTCACACTGCCTTCCTGGCACATCACTTTGCTGCTGGGGGGCAGGAACAACAACCTCTGCCCCCTGTAACTCAGCCTGCCGCTGGGGAGGAAGGACGACACCTTCATCTCCCTGGGGTGTACGCTGCCACTGGGGAGGAAGGACGACACCTTCATCTCCCTGGGGTACACACTGCCGCTGGGGAGGGAGGACGCTGCTCTCCTCTCCCTTCACTTCACACTGCCCTCCCGGCACATCACTTTGCTGCTGGGGGGCAGGAACAACAACCTCTGCCCCCTGTAACTCAGCCTGCCGCTGGGGAGGAAGGACGACACCTTCATCTCCCTGGGGTGTACGCTGCCACTGGGGAGGAAGGACGACACCTTCATCTCCCTGGGGTACACACTGCCGCTGGGGAGGGAGGACGCTGCTCTCCTCTCCCTTCACTTCACACTGCCCTCACGGTACATCCCTTTGCTGCTGGGGGGCAGGAACAACAACCTCTGCCCCCTGTAACTCAGCCTGCCGCTGGGGAGGAAGGACGACACCTTCATCTCCCTGGGGTTGCTCACAGGACCAGTCTAGGAACTCTGCTACCTCGGGTACTGCTGGTTGCTGTTGGGCGGGAGGACCGGTTGTCTCTTCCCAGGCCTCATTGATGAGTCGCAGGTAATCCCCCTCCAGGTTCCATTCCTGGGTGACCAAATATCGTAGGTCTGCCTCGAGGTCCACAGCGCCAAAGAGACCCAGCATGTTCTCCCGGATGCCGTACAGGTCCCAAAAACGATAGTCGGCATCTTCCCCAAAGTCCTCGTCACCACTATTATCCCAAAATAGACCGGGGCCAGTGTATTCTCCGCCTTCTGGGAACTCATACTCTGCCATCCTGGGGACACACTGAGCCGCGTACCACTGTAGCGCCTGGTATGCGTCGTCGAGCACCAGTTCTGCGTATACTAGAATCTCGAGTCTAGTCACCCACTTTTCTGTGGTCTGTTTTCTCAGGAGGGGCATCCGCTCTGCCATTCTAGCCAGAATTCGCTGCCTTCTGCTGCGGCGCTGATCCCCTCGTGAATACTGTACTTCCTCTAGGGCTTCGTCCCACAATTCGGCTCTGGCAGTCTCTCTGTACATCAACATGTCCTCTTCTGACATTGCTCTAGACCTCCGGAGTACGGAACCGTACAATCTATCCTGCAACTTCTCCTCCATTTTCTGAGTTCCTTTGTAGATAGGGTCGCTGTACGGATACTAGCGTTGCCCTCAATTTGTAATCCAGAAATGGTGTTGTCTGTAGCTGTCCCTCTGGTTGTAGGAACGATCCCGCCGCTTGCCACCAATTGTAACGGACCGTTTCACTTCCAAGAGGATAAAACCCAGTTTAGGCGATAATCCCCTTTCCAGATGCACAGGCAGCTACTGCAAACACCATTCTCCCGACTGGAACCACACGAACACTGGAACAGCTGAACAAGAAAAGCAGACCTCGGCTTACACTCTTGGCAGTCAGCATACAATCCCATTCCCCCAAAGACCGAGACGACACATCGCTTTGAGGGTTAAGCAAGAACTCTAGACTGGGACACCCAGTCTGGCTTTTATTTCCAACTCACACATACAGGCCACACCCAGGGGGAGGCATAAAATAACCAATGACATAGATGTTACCTCCCACACATCCCCTCCCCTTAGTGTGACACATAATCCCATTATGCATACAGTTTAAAATATACTTTTACACAACTTCCATAACTTTAAAACCATACATCACATTCACATAAAAATACATATCCACAATCAATCCATTCAGGGGAACAACATATTAAAAAATGGCATGAATCCGACCAGGGGTTTAAAAGTTACTAAAAGTATCTTTTGGGCCTGGGCTTGCAGCATGGCACAATCTGGCTCAAACAGAAGTAAAACATCCCCCACAATGCATCCCGGCTTCCTCCCTTCTGCCCTGGAGATAATTGGAGAAGTAATTCAATTATCTAGGACTAGAGTCAGACTCCATTAACCACATGGTTGCAAAAAGACAGTAAAAGACATAAAATTACCTACTGATACATTTAACACATAAAACACACATTTCTACATATCCCCAGTTTAACTGAACACATAAATACCTACATAATATTTAAGACAGTATTACTGTGATATGTTACAAAGTCTTAAAGGGACATTAGTCCCAAAAGTCCCAATATGTCCATCGCTGATTTTAAAGGGCCAGTAGCAGCAATATAAATTATTACATGCCCAAATATAGTTTCTAAAGTGCAACACGTCCAGGGGCCATAGTCAGCGGGCAGGAGGCCAGCAGCCAGGCCTCTCCAGTTCACAGTGGCGAAGCTGGTTTCGCCACAGTAATGAATCCACGTTCCTATCCCACTGACAGAACTAAAATTGCCTTTTTGATAAACCACTTGTCTGGGAGAGCTTTAGCATGGGCCAACCCCATGTGGGAGAATACGTCTCCTATGTCCTTCGCAGATTTTCTGACAGCTTTCAAACGCACGTTTGATCAACCCGGTAGGGTTGCTTCTGCTGGCAAAGCTCTGCTTAGGGTCCGACAGGTTAACAGATCTGTAGCGGATTACACTATCGAATTCCGCACTCTAGCAGCTGAGGTGGTATGGAATAATGATGCCCTCGTTACAGCCTTTCAGGAGGGTTTGGCCGCTTACATCCTGGACGAAATAGCGTCCAGGGAATTGCCTGTCCTTTTGGACGATCTTATAGATTATATCATCCGTATTGATAATCGTATTAGAGAGAGACGTAGTCAGAGGCGTATGTATACACAGATGTTACCTGCTTTACCCAGTACTGCGTTACTGGCATTACCCCCTTCTAGCCAACCTCCCCCTGAAACCTTGCAATTGGGTGTTACTGGGTTAACTGAGGTAGAAAAATCATACCGAAGAAGGGAAGGGTTATGCCTTTACTGTGGAAAAAGGGGACATCTTCTAAGAACCTGCCCTGAATTGCGGGGAAAACTGCAGCACCCAAGGCCTATAGAGGGGTCGGCCTCGGGTGTTATGTCGTTTACCCCTCACGTCCCCATTACTAGACCGTTTATTACGGTCACCCTTTTTGTTGGAAATTCTGCCGTGATTGCCAAAGCCTTGATAGATTCAGGGGCTGCTGACAATCTTATGGATGAGAGTTTTGCTACCCTATTCCCCTCATCACGGAGTTGTTTGACCGGGTCAAAGGTTCTAAATACTTCACTAAATTAGACCTCAGGGGGGCTTATAACCTTGTTCGTATAAAGGAGAATGATGAGTGGAAAACAGCATTCAATACACGTAGCGGACATTACGAGTATCTAGTCATGCCTTTTGGACTGTGTAATGCTCCCGCTGTGTTTCAGGACCTCATAAACGATGTCCTCAGGGATCTATTGCATGTCTGTGCCGTGGTGTACCTTGACGACATCCTTGTATATTCCCCTGATTTGCAGACACATCATAATCATGTTAGGATGGTGCTGAAAAGGTTATTACAGAACGGACTTTATTGTAAATTAGAAAAATGTTTGTTCGATCAGACCTCGGTGCAATTTCTAGGATATTTAATTTCCGAACAGGGTTTCAGTATGGATCCTGCTAAGTTAGAAGCCATACTATCCTGGCCGCTTCCCCAAGGTCTTAAGGCTATCCAGCGTTTTATAGGATTTGCCAACTATTACAGGAAATTTATAAGAAACTTTTCACCACTTATCTCCCCTATAACGAAGCTGACTAAGAAAGGTCTACACCCTAGGGTTTGGACTCCTGAAGCCCTTAAGGCCTTCGACACTCTCAAGAAGGCATTTGCCTCTGCTCCAGTACTACGCCACCCTGATCCTTCCCTTCCCTTTGTTATGGAAGTTGACGCTTCTGAATCAGGCGTGGGAGCAGTACTGTCACAGAGATCATCGTATGACGAACCCCTCCATCCCTGTTGCTACTTTTCAAAAAGGTTATCTGATCCAGAAAAGAATTACGATGTTGGGAACAGGGAACTACTAGCTATTGTGCTAGCTTTTAAGGAATGGAGGTACTTATTAGAGGGTTCTAGACACAAAGTTATGGTCATAACAGATCATAAGAACCTCTCCTATATAGCTGATGCTAGAAGGTTGTCCGCCCGGCAGGCTAGATGGTCTCTATTTCTTTCACGCTTCCAATACGTGATTACCTATAGACCTGGTTGCCGTAATGCCAAAGCTGACGCTATCTCTCGACAGTATGAACCTCTAGAATCTGTTAACCCGACCCCTGAACCTATTGTACCTGCGTCTCAGATAATAGCTGCTACCCGTTTGGTTGTTTCGTCTCTTGTTCTTGATATATTAAGACATACCAAACTCAAGCACCCCCTGAGACGCCTGTTGGCAGACTATACGTTAAAGTGAATGACAGAAAGAAATTGTTAACTTTATTTCACACCGCCAAAACTGCTGGTCATCCGGGGGTTACCAAGACGTATAAGGGCCTCCTTCAACAGTTCTGGTGGCCTTCACTCAAGCGAGACGTAGTGGATTTTGTGCAGGCTTGTCGGGTCTGTACGCAGTGTAAGTCCCCTAATGTGAGACCCCAGGGTCTCCTGATGCCTCTATCGATACCCAAGAAACCATGGACCCACTTATCCATGGATTTTATTGTAGACCTTCCTCCTTCCGATGGTCAGACAGTGATATTAACTGTGACGGATAGGTTCTCTAAAATGGCGCACTTTATTCCGCTTAAGAAACTGCCTTCTGCGATTCAGCTTGCTCAGGTGTTTGCCAAGGAAGTGTTCCGCTTGCATGGGGTACCTGAGGATATCGTATCTGACAGGGGTCCTCAATTTGTCTCTCGGTTTTGGAGGGGTTTTTGTGCTGAGATGGGGGTCTCCTTGTCGTTTACTTCCTCCTATCACCCGCAATCTAATGGTGTAGCCGAACGTGCTAATCAGTCTGTGGAATTGTATTTGCGCTGCTTCACTAATGCGCACCAGGATGACTGGTCTCGCCTCCTTCCGTGGGCTGAATTTGCCAGGAATACGGTGTCTCATTCGTCTACTGGCTTAAGTCCTTTTGAGGTTGCTTATGGATTTCGGCCTTCCGTCCTTCCCGGTGCGTTCTCCGACAAGGGAATGCCCGCTTTGGACCAGCACCTCGCCTCTTTACGGAAGATGTGGGATCAGGTCCATGTTGCGCTGTCCCGTTCAGCGGCTGCTCAGAAGAGGTTTGCTGATCGCCATAGGGGTGCGGCCCCTTCCTATGTTCCGGGTGATAGGGTATGGTTGTCCTCTAGGAACCTCCGCCTCAAGGTTCCCTCGATGAAGTTCGCTCCCAGGTTCCTTGGTCCCTACAAGGTGTTACGTAGGGTTAACCCCGTTTCCTACTCCCTGGACTTGCCCTCTTCCATGCGCATTCCGAAAACGTTTCACGTTTCGCTTTTGAAGCCCTTGCTTTGCAACCGGTTCTCTCGTCCCCTCGGGCGGCCTGTTTCCCCTCGCGCTGTCCCCAGTGATGTGTACGAAGTGGCTGCCCTTCTCGACTCTCGTGTTTCTAGGGGTCGGCTGCAATATCTGGTGGATTGGAAGGGGTACGGCCCTGAGGACCGATCTTGGGTTTCGTGCTCTGATCTGCTTGTGGTCTTTGATCTGGCACCAGGCCTAGACCATAAAACATCTAGATAGCCATCACCAGAGCTGGACACAAGGAATTGCATAGAGTGGGCAATAAACTGCCAGACCAACCCCCTCTGATTCCCCCCAGTGGGTCTGCCCACTGAGAAACAACTAGTTTAGATATATTAATGAGGGTGTTGGACTATCCAGTCAGTTATTCATTTTTCTTTTGTCAGCGACTTCTAGGAGACCTATACCATCTGAGACTCCCACAAGAGTTCTATATGGGGTAACTACATGTAAGGAATTTCTTGTGTTTTCTCCAATTTTATTTTATGTACTGTCGTTTATTTCTGTATTTTGTACTCAGCACTGTGAATCCTTTTTGTCATATTAAATGTTTACTTAATCAGCTTGTGTCTCTGTTCTCTATGAGCTTCACTCTCCAGAGGAAAGCTCAGGTAAACACGTTACCAAAAAGGGTTAATTATATGTGTTTTATCAGTAAAAGTAGAACTGTGATTCTATAATTCTCCTGTGTGTGGGGCAACCTAAGACGCCCGGGTTTAAAGTCTTGGTGGTGGCAGTAAAGTGTGTACTGAGAGGGGTTAGTGTAGAAGGGATTGCAGGGGTTAATGGAGTGATTGCTGGGACTAGCAACAGGTAACCAAGAGTCTGTCACTTCCACACTCTCCCCACTGTCTCAGCTGGGCCTATAGCCCACGCTCGTGACAAACTGGCGACAGCTGGTGGGATATATTTAGTGCTTGCTAGATTTTACCTGTAAAGGGAGTTTTAGCACTAAAATAAATTGCATACTTGTTTTTGTGTAATTTCCAAAGACCAAGCTCAGTGCTGATTTAAAATACATACAAAGTGCAAAACAGTTCTCCCCTCCCATCTCTTGTTTTTCTTTATCTATCCTATTGTGAATATGGAGGCCTATCGCAAACAATCGAAAGAGGCCTTGGAATTCTTATGCCAAGAAAAGGATTTACCAACTCTTGGCTAAAATAAAGCACAACTTATGACTGACCTTGTGGAGGCTGACAGCCATGTTTTCCAGCCACAGACGGACACTGAAAGGGTTACTGACCTCCCTACTACTGCAGGAGTGTTGCTTACTGGAATGCCTGGTGGTTGTACCCCTCAAAACATTAAAGGACATTTGCTCAACTGATTTATTTTGGCAACTGATGGCTGCAAATCCTCAGGAGACCCTGCACGTGATGATCCAACAGCAGGCTTGTAACGGCTTACCTTGGTTGGGAGTCTGTAGCGCAGATATATGCTCACCCTTGCAATTAAACACAGGCCAAGGTTGTCAGGTAAGAACTCACCTGGCCTGTGAGTCTGTGCACAGGGGCTGTGCAGGTTAATGCTCCAAATCGCAGTACAGAAACGGATAAACCAGGAGAATAGTCGTGGGTAAGCCAGAGGTCAGTGGGTGCCAGAAATCAGGATAAGCGATTAGAGAGCCGAGGTCAGAGGATGCCAGAAGCCAGGGTACAACAAAATAACAATCCAAGGTCAGGAGCACACTGGAACATGAAACAGCAATACTTGAACCAGAGTCAATGAAGAGTCAATGAACTCAGGGAGAGGCAGTGTCTTATACCTGGCTGATTGGTGATTAGCCACAGGTGTGCTGAGAATGTTGGAGCAGCCACAGAATAACGTCCAGCCCCTAGTGCTGGATACAAGGCAAGATTATACTTCAGGCAATTTCTAGAGCTGTATAGTGGCTCAGAGGCAAGAGAGCAGGTCCAGGATTGCAGAGTACCCAGGTTCAAGTCCCTCATCGGGCACTTCTGGGGCGACCTCGTCTGGCCGTCTGGATGTCGCGGTGAGAACCGTGACAAGGCTGCAGAAAGGGAATCTGCAGACAGTTGGCCAAAAGGGAGGTGCAAAGGAGACATGAGCTGGAACTTGCTAAACTGCAATTTACCCTTCAGTCCTCACTCAACAGCAATGCATCAGAGTCCAGCACACGTAGGCTCCGTAAGGATGATTTTCCTTCCCTCGAAGAAGGGACGGATTTGGATGTATTTTTAAAAGGTTTTGAGAAAGTATGCAGGCAGCATCAACTACCCTCAGACCAGTGAGGCAGATATTTAACTCCACAGTTGAAAGGGAAAGCCTTGGATGTGTTTGTGTCCCTTCCCCCAGAGACTGATGACAACTATGAGGCAATCAAATCTGCACTGCAAAAAACTTTTAACCTTACTCCTGAGTCTTACAGGAAAAAGTTTAGGAGTATGCAGCAATGCCCATCATCCAGCTGCATTCTATATGTTGCACAATTAGAAATCACGTTGCAGCAATGGGTAACAGGAGTACAAGCTAGTACCTATGAAGCCTTTAATGACTTAATGGTCCTGGAGCAGTTCTTGCAGACCCGGAGCCCTAATGTACGAGAGTGGATTTTGGAAAGAAAGCCAAAAAATGCTAGGGCTGCTGCAGAACTGGCAGATGACTATGCCGACATCCATGCACCCACATCCAGACGTGGACTTGTGTCAGCGGCTACTTTGACCTGGAAGAGAAGCTACCTGTAAGATCTGCAGTGAGAACTTCACGACCGACTGCCAGCATAGCTGGGGCTATGTCAAGTGAGTCAGGTACCTGCCGTTGTTTTTGATGCAACCAGATTGGTCATCTGAGCAGGACTTGCCCCACTAGGAATATACCCTCACCAGCCTGTGGAGGGGGACCATCAGTATTGCTTGGTGGGGGGTCCGTGGGGAAACGAGAGGATAACCTGCAGAGTGTAATTGTGGGTGACCGAGTGACCATGGGACTGAGAGATTCTGAAGCTTCATTCACCCTGGTGCGCCCTGAAGTGGTGAATACGGAGGACATAATCCCTGGAAGAACCATGTCCATCAAAGGAATTGGGGTTGTGCAGCCCGCTGTGCCCCTGGCATGTGTGTACCTTGATTGGGGTGCGGGCAAAGGTTTGCGGGAAGTGGGGATTTCGGAGGATATCCCTGTTAATGTTCTGTTGGGGAATGATTTGGGCAGGATGTTCTGTCACTATGCTCCAGAGGACACTGTTTGTGAGCCAGAGGGGCTGACTGCTCCACCTAAGGTATTGTGTGAAACTTTGGGAGACATTGTGAACGGTGATTGCTGGGAGGGAGAGCAGGGTGTGGATAAATATCTACCTGTAACTGAACCAGTGATGTCTACCAAATGTGAGATAGGGGTGAGTAGTGAGGTGCCTGTATCAAAATACTGTGAGGCCGGGATGTCAGAGAGTAAGGGGGAGGAGGAAGGTGAGAGCCAGGGATGTGTACCACTAGTCGCAGTGGTAACAAGTCAACAGTGGGCCAGGGCTGCAGCAGGAGAGTCTGAGGGGATATGTGAGATTGTGAGAGGATGGCCTGCCTTGGAGAAGAAATTATGTGAGTGTGGGCAAAATTCTGTATCTGATCAAGGGGGTCAAATGTGTCCTGTGAAAATGTATGGGAAAAGCCTTGCAGCGAGAGGGGGCTGAATGAAAATGTGTGCCAATATGTGCCTGAAGCAGATGTATGTGATGCACTGGGTGAAAATGTGAAGGGACAGCAAGGCTATGAGGGAGGGTAGAGTGTGTGTGAGCTTTACTCTGCGCCAGACTTAGCCAGTTTCCAAAGTTCTGTATGTGTGATGACCTGGAGTGAAAGTGAGGGGCACGGACAGACTCAGCCTGTGGGTCAAGGAAGGATGGCTGCAGGGAAACATACTGTTGGAGGAACCAGGAACCATGTCAGTTTATCACAACTCACGCATACACCTAAGCAACTTCCTCCCATCCTGGGAGTGTTCTCTGTCTGCTTTTTTGTGTGCTTACCGGGGAGAGCTGCAGAAATCCATTGGTTTCTTCCCCTTACAACTACTACATGAGTGCATTGGGTGTGGTTTAAAAGGGGGGGCAGAGGCTAACAGCGATCTGTCCAGGTGTCAGCTCTGCTGCTGGGAGGGGGTCAGTGGGTATCGTAGGCTCATCCACTGCCCTCAGGATCCAGTTGGGATGTAGCTGGGGAGGGGGAAGTTTTGCTTATCTCCTCTTCCTGGCATCCCTGCAGGGTTGGTTGGGGATTTGGACCACCCGTCCCGCATCCCGTAGTACTGGCACAGAGACCGCGGTCCCATCTGCACCAGTGTAGTTAGGGTTGTTTTCCCCCTCACCCGGTATCTCCTGCTGCGGTGGGAGAGGGGGCCCGGCTGCCCCCACTCCCCAGGACGCTGGTTGCTGTAAGGTGGAGGGATCTGCCATCCCCTCCTGCTGGAACTCAGGCCGCCGCTGGGAAGAGAGACCGGTTGTCTCCTCTCCCTGTGAGATGCACTGCCGCTGGGGATCTGGGCCGGGTACCCAGCATCCCTGTAGGGCCGGTGGAGAGACCTCGGTCCCATCTCCACCTGCCATCTGTGTGCGTCCCGAGGACATGTCTATGAGGTCCACTACCTCAGGTACCTCTGGTTGGTGGAGGAGAGGGAGGCCGGTTGCCTCCCCTCCCCAGGATGCTGGTTGCTGTATGGTGGAGGGATCTGCCATCCCCTCCTCCTGGAACTCAGACTGCCGCTGGGAAGATAGACCGGTTGTCTCCTCTCCCTGTATGATGCATTGCCGCTGGGTATCTGGGCCGGGTACCCAGCATCCCTGTAGGGCCGGTGGAGAGACCTCGATCCCATCTCCACCTGCCATCTCTGTGTGTCCCCAGGACAAGTCTGAGGTTGCCCACCTCTGGCTGCTGTTGGAGAGGGAGCCCAGTTGCCTCCCCTCCCCAGGACGCTGGTTGCTGTACGGGGGGAGGGATCTACCATCATCTCCTCCTGGAACTCAGGTCGCCGCTGGGGAGAGAGACCGGTTGTCTCCTCTCCCTTGACAACACACTGCCGCTGGGGAGTCAGAGCGTCTGTCTCAACTCCCAGTGATGATGGTTGCTGCAGGGTCAAGGAACTGACAATCTCCTCTACCTGGGATGCTGTCTGCCGCTGGGAACAAAGACCAATTGGCAACAGCCCCAATCTCCACAATCGGCACTCGCATTCCCATGCAGCTCGATTCTCCACAGCCAATTCGAGCATAGTTGCCAGAATCGTCTCTGGCGAAGGATTCGGGCCATATCTGGATAACCGCCTCTTCATCTCCTCTCTATAAGCGTCGCCCTCAAAGCGATAGGTCATGTTTGCTGTGAACAGGGGCGCTGTGCGAATACTAGCGTTGCCCTCAAATTGTAATTCCAAATGTTACCAGTGCCTCTGCGCGGCTTCTCCTCACACTAGGACGCCATCCCACCGCTTGCCACCAGTTGTGACGGACCGCTAGCACTCCGACTGAGTACCTCCGCCAAATCGATGCTCTCTGAGGACTCCAAGCACTCCAACCGACACCATCAGTACTGCAGACCCCACTCCCAGTGATGCAGCTGCGCCGGGGTCTCACTGTCTCCACCCACCCTGGACCCTAGGCCAGGATCCAGCTTCCAGTGGGTTATAACCTCTCTTTCCCCAGAGAGCAGGAACAAGCTCTTAGCAGAGCTTAGTGAATATACCCTGGGGAGTATAGTGAATATAGCAATCCCCAGAGTGTAGTTTTCTAATCCCCCCAAACATGAGCCAAGGCTTAATGCTGGAACAAGACTTTACTGGAAGTAACAACAACAGGTATTCAAGCTACAGTTTCTTTTATGCCCTGCTCCCATGCAGGGGAGGGACACACACGTTATCTACAGTATCCAATAAAACAGAGGTTACAGCCTGTAACGAGACCAATCTCGCCACATTGCATTGGAGGAGCCTGGTCGCCCGCCTGCTGCCTTTGGATTATGGACCGGCAGCTAAAGGGTTAATTTTACTGTGCAGAAGGATTTATTTCTCCCTTTCTGCACAGCCGTTCGGTAGATTCTATCTACCGAACAAACAGCCATTTTTCAGCCTCCCCAGAGCCATGGGAAGCCGGCCGGCGCCGTTAATTGGCCACCCAGGAGCTGGAGTGTGCCTTCCATTTACCTCCCTGAAGCTGCGGTTAACCGCAGCTTAATTGATTGTTACTGGGTGGCCGCTGTTACACTTAGCGGCCGCTAGGTGGCGGTGTTCTGGAGCTCCCAGGGCAGCCAGCACTTTTCTGCCCGGCTTTCATGCACCAAAATCGGACACTTTTACGTGCAGGCACCGCTGAACCTCCAGCCCCTGGTTCTAATTCGTATGGATTTCGTGAATGCAGGGAAATTCGGTAGTTTATTTTATGTGAATGTTTTAACCCAGATAGCTATGCCATGGAGCATATTAGTGTAATTAAAGACTTTAGCTCCATGGCAATTAAACTGTATTCGTGTGGTCTGAGTGCCATTCACCTAATAATGTGCACTCAGACCTGAGCTATCTGGGGATATGTTACATGTCTGTGTTTTATGTATAAAATGTGTCTTTATGTATTTTAAAGTGATAGTCTGTCTTTGTGTCCCCACGTGTGTAATGGAGTTTTGCCTTTGTCCTGGGAGATAATTGAATTACTTCTCCAGGGCAGAGGGGAGGAAGCCAGGATGCATTGTGGGGATGTCTTACTGCTGTATGTCTGTAATTGGTACTTGTCTGTCCGTTGTTACAGTCTTCCATCTGGTCCCCTAGGGTAGTGTCCACCAGGTGGGAGACCTGCATAAATACAGGGGCAGGTAGCCCTTAATAAACAGACCACTGCTTGACCCTCAACACGGAGCCTTGTCTCGTTCTTGGGGGGATTCACTGTATGCTGTTGGAGATTGATTGCTAGGAGTGTAAGCTGATGTATGCTTTTCCTGTTCGTCTGCTAGCAGCTATTCGTGAGGTTCCAGTTCGGGAGTTTGGAGTGCTACCTTATTCCCTTGTATGCAGTTCGGGAGTTTGGTGCATTCACTTATATCCAAATTCGTGAGTTTTGGTGATTTTACAGTAGCTGTGCCTGTCTGTGAAAAGGGGATTATCGCCTAAACGATTTTAACCCCTTGTCTGCTGAAACGGTCCGTTACACAGCCCACACAAAATCCTCCCCTCTGCCTGTGATTCAATTATCTTATACAATAGAAGATTCAATTATCACAGGTAGGAAAAAGACAGTTTTTACAGCATATTCATAACTTCTAAAATATACATCACATTCACATAAAAATTATATATTCACAATCAATCCATTCAGGGAAACAACATATCAAAAAAAATGGCATGAATCAGACCAGGGGTTCAGAAGTTAGTAAAGTATCTTTTGGGGCTTGGCTGGCAGCATGGCTATCTGGCCCAAACTGGTTTTACAGAGCCCTCTATCCTGGAGACAATGGGGAAAATAATCCAATTATCCAGGGATAGAGGCAGACTCCATTGAGCACATGTTCCCAGTAAAACACAAAAGAATACAAAAATACATAACTCCTATCATACTGAATTGAACGGGCCAAATCTCCCAGGGTCCATAGTCACAGGGCAAGAGGCGGGCAAGCAGTCCTCTCCAGGCACAAGTGGCGAAGGGCCCTTCGTCACAGTAATAAATCCATGAATAAAGTAGCAGGGAGGGAAAGTATCGAATGAATGGAGGGGGATTCTTCACAGTAACTAAAATTATAGATCAGGGTGGTGCAGTAGACATTTCTTACCTAGATTTAAGTAAGGCTTTTGACACTGTTGCACATAGAAGGCTTATCAATAACTGCAATCTTTACGTTTGGATTCCAATATTGTTGAATGGGTAAGGCAGTGGCTGAGTGACAGGCAACAGAGGGTTGTAGTCAATGGAGTATATGCGAAGCTTGGGCTTGTCACCAGTGGGGTACCTCAGGGATCTGTACTTGGACCCATTCTCTTTAATGTTTTTATTAGTGATATTGCAGAAGGTCTCGATGGTAAGGCATGTCTTTTCGCTGATGATATTAAGATATGTAACAGGGTTGATGTTCCAGGAGGGATAAGCCAAATTACAAATGATTTAGGTAAACTATAAAAATGGTCAGAGTTGTGGTTCAAGGTTAAAGGAACTTAACATGCAGAGCTTAGAGGAAAGACAAGACGGGGGGGGGGGGGGGGAAATATGATGGAAACATTTAAATACATAAAGGGAATCAACACAGTAAAGGAGGAGACTATATTTAAAAGAAGAAAAACTACCACAACAAGAAGACATAGAGGGACAAAGGTTTAAAAATAATATCAGGAAGTATTACTTTACTGGGAGGGTAGTGGATGCATGGAATTGCCTTCCAGCTGAAGTGGTAGAGGTTAACACAGTAAAGGAGTTTAAGCATCCATGGGATATGCATAAGGCAATGCTAACTAGAAGATAAGGCCAGGGACTAATGAAAGTATTTTAAAAATTGGGCAGACTAGATGGGCCAAATCGCTCTTATCTGCCGTCACATTCTATGTTTCTATGAAACGCGTTTTGGCTGATTTGGACTTTTTATACTACATTTCAGATTTTATTTTATAGCTTAAAACCTTGAATATTGTGTTATATTACTTGAATAAGTTCCATTACTTTGGAACCTTGACAGACCCACCTTTTTTGTAAATTGCTTTTATTTCCCCTTCATTCGTCTGTTTGTTCAGCTATTTCCCTGTCCGTACAGTCCCTACATTATTCTCCTGTTTTACCGAAGGAACTGCTGAACGACTGGCCACCCAGCATGGAAGTGCGCTGCTTGTTAACCTCTTGGCCCCATTAGAACGTTGTGATTAACCGCAGACACTTCCTAATTGTCGAAGGTCGGCTCGGTGGTCATCGTTCGAATAAACGAACATGTGGCGGCGGCCATCTTGGACACACAAATTCCCAGTGGTGTTTGTCGACTATTTAATGGAACTGAAAACGGATACTATTCCTCATGAACACCGCTGAAGCCACTGACCTTCCTTCCTCTGTTCATCATACAAACGCTGTACCGTTCGGTACTTTTCCTCACGAATGGAGTCACCCCAGATGGCTGTCCCATTGAGCCCATTCGTACAATGAAAAACTATGTGAAATACTTTGGCTCCATGGCGATTGAACTGTATGTATGTGATATGAGTACTATTCGGTAATAATATGCACTCAGATCTAAGCTATCTGGGGATATGTTCCATATGGGGGTTACATTCGGTAAATTGTAACAGATTTCTTATGTATTTTTGTCCATGTTAATAAAATTTAGTTTTCCTCAATTATCTCCAGGATAGAGAGGCGGGTCTTATACAGTTAAAAGGGAGTGTTTCTGTTTATAACCCTGTGATTGGCTTCTGTACTACTCTTGTCACAGTTTTCCACCATGTCCCCTAGGGGGGTGTCCACTTGGTGGGAGACCTGCATAAATACCGGGTGGGTAGCCCACATTCAACTAGATTTTTGCTTGACCCTCAATACAGAGCCTCGTCTCGTACTTGAGGGGGATTATTCGTATACTTTTCCTGTTCATATGATTGCTTGTTAGGCTGATTGGAGGTTCGGTAGATGCCTTTGTGTTCAGGAAGGGAATACCCTAAACGGCTTAAACCCCTTCTATACTTTGTGTGCCGTTACAGGAACCAATACATTTATTTTTTTATTTCATTCAAGTCCTTGGAGCCTCCAGGAATTTTTGGGGGCGTGACATCCCAAGGAATTGGCACACTGCTGAACATTCTCAGAGCAAGGAACTTATGGCTCTCAATATGGTGAGCACAATACTTATCATAAGTATATATACTGTAATTTTGCACAGTACTACTCATCTAGTCTATTTCTCTTCTTTTTGTGTCTTCTGGAGGAACATCATTGAGGAAGAGGTGTGTTGCTGCCCAAAGAGCAAAAATGTTTAGTTTACAGAGCCAATACCATATAGGCACCAGATCATGTGAGTGGGTCTAGTTATTTACTTTTATCATCCATTATCGCTAAAGACCCTCTACACCATATATTTCTTTGTTTTATTTTTCCTTTTATATGTGTTTTCAAGTGTATATTCCAAAGTGTGGTATCACACTAAATTGATGGGGTAAGTGGACACCTCTGTCACTTTATATTTATATAGCGCTCCACTAGTTGGTGTATATTTTATACCATATCTCCATGGCGATTGAATTGTATGTATGTGATCTGAGTGCTATTCGGTAATAATATGCACTCAGATCTAAGCTATCTGGGGATATGTTCCATATGGGGGTTACATTCGGTATTGTAAATGGATTGTGGAAATACCGGTATTCCACTTTATGTGTTGAGCTGCTTCTCGTTTAGGCACTATAGAGTATCATTCACTATCTCTGGAAAGAGGTTTTTACTGTTTTTGTTAACGTTGCAGGGAACAGTTTGACTTTTTCTACATTTATCTTCTTGCAATCTTCTAGCAGCAAAACCTTTTTAGATATTCAGCCAGTAATAATTCAGACTTAAATCTTGCCCATGCTTTCTCCACCATTAAATGTAGGAAATTAGCTAATCCTGAGATGTTTGTTTGTCACATCAGAGTTCCAATAACTGAATCCGATTGCCTTGCAGTCTTAAAATTTATTTTTATTCAAACGTACACGACATCCGAAAATAAGTCTTTGCACATATCTGTACCAACACAGGCAATATGTATCCACTTCAAGTTAATATCCATTTTTGATGTTACGTATTGCTGGTGTATATCTATCTGAAAAATTTGTTCTAAGTCTAAGAAATCAGTTCATTAGCAGGTGTACACATAAAGATACGGTTATTTAATTCTTTAAAAAAAAATGTGTAAAAAGGTTTGAAGCTTAATAACCATTCTATCCAATCTATGATTAAAGCCATACATTATAAAAGTGGTTAACTTGTTTTCTTTGTTTTTTACTGTATGTATTCGGGGTGATGTGTACTATGGCCACCCAAGAGTAATGGGAGTTTGAGCGCAGGACTTGTGTATTTGTAAAAAATGGTTCTACTTGGGGGTAAAATATAAGTTACACATATCATTTACACACACATATATATATATATATATGTTAAAATGAATACATTCAGAAAGAGGCCCTTCTTAATACACATGGGAGCCTGGCTGGGTCAAATAACAACAGCGGGCCTTCATCAATCTATGTGAACCAAAACCATATGTGTTGATCATTGATATACAATGGACATATGTCCGATAATTAATATTAGATGTCTAGGTAGGGCCTACCAGATCCTGTGTATGAAAGAAGTCTGAAATGATATTATTTGCATCCAATACAAGAATAATAAATCATATTACAAAGATAAAAATCCTACGACACATCAGATATTTTAAAGCTCATTAAATGTTTTTCAGAAGGCTGAAATTTGACTCCAAATTATGAATGTCTGATTGGCGTATTTGCCAAAATTGGTATATATATTGGTTATAATCTCAGGAAATTAGTTATAATCTCTAAGGGAAAAAAAAGCGAGAAAATTAGAAATAAACATAACCGTTGCTTGAAGTCTGTATTAACATGGGGATTGGGGAAACTAGCCTCTCTCTTAGAATGTCCAAGGTTATTGTGTCCTGGGATAAGAATAAAGGACCCCAGGGGATAATTAGCTTAGCCTAATTTATATTCCTCAGTCAGAGCTCTGGTCTCCTATCCCAGTTCATATTTTTATTGGTATAAATAATTTGTAAATACATTTCATATGTGTGCTGTAGTTTTTTAATAAAAGCTGAAGCTCAGAAATAGTGATCCTACAAGTTGCCATCAAGAAGCATGTGTCTTGTCTGTTTGCTGAGGTCCTGGTTGGAATCATAAAAATTGAATGCTAAACAACCATTTTCATTGGAATGTATTACCAGTGGAACAGGCTATTTAGTATACTCTGTAACAGCCAGGACATACAACCACAATGTATCCTGGGTTGCTGGTGAGTTTGCAACCAAGTGAAGCAGAGTTGGCAATGCAGGTTAGGCACATAGGCACATACCGACAATGGCATGGGGATGCCACAATACCAATGCATCATATGTACATTGACTGTTACTATCAAAGTTACTATTTATTGTTTGAGCATGATAAAACATCACAATACAAGATATTTTATTCCAATGTTAATCCATAGATGCATTACAAAATCACCTCACCTGTGTGAGTTATTTGATGACTGATAAGCTCTGATTTACTAGCAAAACATTTCCCACATATACTACATAAGAAAGGCTTCTCTCCTGTGTGAGTTCTCTGACAACGAACAAGCTGCGCCTTGGTGACAAAACATTTTCCACATTTAGAACACGAGAACGGTTTCTCTCCTGTGTGAGTTTTATGATGACCGACAAGAGTTGAATATTGCCGAAAACATTTTCCACATTCAGAACATGAGAACGGTTTCTCACCTGTGTGAGTCCTCTGATGTCTAACAAGTGTTAAATGTTGCCCAAAACAATTTCCACATACGGAACATGAGAATGGTTTCGCTCCTGTGTGAGTTCTTTGATGACTGACAAGAGTTGAATGTTGCCCAAAACATTTTCCACATTCAGAACATGAGAACGGTTTTTCTCCTGTGTGAGTTCTCTTATGACTGACAAGATCTGTATTAGTAACAAAACATTTTTCACATTCAGAACATGAGAATGGTTTCTCTCCTGTGTGAGTTCTCTGATGACGAACAAGCTCTGCATTAGTGATAAAACATTTTTCACATTCAGAACATGAGAACGGTTTCTCTCCTGTGTGAGTTCTCTGATGACGAACAAGCTCTGCCTTAGTGTTCAAATATTTTCCACATTCAGAACATGAGAACGGTTTCTCGCCTGTGTGGGTTCTCTGATGACGAACAAGATACGTGTTGGTGACAAACCATTTTCCACATTCAGAACATGAGAACGGTTTCTCTCCTGTGTGTGTATTCTGATGACTGACAAGAGTTGAATGTTCCCCAAAACATTTTCCACATTCAGAACATGAGAACGGTTTCTCTCCTGTGTGGGTTCTCTGATGACGAACAAGATGCGTTTTGGTGACAAAACATTTTCCACATTCAGAACATGAGAACGGTTTCTCTCCTGTGTGGGTTCTCTGATGATGAACAAGATGTATTTTGGTGACAAAACATTTTCCACATTCAGAACATGAAAACGGTTTCTCTTCTGTGTGGGTTCTCTGATGAATAACAAGTTTTGATTTAGTGATAAAACATTTTCCACATTCAGAACATGAGAATGGTTTCTCTCCTGTGTGTGTATTCTGATGAATGACAAGAGTTGAATGTCGCCCAAAACATTTTCCACATTCAGAACATGAGAACGGTTTCTCTCCTGTGTGGGTTCTCTGATGACGAACAAGATGCGCTTTGGCGACATAACATTTTTCACATTCAGAACATGAGAACGGTTTCTCTTCTGTGTGGGTTCTCTGATGAAGAACAAGTTTTGATTTAGTGATAAAACATTTTCCACATTCAGAACATGAGAACGGTTTCTCTCCTGTGTGTGTATTCTGATGAATGACAAGAGTTGAATGTCGCCCAAAACATTTTCCACATTCAGAACATGAGAACGGTTTCTCTCCTGTGTGGGTTTTCTGATGACGAACCAGATTCGCTTTGGTGACAAAACATTTTTCACATTCAGAACACGGGAAAGGTTTGGGATTTATGTTTACGATCTCCTTTGAGAACATATTGGAATCTGAGAAAATGCTTGATTTTTCAGAGTTAGACTCATTGGTTCTGTTATTAAAATATTTCTTCATAGTTTTGCTTCATGTATTTATGTTCTTGTCACCTCTCCAGACAAATACACCTGAAGGAAAGATACTTCGTGTTAAAGGAAATTGATCACAATAAATTATGGTTTGCTATACTTAGAAAAACAGACAATATTTGCATAATATATAAGATATACAACCATCAGGTGTCATGGTGATTGTGAAGAAATCAAGTATTTGTGTGCATTAACCCCTTTACAGCAAAATTGTGTATACTCTTTTTTTTTTTTTTTACTTTAATTTGCTTTGCAAAATTAGATTTAGCCCATAAAGCCTCACGTATCTGCATTTAAGCTAGAGGAACAAATTATAGATACTGTGTATATCACATACATTCTAATCACATATTCTAAACACATGCAGCACATAATTTCACTGTTATCCTCTGCCACTGGAAAGTTGTGCCAAGTATGTACTACTATTTTTATATCACTCCAAGCCTCTACCACTTATACTAGAAGGTTGTGCTATTGAAACTGTAGTAGATACCTGGTTTGACCAGTCGGTGGAAATGTAGTGGGAGTTAAAGGAAATCTGTCTATAAATTATCTGTCTTAGAAAAACTGACAATATTTTTATGAAAGACAAGAAATATGACTATGAAATATCATGTTGATTGCGCCAGACCTTTAAAAAAAAAAATAAAGAAATATATATATATATATATTGTAACGGCTACCAAGGGTAGTGAGGGGTATCTGCTGTTGGCAACGTCCTTCCTCCGGGCAAGATGCTGGGCTGTAGGGGAGAGGTAAAGTCCCATCCGCTGGATCCCTGGAGCAGTAGCGAGGCAGAGCTCTGAAAAGGGCTAGTGATTAAGCTGCAAATTCCCTTTCAATAACGAGACACAGCTACGTTTTGAAGGGTGAAGAAGAACTGACTCCACTAAGTGTTTAATGCTGCTATTATGCAGGATTTTACAGGTTAGACACCACCCACTGGACCTTGTGGGGCACCGACAATACAGTTACAGCAACCAATCGTACACAAGATGACAATAGAGCACACCCAGCAGTTACAGTGAATTCCTCCCCTCTGCTCAGTGGTGTATCCTGGTTTTGTGCTGCCCTAGGCAGGACAAAACTCAGGCGCCCCCCTCACCACCCCCCCAACCCTTCCCTCTGCCTAAATACACACACACACACACACACGGACAGATACGCATCCATTAGCTAACAGAAACACACTCTCTCTCCCTCTCACAGACACTCTCTCTCAGACACTCACTCACTCTCTCAGACACTCACTCACTCTCTCAGACACTCACTCTCTCTCTCAGACACTCACTCTCTCTCTCAGACACTCACTCTCTCTCTCAGACACACTCTCTCTCTCTCAGACACACTCTCTCTCTCTCAGACACACTCTCTCTCAGACACACTCTCTCTCTCTCAGACACACTCTCTCTCTCTCAGACACTCTCTCTCTCTCTCAGACACTCACTCTCTCTCTCAGACACTCACTCTCTCTCTCAGACACTCTCTCTCTCTCTCAGACACTCTCTCTCAGACACTCTCTCTCAGACACTCTCTCTCAGACACTCTCTCTCTCAGACACACTCTCTCTCAGACACACTCTCTCTCAGACACTCTCTCTCAGACACACTCTCTCTCAGACACACTCTCTCTCTCTCAGACACTCTCTCTCTCTCTCAGACACTCTCTCTCTCAGACACACTCTCTCTCTCTCAGACACACTCTCACTCTCTCAGACACACTCTCACTCTCTCAGACACTCACTCACTCTCTCAGACACTCACTCACTCTCTCAGACACTCACTCACTCTCTCAGACACTCACTCACTCTCTCAGACACTCACTCACTCTCTCAGACACTCACTCACTCTCTCAGACACTCACTCACTCTCTCAGACACTCACTCTCTCTCTCAGACACTCACTCTCTCTCTCAGACACTCACTCTCTCTCTCAGACACTCACTCTCTCTCTCAGACACTCTCTCTCTCTCTCAGACACTCTCTCTCTCAGACACACTCTCTCTCAGACACACTCTCTCTCAGACACACTCTCTCTCAGACACACTCTCTCTCAGACACACTCTCTCTCTCTCAGACACTCTCTCTCTCAGACACTCTCTCTCTCAGACACTCTCTCTCTCAGACACTCTCTCTCTCTCAGACACTCTCTCTCTCTCTCAGACACTCTCTCTCTCTCTCAGACACTCTCTCTCAGACACTCTCTCTCTCAGACACTCTCTCTCAGACACTCTCTCTCTCAGACACTCTCTCTCTCAGACACACTCTCTCTCAGACACACTCTCTCTCAGACACACTCTCTCTCAGACACACTCTCTCTCTCTCAGACACTCTCTCTCTCTCTCAGACACTCACTCTCTCTCTCAGACACTCACTCTCTCTCTCAGACACTCACTCTCTCTCTCAGACACTCACTCTCTCTCTCAGACACTCACTCTCTCTCTCAGACACTCTCTCTCTCTCTCAGACACACTCTCTCTCAGACACACTCTCTCTCAGACACACTCTCTCTCAGACACACTCTCTCTCAGACACACTCTCTCTCAGACACACTCTCTCTCAGACACACTCTCTCTCAGACACTCTCTCTCTCTCTCAGACACTCTCTCTCTCTCTCTCAGACACTCTCTCTCTCTCTCAGACACTCTCTCTCTCTCTCAGACACTCTCTCTCTCTCTCTCAGACACTCTCTCTCTCTCTCAGACACTCTCTCTCTCTCTCAGACACTCTCTCTCTCTCTCAGACACTCTCTCTCTCTCAGACACTCTCTCTCTCTCAGACACTCTCTCTCTCTCTCTCAGACACTCTCTCTCTCTCAGACACTCTCTCTCTCTCTCTCAGACACTCTCTCTCTCTCTCTCAGACACTCTCTCTCTCTCTCTCTCAGACACTCTCTCTCTCTCTCTCAGACACTCTCTCTCTCTCTCAGACACTCTCTCTCTCTCTCTCTCAGACACTCTCTCTCTCTCTCTCTCAGACACTCTCTCTCTCTCTCTCAGACACTCTCTCTCTCTCTCTCAGACACTCTCTCTCTCAGACACTCTCTCTCTCAGACACTCTCTCTCTCTCTCTCAGACACTCTCTCTATCTCTCTCAGACACTCTCTCTCTCTCTCTCAGACACTCTCTCTCTCTCTCTCAGACACTCTCTCTCTCTCTCTCTCAGACACTCTCTCTCTCTCTCTCTCAGACACTCTCTCTCTCAGACACTCTCTCTCTCTCTCAGACACTCTCTCTCTCTCTCTCAGACACTCTCTCTCTCTCTCAGACACTCTCTCTCTCTCAGACACTCTCTCTCTCTCTCAGACACTCTCTCTCTCTCAGACACTCTCTCTCTCTCTCAGACACTCTCTCTCTCTCTCAGACACACTCTCTCTCTCAGACACACTCTCTCTCTCTCAGACACTCTCTCTCTCTCTCAGACACTCTCTCTCTCTCTCAGACACTCTCTCTCTCAGACACACTCTCTCTCAGACACACTCTCTCTCAGACACACTCTCTCTCTCTCAGACACACTCTCTCTCTCTCAGACACACTCTCTCTCTCTCAGACACTCTCTCTCTCTCTCAGACACTCTCTCTCTCTCTCAGACACTCTCTCTCTCTCAGACACTCTCTCTCTCTCAGACTCTCTCTCTCTCTCAGACACTCTCTCTCTCTCAGACACTCTCTCTCTCTCTCAGACACTCTCTCGCAGACACTCTCTCTCTCTCTCAGACACTCTCTCTCTCTCTCTCAGACACTCTCTCTCTCTCAGACACTCTCTCTCTCTCTCAGACACTCTCTCTCTCTCTCAGACACTCTCTCTCTCTCAGACACTCTCTCTCTCTCTCAGACACTCTCTCTCTCTCAGACACTCTCTCTCTCTCTCAGACACTCTCTCTCTCAGACACTCTCTCTCTCTCTCTCTCAGACACTCTCTCTCTCTCACAGACACTCTCTCTCTCTCTCTCTGACACTCTCTCTCTCTGACACTCTCTCTCTCTCTCTCTCTGACACTCTCTCTCTCTGACACTCTCTCTCTCTGACACTCTCTCTCTCTGACACTCTCTCTCTCTGACACTCTCTCTCTCTCACTTTTTTTATTTACCCCCCACCAGCCTCCATACCTTTGGGGGGGGGGAGCGGTTCTCCCTCTTCCTGGGGTCTAGTGGGGCCGCCGGTCAGGCTGCTGGGCTGATTGCTGGGCGGCTGGCGAGGGAGCACTTCCTCTGAGCTGTCTGCTCAGCTCCCTCGCGCGCCGCAGAGTGAGGCTGGGAGGCGGAGCCAGAATATGACATCATATTCCGGCTCCCAGCCTCATTCTGCGGCGCGCGAGGGAGCTGAGCAGACAGCTCAGAGGAAGTGCTCCCTCGCCAGCTGCCCAGCAGCGCCGCCCGACCGCCCAGCATGTCTGTTAGCCGCAAGGCTAACAAGGGATTTGCCCATGGCATTTGGGGGCGGCTTTTTTTGCCGCCCCCTGGAAAATGCCGCCCAAGGCAAATGCCTTGTTTGCCTCGCGGCTAATACGCCCCTGCCTCTGCTTAGGAAATAATTGAGTTAATTAAATGTGTCTACTCAATTATCTCCAAGCTGAAAAGTGAAATTTGTATATATTTTCATAACTTCTTGATTTTATATTGTACATGCATACAACGTATATTTTATAACTAGTATAACCTGGGGACAAACATATCCAAAATTCGTGAAAATCCATTCAGGGGTTCCAAAGATAGTAAAAAAAAAAGGGGACTTTTGCATCCGAAGTGCAATTCGAAACTGCAGGTATTTACCCAAGGTAGTTAAAGGGCCAGAAACTGTCTTTTACAAGTCCATGAGCCCAAATAAACGATTACTGAAGGCAAAACAACAGTCTGAGTTCACATATATATATATATATATATATATATATGCAGCCATTATACTGGTTAACTGGGGTGTTTTTGTTACACGGTTTGTTTATATATGTTAAAAGGCCTGAACATGTGGAGGCCTGAATTTGTGGGAGGAGTAAGTCCCCTACTTAAACTCCCAGACCCTACTATGGACACACTCTGGCACTCTTCCTTTAACCCCTTAAGGACACATGACGTGTGTGACACGTCATGATTCCCTTTTATTCCAGAAGTTTGGTCCTTAAGGGGTTAAATCAAATAAAAAAATAATGAAATTACAAATAATGAAATTACCCGGGTGCTTCCAAGCCAATCAATATATCAGATCAACATATATCTAAATACATCTCATGTAGAGGGTGGGCAGAACCCAGGTATATCAGAGCACTGAAATCATAAAATAAAAAACAAAAAATTCCAATGAATAAAATAAGATACATAAACCAAATATTAGGGATCGACCGATTATCGGTTTTACCGATATAATCGGCCGATATTCGGTATTTTCGGCAATATCGGTATCGGCCAATAGGGATACCGATATTGCCGATAATACCTCCCAGGACCGCCGGGCTCATTACAAGCCCGGCGGTCCTGGGGGGGCGGGCAGCATGCGTTTACTCACCTCCCTGCAGCTCCTCCAGCTCCCCAGTGTAAATCTCGCGAGACCCGCGGCCAGCTCTGAAGGCCGCGGGTCTCGCGAGATTTCCACTGGGGAGCTGGAGGAGCTGCTGGGAGGTGAGTAAACGCTTGCTGCTCACCCCACCCCCCCTCCCCTCGCTAAACTAATGCCAGTGGACCACCAGGGATTAACATATCCCCCCTCCCTGGCAAGGAAACAAGCAGGGAGGGGGGACAACAAAAAAGAAATAATAATTAAATATATATATAAAAAAAAATTAATATAAAAAAAAAATTATTAAAAAATGCCCCCTCACACATACACTATTATTATACACATACACTACACAAACACACTGTGTATATAATTCAGTGTGTTTGTATAGTGTGTGTGTATATATAATGCAGTGTGTTTGTATAGTGTGTGTATATAATGCACACTACACAAACACACTGTATTATATACACACACACACTATACAAACACACACTGCATTATATACACACACTATACAAACACACTATATAAACACTACACAAACACACTGCATTATATAAACATTACACAAACACACTGCATTATATAAACATTACACAAACACACTGCATTATATACACACACTATACAAACACACACACTCTGCATTATATAAACACACTACATTCACTATACACACAACACAAATACACACACTCTGCATTCCTTATATGCACACACTACACAAACACACACACTTTGCATTTAGTATATACAGCATTCACTTTACACACACTGCATTCACTTTACGCACACTACCCACACACACTACACAGACACGCTGCTTTCATTATATACACACTAGACAAATACACACTGCATCCACACCACTCACACTACACAAACACACACTGCATCCGCTACACACACACTGCATCCGCTACACACACACACTGCATCCACTACACACACACTGCATCCACTACACACACATACACAGCTCCCCTGTCTAAACACACTGCATCCACTACACGTGGCATGTATATTTTGTGCATTTACCTTTAGAAATAGTTTTTTATTTTCCAAAATGGTAAATGTACAGAATATCGGCAAATTATATCGGCTATCGGCCTGAAAGTTCACAGAATATCGGTATCGGCTCTAAAAAATCAATATCGGTCGATCCCTACCAAATATTATAAGGCCGCAACACCTGGGAAAAAGGAATCAAAAAACCTAAACTGAAAAAAAGACTAACGTCTCTCCAAAAATGAATTAAATGAGACATTCATTCAATCCCTTGGGTTGTAACGTATCCAATTGTTTAATCCAAAAAGTTTCCCTCTGGAGTAATGATTTTGACCAATCTCCCCCTCTTATTGGGGTGGGTATAACATCAATAGCAATGAACTTAAGCATATGCCAATATATTCATGGCTTGGTTCGAACGAAATCTTGAAGATACCTTTTATGTACAAACCTTTGGGACGGCGATGGGAGCGACTATGGCACCTTCATATGCCAATATATGGCACAAATATTCTGATATATTTCAGATTTGTGGACGATATCCTGTTAATTTGTAAAGATACTAAAGAAGAGCTCTGTGACATGGTAACTGATATTAATAATTTACAGACACGTATAAAACTCACTCTTACATTTGATACTACCACCATACAATATCTGGATGTATCATTATTTGGAACTGAGGAGGGCACTGGTTATACTCTCTACCGTAAGGAGACGGACCGCAATACATTAATCCTAGCCACGAGTTTTCATCCAAAACACTTGATAGAATCGCTTCCCATCTCTCAGTTTATCCGAGTACTACGGTACAATAGTGATCCCACCAAAATGGACATACAGTTACAACAGATGCGCCAAAGATTTTTAGATAGAGGGTATTCACCTCAAACACTAACTTTAGCTGAACTTAAGGCAAAGGACCGGATTCAGAAAATTTCGGAGAAAGGTGGTGATACGTATGAAGATCATTTGTTTCTCCCACTCACTTTTCACACAAACACATCATTAATCAAGGATAAAATATATAAACATTGGGACATATTAAAAGCAGACAAACATTTGTCACCAATTTTTCAGAATCATCCAATTATTAGTTACAAACGTAATAGAAGTCTGAGGGATATGCTAGTTCGTAAGCTGATAAAGAAAAAAGGTTGCTACAAATGCACAGGATGTGTAACATGTAGCCATATGTTATCTAATACATCCTTTGCCCATCCACAAACAGGCAAGCGTATCCTTATTAAGCATTATATCACCTGTACTACAGATCATGTTATTTACATGATCACATGCCCATGTGGTCTATCATACGTGGGCAAAACAGATCTAACACTTCGTGACAGGATTGGAAGTTAGCGAATGTTGTGCCCATTTACAAGAAAGGTAATAGGAAGGAGTCGGGCAACTATAGGCCAGTAAGCCTTACTTCAGTAGTGGGGAAAGTGATGGAAACCATGTTAAACGATAGGATTGTTGAACATCTAAAAACACATGGATTTCAAGATCAGAGACAACATGGGTTTACTGCAGGGAGATCATGACAAACTAATCTTGATGATTTTTTTGATTGGGTAACTAAAATTATAGATCAGGGTGGTGCAGTAGACATTGCTTACCAGAGGCGGCTCTAGACTTTATGAGGCCTTAGGCGAAACGCAAACATGAGGCCCCACTAACAAAAAAAAGGGTCACATATACACATTGATGCACTGTCTACCTGTGAATGTGCCTGAGAGTGTGTCTGACAGAGAGTATCCTTGTGTGTGTGAATGTATGTCTCTGAACATGTTTGCGTTTTTGTCTGAGACCCTATGTGTATGGGCTAGCTGCTTGAAGTGGGGGGTGATGGTGAGAGGCAGAGGGGGGGTGATGGTGAGAGGCAGAGGGGGGGGTGATGGTGAGAGGCAGAGGGGGGGTGATGGTGAGAGGCAGAGGGGGGTGATGGTGAGAGGCAGAGGGGGGGTGATGGTGAGAGGCAGAGGGGGGGTGATGGTGAGAGGCAGAGGGGGGGTGATGGTGAGAGGCAGAGGGGGGGTGATGGTGAGAGGCAGAGGGGGGTGATGGTGAGAGGCAGAGGGGGGGTGATGGTGAGAGGCAGAGGGGGGGTGATGGTGAGAGGCAGAGGGGGGGTGATGGTGAGAGGCAGAGGGGGGTGATGGTGAGAGGCAGAGGGGGGGTGATGGTGAGAGGCAGAGGGGGGGTGATGGTGAGAGGCAGAGGGGGGGTGATGGTGAGAGGCAGAGGGGGGGTGATGGTGAGAGGCAGAGGGGGGGTGATGGTGAGAGGCAGAGGGGGGGTGATGGTGAGAGGCAGAGGGGGGGTGATGGTGAGAGGCAGAGGGGGGGTGATGGTGAGAGGCAGAGGGGGGGTGATGGTGAGAGGGAGGGGGGTGATGGTGAGAGGGAGGGGGGGTGATGGTGAGAGGGAGAGGGGGGTGATGGTGAGAGGGGTTGATGGTGAGAGGGAGCGGGGGGTTGATGGTGAGAGGGAGCGGGGGGTTGATGGTGAGAGGGAGCGGGGGGTTGATGGTGAGAGGGAGCGGGGGGTTGATGGTGAGAGGGAGCGGGGGGTTGATGGTGAGAGGGAGTGGGGGGTTGATGGTGAGAGGGAGCGGGGGTTGATGGTGAGAGGGAGCGGGGGGGTGATGGTAATGTGAGAGTGAGAGGAGGGTAATGTGAGAGAGAGGGGGGATAATGTGAGAGTGAGAGGGGGGATAATGTGAGAGTGAGAGGGGGGTAATGTGAGAGTGAGAGGGGGGTAATGTGAGAGTGAGAGGGGGGGTAATGTGAGAGTGAGAGGGGGGTAATGTGAGAGTGAGAGGGGGGTAATGTGAGAGTGAGAGGGGGTGAGGCTGAGGGTGGTGGGAGGGTTATGCTGAGGGTGGTGGGGGGTGATGCTGAGGGTGGTGGTGGGGGGTGATGCTGAGGGTGGTGGTGGGGGGTGATGCTGAGGGGGGTGATGCTGAGGGTGGTGGGGGGTGATGCTGAGGGTGGTGGGGGGTGATGCTGAGGGTGGTGGGGGGTGATGCTGAGGGTGGTGGGGGGTGATGCTGAGGGTGGTGGGGGGTGATGCTGAGGGTGGTGGGGGAGGTGAGGGTGGTGGGGGAGGTGAGGGTGGTGGGGGAGGTGAGGCTGAGGGTGGTGAGGGAGGTGAGGCTGAGGGTGGTGAGGGGTGTGATGCTGAGGGTGGTGAGGGGTGTGATGCTGAGGGTGGTGAGGGGTGTGATGCTGAGGGTGGTGAGGGGTGTGATGCTGAGGGTGGTGAGGGGTGTGATGCTGAGGGTGGTGAGGGGTGTGATGCTGAGGGTGGTGAGGGGTGTGATGCTGAGGGTGGTGAGGGGTGTGATGCTGAGGGTGGTGAGGGGGGTGATGCTGAGGGTGGTGAGGGGGTGATGCTGAGGGTGGTGAGGGGGGTGATGCTGAGGGTGGTGGGGGGTGAGGGGTGATGCTGAGGGTGGTGGGGGTGAGGGGTGATGCTGAGGGTGGTGAGGGGGTGATGCTGAAGGTGGTGGGGGTGAGGCTGAGGGTGGTGGGGGTGAGGGTGGTGGGGGGTGAGGCTGGTGGTGGGAGGTGATGCTGAGGGTGATGGGGGGGTGATGCTGATGGTGGTGGGGTGATGGTGAGGGTGGTGGGGTGATGGTGAGGATGAGGGGGGTGGGGAGTGAGGATGAGGGGGGTGGGGAGTGAGGCTGAGGGGGGCTGGGGGTGAGGCTGAGGGGGGCTGGGGGTGAGGCTGAGGGGGGCTGGGGGTGAGGCTGAGGGGGGCTGGGGGTGAGGCTGAGGGAGGCTGGGGGTGAGGCTGAGGGGGGCTGGGGGTGAGGCTGAGGGGGGCTGGGGGTGAGACTGAGGAGGGTGATGCTGAGGTTGGTGGTGAGGGTGGTGGGGGATAGGGGTGGTGAGGGTGGTGGGGGATAGGGGTGGTGAGGCTGAGGGTGGTGGGGGGTGATGCTGAAGGTGGTGGGGGTGATGGTGGGTGGTGGTGAGGCTAAGGGTGGTGGGGGTGATGGTGAGGGTGGTGGGGGATGAGGATGAGGGTGGTGGGGGGAGGTGATGCTGAGGGTGGTGAGGGTGGTGGGGGGTGATGGTGAGGGTGGTGGGGTGATGGTGAGGGTGGTGGGGGGTGAGGCTGAGGGTGGTGGGGGCTAGGGGTGGTGGGGGTGAGGCTGAGGGGGGTGGGGGTGAGGCTGAGGGGGTGATGCTGAGGGTGGTGGGGGCTAGGGGTGGTGGGGGTGAGGCTGAGGGGGGTGGGGGTGAGGCTGAGGGGGGTGGGGGGTGAGGCTGAGGGGGGTGATGCTGAGGGTGGTGGGGTGGTAGTGAGGGTGGTGGGGGGTGATGGTGAGGGTGGTGGGGGCTAGGGGTGGTGAGGCTGAGGGTGGTGGGGAGGCTGAGGGTGGTGAGGGGATGGTGGGAGGGTGGTGGGGGCAAGGGGTGGTGAGGCTGAGGGTGGTGGGGGCTAGGGGTGGTGGGGGTGAGGCTGAGGGGGGTGGGGCGTGAGGCTGAGGGGGTGATGCTGAGGGTGGTGGGGGTGGTGGTGAGGGTGGTGGGGGCTAGGGGTGGTGAGGCTGAGGGTGGTGGGGGTGATGGTGGTGGGGGGTGGTGAGGCTGAGGGAGGTGGTGGTGGTGGTGGTGGCGAGAGGTGGTGGGGGGATGGTGAGGTGAGTGTGGTGATGGTGACTGGGGGGGTGAGGCTGAGTGTGGTGGGGGGTGATGGGGAGTTTAAGACGACCGGAAAATAAAACTGGGGTCACAATAGACTACCCTGCTAGATGTGATCAGGCACCCTTTACTCTACCTCCCCGCAAGTGGACACTAAAACAAGAATTTATTCAATAAACAGCAACTGCTAGAAGACAAAATGAAGGACCTGCGAGTCCACTATTGTTGCAGGCCGATGTGCCTAGTTATCTTGACGCATTGCATAAAATAATACTTAGCACATGTTGTGCAATTGTCGCTATAGTTAAGATGCCGACCAAGACCTGCGAGTCTCATTGTTACTAGACTCAATGCTGCCTGTTATTATTTGAACTGCAAATAAAAACAATATTTACAAAAAAAGTTAAATGCAAAAAACTTCAGTTTACTAAATATATCATCGTTGTAATACAATTTATCATTTTGAAGTGTTCAGCGAAGTCTCCCGAGTAAAACAGTACCCCTCCATGTACAGGTTTTATGGTGTCTTGGAAAGTTACAGGGTTAAATATAGCGCGTGCAAATGTAATTCTCTGCACTTGCTGCATGGTTTGTCAAGCACGTCAATAAAATTTTAATTAAATCACATAATTATTTTAAAATATTACTTAAGTATACACGTAGAATTTAAATACATATGTATGTATTTAAATTATACGTGTATACTTATGTAGTTATTTATGTAATTATATATATTTATCTATATAGAAATATTTGCAGTTATTTGTATATTATATATAGATATATATAGAATGTCATGTAAGTGTATTATTATATTTATAAAGCGCTGTCAAATTCCGCAGCGCTTTACATGGGGTGGATGAACAGACATGTAG